>NC_138353.1:17684725-18284725 GCF_046562875.1 Panthera onca | reverse complement strand
TTTCGATTCTGTGTCTCCCTCTCTCTCTCTGCCCCTCCCCTGCTCATGCTCTGTCTCTCTCTCTGTCAAAAATAAATAAACATTAAAAAAAAATTTTTTTTAAAAGAAAGAAAGAGAAGCAGTTAGAACAGGGCCCAGGGCAGAGTAAGCACATTGCATTTGTGCTTTAAATATAATTAAAAATTGTTAATCTCCTTTTCACAAAGAAAGAACAGAGCTTAGGCCCAGAGCTCAGGTGGCCCCCTGCTTCTAGCCCGAATGTAATCCTAGTCCTTTGCTTTTCTGGTATTTTTTTTATCCCTCACATCGGGCAAGATTGGCATTCCATCCAGGGTAGTAATAGAAAGCTGCACTTTTGAGTAAAGTGTGTTAAGTTTATAATTAGTGATTTGCTTTAAAAGGAAGTGGCGAGCAAACACCAGAACAGGTGGGGTGTGGATGAGGCTGTGAGAATGACCGGGAACCGATGCCATCTGGCATCTTGATAAGTTGATAAGAGTGTCGCTCCACGGGGCACTGGGCGGCTCAGCCAGCTAAGCGTTCGACTTCAGCTCAGGTTAGGATCTCGCAGTTCATGAGTTCGAGCCCTGCATCGGGCTCGCTGCTCTCAGCACGGAGCCAGCCTCTGATCATCTGTCTCCCTCTCTCTGTCCCTCCCCTGTTCATGTCTCTCTCTCTCTCTCTCAAATAAACATAAAAAAATTAAAAAAAAAAAAAAAGAATGTTGTTCCATTTCTGCAGGAGGCGTGGATTAACCGGTGTCTGGAACACATCAGGCCAAAGAGTGGCCTAAAGCCGCCCAGATTAAAACCTATTTTAGGAGGCAACGTGCCGGCAGGGCTCACAGGCTTGGGGCTCGGGGGCAAGTCCACACCTCCGAGGTGAGAGGTGCAGGGGCAGCCAGTGGGGGCCGGACGCCTGTGCCCGCAGGAGGGGAACTGTCTGCCAGGGGACCCCATCTCGAGGCCCCTGAGGCTCTGTGGCTCTGCCCGGCAGTTTACTGAGGCTGCCACTGCCATCCCCTGTCCTTCCCGCTTCTCCCAGCAGGCCTGCCTGCCCTGGACGCCAACGACCCAGAAGGTGAGTCAGACTGGACCCTTCCACCAGGCTCACCCCCGAATTCCGCCCCCCCCCCCCCGCACCCCTGCCTCTTGGCTTTTGTCCTGGATTCACGTTCTTTTTTCTTTTCTTGCAGATAAAAACAGTCCTTTCTACTATGGTGAGAGCTTGCACCCCTCTCTCCGGAGCCTCCCCACCCCCACCTACTATTTTGTGCCAAGGGGCCCACCTAGGTTGGGTGAGGGTCTGAGGTGGGCGAAACAAGGGTGAGGATAGGAAGGGGCGAGGAGTGGGGCACTGAACAGTCAACACCATAGAATAGAGGAATAAAGGAATGAGCGAGGCCAATCTGGTCCCTGCGAAGGTTCTCTTCCGGCAGGACAGACACACAGGAAGCCAGGACAGTTCACAGGAAGCCGTTGTTAGGGTTCAAATCAACGGCAGGGGGAAGGGCTGTCTTGCAAAAACTGCCTGAAGGAGGCGAGCTATGCGGTGGCCTCCCCGCCGTCTCTCAGGCACGGCAGACACACTCCAGACCTCCAGACCTTTGTACCTTCCGATCCCTTCGCCACGGCCCCCTGCCTCACCTCCCCGGGTCTCTGCTCGGAGAAGCCTTCCCTGACCACGCTGGGCCTCTGACTTTTTGTCCCCTGGCCCTGCTTCTTTGTCTTCAGAAAAGCTTATCTTCACCTGACCTTCCATTGAATCTCTTATCGCTTGTTTGTGTGTAAAGGGGAATGTGAGCACAGGAGGGCTGGGGGGCCGTCTGTTCACTCTGTATCCCCGGCTCCCTGCCCGCCATAGGTGCCCAATACCTACTTGTTGGATAGATGGGGGTTTGATGGAGGGGCAGGCACTGACGACCCCCTCCGGGTTTCTCCTAGACTGGCACAGACTCCGGATCGGCGGACTCATCTGCGCTGGGGTTCTGTGCACCATCGGCATCATCGTCCTCATGAGTGAGTGGGGACGCTGGTGGCCGGGCTGGCAGGGCAGGGCTGTGGGCCCGGGTCCTCTCTCCCAACCGTCCCCTCTCCCCAACAGGTGGGAAATGCAAGTGCAAGTTCAGCCAGAAGCCCAGGTAAGACGGGTTTCCCGTGTGCCCGGCTCACGCTGAACAGACACCTTTCACTGGTAGAAGGAGCTAAATCTCACAGAGAGAGGCCTCCTGGCTCTGCCCTGGAGAATTCACGCCACTAAGATTTTGCCAGGTTTATTCTTCAGAGCTGATCATCTTCAGAGGGCCCCAAATCCTGAAAAGCTTTGGTCCCTGGAATGTTACAACCAGCATTGGAAAAATAGCCAGGAAGCTGTCAGGGCAAGCTGAGAATCTTCTAGCCTTGAGAGGGCAAGGGCGTGGATACTGATTTCACCACTTTTCTCTCCCTAGTCACCATCCAGGGGACACCCCTCCTCTCATCACTCCAGGTAAGACAGGACCAGCATGGGGTGAGGGGAACACAGGATGCGAGGGGTGGGTGAGTGTGCACGTGTGTGCACGTGCCTTGGGGAGAAAACTCCACGTGCATTCACAAGCTGACCTGTCATCTCTCCCAGGCTCTGCCCATAACTGTTGAGGATGGATCAACCAAAAGGACATGGACGTCCCTTCTCTTCCCCCAAGTCTTGGCTCTGCATGGGAGTCTGGACTCCAGGATGGAAGTCTCCCTCCTCTCCTCAGACCGCCTTGCCAGGGTCTCATCTCACCTCTCACTGGGGGTGGGGGTGGGGTGTCTTTCTGTTCAATTTTTAATCTAAAAGTTGATCTTGACTCCTGCCCAAGCAGCCTCAAGACTCCCTACATTGGGATGGGCTTTCACTGGCAGCCGGCACAGAAGCTGGCCATCATCTCTCTGTTGGGAAAAACCCAAAGGCCTGGTGAATGGCATGAGGTCTGCCCTCTGCCTCCCAAGGCTAGGGGAGCCACGGGTGCAATTTAAAATTTTCTAGTAGCCAAATGGTGGACACTCTGGGGAGTGAAAGGGCGCTCTAACCAGATGGAATGCTGGGACATTCAAGTGGGCATTGAGACCATCCCAGGAAAACAAGGATGTGGATCTTCTTATCACGATATGAGGAGTCACATAGATTATGATTAGAATAGAAAGACCCCATGACACCCCCCCCCCCCCACTCACCTCTGGGACCCCACTTGATTATAGAAAACTCTTCCTAATACCCAACTGTCCCTGTGAGTTCTCTAAATAATTCCCCATGAGACTAATAATATATAGTGGCCACATGGCGTGAGAACCTCCAAGGAGCCTCAAACTCCCTTGAGACTCCCCAATACCCAAAAAGATCTCCAAAATGTCCCCAAGGGCCACCCCATATAACGCCTAAAACCCTTTAAAACACCTAAAACTATCTCCTACGATGCCCTGAGACATGACCCAAAGAAGAGATCCACAATAAACCAGCGATTTGTCCCTTCATAATGCCCTATTTCCTTCAAACATCCCACGAGGCCCCCCATAATCGTGAGCCCACACTCATGGGGCTTGCGAAAAAGCAGCAGGGGCAGCCAAAATGCACCCCGTGACCTCTCCCCTCCATAACACTGCTCCTGGGAAACCACTCCTCCTGCTCTCCCCCACCCAAGCCACCCAACAGACACCTTCTTCCAAAGATCCCATAATGGGTGAGGCAGGTGCACAGCGTGTTTATTGAGCTTATACGCTTCCCGTCCTCTCCAGAGAAAGGGTAGCCGGGGCTCCAGCCACAACACCTATTTTCCCACCTATTTCTTGCGCAGGCGCAAGAGGGCCAACACGCTGGGCTTCCGCCTGGGCAGGAGGCATGCGCACAAAGCAGCAGAGGAAGTTAGCAGGCCCGGGCGGGAAACCGGCCCAGCGACTGATGACGTCACGGAGGCGGGCACTAAAAGAGATTGGCCAGAATGAGTTTAAATTTTTTTTTTTTTTTTTTTTTTTTCAACATTTTTTATTTATTTTTGGGACAGAGAGAGACAGAGCATGAACGGGGGAGGGGCAGAGAGAGAGGGAGACACAGAATCGGAAACAGGCTCCAGGCTCCGAGCCATCAGCCCAGAGCCTGACGCGGGGCTCGAACTCACGGACCGCGAGATCGTGACCTGGCTGAAGTCGGACGCTTAACCGACTGCGCCACCCAGGCGCCCCCAGAATGAGTTTAGAGGGAAAGGAAAGCTCTCTCCTCCTCAGTACTTTCAGAGGGAGCAGGAGGGGAGTGGGCTTGAGGGGGCGCTTCCAGACCTCATGGAGTTCTGCACATCGCCCCCACCATGGCTTCGGTACCCCAGCTTCTTGCGGTGCCCCAGCCCGAGCCCCCAAGTCATGCTTGGTCGGAACGTGTGCCACGGGCGGAGATGTTGCTTCAGACTGGAAGTTCAAGTCCCTTGTCTTGAACTCGGCCTGTGGTCGGTACCTCACAGATACCATCACCCCGGGTAGGGCCAGGAGGCCGTTCAAGTGAGTGTCCAGAGGCCTGGGACTCCCCGCGCCAGTGCCCCCTCCCCTCCGAGCCGTGTCCAAGGTCTCAAGGTCCCCTCGCGTTTCAGGCACTGAGGTCTAGCTCGTGATGCTGGTAGATCTGTGTGGGGCCCTTGAAGCAAGCGGCGAAGAGGAAGCGTCTGCCGGCCACGGTGACGTGAGCAAAGGCGCGAGGGGCCACCAAGGCTGGGGGCCCCAGCTCCTGCAGCGGCTCCAGGAGCCCTCTGTCAGGCTCAAGACGCAAGACCTGACTGAAGGCGAAGTCGCTGCCCAGGATAGCCAGCTGGTCCCTGGCGATGAGCAGCGGCTGGAAGACGTGGGCACCACGCGAGGGCAGTCGCTGCAGCAGGCGGAACATGGAGCCGTCCCAGCGCATGACCTGTGAAGTGTGGCCACTAGTTAGGGCCTGGGGTCCAGGAGGGCCAGGCCTGCGGGTAGCGCTCTGCGCTTCCGAGCGCTTGGGACAGCCTGGAGACAGGCCTGTAGGTCCCCAAACTCCTGTAGCTTTCTTACCTTCACACGTGTCACCACCCAGCTGCTCAGGCCACAGACCTGAAGTCATCCTTGGCCCCTCTCTCCCCCTCGCGCCCCACACAGAGTCGGTCAGCTTTACCTACGATGGGATACATCTCTCCCATCTCCTCTGGCTGCACTCCGGCCCGGCCGCAGTCACTTCCCTCCTGGACCATGATGCCAGGCTCTTCCCTGGTCTCCCCCCCTCCATCCCTACACCCACAGTCTGTTCCCCACACGTGTCCTGGGGACACCTGAGTCAGATCAGTGCCTTCTAGGCTCTGCCTGGCGGTATCTCACCCCAGAATGAGAATGCTGGAGGGGGTGGGCCATCAGCCCCGGAGACTCAGAGTGCGGTGATTGTGGTCAAGTGGGAGTTTGGAGCGTGTCAGAGTTACGGAGCCGGAGTCTGGCGGTAGAATTAGAATCGTGGGGCCAGTGTCAATGTCGGGGGACAGGGAGTGGCTTATGGTGAGCCAGCCTGAGGGGTCACTGTCTTGGAGTCAGTGTCAGGGCGGCCAGAGTTCAAAGATCAGAACACTAGGTGGGGTCAGAGTTCGAAGGTCAGCCTGAGAGGTCAGGTCAGAGTCTCGAGGCCGAGGCCGGTGTGCAAGGTGGGGTCGGTGCTGAAAGACCAGGCCTGAGGGGGCCGCAGGTCGGGTCTGGCTTGTGGCCTCCGCTGCCTGCCCCACCTGAGGGGCCCAGCCTCACCATGGAGTCCCCGATGTAGCGTGTCAGGCACAGGAACACGTCCCCGCCGGCCTGGAAGTGACGTGTGGCATAGACGTCCTCAGCCTCGGGGATGTCTGTGCGCCTCTCGAAGCGGCCCCCGAGCCAGTGGAAGAGCACGGGCCGCTGTGAGGCAGAGGCCAGCAGCAGGTGGGGCCGGCCGTCCAGCTCCAGGGCCTCGGCATCCGTGTCCCGGTGCCAGGCGTGCAGGCTCTGGCGAGGGTAGAAGCCGGGCCCGTCCCGGCACAGCAGCGTGGTGCTGCCCGCCTTGGAGGCGTCGGCCACCACGAAGCAGGGCTGCCCGTCCAGCCACAGGAGCTCGGCGTCATTGGGCCGCAGCAGCCGTCGTGGGGCCAGGGCCTGTGTGGGGGCCAGGCGCAGGCCGGGGCCGGGCCGGGCCCAGAGCTGCGAGCCACCCCACAGGCGGGCGGCCAGCACGAAGAAGCTCGGGCCCAGCACCAGTGGCTTGCAGGACACCACCGAGGGCGCTGTGGGGGGTCGGGGAGCAGGAGGGGCGGTCAGGCCAGCCAGGCAGGTCGGGGTCTCCCCCCACCCCACCGGGCAGGCTACGGGGACAGGCGGGAGGATGCGAGGGGGCGCTCACCGGACAGCTCTTCCTCGGGCCGGAAACGCTGCAGGCTGTAGTCCCAGGTGAGGATCAGACAACGGCCCGCAAACGGCTGTGCCAGGATGATGTGGGGCTCCCCCTGGTAGGAGAAGGACTCCACGCCCAGCGCCGCCTCCCCGACCGTCTGGAACCAGGACAGCTCTGGGGGTGGCAGGAGAGAGTCAGGGAGGCACGGGGGACCCCGAGGGCCCTCATCGCTGAGCCTCGGTTTCCACATCTCTGAAATGAGGGGTGTGCACCTCAAAGGGACCGATAGCGAATCTTTTGATCTATAGACGAATTAAGTCACAGCAACACGGTCATACTGTGTTTTCTAAGCTGCATGACATCATCAAATAACTGCTTAGAAACAACGTATTTATCGATTCATTTAACTCCACAAGATCCCTATGAGGGACATTTCATCATAGCCGTTTTACAGATGAGGAAACGGGCCGAGAGGCAGGCACGGGACCGTCCGGCACAATCCATCCTTGACGTCTTCCATGAAATCGGACTGGAGCACAAAACTGCCCAGGTAGAGGCCACCTTGTCTCAGCACTCCCCCGACACCTCCCTCCTGAGATGAGGCGTGGCCCTGTCCACACCAGGTTTCCAAGGGAAAAAGAGCCAAGCGATGGGGGTAAAACGGTCGCCTCACTTGTTTGGCAACGGCTCGTCCCAGACTCGGTCCCTTTCCCCTTCTCCCCGTGACCCGGCACGTGGACGTGCCATAACTCACTTTCAATCATGAAAGCCAGGACAACACCCAGAGGCTGCCCCACGCCCTGGACTGCTCACCTCAGTCCCTCCTCTCTTCTCTAATTCATGGTAAGCAGCCTAGCTTTGGTCGTGATGCGCCAAGGTCGCCCAGCGCGGTGGTGGACGGGCCCGGCGGTAGACTCCAGGTTCTAATACATCACTCTATGTGCCAGGCCCTGTCTCCAGGTACCAGGGTTGAAGTGAACGAAACCACCAAGGATGCCCACCCAAAGGTGGATCTCTTAAAAACGTCCATCCTATCATCACCCCCTGCTCCAAGCCCTCCACGGCTTCCCACGGCCATCAGGATAAAGTCCACTCTGCTCTCTGTGGCTTTCAAAGTCGTACACGGTGAGGCCCCTGCAGCCTTCAATGTCACCTGTGTCCCTTCCTGCACTCACTCCCCGGGACACTGCCTGCCTGTGACCCTCAAGCAGGACAAACTCTCTGCTGCCTCAGGGCCATTGCACATGCTGTCCTCTCTGTCTACAGCGCTCTTCTGGATCTGAAGCCACCTCTCCAGAAAAGCCTTCTCCAATCAATGCCCCATGGAAGGTAGGACCGCCCCCCTCACTTAATCTCCCTCACCACTCCCCGTGTTTATCACGAGGCGTAGCGTACATTTATTTCTGCAACGTTTTATTTAATGCCTGCGTCCTCACCCGCCAGGGCTCTGAGGGCGGGGCCCTATCTTGGTGCCTCTCCCAGGGCTGGACACAGAGTGAATCTTTGCGGGATAACTGAAGTTAAATTCTCCGGTTCTATGGGTCCCACAGACCAAAAACGTGTCTCACACTTAGATGATGGTAATAATCGATCATTGTGTCTATAGCCTTCGGATCTGAACTCAAATACGCACTGCTTCGGGAAGCCCTCCCCGGCCCTCACTCTGGCTCTGGGCGCCTACAGCTCTGTCGGCTTCCCCCATCCCAGCCCTGACCGCTCTGGGTTCTCACGCTCCACCTTCCTCTGCGCTTCCTCGCTGCTGAGTCTTCTGCAGTGCCCGGGACCCGTAAAGGTACCAAAATATATTTATGGGCAAGCAGAAGGATCGTAGCAAGTATTTCTAAAAGGTCGTTTTTATATTAATAACACCAGCAGAGTGAACATTCAGGAGGGCCTCCCATCCGAGGTTCTGCACCGGATGCAGGTGCAGATACATCACTGAATTCTCACTACGTCACTGTTTATTACCTCCATTTTACAGATGAGGAAACTGAGGCTCAGGGAGGTGATGCTGCTTGCCCAGGGTCTCACAAGCTGGGAAACGGCAGAGCAGGGAGTGAGGTGAGCCCTTCAGCCCTGGCAGCCATTCCCCTGATCTCCCGCCTTCTTCTGGAACCCCTGCTGTCCCTCCCGCCCTGCCCGGAATGCCCCCACCTATGGCTCTGCACTTGAACGTCTTGGGGTCCAGGTGGCGGAGCTGCATGTGGGCCAGAGCAGTGGGGCCGGCGCAGGCCCCAGTCCCCACGCTGGCATTCACGGTGGGCATCCACTGCAGCAGCCAGAGGACGCGGCAGTCACACTGGATCGGGTTCCCGCGGAGGTCCCTGGGGCAAGAGGCCGGGGAGGGGCTGCGACCTGGCTTCCACCGCCCCCTGGAGGCCACACTCCCCGCCCCCTCCCCGGGCAAGGGTTCGGGATGGGGCCCCAGAGGTGAGTGAGGAAATATGTGAGGACCGTTGCAGCCGTACTTAGTTATGTCAACCGAAAGTGGGCACAGCAATCCGCTTCCCTCTCAAACATTCCCCAACTCCCCGACCCGCCCAGCCCCCCTGAGCCTCACACATGAGTTAGGGTCTCCAGGCCTCGGAACAGGAATCTGGGGAGGGTCTCGAGATTGTTACTGGCCAGGCTCCTGGTGGAAGGAGAGAGAGAGGAGGAACCGTCACCAGCTACCTGGATGCCCCGCGTGATGGGGTGATGGGGTCTGGGGGAGCCTGTCAGGGCGGGCTGGTGAGCAGAGGGGCGAGGCCTCGGGGGCACGCACAGGTGTGTGAGTGAGCGAAGTCCTCTGAGAGCGTTCTTAGAGATGGAGCCAATGTCATTGTCCTCGATGAAGCTGTGGAGGGAAGGCATGGTGAGCGGGAGGCCCTCGGTTCCCTGCTGTGGCCCCGTCGTGCTTGGGGGGAACTCACCCCACGGGACCCCTAGGCCCCTGGAATGTGCCGACGCCTCCCTGGAAACCTCTCCTCCCCAGGGTCCCAGACTACAATCCCAGGAGCCAGGCACCTAACCCTGTGCTCGTTGCCAGCCTGACAGCGAACGCTGCCACCCCATCACCACCACTGCCACCATTTCCAGAAGCACTGGCACTGGGACACGCGCTCCCGGTACCAACGGCCCCACTGTCCCCAGCACCCCCTTCTCTACCCGCCACGAGCACCCCTACTGCCGCAGTTTTCCCACGTACCGGCACCTCCGTCGTCCCCGCCAAGCCCAGTACCTACCACGTCGCCCTTACGCCCACACGACGCCGACGCCGACATCCTACCCACAGCCGCCGCCAATAGCAATACGTGACGGCCAACACCCACGACACTGATAACGCTAATCAGACTCCATCATCAGTATCGCCACCGGCGCGACAGCCATCGGGTCCGCCATCTTTGCCAACGTCATCCCCACTCCATGGTCCCCCATCGTGCCGGCACCTCCCCGCGAGCGGCCGCAGGATCGCCTTCAACACCGTTATCGCCAACAGCGGCCCAATGCCGGCGTCGTCGTACCGCCCTCCCCGCCACCCCTACCATCACCGCCTCAGAGTTGTCTCCTGTTAATTGGAAACATCTCCTTGCCTCCGGCCTCTCTGTCCGCTCCCCGGGCTCCCGTAAGCCGGGTAGGGACAGAAACAGTCTTGGGTTCCCTAGGCCCTTTGTGCACCTTGCAGCACAGAGTGAGGAGGTGAGCAGGCTTCTTGCCAAGACGCCAGGCCTCTTGCCCCTCCAGGAGGGACCCTTGTCCGGACCCTCCCGCCCGTGCCAGTAAGCCTCTATACCTCCCTCCACTCTAGGAGCCACACTCTACCAAGCCCCCGTCCCTGCCCCCATCCCCTGGCCTCACTCACAGGTACTGCAGGTGGGACAGGCCCGCAAATGCATCGTCCTCAATCACGGAGAAGGAGTTGGATGTGAAGAGGCTGGCAAGGGAGCAAGAAAGAATTTTTGCAGAGTTGCTGCCCCCTCTCTGACATTTTAACCTCTGCCTCCACCCTCAACCCAGGTGGGCACTGTCTCACACACACACACACGCACATACGCACACACACGGTGCTTTCACAGACATGCACATACATGTATGTGTGCACACCCCCCCCCCCACGCACCTGCGTGAACACCCACCCACTCCCTCGAGCTAGTTGTCCACTCAGCTGGGCCCCACTCACAGCAGGTGCAGTGTGGGCACCCTCAGGAAGCTTCCGGCCTTCAGCTGGGTGATTCCAGTCCTAACGAGTGAGCTGGGGACGTGGGCGATGGTGGGTGAGGAGAAAACCGCCCCCAGGCTCCAACCCTGCCCCAGAGCCGTCCCCTGTCTGGGGGACGCTGGCATGCCACCCCAACCCTGGATGTATTTCCTTTACATCCCAGGGACACAGGCATTTGCCCTCCTCACTTGGCGAGGATCCTGGCAACATTCAGTCCTCCCTCCAGCCGTCCCCCTTCTGGGGCCCCAAACGCTGCCCCTGTGCTTCGGGATTGCCCTTCCGCTCCTGTCCCAATCCCAGCAGCCCCCTGTGAGGCATCCCAACATCCTTTGCTGCCCACCTCCCAAGATCCTGAAGGGCCAATGTCCTCGGGGGCCCGGCCCCCTGCCCCCAAGCCCTGGGGCCCCAGGACTCCCATCCTCACCCTCGCGGTGACACTCACAGTGACAGCAGGGTCGGGGAGAAGCTCTCGGGCAGGTCTGGAGAGCCCTCACACAGGGCACTATCCTTGGAGCAGGAGCAGCTCGGAGGGCACTTTCCCTTTGGTGGTCTCCAGGCCACCCCGGCGCCCGCTCCGGCCAGCAGCAGCAGCAGCAGCACAACGCCTGCCCCTCCCATCCCCCCTCACCCCCGCTGCGCCCCGGCTCCTCTCTGCCCACCCAGCTCTGTGGGCTGGGGCCACTACACGTCCCATGCCAGGCGACCGTCCATTCCTCCAGCTGGCACGCCCCGTCCTGGCTTCGCTCTCCTTCCTCCGTCTCTCTTTCAGCCTGTCTTTCTTCCCCTATCCCTTTGGTGTCTGATTTTCTGTTTACTTCTTTTTCCCTGTCTGTCTGTCTCTGTCCCTTTTTGTATTTCTGACTCAGGGAGTTAGCCTGTTTTCCACTTTCTCTCTTTATTTCCGTCTGTCTCTCTATCTCTGTTTCTCTCTCCGAGTCTCTGTCTGCCTGTTGGCCTGTGTGTGTGTCTCTCTCTCTGTCTGTTATCTTTATTTCTCACCCCCCTTTCCAGTTCCCCGTTCTTCCCCTCCTCCCACGCCCCTTCTCCTTGGAGGTTTGGGAAAGGGACTCACTGGGCACCGGGTGCGCCCAGCAAAGCAGCGTAAGAAGGAGGAGGGGGTCAGAGGCCATAGGAAGAGCAGCCCTAAGGAAGGGACTGGATGGCCCCATGGGAGGGGAGGGGCCACAAAGGGCTGGAGCTGACCACTCTCAGCCAGCCCCCTCCCCAGATTTCCCACTCCACCCCACTCAGAGAGTGTAAGGAGGATGTCACCCGGGTGGGGACCGGATGGCTCTGCAGGCGGAGGGGGTGGGAGAAGAGACAGCTGGGGGCTGGAGCCATCCTGGCCACGCCCAGCCAGCCCCCTCCCCTGGCTCCCGGAGGGTGTGATGTGTGCGGTCACCAAGGCCCAGCTGCTCCCTCTGGTGGCCAAACAGGGCAGGGCAGCTGCCCTGCCCCAAACTCACAGCCTCCTGGCCAGCCTGAAATTAACCCCTGAGTGCCCACCACCCGCCGTGGATAAGGAACCAACGCAAGCAAACAATGATGGTGATGGTGCCACCCCCTCCCTCAGCGTTGGCTCTGCACTAGGCCCTGTCCTAAAAGTTTACTAGCTCGTGCTAACAGCTCTCTCAGGTTGACCCTATTATATGGCTATTTTACAGGCACAAACGCTGAGGAGAGAGGTCAAGTAATTTGCGACTTGGGTTGCTGACTGGGGCTGAGCCAGCACTCAAGCCCCGGCAGCCGGCTCCAGGGCCTGTCTCGTGATTTTTGTGTTCTTTCTCGGGAGACCAGAACTCACGAACACTGGTTGTTTTCATTTGGACTCTGCTTTTAGCATTAAATAAGCAAAATCCAGAAATAAATGACACGTTGTTCCCCAACCTGAAAGAGTAGTAACAATAATCATTGAGCACTTACCGTCTGCCTGACTTAACGTGAATTTACTCAGTTCTCACAACAGCCCTGTGAGGTGGGATCCCCACTTTGCAGGTGGGAAAACCGAGGCAGGAAGTGATTAAGTGATTCGCTTCATGGCACTGGACAGATCTAAACCTAACCTCCGTCCTCCCACCCCTGAGGGAAACACACGGCATCTCTGGCTACGGCTGCACACGCCTGGAAGACGTGGAGGACAGGGGGCTCACCGGCACCAGCTCAGGAAGGACCACGGGCTCGGTTCTGCGTGGGCTCAGGCGAGTCGTTTGACCTCCCTGACCCTCGGTTTTCCCATCTGTCGAGGGGGGCAGTCGGTGGCACCCACTCCCCAGGTGTGCAGAGCACTCCGTGAGATGAAGGAGGCCGTGGCCCCCGCTCGTGGGTCAGCGCAGGGTAGGCGCCCCGCCGTGGTGGGTAGGCCTGGGTGTGGACTCCGGACCCAAGTGCTTGTCCCGGACCCAAACGGCTCTGTGATTTGAGCCAGGCCCTTCAGGTCTCGGTTGCCTCAGTTGTACAGTAAGGGATGATAAACTTCTTTACGGGGTCTTTGAACAGATAAAGAACTTCGTGCCAGGGACACAGAGGGGACGCAGACAGGCCTAAATCCATACTCACAGAGTACTCAGCCACCAGGGTTCTCGCTGCGGCTCACAAGGAGAATGACAATGGCGACAGTGACAATACCTAACGGGTGCGTGTCACTGACTGCCGGGCTTTGTTCTAAATGTTTTCCACGGATCGTTTCCGCCGGTCCTCCTAACTTCCCTCTGAGGTGACTACTGTTTTATCCCCATTTTACAGAAGGAGAAACTGAGCCTCAGAGAGGTTAAGTCATGGGCCCAACATCACGCAGCTAGAAAGTGGCTGAGCTGCTCCTCTCTGGAGCAGTTGGCCTCGAGAGGGAGGGAAGCCAAGGACTGGCTGGGGCTGGTCCGGTGCTCCCAGCCCGGCTTCACTTCTCTGCTCCTCTGTCAGCCTTCCCGAGGGCTGCGTAAACATCAGGGTTATCATTAACCAGAGACTGCTGGTGACCCCGGGGTGCAAGGCCATGAGGGGCAGAGGCTCAGACATACAGGGGCGAGGGCGTGTCGCAAAGCCCCCTGGGTCCTCCGAGGCGGGCTGTGTCTGTGCCTGCGGATAAGCATGTTCACTGGCTCCTGGCTCTGGTGTCCTACGGAGTCTGGGTCCGTGTCTAACTCTTCCAGGCTGGGGGCCGTTTCTGTCCGTAAGCACCGGGGACCTCAGCAGAATCAGCTCCACCTTGCTAAACCTCGGTTTGCTCATCTCTAAAATGGAGTTAATGACAAAACAGTGTGGGCTTCAGAGACCTCCGAGCCTGGCCCGGCCTTATCCGGACGACCTTAGCGATTTCTCCATTTTATAGGGCAGAAACGACACAGAGGGGTCCCATGGGCTGCTCGAGGTCACACAGCCAGGAGTGGCAGAGCTCAGAGCTGATCCCGGGTTTCTCCGTCACCAGTGCCTGTGAAGCTGGCCCGCCCATGAGGAGGACACCGTGCGTGTTGTTCTCCTCCGGGCCACGTGAGATCAGGAGAGTGGGGGTTCAGCCCATCAGCTCACAGCGGGTGCTGTCTCCAAGTACACGAACACAAGTGCATAAGCGTGTCCGTCTGTGCCCGAGTGGCCAGCTAGGTCCTGTTTGTGCATTTGTGCATTTGTGTGTGTGTGCGCGCGTTGCGCGTGTCCACAAGTGTGTCTGTCAGGGTTGTGTGGCTGGTGGTGTTGTGGGCTGTGTGGGAGGGTCCTTGGGTTTCTCCGCGGGTGTGTTATTCTCTGTGTGTCTGCCTCTGTGTTTGTATGCGGGAACACACGTGTATTTGTTTGCTTTTGTGCCCAGATAAACGGGGTCTTTAGGTTTCTGTGTGTGCGTGTGAATGTGTGTGGTGTGCACCCCTGGGGGACCTCACAGCCAGCAGCAGAAAACACGCACACACACACACACACACACTGAAATGCCCCCAAAATAGCCCTGTGGCGCTGAGCAGGTCTCCACAGAACCCTGGGGTCAGGGATCAGCGGGCTCCTAAGGGCTCAAATGGCCTTAGGTCCCAACTGGGCCCGATTCCCAGGGGGCCTCACAGAAAGTCACTGACACCTCCCACCGCAGGGCAGAAGCTGTCCGGGGGCGCTGGGGTGAGCGTGCGTGCGTGCGTGCGTGCCTGCATGTCCAGGCCTCCCTGCCGACACCTCCTCTCCCCAGCTGTCCCCAGCGCCGGTAGTGTTCCTCCATCTGAGCCGAGAGAGTTAACCTAGCAGGCCAGGGCGGTCTGGGCTGGGGGCCGCCCCCTGGCCCCCCTCCAGCCCGGGCTCCAGTTACAGCTGCTGGTTGGGGAGGGTGAGGGTGGGGTGGGGCCGTGAGGGGAGACCGCTGAGGGCGGCGCAGTCCAGCTCTGGGCCAGGGGGTCCAAAGTGCTCACCCCCGGCACAGCCGGACGTTTGGGGGCCTTCTTTCAGCAGGGGACAGCCTGACTGGGGTGAGCGTCCCCTGCCCTCCCTTCCGGGCCTCACCCCTCGCCTGGCTGGGCCACCTATTTTGGGAGCAGGAGTGGCCAAGCCCGTGGCTTTCCAGGCAGGCCTGACCCAAGAGGAAGGGAGTGTGGTGGGGACAGTGGGGTTCCCCGGGAGCGGGAGTGCGGGGCGCAACTCCTCCCTCCCCTGCTGCAGAGCGTGCACCCTGGTTGGGGTGGGTTTGGGACACTCACATGTGTGGGTCAGATTGCGTCACTGTTTGGGAGCACGGGAGGCTCAGATGAGGAGTATCATATTCGTGACTGTCTCCACCCCACATCTTGCTCCAACCAGAGGTTTGGGGAGTGGGCGTTGTCACTGCGTGTGCTCGCACGCGTATGTGTGTGTGTGTGTGTGTGTGTCCCTGCCCCTGGCATCTGTCTTCTGTCTCTCAGCCTGGCTGGTCTGGGCCTCATGCGACTCGCCTGGTGTCTGCCTATGAAAGTCACCCAGAGGCAGGCAGACAGGGATGTTTTCCCCTGTTCTCATCATTTCCAGAAGGGGAGAAGGGGTGGCCTTCCCCACAGGGACAGCCTGTAGCCGTGTGGCAGCCCGGCCTCACCCTGGCAGGGTTGGGAGTGACCCCCCAGTGGGGGAAGGAAGGCTGTTGCCATGGTGGCCTGTGTGAGGCAAATTCCTCCAGGGTGAAGTGGGAGATATTTATACCCAGGGTCAGGCAGAGAGCCGGCCAGCGGCCGAGGGCAGGAGAGCTGGGATATCACACGGACGCAGCAGGGCCGTGGTGGGCGGGCAGGTGGGCCCTTGCATGTGTCTCTCACCTCTCCCCGTGCGTCTGTCTCTCAGTCTGGGTGGGGCGAGCCATCCCAGTCTTCCCATTGGGTAGGTGCGGGGAATCTGGAGCCTGCTGTAGGGCGGCCCAGGCCTCCGGGAGACCCCTGTGACTGTGTGTCTCACCCCTGCCCATTGTGGCTTGTTTTGGTGACACTGTGTCCGCATGAAGCAGGGGGCGCCCCTGTTTCTCAAAGTGGCCAAGCTGGATGATGGACGGTTTTGGAATCACACCCCCCCGGGAGTCTGATTTAACCCCTTGGGTTCAAGCCCCACTGGTGGGGGTACTAGGAAACACGTTTCTTGACCCTTGGTGTTCTCCAGGACAATGGCATCTCTCCACCACATCTTGGTTCTCTGTGTGGGTTTCCTCACCATGGCCAACGCAGGTGAGTCTGGGGTAGGTAGCCCGCTACCCACCTCAGCCCCGAGGGAGGGGAGGGAAGCCTTTCAAGAGAACCAAGTTGGAGACTCCAACTTAAACAGAGTCAGTGGGGTACCAGGAAATTGGAGGTTTCACGTGGGGGAGGGGAGCGGAGGATGCCCAGGGCAGACAAATGTGGAGGGTGGGATGGAGCCCCACTTCCCGCACAGGACAGACTCAAGGACAACACGGGATGAAGCGGGAAGCTGTAGCAGTTAAGTGACCACCTGCCCCCCGACCCCTGCCCCAGGACAGTGCAGATGACGCAGCTAAGACCCAGAGAGGGGTGGACAGCCTGTTCAGGGTCCAATAGTCCCCAGACTCTCAGCCCAGGACAGGAAAGCCCCCAAAAGGTCTCTTTATGCCCCTTCCTGTCCAGGGCCCCAGGAAGCATTCAACCCTTGACTTCTTTCTCTTTCCAGAGGCTCCACAGGAACACGATCCATTCACCTATGGTGAGGGAGGGAGGGGCATCTATGCTTGGGAGTTGGGAGGGTGGGTGGCCTGGGTTTGCCGGTCCTGTTCCCACTCCTCCTCGTCTCTCTCTTCCTTTATCTCTGACTCAGTATTTATATCTCTGTCAGTCTCCTTCTCTCTCTTTCTCTTGTCTCTCAGAAGGCTCTCTGACTCCTCCTTGTTTTTATCTCCCCTTGTCTGTGTCTCTGTGTCTCCGTGTGTCTATTTGACCCCTCCCTGTCTCTCTGATTCTCTTTCTCCTTTTACCTCTCAATGTCTTACGGCTCATCCTCTGCGGCCATCTCCCTTTCTCCCCTCTGTTCCCCTCATCCTCTCCATCATCTTCCCCTACTTTCTTGTTTCCTCCCTCCTCCCTGCCTACCTCTTCCTTTTCCTTCCCACCCCCTCCTCTCCCCATCCCTCTTCTCTTCCTCCCACATCTGTTTCCTCCTCTCACTGATCTCTCTGTTCTCCTCCCTGATCCTCCTTGCCCCTTCCTCCCCATTCTGCCCCTCTCCTGTCCTTCCTCCTCCCCTCCCTGTTCTCACTCTCCTCCCTGCCGCCCACAGACTACAAAACCCTGCGGATCGGAGGCCTCATCATCGCCGGGATCCTCTTCATCCTGGGTATCCTCATCGTCCTGAGTGAGTACCCCCACCCTGCTACCTCCAGCCCCCGCAGGTGCCGTGTTTCGTCCCCGCCCCGCCCCTGCCCCGCCCCCATCTCCGCCCTCTGTCCCGCCCCCATCCTGCCCGGGCCCGCCCGGGTTACGCCCCTACCCTACCCCGCCCCCGCCCCGCCCCTACCCCGCCTCTGTCCCCACGGCTCCGCCCCTCGCGAGCCGGCGCTGGCGCTCTAGCGCCGCTCGGTGCCCTCCCGGAGCGGAATCTCAGCCCTGCCCTCCTACCCCCACCCACAGGCAGAAGATGCCGGTGCAAATTCAACCAGCAGCAGAGGTAAGAGGCCCCTCGGGGCTCTCACTCTCCTCCTTCCGCTCTAGAAGGGCGCTGGGAGTGAGGCAGGGCGTCCACTCGACCCACACACAGCCAGAGACCCTTCGGCAAATACGTATTAAGCACCTACTACGTGCCAAGCCGCAAGCCAGGCCCTGGGGACCAAACGGTGAATAACTAAACTGCCCTCCCTGCCTGGCTGAGCTCCCAGCCCAGTGGGGGCGGCGGCCGTGGGTTCCCGCAGCCCCACAAATATAAAATCACAAAGCGTGATAAGTGCTGTGAAAGAAGGAGCCACGGCGAAATGAGATCACCGCACTTGGCGGCCCAGTTTAGCTCAGAGTCCTGTTCCCAGCTCTTTGATTCATCTCTAAATAAAAATTTAAAGCAATGCATGAATCCCTTCTCCGTGTGAAAACAATTCTAAATGTTATTTTAAAGAATAGCTAATGTTTAGTTCCACGTGCCAGATATTGTTTTATCGTGTATTATGTTATTTACTCCTCACGCCCCTCGCATGAGACTGTCATTAACAACCTCATTTTATCGAGGAGGAAACCCGAGGCGCAGGGAGGTGAAGTCACTTGCCCGAGATCACTCAGCTAGAAGATGAGGGTTCTGGGTTTCTAACCTAGGCTGTCTCCAGGCCGTCTGTCCTCAAGCCCTTCGGCCATCCCTCCCCCACCAACCTCCAGTCTCTTCCCCAGCACTCCGGGAGGCACTTGGAGCGCGTCCTGCCACACGCTTAAACTGCTCCTGGGTGCGCCCGATTTTCTAGTTTCTGGCGGCCCCCGAGCCTGCTCCTCGCCGGTCTCTGGCCCTCAGTACCGGGGTCTGTGAAATGAGGGCTGTACTGGGGGGTTCCTGGGAGCATCTGCCTCTCTTTTTTCATCCCCACGTCCTTCTGCCTCTCCTTTCCCAGGACCGGGGAACCGGATGAAGAGGAGGGAACTTTCCGCAGCTCCATCCGCCGTGAGTCTGGGGGAGACTGGGTGTTTGGGGGTGAAGGCTGGTTCCAAGAACCCCTTTCCTGGTCCTCTCTGGGCTTGCGGAGGGAGGGACTTGATCCGACAACGAAGGTCCGGGAGTTCCCCTGTCGCTCCCCCCTCCGCAGGAGCTGGGGTGCCCCTCTTGACACCTGAACTCTCCGTGTTCCCCCTCAGGTCTGTCCACCCGCAGGCGGTAGAGACACCTGGCGCGATGGAACCCAGCCAGGTCCTGCAGCTCGGGCTAGGCTGGGGGAGGGGGGCAGGAGAAGGCGACGAAGGGTGGGATGAGATGGCTGGGGGGCTCTGTTGCCCCTCACCCTTTTCACCCCCACAGGATTCCCCTGGCACCTGGCGCCTCCCACCCACCACCTGAGCACCACCACCACCCGGACTGCCCTCCTCCCCAGCCCTGCCCCCACAGACTCCTCTCTGCCGCCCAGGATTCAATAAAACGTGCTTTTCTCTCTCGACAGCGCTTTGTGGATCTGTCAGTCCCTCTGCGCGAAAGCCCGGGCGCCCCCTGGGCCCCGGCAGGGGGCGCCCCCACCCTTGGGGAAGGGGCGGGGACGTCGGCAGTGGGCGGGGGCGGGGGCGGGGGTGGCCGGGACGGGGGCGGGCTCTCCGGGCCCCCATTGGCTACGGCACCCCCCACACGAGGGCTCCCCCCATCTCCCCCCGACATCAGTCCGTCCCGCTTCCAGCTGCCGCAGCCGCGCCTTCACCACCTCGGCATCCAGCCGCCCCCTGCTCCGGTCCGGCATGGCGACCCCGACCCAGGCCCCCACAAAGGGTGAGCGCCGCCCGGGGAGAGGGCGCGCGGGTGAGGGTGGGGGAGGCTCCGGGATCTCAGAGCTTAGGAGAGAGGATCTAGGGAGATTCCAGCACCGAAAAGGGAGGGGAATGGGGAAGGGGGTGTCCGTTCCTTCCCAGGGCGGAGGCCCCTGCAGCGCACCCCTTGGCGCCCCTCCAGGCCTCTTGGACACCCCCTCCCGGTGGTGTCGTTTCTGTGCGGGACCCGCGGTTGGAGAGCGGCAGTCCCGGGAGAAAGGATGCGCGGACCGGTAGCTATGGCAACCAGGCGGCTGGTCCTGCACAGCGGTGGTAGTGGACGCGAAGGGACGGGCTTCGAGGGTGGGAACGGGTGGGTCTGCGACCACAGAGGCTCTGGCACATCTCAGGGTCTCCGAGGTGGGCAAAAGGAGGGGGTCCACATCCCTCTTTTCTTCCAGCCCTGGCGCCTATGGTGGGTGTCTCCTGAAATCTCTGACAGGCAGGTTCAGCGGGAAGGAGGGAGAAAGACGGAAAGACAGTGGGGGAGAGAGCTGGAGGAAGTGAGAGAGAGATGGAGGGAGACAGGAGAGAGAGAGAGGCAGAAAGGAATGTGGAAATTGAGAAAGCCTAAGAGAGAGAGAGAGAGAGAGAGAGAGCGCGCACGAGCAGACCCCGAGTCAGAGATACAGAGAGAGACCCGGGAAGAGCACCGATATGAGACTGAAAGATATTCAGAGAGTGAAGGGGAAGGCGGAGAGCAACAGAAAGATGCAGAGAAAGAGAAAATCAGAGACAAAGAGACAGAGAGGCGGAGAGAAAGACATAGAGCAGGAGAGAGCGGTGGACCCACAGCGCGGGAGAGAAATGGAGATAAGGAGGAGCACCATGGGGTGGGGCCATGCCACTGCAGTGAGCCCCCTTGGGCCAGAATGGGTGGCAGGACCCTCGTTCCCAGCCCACATCCAGGGGTGCTGTCTGGGCCGGGAGGTGCACTCGAGCGTGCACACAAATGTCCCTCCTCACCCCCATCCAGCCACACGGCAGTTTGCATTTCACACCCCTTAACCCAGTTATTCACCCACTTAAACACTCACTGCCCCCTGAGAGCCCCCTTTCTTGAGCCCGCCTCTGCAGAGGAGCAAAGGGAAGAATGCTTTAATTGCGGGGGGGGGGGGGGGGGGGCGGGTGGCCGGCGGAGGGTTTCCCGCACAGAGAGCAGGGCCAGAAGGGATAGGCCAGTGGTGCCGAGGAGCCCCTGGTGGTGAAGGGAACCCCGGTTCCACTCCGATCTCTCCTTCCCTGCCCCCTTTCCCGGCAGGCAGGGGCTGCTGCACTGAGCCATATCTGCAGAATTTGAAGCAGGGCGGGGTGGGGGGGCTGCAGAGGCTGGAAGCCACCCTAGGGAGGGGGGGGCAGGGCTGAGCCAGCAGGCCTGGCGGGAGCCCAGGGCTTCTTTTCGCAGAGATGGTGGTTAACAGGATCGATGGCAGCAGACGGGCAGAGGTGGGAGGACAGACGCCTCACCATCCCCCCCCCCCACCTTTCCCCCAGTCATAGCAGAAGGGGGGACCACAGGTCTTGGGAAACCCCAGGGAGGGGGGCGGAGGAAGAGCATGTTGTGTGTTGCACCACTTACGCTGATTAATGGATTGTTGGGGGGGGGGGCACAGTGCAAGGGGATGAGGGCTCTTCCACCCAGTCAGAAAGCAGGAGGGAGAGTTGGGGGCAAACAGAAAGGGGGTGCAGGAGCATGACTGGGCCTGGGGTCCCACCCTTGAGAAGAACCCTGGGCTTGGCCGGAAGCCAGCCCTGCAGGGGCAACACCGGGAGGTACAAAGGGAGCAGAGGGAGTCAAGATTGGCCTCGGAGTTAGAAACCTCAGCCCCAGGACCCCACCTAGCCTGGGGTGCCCAGACCCATTACCTCTCTTCACCTCTTAAGATGCCCCAGTTGCCATAGCAACCACCTCCTTCCTGATGTCTCCCTGGCAACTGGCCAGGAGTGGTGCACATTTCTTCTTCTGCCTCCTGGCTCCACCCTCAGCCCAGCCTCGCCCCGAGGAACCAGATTGCTGGGGTGGCAGGGACCAGAAGAGGGACTTCTGCCCAGCGCACGGAGCACCCAGGGTGCAACCAAAGAGGATCCTGGAGCAGGTCCTCACCCAGTGGGCTCCCGCTGGTTTGGGGAGGCAGGCTGTGTGGAGACCCCGGGGACGAAGCAGGCTAGTACAACCATTCCATCTGTGATGCAGCTTTCTGCAGCCGAGCAGGGCTCACATTCGTTCAGTCAGTCAGTCACTCATTTATTTATTCATTTTAGAAAACTTCTTTGGAAGACTTTTGTAAATGCCAGGATTAACAGCAGAGGCGTCAAAGCAATGTACTCCCCATCTGGTGGCGGGCGGGGGGGGGGGCTAAGCATACATGACTCTAAAATCATGTTTCCCCAACTTGATGCTTTCGAGGACCACCTTCACAGTTTTTGCCCTATCCAAATGCTCCCCACTCATGTTCATTCTTTTTCCTTTAAAGGATTAACTTCGTTTTAAAATTTTTTTAATATTTATTTATTTTTGAGAGAGAGAGAGAGAGAGAGAGAGAGAAAGAGAAGGAGATCGTGAGTGGGGGAGAGGCAGAGAGAGAAGGAGACACAGAATCTGAAGCAGGCTCCAGACTCTGAGCTCTCAGCACAGAGCCCGATGTGAGGATCAAACTCACAAACCGCAATATCATGACCTGAGCCAAAGTTTGACACTTAACAACTGAGCCACCCAGGTGCCCCAGGATTAACTTTAAAAAAAAAAAACAAACAAAAAACAACTAGGGGCGCCCGGCTGGCTCAGTCAATAGAACACGCGACTCTTGATCCCAGGGTTGTGAGTTTGAGCCCCACGTTGGGCGTAGAGATTCTGTAAAAATAAAAGTCTTTAAAAAAGTAACTAATTTAATTGGCTTCATTCTGTATCACCATCACAAATGGAAAATCAGGATTTTTTTTTTTTTTTTTTTTTTGCCTTGCAAGTATAAAAATGATCTTTAAGAAGTGATTCCACTTTTCTGGGCCTCGGTGTCCTTGTTTGTGGAATGGAATGAAGATAGCACCTTAATTCTGAGAGTGGCTGTGAAGATTAGGTGCATTAGCACCTGTGAAGTGCTTAGACCAGGACCTGGCACGGAGGCAGTGTGATCAAATGCTGGTTAAACAACTAAAGGAGAAAACCAAATAATGTCACGAAATTCTACCTAGATATCGTTGCCTGCTGAAGGCTCTGAGCTCAAGGAATGTTTTCTCTTGGGAAAAGAGGGACATTAACAAGGTGGAAGGTGTTAAGGACACGTCTGCGCCTACCTAAGACTTCCTCTTAGAAGACCAGACAGGGAACTGAGAAGGACGAACTTACACGTTGTGTGGATCAGTGTTATTCAGAGTCTGGCCTAAGTGCCCCTATACCAGTCAGTTGAGGCTAGAGTTGCTCTGGTAACAAATAGTCACAAAAATCTCAGGGGCTTCTGACAACCAGGATTCTCACTATGTGTCCATCACGGGGTGACCCGGGCTCTCTACTCACCAAAGAAAATGGGAACGGCCACCATCTCAAGCGTTCATGTCACCAGGCCAAAGGCAAAAGGGACCTCTTGCATGAGCACTTGAAAAGCGCCAGCCTGGAAGAGACATTGACACTTCCACTGACAGTTTACTGGCCAGAATTAGTCCTACGGTCTCCCCGCAAACTCAGGGCAGCTGCCATCCTTCCCTGAGGCTGGAAGAGGGAAGAACACTAACGACCGTGCCTGGCATTGCCCCTGGCATTCCTGGTTCCCCTCCGCTAGTGGTGCATGCTTTGCAGAATTCTGCTCTAGACAAGTCAGAATGTTCTGAGAGCTGTCAGAGGAATTAGGGAGCCATCAAGATGGGCTTCTTGCATGGAAGGATGGTCTGAGCTCTCCTGAAGGGGAGTGTGGTTTGGGACGGGGATGGGGAAAAGTAAACACACACACACACACACACACACACACACACACACACAGAGTTTATCCACACGTTGGCTTTTCTGAAATTGGAATGAGTCTTCTAATGGATGGGTATGTTTCATATGGTAGAGTTACATACTTACTCATGTATATACACACACACACACTGAGAAAACTATTATGAAATCAATTTTGAATCTTAACATTGATGATGTCTTAGAAATAAACAGCAAAGGATATATTAAAGATAATATAATAAGGTATATTCTAGGACAGCTCCCCTGTGTTGGATTTGGTGGCAGGAGGCATTATTATGAGAATAATAGCCACAGTGCCTGACTTCTGGAGCCGTCAGGTGACTGAAAAGTTTTAGGGAATATTCAGGGGAAGCTGATGCACTCAGCAGTTTACCAGTGGGATACCGGTTTACCAATAGCATGTGCAAATGGGAGTGTGTATGGTTTTTTTTTTGGAAATGCGTCCATAGTTTGCCTCAGGCTTCCACAGTGGGCTAGGACCAGGACTGTCACGTACAGTTTGGTAGGTTGTGCACTGCACAAGGGAAAGTATTGACCAATGGTGTGAGTCGGGCTGGAATCCAGCCTATGCTCCACTCTTCAGACCTTGTGTCCTGCTATGAGGCTATATCATTATTTAGATCAAAGGGTGTCTTTATTTGATTTCTGCCCAGAAACCATTGGGCCAATGGCCCCATCTGGAACCTCAAAAATGTTAAGAAATCCAGTGTTGAAATATTTTTTCCCTCTCTCTCTTTTCCTGCCTTCCTTCCCACAGTTCCTCAGGAACCTGACCCATTTTACTATGGTGAGTGGCAGATTCTGATGAGGGTACCCTGGGGCTGGATAAAGGGGTGGTTGCAGGTCCCCACAGGTTATTGCTAAAGTGGCTTCAGTCATGCCAACATGATACCTGCTGGACCACAGGCCATCTGAACATGTGGATTCAGTTTCTATCAGCGAGGTTCATGGAGGGCAGAATCAGATTTGGGGGAGGGGGGAGTGATACCCTCTCTGGGTCTCCTTCAATCGTCACCAGAACTCCAGGCTGGTATGTTTTGGTCATCAGAAAAACATATGACCGAGGCCAGGCTTCCTGGATTTAGATCCTGGCTTATCCACTCACTAGCTGTGTGGCCTTGAGCAAGTAACTTTTCCCCTCTGGGCTCTTCTGTAAATAAGGAATAGTAATAGTTTCCACCTACGAGGATTGTGGGATGATGCCATGAAACCATCACTGAAGCTTAAAGAAGTCACCCCCAGGTCTAGCAGAGCTGGCCCCAGTTCCCTCTCTAAACACTCCCTTGCCCTCTCCCTTTGTTCACTCATACCGTTCCTCCAATACGCCAAATTCTTTCCCACCTCAGGGCCTTTGCACACGTGGTTCCCTCTGCCAGGCATACTCCTCTTCTAGCTCTCCATTCAGCTGACGAAGGCTCCTTTTCCTTCTTCGGGACTCAGATCAAATATTGACTGCTCTGCTAGGAGAGGCCCTTCCTGACTCTCTGCCAAGAGGAGACGCACACACATCTAGCCATAGTCATATGGCTCAGATGTTTCATTTTATTTTTCAGTGCTTTGTCACAATATGAAAGTCAATTCCCTGAGGCAGAGGCCTGGACATTGAGTGTGTGCTCCATAAATTCTTATTTCTATAAATACTATCGACCCTTGAACAACGTGGGGGTTGGGGGGTGCATGCAGTTGAAAATCCACATATAACTTTTGACTCCCCCAAAACTTAACTACTAATAGCCTATTGTTGACTAGAAGTCTCACCGATAGCATCATCTATTAACATATACTTGGTATGTTATGTGTTTATATACTGTATTCTTACAATAAAGTAAACGAGAGAAAAGATGTCATTAAGAAAAATCATAAAGAAGAAGGGCACCTGGCTGGCTCAGTTGGTAGAGCATGTGACTCTCGATCTCAGGGTCATGAGGTCAAGCCCCGGGATGGGCATAGAGCTTACCAAAAAAATAAAAAATAAAAAAATATATATAATAATGAAGAGAAAATACATTTACAGTGTGTTGACAAAAATCTGCCTATGAGCGGACCCACATGTTGTTCAAGGCCTGTGGTTACTGTGGTATATGAGACAAGGATGCTTCTCATGAAGGAAAATAAAGGAAAGAATGACATTATAAAGGGTTGAGGAGAGGAGGTGAAATTCTAAATGGACAACCAAAGGTTTCCCTGACCTTTGACTAAAGCCCAGAAATTGGTAAGGAAGGAATATTTGGGGGAAGAGCTTTGAAGCAGAGGAAACAGCAAATACAAAGGCCCTGAGGTAAGACCGTGTCTGATCTGCTCCAGGAATGGCAGAGAGACCAATATGCCCGAGGTAGGGGACTGAGGGAGAATGTGCAGGGGGTGAGGTCTGAGAAGGAACGGGGACCAGGTGATGCAGGGCCGTGTGGGCTGTGGTGAGGACTTTGGCTTTTCCTTGGAATGCAATGGAAGCCAGGGTGGGGTGGGGATCTGACTTAGGAGTTAATAGGATCCCGTGGCTAGGGGGCAAGGAGACCACAGTGCAGGCTGCTTCCTGCAATGATTTGGACAGGTGACAGTGGTGGACAGAACCAGGAGGAACCAGCCGTAGAAGGAGGTGAGATTATATATATGATGTAGATATCATGTATGTATCATATATACATGTATGTATATATGATGTAGAGGAAGGTTTTATGTATACACAAAGAATCTAGAGAAGGGTAGAGGGTAGAGAAGGGTAGAGACCTTCTAGAGAAGGTCTAGGGACCAAGCTCCGCTCCCCATCCTCACACTAGCCCACTGGGGGAGCCCCCGGCACCGCCTGCAGCATCCCTGGACTCTGGACCCTGGCGGGGCAGACTTGAAGCCCGGTCGAGGCTCCAGGGAGGACTGAGGTGCTACCCCACATTGACATCCCCCATTATCTTCCCCAGATTATGACACGGTGCAGACGGTGGGCATGACTCTGGCCACCATATTGTTCCTGCTAGGCATCCTCATCATTATCAGTAAGTGTGACCCTTTCCTGGGCTCCGAAGCCCCTCAAAGGAGGCTGCCTTGGGTTGGGGGGGGGGGGGCGTCGCTGGCCACCCACCATTTCCCCACTGGCTTTTGTCCAGACCCTTAATGTCCTGTCTCGTTGTGTCTGTCTCCAAACAGGCAAGAAGGTGAAGTGCAGGAAGGCGGACTCCAGGTCTGAGAGGTCTGGCAGCAGTGGGGAGAGATGGGAGAGGGGTGGGGGCGGCCTGGGGTGCGGGGGCACTTCCAGAACAGAAAGTCCCCAAAGCCTGCCCCGTCCTTCCTAGTAAGCCCACGGCTACCGGATTTCTTTATGCTTTTCTCTCTCTCTCTGTTTCCACAGCCCAACATGCAAATCCTGTAAGTCGGAGCTTCCCTCCTCAGGTGAGGGCGAGGGAGTTACGGTCTGGGAGGAGAAGAGGTGGGGGCCGGAGGGGGAAGGGGAGCTGCGTTGGAGGTCCCTGAGAATGATGCCACCAAGAACGGATGTGGCAACTTCAGTAGGAGCTGAGGCCCCGCAGACCAAAGAGGTTAAGCCATGGAGAGTCAGTGGGATATGAAATGTCTTAGAGTCCCCGGTGCTTCCCAGAAACAAGTACAGAGGCCCTTGAGAGCAAGGATGAAATGATCCCCCAGAGGAGAAAGCCACAAGTCTGCGAAGAGAGGGGCCCCACTCGGGAGAAGGACTTGTGAGGTCCGGATGGGGAAGGAGCGGAGCGCCAGAGGAGGCAGGGAGACAGAATATTTTCCAGACTTCATTGTTCAGGTGGGAAGAAGGAGGATGAAAGGATCAAGAAAAAGGAGGGAAGGGTCACCTGGCTGGCTCAGTGAGTGGAGCACGTGACTCTTGATCTCAGGGTTGTGAGTTCGAGCCCCACATTGGGTGTAGAGATGACTTAAAAAAAGAAAAAAGGAATGTGGAAAGGGAAGAGAGAGGGAAGGGGAAAAGGGGGGAGGGAGGGAAGGAAGGAAGGGTTCCTGGATAATTGTATCAAAATAACAAAAGGAGAGATGTATAGAATATGGATTTTAAAAACTGACCTCGGGAAAGAGAGAATATGGGGATGTAAAGAGTATGAGGGTGGAAAGCACAGACAGATAAAGAGTGAAGAGGTTGGGGATGAAGGGGATGGAAGTGTTAGAGGGGATGGGGCAGTGGAGGGGGTAGTGGTGTGGAGGGAGTGGCAGTGTGGGGGGGTGAGGGGTGTGGAGGGATGAAGGGGTGAGGGGTGTGGAGGGGGTGGGAGACATGGGGGATGAAGGGGTGAGGGGGTGGAGGGAGTGGCAGTGTGGAGGGGTGTGAGGGGGTGTGGAGTGGGGTGGGAATGTGAAGGGGTCAGGGGTGGGGAGGGGGTGGGGGTGTGGAGGGGTGAGGTATGTGGAGGGGTGAAGGGGTGAGGGGTGTGCAGGGGTTGGGGATGTGGAGAGGGTAGGGGTACGATGGGGTGTGAAGAGGTGAAGGGGGTGGAGGGGGTGCGAGAGTGTGGAGGGGGTATGTGAAGGGGTGAGGACTGCGGGGGGGGGGTGTGATGAGGTGTGAAGGGGTGAGGGGTGTGGGGGTGTGGAGAGGGTGTGGAAGATGGACAGAGATAAAGATGCAGGGGGGAATAAACCTTAGATGCAAGATTGTGACTCCTTGGGGGTGTTAATTGAATTATGTAAAAATATCTTGACCTGCTTTTAGTGGAACTGCGTCCTTTTCAGGGACGTCTAAAAACCAGAAGGGAACCTCTCTGCCTCTCATAAAGGTCTTATAACTAAAAAGTGGGCCTGGGGGTACTCAGTGCCTGGGGGGATTTGGTGTGGAATTTCATGTGTTTTGTTTCATATTCTCTTCACGAGATTTAAAAACCCTAACGGGGCACTTTGTGGATAACTGGGGGGGGGGGGGGCAAGGTCTCGGAATATGCACGGGACTGTGACCCACTACAGCTGAGCGATGGTCCCAAGTGGGTGGGAAACGGGGAATTCTGACTGCATCCAAATGTTGGGGAGATGGGGTGTGGGAATGGGATGGCGTGTAAGAGGAGGTTGGGGACATAGGAAGGGGAGAGAGACTCTTTCTGGCAGGGGGACATCCCAGAAAGGCCCAAGCTGGGCCAGGGATCTCCAGCCTCATCACAAGTGTGTTCCCCTCCATGACAGTGTCCTGTGGGGGCGGACAAAAGCCACACAAGTGTCCCTAAATGGAGCAGGGCTTGGTAGGCAAGACAGCTCCTCAGTGGCTAGCTCAAGGGTGACAGTCCCTGGGGATCTGGCTTTCAGGAGACGACGGGGGGGGGGGGGGGGGAGGGGGGGTGCCCACTGGCTGTGGGAGGGGGCGGGGTGCACCTCTCTGGTCGCTGACCGCAGCTCTCTGACCCTCTCTCGGTCTCTCTCTTTCTCTCCTCCCGACCCCGGTCCCCAGCCCCTGGAGGTGGCGGTGTGTAAAACCAGCCCTGGGCACCTCCACTGCTGTCCCTGCCTGAGTGCGGAAGCCTGAGGACCGGGTGGAGGCGGTGGGGACCCCAGCCTTGCGCCGGGGAGCGCTCCCCCGAATGAGCCGCCCCACCCACCCGAGGCTGGAGCCGCTGCACCCCGCTGCCCCTCCCCAGGTCTTGGCAATGACGATCCCCCAAAGAGCCCGTCTGCATCCCAGATCCAGGGACTCAGGCCTCCAGCTCCTGGGGTCCGGGAGTCCAGCCGCAGCCCCCCAGAATCCCCATGTACTGCTCCCCTGCACCTCCTTGTCTCCCCTCCGAAGATCCGATCCGTTTCCCTGCACCCTCGGTGTCTATGTCTTGAGCTTAATAAATGTGCATTTGGTTTTTTCCCCCGTTCTGTCTGTGAGTTCTCATCTGTGGGGACAAAATGGGGGAGAGGGCAAAATTGAACGTGGGGGAGCTCTCTCCCATCCCCAGACTTCCCCCCTTCTTCTCTCTCTCCTCCCCCAGAGCCCCAGTGGCCTACCCCCTCTCCGAGCCCCCAGAGCTTCCCCTGCCCTGCTCGACGCCCCCTCCCCGGTTGCTCTTTACCGTCTCTCCCACCCCAGACCCAGGAGTAGACACCCCGCCCCCGCTCCCCTTCCTCCCCAAAGGAGCCCCACCCACCGAGACCTGCCTGCGCTCTCCCGCTCTCCCTCCACCCTCCCTCCCACCCCCGCAGCGGGTGGGTGGAGGCCGCTGCCCGGCCTCTCCCCCCTGCCCCCCATCGCCCTCCGCGACTCCCCCTCCTGCTCCCACCGCGGGCTCTGAAGCCAGGAAACCCGAGAGGAAATGACTGAGCCCGTCTTGGTCCCCGCCCGCCAGCTCTCCCCTGGCCACACCCTCCGCCGGGACGCCGCCACCGCCGCTGCCCTCTGTCCACGAGGCTGCCGGCTTGGGACCCCCAGCACTGACGTAAGTCTCTCCTGCGATCCGCCTGCGCCTGCCTCCCCTCTGCCCAGGGGCCGGGCTCAGGTGCCTGGAGGGCTGATCTTTCCCCCTCCCCGCCTCTCTGCCCCCGACTCCTGCTCACGTCTCTGCGCCTGCTCTTCGGCACCACGGCGGGCTCCCGCCGGCCCCTCTTCCTCCTGCCTCAGTCTCCCCAGCTCTCCGCCATCCCTCTCGGACCAGTTCTCGAAGTGCCCAGCATCCTGCTCCATTGTCCCCTCACGAGGCCCCTCACACCAGCTCACTTTTTCCTCTGAGATCGGGAGCACATTACTCATTCTTCCTCTTTCCCCTCCTTGCTGACTCCTCGGCTCTGGGGACAGCCCAGAGGGAGGCACCAGGCCCCCTGCTCTACCCCTGCACCCTGTAGGGTCAGTCTCGGTGGAGTGAGTTCTCGGCCCCAAGGGTGTCCCTGTGCAGCGACTGCTACTGGAAGTCCAGATGGGTCTGATGCTTCTTGTTTCCTTTGGGGATCTGCATATGGAAGAAGGGGGTGGTTGCCGGGTCCCCCACTTCTAAAACCCTCCCCCTGTCCTGGAAGACCAGCTGTCAGCCTTGGCAGGGGGTCCTTGAAGCCACAGGTGCTCGCTCAGGGTAAGGAGGGGGCTGCAGGACCTGAGGGGCAGGCGGGGAGGGGGTGGGGGGTGGCGCTGCCCTGGGCCTGCCTCCCTGACATCATGACTGACCCCGGCTCCCGCTCACCCAATAGATGTCGCCCTCTGGTTGCCTGTGTCTCCTCACCGTCGTTGGCCTGCTTCTCCCCACCAGAGGTAAGGTTCACCGTCCTGCTGAGCCAGCACCAGGAAGGGGGGGGTGGTGTCTTGATGAGGGGGCCAGGGTTACGCTGTCTGGACACTTCACACCTAGGTGGCCGCTTCCAACGAGTCTGGCCAGAGCCTGTCCTGCTGGGCACTTTCCATCTCACCTCCCAGAAGAACTCACTGAGTTTGATTTGGCAGGGAGGTTGGTGTTAGTTTTCTTGTCAGTGGCCAGGAACCCTAGGGTCCCAGCAAATCAGCTCCCTGGATACCCCCGTGATACACAGTGAGGCCAAGGCGGGGAGCTGGGGTGGGTTCAAGAGCTAGAGAAATGTCACCCTTACCTGGGAAGTGTTTCCTGAAAGCGGTACCCACGGTGAGCCTTGGCAGGTGCTTTCTACACGGCAGGTGCTGCATGTGTGACCTCGGGTAACTTCGGCTCTACTCTGTTACACGGTCTGCCATGCCCATTTTATGGATGAAGAAACTGAGGCTCAGGCAAGGGAAGTGCCCTGTGCCAGAGGCCAGTGAGTGGAGAGCCTGGGATATGGCTGTCATTCTCGCTCCCAGCACCCAGGGCATGCCCTCCACGGAAGCTGCCCCATTTCTTTTTGATAAAATGGTTTTCATTTTTTCTTTCAGCCTCTCACCAGGTATTCAATGAGCAGCTACTATGTGCCAGATCTTATCCTAGGCACTGGGGAAGCGGCAACACATGAAACAGAAGTTCACGTTCTAGTTGAGACACAGGCAATGAACAATCCATCAGTAAATGATATAGCACGCTAGAAGGTTGTAGGGGCTACGGAGAAACACAGAACAGGGTAATGAGGATTCTTGAGACAGGGTGGCCAGGGAAGACCTCATCAGAAGGTGACATTTGGGCAGACACTCAAAGGAGATGAGGAGTGAGCCAAGCAGATACCTGGGGTATGAGTGCTGTCTAGTGGGTGTGAGGAACAGCAGGCAGGCCAGGAAGCAGGGTTGGGGTGGACGAGGGCAGGCTGGGAAGAGGAGAGGTCAGAGCGGGGACAGGAGACCACATGGAGTGGGGAAGGGAAGGGCCCCATGAGTACCTTGGCTTTCACTAGAAGAAAAGAGGGCGCTCTGTGCCAGCAGGGCCTTGACCTGACTCAGGGATTCACAGGGCCCCTCTGGCTGCGAGTGGGGAGCAGATTGCAGGGGGTGGGGATGAGGGCAGAGAGCCCAGGGCAGAGTGGCTCCAGTGTCCAGGCAGGAGAGGACGGAGGCTGGGCCAGGGCAGGGCAGTGGCTGTCTCCAGCAAAGGCTGCCTATCAGGGAGTGGGGGAGACCCTGTCCTCGGCCATGTCATTTCACCCTCTCCAGCCCTGAGAAGTAGATTTGTTACAGGATTTCGCTTTTAACCTCAATACCGGGGTTCGTTGTCTCGAACCACTTCGAAGAATGAAAAAAGGTGGACATAGAATAAAATGAGCAGCAGGCGAAAGTTTAGTAGGGTTGTGTGCAAGCTCTCTTCGCAGAGAGGAGACATTCGAAAGTGAATGCCCGGGACTGTAGGCAAGGGGCTTCGTTTTGTAGGCTTCTGGTCGCCCCCCGATCCCTTCTCCCTTGTTTCCTCTCAGGTCCTACCCTCATTGGCTTATTGACTCTAGGTGCTGGGCTGTCCATTCCTGATTGGCTCGATTCCCTTGTGTGGGGAGTCAGACTGTGGTCCTACTGTCCCTTGTATAACATAAGTTTTATGTTTTACTTATTTTAGTTAGGTATTTTGATTGTCAGATTCCTGAGGGGACCCTGAGGGGAGTAAGTGGTGTCTGTCACATTCTTTTTTTTTTTTTTTTAAGTCTATTTATTTATTTTGAGAGAGAGTGTGTGTGTGTGAGCAGGGTAGGGGCACAGAGAAAGGGAGAGAGAGAGAGAGAGAGAGAGAGAGAGAGAGAGAATCCCAAGCAGGCTCCAAGCTGTCAGCTCAAAGCCTGACTCGGGGGTCACGAGGGGCTCAAACTCATGACCTGTGAGATTAAATCATGACCCTGAGGCGAAATCAAGAGTCGGATGCTTGACTGAGCCACCCAGGTGCCCCAAGGTCTGTTACATTCTTAAGAGGAACTTTACGCGCCCGTGGGGGTTCGCTGTGGTCAGATGCTCCCGGCATTGCTCCAAAATATGTGTTTTTCTCCACCCAGGGGCCTCACGTCCTAATCTTTCCCTTTCTGCCTATTTGACCCTATCTTTCCTATCATAGTCCGCGCTCTGAACACGTGCCTTCTAACTACCGTTAGGAACTGGACGTTGGCTGACGCTTCTTAACTGCTTCCTGCTGAAGGGGGGCGATGATAGGGGAACGGCAGTTAGGGCAGGTTTAGAGGTCGATCCAGAGGGCCGATATAATGGGAGGGTGTTTGGAACATCTGGGCCAGCAGAATTTTCTCGGACATCTTATTTTTCTGGCCTATGCGACGGCATCTCGAAATGACATACACAAAGAATGTTAGACCAACAAGCGTCAATATTCCAAATGCAATGGCTCCTACAGGAAAAGACGCGTGGTAGCCATCCCCAAGAATCCCTGACATGTTTGGTCCTTTTTTTTTTTTTAACTCAGTGTAACTATAGCCTTTTCTCCCTCTTCCGTATTTATTTGGATCTTGTGATATTGTAGGTTAGAATAATTAAGCACCTGAACTGGTGCTTGGTTCTTGATCCTCAAGCCTTCCTCTGGCCATCCGGCTTCCATAGGAACAACCCCATGAGGTGTATTTAATTTTACCTCAAGGAAAGATTGATCTTCAATACCCAGATTGCTAGGAGTTTAGGCAGTTGTTTATCCGTCCTGGAGCGAGGAGGGCTCTCGTCCCTAATTTAGTTATAATGGCCCTTCCTAGCAAGGGACTAGGGCTCTTTGGCATTATCAAAAAAGAATGTGAAAAATTCAAGTCTCCCCATAATGCACCCGGTGGCTGAGAGAAAAATTTAGTCATAAGTTTTCTGGAGACGCCTCTAGTTGCTATGCTGCATTTGGCTGATTGGCCAGGAGTGGAAAGGAGGACAGAAAAGGTGGCTCCGGTGTCAGGAAGGAAATCGACCAGTTTTCCTTCTATGTCTGGAGTTACCCGAGGCTCTGGGTTTCCGATAGGTAGTTGGTTTGGGGGAGCCACCGTGAAGAGTCCTGGACCCCATCAGTCCATTTCAGGGACACAGGTCATCTGAACCCTTGCAGATAGAGGTCCCCGAGGGCACTCTGTTTTCCCAGTGACTGTTTCCACACAAGGGGTATGGCTTATGGGGTTTGAACTTTGGTTGTCCCCTCTGAGGACATTCTCGTAAATGGCACTTGGTACCAGAACCTCAGGAGGTCCGGTCTGACATAGTACATAAGGCCACAACTAAGGCCTCAGCTTTTTTTCCCTAAGCCTCCTTTCCTGTTCTTTATTTTACTCTTGATCTTGGTTGTAATATACCCAATTGGCAGCTCATAAGAGTCCTTCAGGGTCCCTTCTGGGAAAACAGCCAATTTTTGCAGCCTTCTCTGAATATCTGGAGCTGATGGAGTGACAAATTTGTCCTCTAGAATTGTGTCAGCCTCAGGGGTGTTAGGGAAGATAACCGCATATTTAATGAGAGCCTCCCTTCACCTTTCCAGGAAGACCACTGAGTTTTCATCCTGTGTCTGTAAGCGAGTGGCTAATTCGGTGTCATTTCAAGATTTAACCTTAGACCTCCTTAATTTCTCCAAAACACAAGCTTGGAAGTGGTGGCAATACCATTCCTCAATGGGATGGTCATAGTCCCAAGTAGGATCTTGGGATGGGGCTGCCTGGGCCCCAGTAGGGAACTGGGAGCTCCCTATAGGACCTCCAGTCCCATGATAATTAATGAGTTGCTCGTCCCCATATCTTTCAGCCGCTCCCAGAACCCCACGCTTCTCTGTTTCATTGAGAGTCTGATTCCACAGAAGCATTATATCTTTTTAGGTCGATTCAAAAACATAGTGTAATTCTCTCTGAAAAGCCTCTGTATACTTATCCGGATCATCAAAATTTACCTAGATCTTTTATCTGTCTTAAATCTTGTAACGTAAAATCTTGCAATCTTATCGTAGCGGTGCCTCCTTGCATCCGTTCCCCCCCCCCCCCCCCCAGGCCCGGGCTCTCTAGCTTCCGTGAGGGGAAACACACCTGTTACGTTGCAGGGAGGGCCTGGGTAAGGTGGGCAGAGGGGAGCAGAAGTGCCCGTTTTTTCAGTCTGGATGTACAGATGGGGGACCCGAGGAGGAGGAGGTTGAGGGGGAAGACTTCCCTTCCTCCTTCCCTAGGTCCCCTTTGGGTACAGGCAAGGGACCCTTAGTTTTCTCCCTCCTTAGTTGTGAACCCTTGGAAAGGGTTGCCAGTAGGCCAGGATCGACCTTACATTGCTGACATCTATCTCAATTTTCTCCGAAGGCCCCAGAACACTGGACATGGGGGGCGTCTCCCCATCTCCCCTCACGTTTGGGAACAAGTCCAATTGTAGGATAGTGTTCTAATTGTTACTTGTCTCTGGTGGCCAGGTTTCCTCCTCCAATTTGTATTGGGACCCAGCCTTGGTGCAAAGGAAAATGAGTCGCTTTTCTTTAGGGTTTGTGGGTCAAAATCATCCCAATTTTTTAGAATACGTCCCGAAGGAGAGTACTGGCCTCGGTTGGGGAATTGCCCATCTATAGGAAAAAGAAGAAAAGGCGTCTCTTACCTCAGTTTCCTATAGCTGGCCAGGAGAAACCTCATCTGGCCCCGCAGTTTGGCTGGCTATGCGACTGGCAGCCGAAAGCCCTGTCAGTCTTGCGAGGTGCTGGGAATAATCGCTATTACCCAGGCTTGACTCTACCCCCCAGAGCTGACCTTGTCTTCCCGATTTCTCCGACCCGTCCGTTTCCTGCCTGTGGGACTTTGGGGGATACCGACTGTGACCAAGCAAGACTCCCCTGGTTGTAGAAGGATGTACTAATTTTATCTTGGCCCAATAGTAATTTACATATTGATCATAATAAAATTGTTCCTCTTAACAAATATATTTCAGAAGGCTGGCGAAAGCCATTTCTCGTAAGGATAAAATTGGCTGTTGAGGGGGGCTAAAAGGGCCAAAGTTGAGGTCTATTCGCCTGTTTTTTTTCCAGCAGTGCCCACATAAATATGTTCCAGCCATGTGGGTGTCCACCTTAAAGTTTCTAGATTGGTACAAGTCAGCATACACTGGGCTAAGTGTAGCAAAATGGCTCCCATGTATCCGGATAAAAGCCCTTTATAGGGGCGCCTGGGTGGCTCAGTTGGTTGAGCATCCGACTTTGGCTCAGGCCATGATCTCAGTTCATGAGTTTGAGTCCCACATCAGACTCGCTGCTGTCAGAGCACAGCCTGCTTTGGATCCTCTGTCTCCCCCTCTCTCTGTCCCTGCCCTGCTCCTGCTACCCCTCTCAAGAATAAAAAATAAACATTAAAAAAAAAGCCCTTCATTTATCACAGTCCTCCATCCATCGTATGGCACAGGCACCCATTCCTCCACCTTGCAGAAACAACACAAACGTAGAGCATTTGGAGGCCAGCAGTGAGGACATCACCATCATCTCCCCAGCCTTCAGATCAAAGGAAGGGCAATTTTTTAATCAGAGCTCGAGCAAAACAACTCAAAAGGGCATGCTGTCCTGCCATTTTGGTTAAAATCATAGTTCTTTCCATCTTTTTGGACAGACAAAAGAGAAAAAAAAACTTTGGTTACATTTTTTTCCTTTACAAACCTTCTATAACTTTTAGATTTTGTCCCAAGCCATTTCTCTCCAAACAACCAGCCTCATTTAGGACAATATTACTTTTTTTTTTTTAAACCTTCAACGAAAAGGTACGTATTTCCATTTCTTATATCTTTCTTACACATTTCATACTTTTTTAAATGTCCAAATGAATTTAATCCAGTTTAGTACCCAAGCAAAACTTTAAAGTTTCAAGTTATTGAAGACCCCGAAAGCTATCTTAGCAATTACCCATGAACACTTTGAGACAGACAAAATTAACCATCATTTGAAGTCACCTTTTTGCTGATGAACTGTAACAGAGATAGCATGTGATTACTCGGCCTTCAGTAAACCAGAAAAAGTTTCATGTATTTAATGCTCATAACTCCAAAGACCTGTCTACCTTAATTAAACCAACAAACTTACGTTAGTTTAAATACCGAATTATGTTCCATCTGTATCCATTTAAAAGTCAATCAATTTGTTCCCCATTGTCAATTTTTACCTGGGGCACCAGTGAGGGAATCTGAAGTGGGCGGTGTAAGTCTAAGGGGGTGTTTTTTGTTCCTTGACAGTGAGGGGAGGAGGAGGAACCCGTGGTGCTGGAGGCCCCTGAAAGGTAGAGGAACCAGTTAGGCAGGCTGCACCCAAGCTGGTGCAGAGACAGGAGGAACGAGGGGAAGGCAGAAGAGGTGAGGTGTCACCAAGAAGCCTAGAGACAAATAAAAGCCCGGAAGGCAGAGAAACAGGTCTCCTGGTTCTAAAGCCTGTCAGCTTGGACAGATGAGCAGATGCAGATTTTTTTTTCCCACCAAAAACTGGAAATGGAGAGTCCGTGTCAAGCCAGAGAAGTCAGGAAACCTCTCTGAAACAGAAGGGTGTTCGGCAGCTGCTTGGGAATATTCCTTAAAGTCCCTGTCCTGACGTAGACTGACCAGAGACAGTTGGCTCTAATTATCATCTGTACCTTGTGGGAGCCGGCCAAATGTCTTCTCTCCATCCCCCTGTGGGCATCAGGGGCAGGAGGAGGGTGGTGAGCCCAGAAGGGGTTGAAGTAAGTCCTGCTCTCTGCTCTGCAAGAGGCGTTTGAAAATGAAAGGTAAAAAATGGGGCCCTGGGAGGTGGTGAACCATGTCAGAGGGTCAGAAATGGAAGCAGGTACAGGGCCGCTTTCCGTTGCATTTGGGAAACCTGTGAGTAGGACCCTTGGAAGTCACCTGGATCCCTCCTACGAGGATATCAGAGAGATCAGTCCTGGGCTTTTCCACTCACTTCCCAAAGGAAAAGAGAGGCTGGCCAAGACAGAAAGAGGAAAATTCCACCGGATACCCAAGTGGGCAGTCAGGGATCAGGTTCTGCTGATGGCCTTCGGGCCTCCACCAAAGAGTAGCCTTGGTCAGGACCCATCAATGGCTGTTTGGCCTCCCCTAAGTCCCACACATCCAGAGGTTCTTCTCGAAAGGAAGTTGGGAGTCCACCACACCAACATTCCCAACTACATTGGGAGATCAGATGGGAGGAGACCCAAGGAGCCTGTCACCCGAGACTTGAGGACGGCATACACACTGTTTGCTCTTAACTGGTGGGTGGGTACCAATTATTTAGTGTGAGGTTTTATTTAAGATAGAAAGAAAAGAGGGGATGCCAGCTGTTATTTACTTACGGTTGGAAGACGTTAACATCCTAGACAAGCCCCCAAAGAAATGTTACAGGATTTTTTTTTTTTAAACCTCAATACCCAGTGTTCATTGTTTAGCCACTTCAAAGAATGAAGAGGTGGACACAGAATAAAATGAGCAGCAGGCAAAAGTTTATTAGAGTGTAAGAATAGTATGGGGCGCCTGGGTGGCTCAGTCGGTTGAGCGTCCGGCTTCAGCTCAGGTCATGATCTCGCGGTCCGTGAGTTCGAGCCCCGCGTCGGGCTCTGTGCTGACAGCTCAGAGCCTGGAGCCTGCTTCGGATTCTGTGTCTCCCTCTCTCTCTGACCCTCCCCCATTCATGCTCTGTCTCTCTCTGTCTCAAAAATAAATAAACGTTAAAAAAAATTAAAAAAAAAAAGAATAGTATGAAATAGGGGTGCCTGGGTGGCTCAGTTGGTTAAGCGTCCGACCTCAGCTCAGGTCATGATCTCACAGTCCATGAGTTTGAGCCCCGCATCAGGCTCTGTGCTGACAGCTTAGAGCCTGGAGCCTGCTTCGGATTCTGTGTCTCCCTTTCTCTCTGCCCCTCCCCTGCTCACGTTCTGTCTCTCTCTGTGTCAAAAATAAAGACATTAAAAAAAAAGAATAGTATGAAATAGTATTACAGTAAGAATAGTATGAAAGGTCTCTTTGCAGAGAGGGGACATTCGAAAGTGAACGCCCATAACAAGAGGCGCGTGACAATAGGGACTTTGTTCTATATGATTTTGGTCACCCCTCTTCCCTCCCCCCTTGTTCCTTCTCAAGTCCTACCTTTATTGGCTTGATCACTCTAGGTTCTGGGTTGTCTTTTCCTGATTGGCTCAATTCCATTGTGTGAGGAGTCAGACTATGGTCCTACTGTCCCTTGTATAACAGAAGTTTTATATTTTACTTATTTTAATTAGGAATTTTGATTGTCCAATTCCTGAGGGGACCCTGAGGGGGAGTAAGTGCTGTCTGTTATGTTCTTAAAAGGAACCCTATGCCCAAGGGAGTCAGACCCTCCCAGCATTGTTCCAAAATATGTGTTTTTCCCCACGCAGGGACCTCAGGTCCTAACCTTTCCCTCTCTGCCTATTTGACCCTATCTTTTCCCATCACAGAGTCAGTGATTATCCCCACTTCGCAGATGAGACAGATGAGGCTCAGAGAGGGGACTCTACCTGCTCCAGGTCACATGGCCAGGGAATTTGGGGGAGCAGAATTTGAGGCCGGGGCCCTGGCTGACTTTAGAATGGACCTGGGCTCACTAGGCTAAACTGCCTCTCCCACCCCACAAGGACGGGCAGGAAGAGGGGCTGGAGGAAGGGTGCTGGGCATCATCATTTTGTAAAGCACTTCCAGGACTATGGGTGGATACCTCCATTCAAGCATCTGTCTGCTGTTCCACCAGGATATTCTGAGTTACCGCCCACAGTTTCAGAAGGGAGGGGAAGGTGGGGTTTTGGTGAGAGAAGGAGGACCGGAGGCTCCTCCCTGACTTCTCGTGCTTGATCTCCCAGGACAGACATTGAAGGAGACCACATCCATTCCTTCAGCAGACACAACCATTGTGAGCATTCATGCCCTGACTCAAACCCCAGGTGAGGAAAGAGGCTTGGGTCTGTCAAGATCCTGTCACTGCAAATGACAGCAGCCACAAAAATCTCAAGCTTGGGCCAATCGGGAATTTTGGGTTGTGCAACTGAAAAGCCCAGGGATAGACTGTCAGGCATGGCTCAGTCTAGGTGCTCAAATGATGCTATCAGGAACCTGCCTCCATCTCTTGGCTCTGTTTTTCCTGTGTTCACTTCATTCTCAGGTAGATTCTCCTTTTATGAGGCCAAGGTGGCCCCTGAGGCTTCCGTCTTACCTGCTAAGAAGCCAGAGGAAAGGGCATTTCCCTTTCCCCAATCCAGCAAACGTGGCATAGCTGGATTGTGGCATAGCACCAACCTGGTGCCAACCCCACTGAATGAAGTGGACCAAGAATCGGGGAAGGGTGGTTCATAAAGAAAGTCCCAGGGGCTCTTACCAGAGGTGGTGGATGCTAAATAGGGGAGTGTGCGTCTATGGGAGGGGAGGGCTGAGGCAGGGGAGGTACTGGCCTGGCAATTGGGCAATCAGCAAGTGGCTGGGTTAATTAAGTCATCTCAACTATATCAAAGTTGAATAGTAGAGCAAACCCCCTGTTCCTCCATCCATGAACCTTCTCCACATCTTCTCTCTCTTCTCTCCCTGTTTCCGGACTCCAGACACAGTCCACCCAGAGTCCCAGTCCACCCCTCAGACATCTCTGCAGGCTGGTGGTGAGTGGGGCATGCGGAGGGCGTGGGGGCGGAGGCCTGAGACAGACACTATTCCCTCTCTTCTTCCCACATTCTGACTCCTTTGTTACTCATTTCAGTCCTCCGGCTCTGAATCCTCTGGTTTACTTTGTGGTGGGGCAGACAGCCGCCCACATCCACTTCTGTGAAAGCACATCTTTTGCAGTTGTGAAAAATAATACGCATATAGAAAAGTACAAAACCCATAAGTGTACCACTTAACAAATTACTCTGAATTGAGCCCCTGTGTCACCACCACCCAGCTCAAGGACTAGAGCTTTGCAACCACCCCAGGAATGCCCCCATGCCCCAAGGCCATTCATTTCTTCCTTTAATCTCTTGGACTTTTTTCCTTTTTTGAGTTTTCGAGTCCTTTTTGAACTTTGTCTTGGGAGTGTAACAGTTCAGAAAGTGCTCCCTAATTTTTCCCATTAATATTTAATGATATAGTAATACCCAAACCTGTTCTGCTTGGGAATAATAAAAATATTATAGTGAGATGAAATCCCTTGGCCCCTTCTCCGTTCTTGTTCTCTCCCCCATCTCTGAGAGGTCCCCACTGCTAGCACTGGAAGGGGACTGGTCCCCAGTGATGCTGTGCCACATTTCTGCCCGCAGAAAATATCACGACCGGGAGATGTATTTGTGTGAGCGGATCATTTCCAAAACGATAGTCGTTCTGAAACTTGCTCCACCACCACCCCCCGCCCCCGGTCTCCCCACTGCCCCGTGCAGCAGTATGTTTGGAAGCTCCTCACACATTGCTATGTAAACACCAATCTTACTCTTTTGCGCTGTTGCATGGTACCCGGCTGGGTGCCTGTGTACGGTTAGTGAAGCCGTGCACATCTTGATGAACATCTTAGCCTTTGCTACACCCAGTGCCATGGTAAGCAACCTCGTCCGTTCCTCCTTAAGCAAATGCTTTTCTCCCCTATTATAATCTGCTCGTGGTTCTAAATATCTTCCTGTGTTCTCTCATTCAGTCCTCACACAAACCTTCTGAGGTAGAACAAACGACCTTTACAGAATAAGGAAACAGAGGCTCGGAGTCACTCACTCAGGGCGTCACAAGTCAGTGACACAGCTCAGACCAGGGGCCCGGAACCTGGCTCTACGGCCTTGCTTTTACCCACCACGCTATGGCGCAAAGGGCACGAACGCTGGAATTTGTTGGAAAAGCCACCTGGGGAACGGTTGCATGGATTTGCCCTGCCACCAGCGTGTGCCAGAGAGTCCCCCTGTCCCACCCACACGGTGACATTTGGAACGAGAACCGTCTTTGATTTCCTCCAGCCAGAGGAGGGAGGGGGCCCCTTGCCGTTTGATGGATGTGCACGTCCCTGATTCACGCGCTGTCCGCCTTCCCTCCCTGCTCTGATCTGAGTAGGAACAACGCAGGAGCAGACGGAGGAGACCCACACCCCACAGCCGACGAGAATGGATGTGCTCCCAGCCACAGATCCGAGGACCGGCCAGAGCGGCCCAGAAGGTAGGGCCTGGGACTAGAAGGGCAACGTACAAATTTTGTTTAATTCTTTATCTGGGTCAGTAGCTCCCCAAGTACATTGCTCGGAGCACCCGTTTGGGGAATTGTTAATACATTTTCAAAAAATCTGTTTTGATTTGCGGTCAAAGGTGTTTGGGAAACTCCTGAGTTAAAGTTAAACACATTTCTTTGTGGCGGGACTTGTTGGAGTCTTAGTAATGCGTATTTGCAGCAGGCATCCTCTATAGGAGCATCTAGTATGCAGTGTTTTTCCAAACCTGACATGATAGATTTGGAACTTTCTTTTGTTCAGGTTCCTTTACAGAGCTGGTGCTCGGCAATGTGGATGTGGGTGTTTCCTTTGTGTACCTCTTCATGTTAGAGCAGGAGGTTTTCAGCTGCAAAATACTGTAAACGCAACTAAAAGTAAAATAGATTTATTGGCTACATATGTTCTGTAATGTCCAGAGGCATCGATTTCAGGAAGAGCTGGATCGACATGCTCAGGCACGGCCATCAGACTGACTTGCTCTCTCTCTCAGCCCTGCTGTCTACATTCTCAAGTTCTCGGGGGCTTTTCCTCTCTTGGTGGCAAAGATGGTCCCATTGTTGTATTTATGTCACAAACCCAGCAAATAGAGCGTATCTTTTTCTCATCTCTAGCCCAAGGAATAAAATCTACTCTCATTGGCCCATTTGGCGTCACATGTCCATGTCTGACCAATGGAAGCCTGGGAAATGGATTGCTCTGAGTGGTTAGGCCTGAGTCTTGTGCCCGTTCTGGGGGTGGAGAACAGGGTCAGCCCTGCCTGAACTGCATAGACCAAGAGTCAAGGAAAAGGTAGTTCCCCTCAGGACCAGTGAGTAGTTAACATTTCAGAGGCGTGGGAAAAGAGGTTGAACCAAGGTGAAGGCAGCAGGTGGCCTCCAATGCCTGTCTGACTCATATTTGAGGATCCGCCTCTACTGGCAAGTATTGTAGCTTAGGCCGTTCCCAGGCTGAGATGCATGCACAGTTGCGCAGACCGGGCACTGAACAAGAGCATCGCCTCTAAGGCTATGTCATCCCCCTTTGGGATTTTTATAATTGTTATAGTTTTCCAGTGATGGCAGTAAAGCATTTAATTCTGACAGAGCCTATTAAAATGTTACAACAGATGGAAGTAAAGTGTGTTGGAGAAGAGAACTTTTCTATTTTCCACAAAAGTGGAGGTGGGGGTGGGTAGTGACGGTGTCCACGCTTCCCGATGGTAAAAAACATTCTAACATCTCTGGATTCATTTGCTGTGAATCCTCGTTGACCTGAGTTACTCTGTGTCATTCTGTGTTCCTGATTATCCGTGACCGAAATTCCACTGGGCTGAGGGGGTCACAGGGCCAGATGGTAAAAGGCACCGCTGAGCCTCAGGGTCCCCGGGGTCTGAGCACGAAAGCCCCCGGCGCCTCTCTCCCTGCCCCATTTTTGTTTCTCTTGTGCCGAATTTTGTCTTCTGCCCCGTGAGGAAATGACCCCTGCCATCTGCAAGCTCGGAGCTCCCAAATTTCACCTCGTTGTCACTCTGAATGCCTCCTGGGAATGTGGAAGGTCCCAGGGGAGGATGAGACTGGGTCACCTGCTCCCTCTTGTGGCCTGTGTCACAATAGACCCAGAGGGACTGGGGCAGGGGGCGCAGTCCCCCCAAGGAAAAGGGAAGCTGTCCCCAGAAGGGAGGCATGCAGCCACGTCCACGGTAACAGCCACAGCCAAGGCTTGCTGGGAGCTCGCTCGGTGCCGGGCACAGTGCTAGGCTTCCCTGGATTCACTCATGCACTGCTCGCGAGCACCCGACGGGGTAGGAACTGTCAAAACCCCATTCTACAGGAAGGCAACCGAGGCCCAAGGGGCTCCTCTGCCGGCCTGGGCCGCACAGCCCAAAGTGGCAGAACGGCAACTGGAGCCCGGCTCTCTAGCAGCAGGGGCCACTGAGGCTCTTTCACACTTCCTGTGTCTCAGCGCGCCTGTCCCTGCTGCCGGCCTTGCTCGAACCTTCCTCTGGGCAAGGCTTTCCCCAACATCTCGTAATTCTTGGCTTTCAGGTCATGCATAAGAAGTGAGGCTCTGAGATCGGTCTGGAAGCTCGGGCTTCGTGAGGCAGCTTTTCGGCCTTCAGTATGTTGGCCTCATCCTGGGGCATCAGACAGGGCTGACCGCTTCACCGGGGACACTTCTCAGTGCCAGAAGGGCAGATGTTTTCTTTGTGGCATTTGCTTTTTGTTCAGTATCCTTTTTTTTAAGTGTTTTATTTTTTTGAGAGAGAGAGAGAGAGAGAGAGCACGCACACGCAAGCGGGGGAGAGGCAGAGAGAAAGGGAGAGAGAGAATCCCAAGCAGGCTCTGCACTGTCAGCACAGAGCCCGAAGCGGGGCTCGATCTCACGAAATGACCTGAGCCGACATCGAGAGTCAGAGGCTTACCCAACTGAGCCACCCAGGCGCCCTGGCTTTAAAGAGAGGAGGCCTCTGGTATCTCTGGTCTGGGAGCAGAGGTGACCTCCACAGTGTTTTCTACAAGTATGTCCAAGCTCTGCTTCTCCTGGTGCTGGGCCTGAGTCCTGGAGGCCCCCCGGCCTGGCTCAGATGTTATCCTTTGCTTCCTGGATTATGAGGCAGCCCGGGAGGTCCCAGGAGAGGAGCCAGGGGTGCAGGCTCATTCAATATTTCCACGCCTGCCATTCCTTGCCGTCCCCGGGGTAGGAGTGAGGGGCCGCTGTGCCCGCCCACTGAAGGTGGAGACATGGGGGAGGGTGTCAGCGACGTCCCTCATTTCCTCCCGCTCACTTCTGCCCTCTGCCACCTTCTAGCCACTCCCTCTGCCGCTCCCACTAAAGGCACCACGCTCTCCAAGAGGCGATCTCCAGGCAAAGACGTCAGGCCGGACGCTGCCCTCGGGCCGACGGGTCAGTAACTCCCTTCCCAGGCTGGAAACAGGCTATTTCCTATTCACTGTGTATTTCTAGCACCTGGACCCTTGCCCAGCATGAAATAGTCCTCAGTAAACATGTGTTGGGTGAACACATGAGTTCAAGGCTGGAAGAGGGTGGGTATAAGCAGGCATCCGATAGATGTCCCGACAGACGAATGAACGCGTAAATGAACGCAGCACGCAAATGACCCTAAAACACAGTGGCTTCAAATGACAACCGTTTGCTTAGCTCTCGGGTCTGCGATTTGGAACTTTGGTCTGGGCTCAGTTGAGTGGTTCTTCTGGTCTCAGCTGGACTTACTCACGCATCCGAGATCAGTTTGGGGGTCGCTCTGTTTCAGGGACACCTTGATTCCCCTTTGTGTGGTCTTCTCTTCCACTTCCGGCCCAGCCGGCCCCAAAGAGTGGATGGAAATGATATGACCACAGGTCACATAGAGTTCATTCATCCATTCAAAACATATTCATGAGCACCTACTGTCTTCTAGGTGCTAGAGATAGAGCGGTGAATAAGACGGACAAAAATCTCTTCCCTCATCGGGCAGACCTTCTAGTCGGGGAATAGAGACAATAAATACGAATTATAAGAATTGTGTATCAGGTGGCTTAAAGCTGCCATCAAGAGAAATAAAGTAGCATTAGGATTAGAGAGTGACTGGGGAGTAGTTTTCTGCAAAGGGCCAGGGAGACCTCCCTGAGAAGGAGCTGTGGGGGAGTCATGCAGATGTCGGGGGAAAGGCGTCCCAGGCAGAGGCAGCGGCCAGTGCAAAGGCCCTGAGGTGAGAGGGACCTGGCATGGCCACCAACAGGGCGGCCGGTGGGGCTAGAGCATCTGGGTGAGCAGGAGGGTGAGAAGCTGAGGTAGAGAGGTGATGGGAGCCACATGTGTGCCATGTGAGGCTTTTGGTCTAAGTGTCCCAAGGCAGAGACCGAGTGTCACCCCTCCACCGACTCTGCCACTCACGGCTTCACTCCACAAATGTTTGCCGAACTCTGACTTGCTCCACGTCTGTCCCCCCAGGCACCAGTGAGGACAACCCCTTCTCCTACGGTAAGTTACCTGTGGGAGGATGTGGGAAGAGGGAGGGAGGAAGACCCCTCTTGCCATACTCCGTTTTTCTCTCTGCAGACGAGGACACTCTCCGGAAGCGGGGGCTGTTGGTCGCAGCCGTGCTGTTCATCACGGGCATTGTCATCCTCACCAGTGAGAATGGGGTGGGGTGGGGGGCACCGCGACTGGGAGAGAGGCGGCCTTGGCTTGCACTTTGACTGAGGGCTCAGTTCTTGAAGGCCCCCGAGCAGAGTTGTCTTATTTATTTATTTACTTACTTACTTATTTAATGTTTATTTTTGAGAGACAGAGAGTCAGAGCATGAGTGGAGGAGGGACAGAGAGAGAGGGAGACACAGAATCCAAAGCAGGGCTCCAGGCTCCGAGCTGTCAGCACAGAGCCCGACGCGGCGCTCGAACTCACAAACCGTGAGATCATGACCTGAGCCGAAGTCGGACGCTCAACTGACTGAGCCACCCAGGTGCCCCCAGAAAAACTAATTCTTAAAGCAGTTTTTTAAATGCTGCAGATTAAATAAAACACGCGGGCCACCAGTTTGCAAGCTCTCGGTTAAGCCGTATAACCTCCACCAGGTTTTATCCCCTCACTTCCCCATCAGGAAATGCACACAGCCACATCTTTTCTCAGCTAAGGTGGGAGGCAGGAGGCTAAGAACAGTAAAAACAGTTGGCTACCACGTGCAAGAACCGTACTGGACCCAGGGGTCGCACACAGGTGCCTCAGTCGAGACTGACTTTGAGCCGGGTCCTGTCCACACACACAGCCCCACCTCCACCGCCGTGGGACAAGTGAGGCTCAGAGAACTGGGGAGTTTGCTCAAGGTCACAGAGCACTAAAAATCAGGGAAGGACTAGACCCAGGTCTGTGTGAGGGCAGAGACTGAAAGTTAGCTCTGGGGCCATAAGTTGTTCCAATGACAATAATCTGTGGGCACCTGCTCTGTGCCCACCTGTGCCCTGGTCCCCGCCCTCGGGGAGCTCACATCCAGTGAGGGAATGACAATAAGCAGGTGAGTGCCCCGATGAGCAGAGTGGATACGAGAAAGGTCATCACCGTAAGGAAAACAGCAGAATGACAAGCCAAGAGGGACGGGGAGCGACACTTTATCTCTAAAGAGAGAACATCAGAAGAGATTCCCTGTCAATGAGAAAGACGATTTTAAAAACAGTGGAAAGGGGCAGCAAGTGCAAAGCCCCAGACGCAGGAAGGAACTGAGCATGTCGCAATAACCACGGGAAGAAGCCAGGGTGGCTGGGGCTATGTAAGCCCCGGGGGGTGGGGGGTGGGCAGAGAGAAGGAGGTGGTAAGAGCGACAGCCAGGAGACTTGTCGTCTGAAATCCCTCCCCATTCACTTTGGTCCTGCCTCCTGACCCCGCCCCCCCCACACTGTCCCTTAAGCCCACCTGTCTCCTCCTACCTCAGGGCCTTTGCACTGGCCATGCCCTCTGCCTGGAACACCCTTCCTGGCTTCCCCCTCACCTCCTTCAGGTCTTTGCTCAAATGTCCCCTCCTCAGTGAAGCCCCTCTAGTCATCACCATGAAGATGCCCTCAGCCGCCGGCCTCCCTGCCTCCTTCCCGGCTTTAGTTTTCTACTGAGCACACATCACCATCTGACCTCACTTGTCCACATACTTGACTTAGTCATTTTTCTCAGTCGGTCTCCCCTGCTGTTAAATCAGCTCTACCAGGGCAGGGATTTTATTCACTCCTGTTCCCTGGGGTGTTCCCAGGGCCTAGATCAGAGCCTGGAACATAGTAGGTACACAACAAATACTTGCCGAATGAATGCATAACACACAAACTAGGATGGGTTCTCAAAGGCGCCCTCTGTGTGGGGGAGGCTGCTCCCCCGGGGAGCCCTTGTGCTGGTTCCTCTCCCCTGTGCTCCTCATCACTGGCTCAGGGCTGCCTTGGGGCTTCTCCAGGGGCAGGGTTGACGGGCCTTGTCCTCCAGCGCCCGGAGCACATGCAATCATCAACTTTGTTCCAACTCATGACCGAACCCTTTCCTTCGCCCACAGGTGGCAAGTGTAGACGGTTACCCCAGTTGTGCCGGAATTACAACAGGTGAGACCATCGGAAGGAGGGGCCGGCAACCGAATCGAGGGGCACCCCGAGACTGAGTCCCCACCGGCTCACCGTGCCCAGCCACCTCCCTCCCCTCGATGGGTCTACAGAATAATTGGTAGAGCCCAGACTGAGAGGGAAGACCCGGATGGAGACAGAGCCGGGCTGATGCCCCAAGTCCCCTGCCCACCCTGAGGGCTGCCCGGCCCCCTGGGCACTGGCCCCCCCTCGCTCCGGTGTCCCACACTGTTCAGACGAAAAGTAAAGCACTGTGGTCCTTGCCCGTGGTCTCTGATTATTCATGACCGGGGAGTGGAAGAAAGCGGCTGGGACTAGGGACGAGGTCCCCTGAGGAGTAAAGTGAGGGTGTCGCAGGCTCCAAAGCCAGGGCAGAGAATACGGTGAACGCAGGTGGGCTGGTGTGAGGCAGGGGGGACAGGAGGGTGGCCCACGGGGGATTCTGGCCGGTGAGAGCGTCAGCGGGGGATTCTGGCCACGGCACTTTGAGACCCCAGCCCCGGTCCACGTGCAGAGCCTGGTGGCCAATGCCAGCTCACCCCTAATGTTGGCAGGTAGTATTGGTAACCGGTTAAGAACCAAAGGAGGCCCTGGGCCCACAGCGGCCTACTTTTCTTCACACTCCAGATCCTTACATTGGTGGGAGGGGCCTCACACACGAGTGTGGACACCCCGGCCTGCACATCTAAACCCCGTACACACACCCCCACCAAAAATGACCGCCTCTGGGCTACCTCTTGGTGTAGGGGTATGCCCACCAAGAAGGTCATGCAGGCCGTGGAGAGGAGGGCTCCAAGCCGCTTGGATGGGGACCTCCGGGCCCCAGGGCCCCAGTGCAGGGTCGAGAAGGGGCACACGCCCTGGTGGGCGCTTCCTGAAGGCCCTGGGGTTCTGTGCCCCTTGGTAGGGTTTCAACCGATCAGGCCAGAGCGGGGTCTCTGAAGCATGGGGCTCAGGAAGGGTCACTACCCCAGTTTAAGGGTCATAATGACAAAGTAAGAGATAAGGCCTTGTTCACAAGTGGTTACATAACAATATTTCACAAACTTCAGGTCACAGCCTATTCACGGGTTATGAAATCACTTTTGTGGGCTATGAGTAGCATACAAAAAAAAATAAAATAAAATAAAAAGAAATATCAGAGTGTATCATAAATAATATGACCCTATATAAACTCTTCTCAATGTTTGCCACATTTTCATCCCACCTGTATTATTATTATTCACTTTTTAAGGAGATCAACTCTTTTTATTTTTAAAAAATTTTTAATGTTTATTTTTGAGAGAGAGAGAGAGACACACAGAGTGTGAGTGGGGGAGAGGCAGAGAGAGAGGGAGACACAGAATCTGAAGCAGGTTCCAGGCTCTGAGCTGTCGGCACAGAGCCCGACGCGGGGCTCGAACCCACAAACTGTGAGATCATGACCTGAGCCGAAGTCAGACGTGCTTTACCGACTGAGCCACCCAGGCGCCCCTCTCTCTTTATTTTTTAAAGCTTATTTATTTATTTTGAGAGATAGCGAATGAACATGAGTGGGGGAGAGGCAGAGAGAGAGAGAGAATCCCAAGCAGGCTTCGAGCTGTTAGCACAGAGCCCCTCATGGGTCTCAATCCCACAAACTGTGAGATCATGACCTGAGCCAAAATTAAGAGTCAGAGGCTTAATCGACTGAGTCACCCTGGTGCCCCAAGATGACCTCCCTTTTTAACTTAAATACATTTATTTCAAAAGGAACATTTATACATGGAAAATCAGTACTGCTTCATGTAAGTAGCCATAAAGATAAATCCATTGAAAACAAACATGTTATATGTGATATAGGGTATATACACATATGTGATATATATTATGTATATGTATAGACATATGTATATATAATACATGTATATTACATATGTGATATATATATATATAGTATGTAATATATACATATGGGGGAGTCTAAAAGTATTTGTGATTGGCACCCACCGTCTGCTAATCAGATGCCTAACCAATCAGGAGGGACTATCATTCATACATATATTGTATATCACACACACGCATACATGTGCGTGGATACAATCTGTGACGTGTTGTGATGGAATACTACTCAGCAATGAACAGGAGAAGCTACTGGTGCACGTGATGACGTAGATGAATCTCAAAAGCATTATCCTGGGTGCGAGGAACCAGGTACAAAAGAGCACAGACTGTATACTAATAGAAAGTTCTAGAATAAGCAAACCTAATTGATGGTGATATCGGTCAGAATAGTAGTTGCCTTTACTATTATCATGTTGCCTCTACTGTGGGGGTGGGACGTTGACTGAGAAGAAGCGTGAGGGAACTTTCTGGAGCGTTGAAGTGTTCCGCACCATGATGGCAGTTACACGAGTGTGTCATAGAGAGCAGCGTTAACTCTACTGCAGGCTTCAGGTTTGTGTACTTTGTGACACGAAGGTTATACGACAGTCAAAACACAACAAAATAGGGGCGCCTGGGTGGCTCAGTCGGTTAAGTGTCCGACTTCAGCTCAGGTCATGATCTCGCGGTCCGTGAGTTCGAGCCCCGTGTCAGGCTCTGGGCTGATGGCTCAGAGCCTGGAGCCTGCTTCCCATTCTGTGTCCCCCCCTCTTTCTGCCCCTCCCCTGTTCATGCTCTGTCTCTCTCTGTCTCAAAAAGAAATAAATGTAAAAAAAAAAAATTAAAAATAAAACCACAACAAAATAGAACATAAAAAGGCAGTTATGTGTTGGGTGGTGACGACTTCCTGGATCGGAGACAAAGCAACAGGATGCTGAAAGGTGCCGTGGGTGGTGACCTCACAACTCACGTGGAGGGAGGAGTCCCCCCGGTGGGTTGGTTCAGTTACTGTAACATAATAGGAAATATGTATATTGGCTTTTGGTCCCAGTTCCTGCCACGGAGCTCCTAAAACCCTCGGAATTTCCTGGGTGATACGAGTCTCTTTTGTTCTAATGGGGCAAGGTGTGATAGGCCCCTAGATGGGTCTGGTCACCAGAAAGACCAAGTTATGATCAGAAGCTTGAAACTTCCAGTCTTACCCCATCCCCTGGAGGAGAGAGAGGGGCTGGACATTGAGTTAATGGTCAATCGCGCCTACATGACGAAGCTCCATAAAAATCCCAAAATTACGAGTCTCAACGAGCAACCTGGTTGGTGAACACGGCCGCGTGCTGGGGGGCTGGTGACGCCCCCAGCTCCATGGAGGACAGAAGCTCCTGTACTCAGGATTCTTCAGACCTTGCCCCATGTCTCTCTTGACCTGGTTGTCCATCCACATCCTGTAACATATCCTTTGTTACCTAATAACCTGATAAACGTGTTTCCCTGAGTTCTATGAGCTGTTCTAGCAAATAACCAAATCCAAGGTGAGAGAGTCACGGGAACCTCCGATTCGTAGCCACGTTTGACGGAAGTTGTGGGGAACCTGGGACCTGCTGGGAATTGGCCTCAGAAGTTGTGGGGGGGACAGTCTCGTGGGGAGAGAGCCCTTAACCTGTGAGGTATGCGCTGGCTCTGGTTAGTGTCAGAATTGAATTGTAGGCCACCTCGCTGATGTCACCGAGAACCGCTTGTTGTGGCGGTAGTGTGAGAGGACACAAGAAATGCACAGGAGCAGAGGCAAATTGTTCCTTATCGTCAGGTTCTTGGAATCATTTGCAAAGTCTTAGCCTAGAGCCCACTCCACTAGCCTTTCCAAAAAGGCTCCTCATTCCCCACATCAAGCTAACCCATTTTTGCTTGAAACCGACGGTAACAATCTCAGAATCTGGGTAGTTCACGACAGCAAAGGTTTGTTTGCACCCACACCTCGTGTCTATCGTGGGTCGGCTGAGAGCCATGATGTGACCTCAGCTGGTGGAGAAGCCGTCAGAAGTATTTCTGGTTATCAGTGACAGAAAGAAGAGAGAATAAGGTGAGGCACACACTGTCTCTTGTAGCCTCTGCCAGAAAGGACACACATCACTCCTCCTCGCACTCCATCGGCCAGAGCAAATCGCATAGCCACATTTGAGTTCAAGAGGGCAGGAAGCTACAATCTTCTTAGAGAAGGAAGCTGGGTATTGCCGCAAAGGAAATTTATTATCTCACATACCAAGAATTCTGGAAGCAGAAACCATATTCAATGTCAAGAGGCACAAGCCAGAAACAATAGTAGCTTCGAAACGGAGATTTATTTCTCTCTCCCATCGCGGAACTCTGAAGTGTGTAGTCCGGTGTTGAAGAAGAGGTTCCTTGATGAAGAAGGGACTAGGCTTCTCCTGACATAATGCTGGGCAATGCTTAGCATGTGGCTCTAATCCTCAAGATCACAAAATGGCTGCAGGAACCTCACCAAGCATGTCATATTCCCGGGGGAAAAGCAAGAAGAAAAGAAAAAGGTGGGGTTTGGGGAAGGCACCACTAAGTGAGTTTATGCCTTTTCAAAAGACTTCCCAGGATCTCCTCCCAAAGACTTCTACTTACTTCTCATTGGCCACCTTCTATTTGCAAAAAGTTGGGAAATGTAGTCTTTTAGCGGAGTCCACAACACCCTAAATATCATCATGGAAAACAACAGCCCCAAGGAATTGGGCGATGTAGTGAGGAGGATGCTGGGCTTGTCCCAAATTAAGGGTGGGGACTCAAGCTGTTTTTATTCAAATATGAAAGGAAAAGGTGAATCTTTTTTTTAAATTTTTAATGTTTATTCATTTTTGAGAGGAAGAGAGAGACAGAGTGCAAGTGGGGGTGGGGCAGAGAGAGAGAGAGGGAGACAGAATCTGAAGCAGGCTCCAGGCTCCGAGCTCTCCGCACAGAGCCCGAGGTGGGGCTTGAACTCATGAACCTCGAGATCATGACCTAAGCCGAAGTTGGACGCTTAACCTACTCACCACCCAGGCGCCCCAGGAAAAGGTAATTCTTAAGACCGGAGTCTGTTGAGACCTCCAGGGGACAGAACACTGAATCTCTGACTTGGAAAACATATCCCGAAATCTCTCCGACAGCTCTCAAAAAGCTGTTCATCTGCTGCCCCAACCCTTTCTGGCACAAGACCCCTTTTTCTGTTGTGTGATATCTGAGCTGCAGCCTTCTCCTCCACTCTTACATCAGGGGAGAGACGGCCTGCCAAGAGGTAATGGAATTGCCCTTGTCACGCGGCCAGGCTCCCGAGCACAATATCGACAAGATTCTCGTTCTGGAAGAATTAAGGCCGAATCATGCTAACTGGAAGGAATCTGCTTTCTTCACATGGGACCACGTTGTGCTTTTTGGGGGGTGTTGGGAGGGACTTCCAAGGCTTGCTTCGGTGAGGTGTTTTTCTACTGAGGTTGGTGAGTCGGTGAGCTCCTGCCGGTGGGGAGATTAGACAGGATTTAAAACATCTTGTGAGGTGGCTTTGTGATGTGTCCACGTTAAACGACATTTCCTAGCCTTCCCCTCCTTGCACGCTTCTGCTTAGGGTGGCCTGCAAGAGAAGTTCTCATCAGAGACTGGTGGGTCGGGGTTGGGGCAGCGGCCGTTTTCTGGCTTACACTGGCTGTGGCTTATCTGCGACTCATCTCGTTGGCAGAAGGCAGCCAGGCCTGTCCCGTCTCCCCCTCTGTCAGCTCCCCCAACTCCTGGGCCAGATGTGAGCCTCGCCCTGTGATGGGGTGTCCCAGTGTTGGCAGTACATTGCATCACCAAGATCACAGGCAACGAGGACGGCGTGGGGTTCAGTCCGCCCTCATGAACTCCAACTTGCGTCGGTGGGTTCCAGACTGTTCTCGCTCTTCCTGACCTCACACTTCCCTTCCCTTCCTGACTGCCTGCCCAGTGGACTTCTAGTCCAGCGGCAAGCACAGAGACAACAGCCTTACAGAGAGAGCTTAACTAGCTCCCACCATTGTGAAAGGTCAAATTCCTGTGACAAATTGTGTGTGTGTGTGTGTGTGTGTGTGTGTGTGTGTGTTTTAGTGGTTCTGCTCTGCTGATACAGAATGTGGTCTAGGAGTGGTTCCAGAAAAGCCGAATCTTAAGGATGAGTTCTGGCTTTTTCTGGAATTGTTTTCCTGATCTAATTAGATTGAAAGGCATCTGTGAGCCTGTTTCCAGTGGTACGGGGGGCACTGAGAGTCCATTGTACGAAGCGGTAAAGCAGTCACTCAGATCAGTACGAGTGGCTTCCTGTATCTGTAGGCAAGCCTCGGGGTGACCAAGTATTTGCTCCCATAGAACATTTTAGTAAAAATCAGGTGTGTGAGAGTTTCTTGGTTGCCTCTAATGATGCTGGAAAACTCTGGGAAAAAAAATGGGGAGCTCAGACTTTTACATTTTGCCATCTCAAGAGCTGTACAAGGGACTTAACAGTTTCTGCGATTGCATGGAAAGAAACTCTTATTTCCCACTGACACAGGGCCAAGAGTTCTAAACGCCAAATCAACGTGAAATCCTGTGGGTGGCCAAATTACAACTCAAATCAAACTTCCAACCCCACAGGGTCTTTTTGTTAATGTGAGAGCATCACGTGGGAAGAAACAGGGGCCTGAAAATTGGGATTGAGATATATGAGCAGATTCTTTATATTTTTTATTTTGTTTTTTAAAGTTTTTTTTTTTGAAAGAGAGAGAGAGAGTGTGCAATGGAGGGACAGAGAGAGAGAGAGAGAGAGAGAGAGAATCCCAAGCAGGCTCTGTGCTGTCAGTGCAGAGCCTGATGCGGGGCTCAAACTCACGGACGGTGAGTCAAGAAATCAAGAGTCAGATGCTCAACTGACTGAGCCACCAGGGAGGCCCGAGCAGATCCTAATAAGGCTGTCAAGTCTTCTTTGCCCACAGAGTGAGCCTGCACCGCTGCCTGAGGAGGTTAGTCTCCTCCTGCTTGAAGAAACGGTAATGGCCTTCCCTAAGGTAGCTGCCTTGCAAGGGGCCGCTTATCCTCCTACATCCTTTTCTTGCCTCTGAAACTATACCTAGACTCAAGTCTCAACAGAACCCAAAGGGTGAAGTACAAAATATGACCCATGAGGAGGTCACCAAAACAATTGCCAATTTCCGTTTGCCAATGTATATCAACAGAAAACCGCAGAATGGGTATGGAAATGGGTCATAGGTGTGCTGAATCAAGGTGGTGGCAGAAAATAAAGTTGGATCAGGCCAAATTTATTGACTGAGCAGAGATTATGGATTCCGTGTTTGAACGTACGGGTCTAAGAATATCTCTGCTGGTTTGCTTGGTTTTTTGACTGACATATGTACCCAAAGGTTGCCTGCACTGGGTTAAAATGTCAGAGGTTCTTTGGAGTACCACAGAGCATGAATCAGCAAACCTTTTCTGCAAAAAGCCAGACAGCGTATGTTTTAGGTTTTATAGGTCAGTGTCAGCTTCAACTCTGCCATTATGGCAGAAACGCAGCCAAAGACAATTTGTAAATGAATAAGCATGGCCGTGTCCCAATAAAAGTTTACTTAGGAACACTGAAATCTGCACTTCACATTGTTTGCATGGACCGCAAAATATTATTCTTCTTTTGATTTTATTTGAATTAAAAATGTACAAACCATTTTCAGTGGCCTGTGGGCCATACGAAAACAGCCTGTACAGTAGGTTCGGTCCCTAGGCTAGAGTTTGCTGACTTCTGTTATGGAGGAAGGTATCCAAAAAGCTTGAGACCTAGAGGACACTGTGCTAAGTGAAATAAGCCAGACACAGAGAAATAAATATTGCATGATATCACTTATAAGTGGAATCTATAAAACTCAAACTAATAAAAGCAGAGAGTGGAGTGGGGGTTGCCAGAGACAGGGGGATGCGGGAAATGGGGAGAAGTGGGTCAAAGGGCACGAAGTTCCAGTTATACAAGTAAATTCCAGAGATCTAATTGTACAGCTTGGTGACCATAGTTAATAATACTGTTCTTATTACAGTGATACTGGATTTTGCTAAGAGAACAGATCTTAGGTGTTCTTACCACACACACACACACACACACGCACACACAACTATATGAGGTGATGGAAATGTTAATTAGCTTGATTGTGGAAATCATTTCACGATGTGTACATGTATCAAAACAACACACTGTACACCTTAAATATATATAATTTTTATTTATCAATTATACCTCAGTAAAGCTGGGGGAAAACACACCCAGGCTTAGAAAGATTGGAACACTGAATGGCTTTGTCATTTAAGAGTTGCTTATACACGCACAGTGGGGAGTTAAGGGACCACAGTGATATCACTACCATTAGCTGTCACGTGGCTGTCAAATAAATTTATAAGAAGGAGTCCTAGCATCCTGGAAGAGCTTTATGGTGGCTCTTCTTTTAAAAAATTCTAGTGGAAATGGCTGTCGTTGGACTGGGATCTTTAAATGCAATAGGCATGATGAAACCCACGGGTGGCAGGGACCCCTGGTGGCACTCGCACACCAAAGATAAGACAGCATGGCTTCCACAGTGGGTAGTGAAGCCAAACCAGTAATGGGAATAGTCTGACTTGCAGAGACCGTTGGCATTTACCAGTTTGTCATGGCTTCCCTAGAAATGAAGCAGGAGGGCAGCCTACTAAAGTCTTGCTCAATTTGAATAAGTGGATGAGTTCTGGGTCTAGTGAACGAAGTCTAACCCGAATGACCAAAACCTAGGCATGGTGTCTCAATTACTTCCTACACTTGAGCCTTTGATCAAAGGAGAGGCCAGGTCCCTTTGAGCAAGGACCCTGTTCCACTGCCAAAAATGTATGCTGTTAGTCTTTCTCCTAGACTTCTCCAAAGAGACCTGTGGCCATTTACCAGGCAGCGGTACACTGGGGAAAAGGAAATAAGCAGATTTTCTAAGGATTACTGGACCCTGGGTGGCCACTGACTCTAGTTCCTGGAATCCCAGGAAGTAGTGGTTCACTAGTCAGAGGGGGGCTCTGGAGATCAGGTGATCAATGGAGTTTGGGGGGAAGGCCTAGCTGGTCACTGAATCTACCCTGTGGATACCCAAGTAAATTTGTTCAATGCTTAGCTGCAAAAATTGAATAGACATATTGAGCAATTAGAAGAATTCCAACACTGGTTCCTTGAACCGTGGAGTGAGGGATACAATGGTTAGAAAAGCCAAGTGGGAGCCACTAGGGCTCTCTCTACCTATGCAAATACTAAGCCCCAAGAAATACCACATTCCCAGAGAAACTGCAGAGATTGGTGCCTTTGTTAACACTTGAAGGATGCGAGCGTGGTGATTCCCACCACATCCCCATCAACTTGCCTATCTGGCCTGTGCAGAAGACAGAGGGATCAGGGAGAATGACAGTGGATCATCCTAAACTTAATCAGGCGGTGGCTCCAATTGCTGTTCTCCCAAATGGGGTTTTGTTGCTGGAGCAATCAATACCTCTCCCGGGACCTGTTATATAGGTATTGATCTAGAAAATGCCTTTTTATCTACTATACCTGATTGTAAAAACCATCAGAAGTTTGTTTTCAGCTGGCAAAGCCAGACACGCCTTTATTGTCCCAGCTTAGAGGTACACCAATGCTCCAGCTCTGCATCTTAATATGGTCTGGACTGATCTTCGTCACCTTCCTTTAACACAAGACACCATGCTGGCCCATTACATGGATGATACTATGAGGATGGGATCCGATGAACAAGAAGTAGCAACCACTTTAGACACATTGGTAAGACACTTGCATGCCAAAGAGTGGGAAATAAGTCCCACCCACAAAAATTTGTGGCCTATAACTTCAATGAATGTTTTTAGGGTCCAATGATTTGAGGGATGTTGAGATATTCCTTCCTATGTGAAGGAGAAGTTGCTGCCCGTGGCCCCTCCTGACACCGAAAGAGACACACAATGCCTGGGGAGCCTCTCTGGATTTTGGAGTCAACATATACCTCATTTGGGAATGCTGCTGTAACTCACGTATTGAGTAACCCGAAAAGCCGCCATTTTTGAGTGGGATCCAGAATAAGGGAAAGCTCTGCAACGGATTCAGGCTATGATGGTGCTTGAAGTGTCAGTGGTAGATGAGGATGCTCTTTGGCCACTGGCAGCCCCCCTCTAGGTGAGTCACAGTGTAGACCTCTAGGATGTTGGAGCAAAGTCATATCTTTCTCTGAAAATAATTATTCTACCTTTGAGAAACGGCTCTTGGCTTTCTACTGGGCTTTAGTAGAGTCTATCTACTTGAACGCAGACCACTAAGACACTATGCAAACTGAGCTATGTATCATGACCTGTTGTATGACCCAAGGAGTCACAAAGTTAGGCATGCGCCACAGCAGCAATCTGCGGGAGTGATTTATACAAGATGGCTCTAGGAGGAGGTGAAGGCACAGGTACTTTGCGTGAGGGAGTTGACCCGATGTCCAGATCCCTGCTTCCTGATTCAATGCCTTCTCTCTCCCAAACCTCAGCTATCGCTAATGGAGAGTTCTCTATGACCAGTTGACTGAGGAAGAAAAAAAATTTTTTTACAAATTGTGAAACTCCGGTTACATAAAACCCTGGTTCACATATAGTTCTGCAGGACATGGAGGCACCACCCAAAAGTGGGCAGCTGCATTCAATCACTGTAGCCTCCTTCTGGGACACCCTCAAAGGATAAGGGTAATGGAAATTTTCCTAATGGGCAGCTGGTTGCCCATTTTGACCAGAAGGAGAGATGCCCAGAAATATGGATTTATATCAATTCATCAGTTGTGACTAATGGTTTGGCTAGACAGTCAAAGCCTGGTTGAAAATGGTTTGTCTAGATGGTCAGAGACTGCTACAAAGAGGTCTGGGGAAGAGATAAGTAGATAGACCTCTCCAGAGGAGGAAAATAATTGATTCCATGCGAATGCTCGCCAAAGAGTGACCTTAGAAAATGAGCTTTTAGGAATATAAGATAACCCATTTGTGTGCACCAATCAACCACTTTCCCCAGCCACTCCTGTCGTCGCCCAGCCAGTTCATCGACAAGGTAGCCAGGGTGGTAGTCATGGGAGCTGTGCATGAAGCAACAAGAACTTCCACTCACAAAGGCTGATCTGGCTACTGCCACCAATAAGTGCCCAACCTGCCAGCAGCAAAGACCCGCACTGAATCCTGTGACATATCGAGGTATGCCGTGTGCACCACTCCTCAACAGGATCAGTCAGCTTGACGATGGCAGGCTGGTTTCATTAAAATGCTTCCCTCATGGAAAGACAAGCACTTTTTTAAAATAACCACATTCTTGTAATATAATTTACATACCACATCTTTACAGTGTATAAGCTAATGGTTTTTAGTATATTCATAGATACACCCAACAATCAGTTTTAGGACATTTTCATCGCCCCACAAGGAAACCCCAGGAGAATTCTGGGAAGATGAAAGAGTAGGCACCGCGAGAGATCTGTCTCCCCACCTGGACAACAACTGCACTGGGAGACTCATTCTGGAACTCTGGAGTCTATTGAAAGCTAACAACTTCCAGAGGAAGGCTTGGATACTAGATTGTGGTTGATTTTAGTCAGTTTCAGCTCTCAGCAGAGTAGCAGTTCTCCATCAGCCAATCCCAGCCTTGTGGCAGGCAGCCATGAACATGTTCCTGCAGCAGCTTGCATACACCCTGTAGGACCAAAGTAGGCAAAAAGCATCTTGTCCTCCATTATAGAGGATCAGTGGTCTGATTGCTGATTGCTGATTGCTGCTTCTGATCACAGAGGTGCAGATAAAGAGGCAGGTAGCCATTAGTGTTGCACCTCCCCTCATTGTTCCAGCCTCTTCCTCTTCAGCTGAAGTGATTTCCCAGGAACTTAAAGAGCTGGTGACTTTTTATCCCCACCTTCATTTTTCGTTTTCCCCTTCTGGGAGCTAGATAGTAAAGACTAGGACATTAAAACAACTGCATATACAGGGGAAGGTGCAAGGTCAGAAAAAACCTCAGAAGACCTTAGGTTTACACCCCAGGCTGATCCTCAACACAGAAACGGCTTACAACAATTAGGAAGAAAGAAAGAAAGAAAGAAAGAAAGAAAGAAAGAAAGAAAGAAAGAAAGAAGAGCCTGGGTGGCTCAGTCAGTTAAGTATCCAACTCTTGGTTTCTGCTCAGGTCATGACCTCGTGGCTTCATGGGTTCGAGCCCTGCATCAGGCTCTGCACTGGCAATGCAGAGCCTGCTTGGGATTCTCTCTCTCTCCCTCTCTCTATCCCTTTCTCTCTCCCTTTCCCCCATTTGCACTGTCTCTGTCTCTCTCAAAATGAATAAATAAGCTTTAAAAAAAAAGAAAAGATATTGGAGGCCTTGTTATTAAGAAAGAAAGAAAGGAAGGAAGGAAGAAAGAAAGAAAGACCAATAAGCAAAAACAATAACAAAAAACAGCAAACCCTGGGGAAGAAGAGAATCTGATTTCTAGAGTTACCACATTATTAGTTTTATATGGCCATTTTTCCAAAAAAAAAAAAAAAAAAAAATCACAAGGCATACAAAGAAACAAGAAAACATGACTGATTCAGAGGAAAAAAATAAAGTCACCGAAACTGTCCCTGAAAATTGTCTGGTGACAGACCTGATAAACACTTTAAAACAACTGCCTTAAAAAAACTCAAACAGCTAAAAGAATATATGGGGAAAGTCAACAAAATGATGTGTGAACAAAATGGAAATATCAATAAGGACAGAAAACCTGAAGAGGAACTTAAAAAAAACTTCTGGAACTAAAATGTATAAAAGCTGAAATGAAAAACTCGCTAGAGGGATTCAGTGGCAGATTTGAGCAGACAGAAGAAAGAATCAGTGAATTCAAAGATAGGACGATGGAAATTATTGAGTCTGAGGAATAGAAAGAAAAAAAGATTGAAAGGCGAACAGAGCCTAAGTGACCCATGGAACACCATCATGTGGGCCAATATACATATTGTGGGAGTGTCAGAAGAAGAGAGAAAGGGGTAGAGAGCATATTTGAAGAAATAATGGCTGAAAACTTCCCAAATTTGATGAAAGACATGAATGTAAACATCTAAGAATCTCAACTCTAAGTAAAATGAACACTGGAACACATTATAATCAAACTTTCAAAAGCCAATGAAATGTGCATTGGTGGTATAGTGGTGAGCATGGCTGCCTTCCAGAACCCCAAGGAACAAAAGATGGAATCTTGAAAGCAGCAAGAGAGAAGTGACTTTTCACCTCCTCAATGTGATTATCAGCCGATTTCTCATCAGATACTTAGGAAGACAGAAGGCAGTTGGCTGATATATTCAAAGATATAAAAGAAAAAAAAAACCTGTTAACCAAGAATTCCATATCCAGCAACTGTCTTTCAAAAGTGACAGAAAAATTAAAACATTCTCATATTAAAATGTAAGCGGAAGGAGTTTATTCCATCACAAGACATGTTTAAGGTCGTCCTGCAGGGTGAGATGAAGACACTAGACAGTGGCTGGAAGCCATATAAGGAAATGAAGATCTCAATAGGTGATAATAAAGATCTCACACGGTGAGATTCCATGCCCAATTCTGACATGTGGGTGTTGTTCCCCCTCACCAAGCAATTCTCCAACGGCAGCTGGGTGTCTTACAATTTCACAATTTTGACACCATCTACTCTGAGATAGTATCAGATTCCACAGCTCAAAGGCTCAGTTCTACCAGACTGCCTTCCCTTCAGATGTCACTTGTAAGCCCAGACTGTTGTCTGTGCTTCTGGCTGACTGGTTATAAATCAGAGAGGCTCCCATGACCCCCTCCTTGCGTTCAATTAGCTTGCTCGAGTGGCTCGCAGAACTCAGGGAAACAGTTTACTTACTAGATTACTGGTTTATTATAAAAGGATATAACTCAGGAACAGCCAGATAGAAGAGATGCGTAGGGCAAGGTATGGGGTAGGGGTGCGATGCTTCCGTGCCCTCTCCGAGTGTGTCAGTCTCCCCAGATGTCCATGTCTTCACCCACCCAGAAGCTCTACGAACCTCATCTTTTGGGGGCTTTATGGAGGCTTCATTACATAGGCAAGTGTGATTAAATCATTGACCGCTGGTGGTTAAACTCAACCTTCTAGAAGCCTCTTCCCTTCTAAGGAGGTGGGGTGGTAAGACTGAAAGTTCCAAATCTCTAGTCACATGATTGGCCCCTCTGGCATCATCTTCCATTTCCAAGAATCACCTCATTAACATAACAAAAGACATCTTGATTACTCTGATTCAAGGGTTTTAGGAGTTCTGTGCCAGGAATGGGGATGGACATCACACATATATTTCTTATTATAAATCCCAATAATGCACATGGGCAATTAGAAAGCTAATATTATTTTCATAATGATTTATAACTGCACTTTTTGTTTTCTATATTATCTGAGAGACATTTTTAAAGCTATTATTCTAAAAGCTAGTATTATGGTGACTTTGGTTTGTAACATCACACTTTGTCTTCTAAACAATTTGAGACTAATTTAAATATTTCAATACAAAAACAGTTAACTGAACATAAGAGAAGACGGTAATGTAGGAAATGAGAGACTAAAAGCTGTGAAACGTGGAAATCAAATAGGAAAGCAGCAGAAGGTAAGTCCCTCTTTACCAAGAATTACTTTAAATGGAAATGAATTAAACTCTCCAATCAAAAGACAGAGAGACTGACAGAATGGATAAAAAAAACCATACACCATCTACAAGAGACTCATTTGAGATCCAAAGAAACTTCTCTCTGTGTGGCTGTCAGGTCATGATCTCACAATTCATGGGTTCCAGCCCTGCATCGGGTTCTGTGTTGACAGCCTGGAGCCTGCTTCAGATTCTGTGTCTCCCTCTCTCTCTCTCTTCCCCCATCCCCTGCTCACTCTCTGTCTCTCTGTCTCTCTCTTTCAAAAATAAATAAATGTTAAAAAAGTAAAAAAACAAACAAACAAGAAAAATTGCAAATCAACAACCTAACCCTATAACCCAAGGCACTAGAAGGAGAAGAACAAATGAAACCCAAAGCTAGCACAAGGAAGGAAAAATAAAGATTAGGGTAGAGATTAACAAAATAGAGACTAGAAAAACAATAGTGAAAAACAATGAGATAACAAGCTGATTCTTTGAACTATAGAGAACAAACTGATGGTTACCAGAGGGAGGTGGGTGGGGGGATGGGTGAAACGGGTGAAGGGGATTAAGAGTACATTTAGAGGGGCCCCTGGGTGGCTCAGTCAGTTAAGCATCCGACTTTAGCTCAGGTCATGATCTCGAGGTTTGTGACTTCGAGCCCCGCATCCGGTTCTGTGCTGACAGCTCAGAGCCTGGAGCCTGTTTCGGATTCTGTGTCTCCCTCTCTCTCTGCCACTCCCCTGCTCATGCTCTGTCTCTCTCTGTCTCAAAAATAAATAAAACATTTAGAAAAAAAGGTACATTTAGAGCACTGGGTGATGTATAGAATTGTTGAATCACTATGTTGTACACCTGAAACCAAAATAACGCGGTATTTAACTGTACCGGAATTAAAATTTTTAAAAACTTTTTTAAAAAACCTGATTCTTTGAAAAGACGAATGAAACTGCCAAGACTTTGGCTCGATGGACTAAGAAAAAAAGAGAAAAGACCCAAATTACAAAAACCAGAAATGAAAGTGGTGGCATTGCTACTAATTCTCCATAAATAAAAAGGATTATGAAAGTGCTGTGGACAATTATATGCCAACAAATTGGATAAGCTGGATGAAATGGACAAATTCCTTGAGACACAAAACTTAACAAAACTAAATCACAAAGAAACAGAAAATCCGAACAGACCTGTATGGAGATTGAATCAGTAATCAAGAAGCTCCCAACAAAGAAAAGTCCCAGATATGATGGCATCACTGGTTAATCCTACCAAACATTTATAGGAAAACTATTACCAACTCTTCTCAAACTTTTCCAAAAAAAATTGAAGAGAAAAGAGCATGTCCTTACGCATCCTGTGAAGCCAGCATAACCCTGATACCAAAGCCAGACAAAGAGACTATAAAAAAAACTAAAGACCAATATTTCTATCAACATGAACAAAAATTCTCGACAAAATACGAGCAAACCAAATTCAATACTATATTAAAAGGTTTATAAACGATGACCAAGTGAGATTTATTCCTGGGATGCAAGGGTGGTTCAATACATGGAAAATCAATCAATGTAATAGATCACATCAACAGAATGATCATCTTAATTGATGCAGAAAAAGCTCTGACAAACTTCAACACTCTTTCATGATTTGAGGAAAAAACACACTCAATAAACTAGGAACACAGGGTAACTTCAGCAGAATAAAAGCCATCATGAAAAACCCATAGCAGAAATCATATGCAATAGTGAAAGACTGGGAGTTTTGCCTGTAAGATCAGGAACAAGGCAAGGCTTTCACCACTTCTGTTCAACACAGTCCTGGAAGTTCTAGCCAGAACAATTAGGCACGAAAAAGAAATCTAAGGCATCCGAATTCAAGATTTCTCTCTGTCTGTACCACAGACGCTCTGTGTTTTAGACTGTGTTTTAGACCGTGTTGAGTTCAGGTCAGGGGATACATAAGAAAAATAAAATGGTAACCTCACCATTGATTCAGCTGCTTTCGAGGGGGGGGGGGTGGTGCTTTTCCTGCCCTCTCCCCCTGTCTCTGTCCTCTCTCCGCAAGCAAAAACAGCTCCCTGCCTTCCGTGGCTTCTCTCTCCCCCATTTCACCTCTCTGCACCACGTACCTGCCGAGTTCTGTAGTTCAAGTTATATACATTGCCGTGTCAATCCTCGGATCAGTTTTCTAGGTGTGCTAGATGGTTTGGTGTTGGTCTAGCAGCATTTCAGGGACCAGAGAGGCAAAAGAACTTCCATGCTGTTCCGCCATCTTGGCCCCCTCCTCCACTAACCATTGATTCAAAGCTCACCAGAGATTCATGACCAGACAAGGTGGCTGCTGAGGGCAAATGAATATGGAATGCCGTCTTAGTCCATTCAGCTGCTGCAACAAAATACCACAGACAGGGTAGCTTATAAACAATGGAGATTTATTTCTCAAACTTCTAAAGGCTAGACATCCAAGATCAGGGTGCCAGCATTGTTGAGAATGGGTCCTTTTCTGGGTCCAGACTTCTCATTATATCCTCATGTAGTGGAAGGGCCTAGGGAGCTCTCTGGGGTCTCTTTTGTAAGAGTCCCATTCATAAGGGTTCTATCCCTATGACCCTATCTATCACCCTATCCCTATCTATCAACTCCCAAAGGCCCCACCTCCTAATATCATCATATCGGTCATTAGAATTTCAACATATGAATGGGGGGAACCCCAAACTTTCAGGACATAGCAAACGGGTAATGGGAAAGGTAGTTATAAATATAGTTATAAATTCCAGAGATGACCAGGTGCAGAAATAAGAACTGTAGTAGCTGTTAAGTATTTCTTTCTTTTTTAAATGTTTATTTATTTCTTTTGAGAGAGAGAGACAGAGAGCAAACAGGGGAGGATCAAAGAGAGAAGGAGACAGACTCCTGTCAGTACAGAGACCATTGCGGGGCTTGAACCCACAAACTGTGAGATCATGACCTGAGCTGAAATCAAGAGTCGGATGCTTAACCGACTGAGCCACTGAGCTATTTCTTCCTTTTATGAAATGACTATGTTTGTGTGTTTTTTGAAATGAATGTTTGGTGTGTGTGTGTGTGTGTATGTATCACGTATTTTTCTTTCCTTTTCCTCTTTCCCCTTGTTAGCAAGCATAAGACATGTTTATAGTAGCTAGCTTTATTTCTCAATATGTAAACTGTAAGAAATCAAAGGTGTGGAATCGGCTACGAGAAGAATGAACATCATCCAACAATGAAAAAAAAAGATATTATATCTTTTCCTTAGGAAAAGGTTAGCAAATTTTGAGTTTTAGCTGGCGTAGATGTATACTTTAGTTACAGCGTGACTCTGCTATTCTCTTTATTTGGAGATTAAGTATGGTTTAAGGAGATATGTATGTGCAAGTCGACAAGGAGTAGACTGTGGTGGCTTTATAACGTATCAACTTGCTTACATTGAGCTACATTTTCCAGAATGTCCTCTTTGGAGTGCTTCCGATAAGGCTGAACCCACAGGAGGGATTCTTAAATTTTTTTTTTTTTGATGTTTATTTATTTTTGAGAGAGACAGAGACAGGATGCGAGTGGGTTAGGGGCAGAGAGAGAGAGGGAGACACAGAATCCGAAGCAGGCTGCAGGCTCTGAGCTGTCAGCACAGAGCCCGACGCGGGGCTCGAACCCACGAACAGCGAGATCATGACCTGAGCTGAAGTCGGACGCTCAACCGACTGAGCCACCCAGGTGCCCAGCAAAGGAGGGATTCTTATGGGAGATTTGGGGCAAGGGGAAGTAGAGGCCACTTAGAGGCTCACACACGCTGTCCTTTATCTGCTGACTCACTCCATTGGTCCTGAAACTTCTCCACCTTCCCCTAGACCCTTCTTCAGCTTCCTAGCTCCTGAGCCAGGTGTGTGTTTAGCTCCATGACGAAGGGCCCTGGCTCCAGCAGGACACGCACGTCACCAAGGTCGTCAGAGGCAACAAGACCCAACATGTGCTGAGTCCATCCTCGTGGACTCCAGCTTGTGCCGCGTGCTCCTGCCAACTCTCGCCCTCTCTGACCTTACATCTATCTTCCCCTCCTGACTGCCTGCCCGGGGGACTCCAAGTTCCCGTATGAGACTGCTTCACTAGCTCCCCAGATTGCATAAGATCCAGGAACAAGTGCCTTCCCAGCTATTTATACATATATCCTGGTGGTGCTGTTTCTCTGGTTGAATCCTGACTGAGACGCCCACCAAATTCTTGTGACTTCAGAACCAGAGCCTGGAACGTGGGCGTGGACCCTCGGGAGTAGGAGATCTGGCCAGAAGAGAGTTTCTATTAGCCTCTGACTGAAGCTCCCCCTCCCACCCCCGTCCTGCAAAAAGAGATGGCAGGATGGAATTTCACAGGGAACAGGGGAGGAATGCTAGATTCCATGGCTGGAAGGAAGGGCAGTAGGGGGGAGGTTGAGAAGAGAACAGGAGAAAAGATTTCCCTGCAGGCACAGAGGTGCACTCCTCATGTCGCCCTCGGAGCACCTAGATCCAAATCTGCCTGAAGCTAAGTACATTTGAGTGCACCAATAACATCCACCTCCTTTGCTGGTGTTCTGTTTAAGTCCGTTTGAAACTGGGGTTCTGACACTTGCAGCAGGCTCAACACTAATAAAACCGACCCCTCAGTGAAAGAACTCATGCATACTTGCCTCACATCTAACGTGTGTTTGATTTGGGGGAAAACTAAGGAGGCTGGAGACACCATTAACAATGGCAGCTAACCTCACGGAGCGCTTATCATGCACCAGGTGCCCTTTCAACGCCACATGTATCTCAATGTCCCCATGAGGAGGCTACCAAAATTGCCCCCAGGTTATAGATGTGGCGCAGACGGCTCAGGCAGCCACCTCCGGGTTACGCAACAGGCAAGAAGCATCGGTGGCGAAGGAATGTCAACCCCTTCCTGACAGCGGCGACTGGGAGGACTCCCCACGAGTGGGAGAGGGAAAGGTTGTATCCTGATTGCACTGGTCCAGGCTAGTTGACCTCTTCTTTTTTTTTATTTTTTATTTTTGAGACAGAGACAGAGCATGAGCGGGGGAGGGGCAGAGAGAGAGGGAGACACAGAATCGGAAGCAGGCTCCAGGCTCCGAGCCGTCGGCCCAGAGCCCGACGCGGGGCTCGAACTCACGGACCGTGAGATCATGACCTGAGCCGAAGTCGGACGCTCAACCGGCTGAGCCACCCAGGCACCCCTAGTTGACCTCTTCTAAGTGCCCCTGTATGGTTGTTTTAATCGTTATCATGATAATGTTATGAATAACATGCCTCACTCGGCCCTGGACCCTCCCAGGTAAGCCGATTCTATCTGTCCCACGCCAAGACCAGCGGCGCTAAAGCAGCTCCCCGGGCCCTGTGTCTTCTCTGTCATCAACCCCTGGTTTCTTCCACCGGTGCCTGTGGGCTGTTCCAGCTGCTCTCAAAATATATTCCGTGTGTGGGCTGATGAACTCCTTGCTTCATGGTTTGTAAGGAACATCAGTCCAGGGAAACGCTGAGCTCTCCAGGTCTGTTTTTTCTTAGCGTGGTCGCATCTGACCCGCCAGGGGTTGTGGTGGTTGTTGTTGTTGTTTTTAAGTTTATTTGTTTATTTGGAGGGAGACAGACAGACCGTGAGCGGGGGACGGGCAGAGGGAGAGAGGAAGAGAGAGAATCCCACGCAAGCTCCATGCTCAATGCAGATCTTGTTTCGAGGCTCAGTCTCGTGACTGTGAGATCATGACCTGAGCCGAAATCAAGAATCAGAGGCGTGGGGCGCCTGAGTGGCTCAGTTGGTTAAGTGTCTGACTCTTGATTTCAGGTCAGGTCATGATCTCACGGCGTTCGTGAGTTCCAGCCCCGCGTCAGTCTCTGCTGATGGTGCGGAGCCTGCTTGGGATTCTCTCTCTCTCCCTCACTCTCTCGCTCTCTCTGACCGTCCCCAACTTGCACTGTCTCTGTCTCTCTCAAAAATAAATAAATAAACTTAAAAAAAAAAAAAGAGTCAGAGGCTTAACTGACTGAGCCACCCAGCCACCCCCAGAAGTTGACTTTTAAACCCAGTCTATGGGGTGCCTGGGTGGCTTAGTTGGCTAAGCATTTAAGTCTCAGACTTGGCTCAGGTCATGATCTCATCGTTTGTGGGTTCGAGCCCCATGTAGGGTTCTGTGCTGACAGCTCAGAGCCTGGAGCTGCTTCAGATTCTGTGTCTCCCTCTCTCTCTCAAAAATAAGCACTAAAAAAATTTTTGAAAGACAACAGTTTTCATTAACAAAAGGCACTTCCGGAAGGGGCGGAGTCCTCTTCTGTGCCCCGCAGCTGTGTGCAATCTGTATCCTAAACCTAGTTGCCAGGATCCGATGGGAGAAAGTGTGAAAGAGGTCATTTACAAGAACATCTCCCTTGCACCGGGGTGGTAGCCTTGTGTGACTCGTGCTTAGGATAAAACCCAAACGCCCCGCCCTGCTGCAGGCCCTGCCTGGCCTGGGCGCCCGCACCCGCAGCCCCGTGTCCGCGGCTCCCGCCCTGCTTCCACTTGCTCTGCACTCCAGCTTCAGGCTCGGACTCACCTTCTCTCTCGGCACAAGGCTTTTGCACACGCTATGCCTTCTCCCTGAAACACTCTTCCCTGCATTCCTTATCTAGTTGAATCCTCACATCCTTCAAGTTTCTGCTCAAATTTCAAGTCCCCAGAAAAGCCTTCTGGGAACCCCTATATGATATGCTCTCGTGAATTCCTGTACTTTTCCTTCACAGCATTTACATGTTTATATGTGTGTGTGGTTATTTCAGTAAACTGTTCACTCCCTTTGAGAACATAAGCTCGGAGCACCTGGTGGTTCAGTGAGTTGAGCATCTGATTGACTCTTGATTTCAGCTCAGGTCATGATCCCAGGGTTGTGGGATTGAGCCCCACGTTGGGCTCTGCACTGAGCATGGAGCCTGCTTAAGATTCTCTCTCTCTCTCTCTCTCTCTCTCTCTCTCTCTCTCCCCCCACCCCTCATCTACCCCCTCCCCTGCTCATGATCTCTCTAGCGCGTGCGCGCGCTCTCTAAAAAAAAAAAAAAAAAGAACGTAAGCTCCGTCCATGCAGGGAACTGACCAGTAGTGTGGTCACAAATGTTTAACGAGCAGCTATATAGGGTGTTCACCTTAAAAGTCAATTATTTTGCCAGCAAAATTGGATTTCTTTGGGAATGGCATAGATTGCAATTTGGAACGTGCAAACAATGGCAGAACCATAGGCAAGTCCAGAGAACAAAGGAGAGGAGTATTATTTTATGGAGAAAAAGGAGGAAGTCGGGAGCCGTTGTTCTGAATGGAAGTCCATCGGAGAAAAGCAAGAGTGATAGTGGTTTCTCATTGGCTGAGCTTCCGAGCGGTCCATTTTTTAGGGCCTTTAGTTGATCATTCTTTCCTGTTGGGGATTCTTCCTTGGGGTCTGTAGGAATTGACAATTCTTCCTGCAATCGACATAGAGCAGTACGGCCCCCTTCCAGCCTCCCACTGGACTTTAGTAAGGTTTCCTTTTATTGATTTCCAAAGGGGTAAGGTGTGTGTGTAGGGGGACACTGATTGATAGCTTTTGATGACTGGTGTGGCCTGTCTCAAGCCACCCGTGTGATTTCAACCAAAATTCCTGAAAATTTTAACGATTCCCGCCAACTTGTATCAACCAGCTCCAGCACGCCACTGCAGCTGAAACCCCAGCACCCAGCACACGTTTGTAGAATGAGTGAGTGAATGAATGAATGAATGAATTTAATCCCACAGAAATAGCTTCCCCTATTTGTACCTATCCATGGCACATTCTCATCTGTCCACTGTAGATTTTTTAAAAAGGAAAACTGTGATGTTTTTATCAAGCAAAGTGTATTCAGCATAAAGGAATATTCTTTGGGTACAACCTTACCATTTTTTCCTGATGTTAAAACATCCTTTCTTGCACGTAATTAAAGCTTTGCAGACTGTGAGTAGTGACTCATTAGTGGTTCATGACATCAATTTAGAAGGTCATGACAAGCATTTTTAAAATGAAATTGAGTAGAAGAGAAGAGAAATTCCAAAGTATCAGAATTTGTCTTGGGCTATTAGGAAGTATTGTTTTGGGAAACTTCCGTTGTGAGCATATGTTCATCCTGACTTGTGATGTAAAGTGACTCTTTAGAGTCAAGAAAGTTTGAAAGCCACTGGGATTGAGAGCAATACTTTTTTTAAAAAAATTGATAAACTTTATTTTTAAAGCAATTTTAGGTTTGCAGCAAAATTGGGTGAAAAGTACAGAGATTTCCCATAAAACTCCTATGCCCACAGCCCATGCAGGCACAGCCTCCTTCCTGTTATTAACACCTCCCGCCAGAGTGGTCCATTTGTTACGATCAAACCCACAATGACACATCATCACCCAAAGTACATAGTTAACATTACAATTCACTCTTGGTTGTGTACATTCTATGGGTTTGGTCAAATGTATGACACGCCAATCATTGTCTTATCGTACAGAGTAGTTTGACTGCCCTAAAAATCCCCTGTGCTCTGCCATTTCTTTTTATTTTTTTATTTTTTATTTAAAAAAAAATTTTTTTTAACGTTTATTTTTGAGACAGAGAGAGACAGAGCATGAACGGGGGAGGGGCAGAGAGAGAGGGAGACACAGAATCGGAAGCAGGCTCCAGGCTCTGAGCCATCAGCCCAGGGCCCGATGCAGGGCTCGAACCCATGGACCGCGAGATCGTGACCTGAGCTGAAGTCGGACGCCCAACCGACTGAGCCACCCAGGCGCCCCTGCCATTTCTTTTTAGTGCTGCTCGATGTTTCATTGTCTGGATGGATATACCACAGTTTACTGATCCATTCACCTGCTTAACAACATCTTAGTCACTCCCAAGTTTGGGTAATTGCAAATAGAGCTGTGATGAACATTGGCTGCGGGTGTTTGTGTGGACCCAAGTTTTGACCTCCTTGGGTTAATCACCAAGAAGTGCTCTTCCTGGGTCACATGGTAAGAGTAGGTTTAGATTTGTTAGAAACTGAAAAACTGTCTTCCAAAGTGGCTGGACCATTTTGCACTCCCGCCAGCAATGAGTGAGAGTTCCTGGTGCTCCACATCCTCGCCAGTATTTAGTGATGTCAGTGTTTTGGATTTTGGCCATTCTGAAAGGTATGTAGTGGTATCTTGTTTGGATTTACATTTCCGTGATGACACATAATGGTGCACATGTTTTTATATGCTTATTTGCCATCTGTATATTTTCTTTGCAGAAGTGTCTGTTCAGATCTTTTGCCCATTTTTTTTATCAGAGCAGTGCTTTTAATTTACTAGTTTTGTTTTATTTTCCATGTCCTTACTTGCAAAATTTTTCAAAAACAAGAACACTATATCAATATATCTATATCTATCTATCGATAGATAGATAGATTGATATATATATCAATATCGGACTTCATATTTTTGTGGCACGTTTTACCAGTGTCTAAAAAAACAAAACAAAACAAAACAAAAAACCACCAAAGTCTAAACAAAACCACCCAGCTTTCCCGCGACCCTGTCTCCCATCCCTCAGTGACCTAAAGGGTTAAGCCCACTGAGCTCTGAGAGATGATAGAGATAATTGGTAGATAGATAACAGGTTGATAGATGAGAGAGAGAGAGAGAGGGAGGAAGGTGTCTGGCTTGGGGGCCAGGGAACTTCCTGTTCTAGACTGCCCCCCTCCCACTCTTTCCCAATGCCCCTAGTTATAAGTGTTCATCCCAGAGTTGTGGGACCCTTTTTAGTCTAGCTTCCCCCACCTGGTGACAGCATGAGCAGGGCAGGGAGCATCATAGGGCTGACGCTTGCTGTTCCCATCCATCCTACATGCAGGGGACGGCCCTTAGCTGGCCCTTAAGAGCTAAGGTAAGGGTTGGAGGAGGGTTGGAGGTGAAGCTTGACTCAGGCCACTGGCAGTCACATGTCCTGCCAAGAAACCTCTCCAGATTGTAGCTGGCTGAACAAATGACGTTGTGAATCAGTTTTCCATCTGCTGCCTGGAGCCCTGCACTAGACACTTTTATCTGCGTGAGTTCATTACGTCTGCACCCCTGCTGTGTGAGCTGCGCCAGCACGCGCATCCATGATGGGGAGGAGTGATGGGGGGGGAGAAGCATGGAGGTACTACGGTGAGCCTCAGTTTTCAGAGAACAAGGTCACACAGCCAGGAAGCCACCGTCACGGCTGGAATCTGAGCACTGGGGAGTCGTGTACAGGTAACCGCCGTGCCAGCCCTCTCCCAGAGATTTCACGACAGCCCTAAGGTGGTAATGATAGTCCTATAGTGGCTGACCCTTAGGGGGCACCTGTATGAGCCAAGCTCCATGCGCTCTGAGTGCCTCGGATACGTTGTCTTCAGAGGACGTGTCTACTGTTACGCCCGCTTTACCGAAGAGGAAATTGAGGCACAGAGAAGGCACAGTCACCTTGAAAAGAGCAGACAGGGAGTGCAGCTGAACCTTGAGCCCTCTGAGCACCTAGCCTGTGCCAGGGTGTGTGCTGGGCACCGGGGTGACAGCTGTGACCGCAGCAGTCCCACCAACATGAAAGCCTCAGGGAAAAGGAAGTAAAGCAGGTCCCCGTGACCGGGAAGGAGCTGTGGGGCAGGGGGGCTGGTCCCTCAGTTGGGGTGGTCAGGGAGGGCTGCTTGGAGGAGGGGACCTGGCCGAGACCTGAGGGCTAAGAAGGAGCCAGCCTCGCAAAGTTCTTGGGGAAGGGTGTCTCAGGCAGAGGGAACAGCAAGCACAAACAAGTGTCTCGAGACGGGAACAAAAATTTGGTGTGTTTGAGGAACAGAAAAAAAGGAAGTGAGAATGAGAAGGGAGAGCAGGAGGGAAGGGTGGGAGGGTGGGGAGGGGAGGGGCAGGGAGAGGGAGAGGAAAACAAGCTTTGGACAGGGGGAGGGTTTCTGGGTGGCCCCGGCAGCCTCAGAAGGGGAGGGAGGGCTGTGGGACGTGGTCTCCAAGGTAGGGTTCACTGTCACCCTCTCCTCCTGGCTCTTGAGGAGTGCATACACCTCTCCCCCTTCCCCACTCAGGCTGTCTGCCCTGTCCTCTTCCCCTGCGGTATCTACAGTCTGACCCCAGCTCCCCCGTTGCTACAGAGCTCATGGCTTCCTTCTGAGCGGGAAGCCAGGGCTCTTGTATATAGTTCCTGCCTGTAGGCATTCATTCATTAATTCATTTATCCACTCACCCATAGAGTGTTGATTTGTCTCAGGTCTTTTGCTTTTGCAGGTCCCTGTGCCTGGCACATTGTCTTGTATTCCTCAGGGCTCTGCTTCCCATGGTGCCTCTTCCAAGATGCCTTCCCTGACTACCCCCAGCTAATTTAGCCCCTTATACCCTGTTAGCAACTGTACTGCTCTTCATGATAAAACAGGATAGGCTGGTGCTCCCAGGGGCTCTCTCTATATGTAAGAGATATATTAGCCCACTGGGCATTCATTTCCCTTCTCGTTTTCTTTTGGGAACCATCCTTTCCTTCTCTTTGTGCAATTTGTTGATGTCAGCCCCATTGCCCAGCTCCACGAATGAGCACATCACCCAGGGAAAGCCAATGAGAGACGGCTGCGGGACTTTTGCTGGAGCTACTGGAACGCTGAGTTTTGTGCTGCCGTGGTTGCTTACCTGGTAGGCTGGCAGGCTGGCACCGCCGGGGGAGGAGAGGGCCTGCCTGAAAACGAAATCAATACCGGGGGAAGAAAAGGTGAAAGAAGGAGAGATGTACAGTCCTGAGATTGTTGGAGCACCTGGATCCAGCCATACCTGAAACCCAAACTCCCTCCCGCTGGACTTTTTCACTGTAAGAATCAGTAAGTTCCCTTGGTGGTTAAGCTAGTTTGGGTTTCCGTAGCCTCCAAGATAACAAAGCCTCAAAGATATGCAGGCAGCCAAGCTTAGGTACTTTCCCCTTGAGGCATGTGGGCAGGTGTTTCCCTCGCTCAGAAGTCACGTCCCCTCTAGGGGCTCCTTTTCTACAAGGCCTGAGTGTTTGGGGTTCGCTCCACCTGAGGCAAAAAAGCAGAAGCAAAGTGCGAGGCCAGAGGTGGGGTGCCTACAGAAACAGCCATGCGACCAGCAGCAGGAAGTGGGGATCTGCATTATTACTGTGCTAACCCATTTCCCCGCTTCTTGGTAGGCTGAGCCATGATTGTCTTAGCTTGTTTATTAGCTCTGTCCATGTGTTTCGGGGAGGTGTCTAAGCCAGTCATAGTTCCCCAGTCTCCCGGTCAGTGACTGGTTCTGGAAGGAGCCATGACTCACAACTAGACAAGAACATGTGAGGGTAAGTCTGCTGGGAAGTGGTTAGGGGAGGTTTCTGGAGGAAAATGGTTTTGCTCTTAAAAAGTAATGCAAGGGAAAGACGCTTCCCTTTTCCGCCTCCCACAGAAAGTACAGCGGCGTGGGGAGACACCAACTGATGGTGGGATTTTGTTTTCTCGAACTCTTAGTCTAAAGCAGAATCACGACAGAGTCTGTGTTTGGTTTTGCCCTCCCACCACGTGGGAGAAAAAGGGGGGTTTAACAACAACAAAAAAACACCTCACAAATATTTAGCCTTTTCAAAATCTACATGCCCACTTAAGTATTATTCCCAGGGCAATAAGTTATTAAGTAAGACAAATCAGAATTACAGATTTTGGAAGGTTGGAGCTGCCTTTCACAAGACGTAGCAATCTCTGAAGTCTCTATGGCCTCCGAAAAGTATTTGCAAGGGGAGTTTTACGTTGCCGAGGAGTGTCTGATTTTCTGCAGCTGCAAAGAAAGATCATTTTTCTGCTTCTCTTTCTGTAATTTCTTTCACCAGCACTTTGAAGAGCCTATAATCCTCAAAGCCAAGAGCAGGATTTGCACTAAGTCCCAAGAGCAAACCCGGAGAGGCTAAACACTTAAAATGTAGGGGGGAGACGGGCAGAGTAGGATTTTAGCAAAAGGAAGTATAAGGCTGTTGTGTTCTGCCTCTAGAGGAAATGAGGGCTGGCACAGTGGCAGCTATGTTGCCACCTTAAGGGAAGACACTGCCCCCGTGCCGAGGAATCTTCGTTTGACACTGTTGAACGTGAACACCGTTCACAAGAACACCGTTCAACAGGTGGGCTGACCGTTGTACAACCTCCCTACCTTGGTGAGATTAGCTGTTTGGGAAAATAATAAAGGCCTTTAGTTTTCAAGGTATTTGGAATCTCTTGTTCCCTTACCTGCAGCCAGCAGCAGCCTACGTGATACACCCAGAGTGCGTGGTGCACACGGGACGGCATGGGAACGTCAACAGTATGGCCCGTTCGGTGCCCAGAGCACTGCCCTCACCAGACACGGTCCTGGCTGTCAGCGTGAGAGCCCCCCCATTCCCTCCCGGCCCAGCCACTGCTGGCATCATAGTGTTGATTATGCTTTCCATAGTCTTCAGAGGGGAAGAGTCGTTATGTTTTAAACTCTAGCCACCAACCCATAAAGTTTGGTGAAGGTCACTCCCAGAACGTACGTGTCATCGACCCTGATAATTTGACAGTGAAGGTAAAAAAATATCAGAGCCATGACTGCCTTTGGGGGTGGGGTGGGGATGACCCAAGCAGGTAACTTTGTGGGGTGATGGAACTGTCGTTTGTGGCAATAGGGGTTGGTATGACCCGTCTATGTGCCAATCAAAACCCAGTAACCTGCGTTGAAGATCTGCGCATTTCATTGTATGCAAATTTCACCTCACAAAAGAACCGTGGGGAGCCTGGGTGGGGTGGCTCAGTGGGTTAAGCAGCTGACTTCAAAATTTTTTTTTTTTAACGTTTATTTATTTTTGAGACAGAGAGAGACAGAGCATGAATGGGGGAGGGTCAGAGAGAGGGAGACACAGAATCTGAAACAGGCTCCAGCCTCTGAGCTGTCAGCACAGAGCCTGACGCGGGGCTCGAACTCACGGACCGCGAGATCATGACCTGAGCCGAAGTCGGACGCTTAACCGACTGAGCCACCCAGGGGCCCCAAGCAGCTGACTTCAGCTCAAGTCATGATCTGAGCCAGTTCGAGCCCCTCGTTGGGCTCTGGGCTGACAGCTCAGAACCTGGAGCCTACTTTACATTCTGTGTCTCCCTCTCTCTGCCCCTCCCCTGCTCATGCACTGTCTCTCTTTCTCTCCCAAATATAAATAAACATTAAAAAAAATTTTTTTTTAAAACCGTAAGGATTGAATTCTAATTAGTGATATGGACGCTAAGATATTTAGAAGTTAAAAGTGCAGATGTCTGCTTGAAAATACTTCACTTTAACTCATTTAAAAATCCAGGAAAGAAATCATGTGGTTGAATAAATAGAGGATGGACAGATAGGTATGTGATAAAGCACATGTAGAAAATTGTTAACAAGGGGCCCCTGGGTGGCTCAGTCAGTTAAGCGTCCAATTTCGGCTCACGTCACCATCTCGCGGTTTGTGGGTTGGAGCCCCACGTCGGGATCTGTGCTGACAGCTCGGAGCCTGGAGCCTGCTTCGGATTCTCTCTCTCTACCTCTCCCCCACTCGTGTTCTGTCCCTCTCTCTCTCTCAAAAATAAATAACATTAAAAAAATTTTTTTTAACGTTAACAAGTGTAGAATCCAGATAGGTGCATGGGAGTCATGGTAAAATTCATTCACCTTCTCTTAGGTTTGAAAATTCTCGTAATTCAATGTTGGGGGGGGGGGGTGCAGGGAAAGCCTATGGAGAGTCAGGAAATTGAGTCCACTGCTGTGGAAGATGCTCAAATCAATGGTGGCTCGGGGCATCTGGGTGGCCCAGTCCGTCAAGAGTCCCATTCCTGTTACTGGCTCAGGTCGTGATCCTGCCGTTCTGTGTCAGGCTCTTGATTTCAGCTCAGATCATGATCTCAGGGTTCCTGAGATCGAGTCCCACAGCGGCTCTGAGCTGACAAGTGCGGAGCCTGCTTGGGATTCTCTCTCTTCCTCTCGCTCTGCCCCTGCCCCACCTCAAAATAAAGAAATAAACATTTAAAAAAATAATGTCGGCTCAAATCGGGCAGAAGCCTGGATCTTTCTTGGTGACGGCGCCCTTCTCTCCTGCTGGGGGGCCAGCCGATGGTGTTGTCCTCAGTGGCTCACAGTCGCCAGGTCCAGGGAGGAAAGGCAGGAAGGGGAAATGGAGATCTGTCTGTGGTTGGGACTTACAAAGCTAACAGAGAAACCAAAAGGGATGACGATTATAATAACGACAATGGCCAGCATACCCCCTTACGGGAGGCGCGGCCCTCTTCCAAGGGCGTTACGGGGTTCATCCCTGTGACCCTCACGACCTTGTGAGGTAGGTACCTGCTGTTGTTCTCATTTCCGGATGTGGGAGCTGAGGCCCAGGGACGTTGAGCCGAGTCATTATGTCAGGAAGGACACGGCATGAAACGAATCCTCATCCCCCGGGGCAGGAAGTCAATGGCTTTGCGGGTGACACTGACGAATCAAAACCCAGAGGCATAAACATCTTAAGAGATGGGGAGATGGTGATGGAAGGGTGACAGGCCGCCGTGACTACTGCTTGTGTCTGGAGGGAGGAAGTGGTGGATGGTGGGTGAGGGAGGGGGTGGCAGGCACAGAGGCCACAGCTGCTATGTCAGGAAATGAGGGCGGGGGGCGCCTGGGTGGCTCGTCGGTTGCACATTCCAACTTGGTCTCAGGTCATGATCTCACGGCTCATGAGTTCGAGCCCCGCGTCGGGCGCTGTGCTGACAGCTCGGAGCCTGGAGCCTGCTTCGGATTCTGTGTCTCCCTCTCTCTCTGCCCCTCCCCTGCTTGCGCTCTGTCTCTCTCTCTCTCTCTCTCTCTCTCTCAAATATAAACATTAAGTAAATAAATAAATATTTTACAAATTAAAAAAAAAAAAAGGAAATGAGGCCCGAAGGCGTGAATCTGGGAGCCGGGCAGGTTCTGCTCGTGAGCTCCCCAGTGTCTGCCCAGCTCATTCACGTCAGCATCCACACCCACTGTTGGTATCCGGGATGGGGGTCAGCAAAATCAGCACCGATGAGTGAGGCCGGTGGAGCCGGACAGCCTGCCTGCAGGGAAGACCCCGGCTGGACGCACCAGACGAGGAGCGGCCCACAGGGGCACAGCCACAGGGGCCTCTCCCAGCATCAGGCCAGTTCTGCAAAAACCGCCAGTGAAGACAGCAGCACCAGCTGCCGCCACCAACACTCGGAAGCACATTTCTAGCCAGGCGCTGCTCTAAGTGTTACAGGGCCGAGAACTGATTCCAAACTCGGGTTCGGCTGCTCGCCGCTCTAAAGCCAGTACTCGAGACCCAAGTGAGGGTGGGAAGGCAAGGTTGCTTTATTCAGGAAGCGGGCAACCCGGGAAGATGGTGGACTGATGTCTCAAAACCACCTGCCCTGTCCAGGGGGAGCCGGAGGGTTTTAACGCGGAAGGCACAGGAAGAGGGCAGGGGCTTGCGTGCGGGAGAAGCTGGCGGCCAGGCCATTCGTCGTAGGTCCACGCGGCCCTGAACGGACTCGGCATCAGGGACGGCTGTTTTCAAATGTGGTCATGCCTTCTCTTCTGGGGAGGTGTGGGCCTTCACTTCCCAAGGCCAGCGGTCTGCAAATCTCGAGGAAAGTTCTTAGTTCTTCTACAGAACAAGGGACTTAGGTCCGCAAGCCAGGGGCTCGTGGACTTGAAGCAGGTTATCCCTTAAGACCTGCTGGGGCGCTGTTATGTAAGCACTACACGTGTATTAACTCACTCGATCCTCCTGGCGACAGGGACGGGGAGAGGACCCGGAGGCACAGGGCGGGATCCCGTGAAAGGCCGTGGCACCGGGGATCCCCCGTGGGAACCTGCGGCCACGAAGGGTCACTGCAGCGTAACGTTAGTCAAACATCAGCTTGCCCGAAGGTGGACAGTTACGTGGCTCACTTCCAGTGCCCTCGGCTTGAATCTCAGCCGCAGGAGCCACATCTGCGCACAAGTGCAGAGCAAACCGCCACGGAGGAGCCACCGGGCATGCGCCTGCGTCGGTAAAATGGCAATAGTAGGAGCACTTCGTAGAGAGTCCACTGAGGCCGGCGAGCTCCTCGTGTGGGGAACTCAGGGCCCAGCTGGCCCTCTCTAAGGCCAGTTAGCGTTAGCGCTGTGATTCTTGCCTTGATAGAAGGTCAGCGAAGGAAGAAGGAAGGAGGGGAAGAAGGTAGGAAAGAGAGACGAGAGAAGAGCACATCTTCACACTGAAGGGGAAAGAAGGCAGTGAGGAGGGAGGGGTGGGATGAGAGACAGAAGAGGAAACGTAAAGCAGGTGGAATGTTCCCGAAGGTTCCCACGAACAGCTAAGCTTTGTCCTCAGTGGGGTAGATGGGTCCCGACCACACAGCCGAGCAGGTTTTCTGAGCGGGTTAAGAGTCTTCCTGGATCCATTTCCAGCTCTGCCATGTCCCAGCTGAGGCGACGAGCAAGTGACCTTCTCTCTCTGAGCCTCAGTTTCCCCGTGCCAGCAGGTTGGGAACCTGAGGAGCCCATGTAGCCAAGCATGCTTGCTGTCTTTGTTAAGGGGCGGGCGGTGACGCCCGGATTCTGCTCATGAGATGTCATTACATTCACCCAGTTCTCAGTTGGTTGACAAATCAAAAGGATATAAATAGCCACGTTCGGTTTCTCATAAATGCATTAAAAAATGACTTGGCGTCTTGCCCAGGCTCCCCGTCGGGGCGGTGGGCAAAGACTGTTTTGCAGAGATCTAGCGGGTGTCAAGGTCACGGGCTCAGAAGGAACTGCGGCTGCCCGGTGGCACCAGGTGTCGTCCCTCTCAGCCCGTGCCCTCTTTGGCACAGGCTCACGCCGCCACTCCGGGCCCTGGCAAGCCCTGCCCGGTGACTCAGGCCCGGCCACTGCCCGTTTGCCAGGACTCAGCCCTCTGGCCCAGCCTGCATTAGGTCAGTCTGTTCACAAGCGGGTTCTGGGAAGGCTGTGCCAGGCTGTGGGTGGAGGGGAGAGCAGGGAGACACAGACACGGTGAGGGGAAAGACTGGGCTGTCCTGGGGCCCCCCTCCACCTCCCTTCCTAAAGTTCTCAGAGGCTGACCTCACCCCTGGCTCAGAAGAGGGACGCTGGGGACAGCAGATACGGCTTCTGGACTCCACTGTCTGGATTCAGTTCCTCGCTGCCCCACCCGTGACCTCAGGCTTATTCACCCTATCAGTGCCTCACCTTCCCCATCTGCAAAATGGACGTAATAGCAGTGCTACCCCATAGGGTTGCTGGAAGGTTTAAATGGTTCAATGGATATTATTACCGTTATGTCCTGGTGCTCCCAACAATGTCAGGCACAGAGTATCTTCTCTGAATAAGGCTTGCTATTATGACTACTTTTCTGTGAAGTGGTTAAGAGCAAGGACTCTGGAGCAGCCTCGTTGGGTTCAGCTCCCGGCCTGGCCACTCATTACCTGTGAACCCTTAGACATGGATCTTAATCTCTGTGCCTCAGTTCGCTCATCCGTAAACTGGAGATGATGATAACCTCATGGGGTGTGAGGACTAAATAAGTTACCACCTGCCCAGTGCTTAGAACAGTGCCTGGCACACAGTGAGCACTCTGCCGTTGTTTCTGTCGTTGTGAGAGGTATGCTCTCCTTCCACTGCGATGTAATCCTGGAGCTGCCCTCATCTCTTGGGAAGCATCTGCCTGAGGATTAAGGCAGTGCAGAAAAAAGTGGAGAGAAGACAACGTGGGAGGACACTGCTTGAGCACCTGGATCTAACTGTGCCTGAAGCAGAACTGCTCTTGGACTTCGCCACTCCAAGAGCCAACACACTCCTTCTGAGCTTGAACCACTTTGCCTGGATTTCTGGTACTTGCAGCCAAAGGTGTTCTGACTGATACAGAAGGCTATTGGAGGCTCAAACAACACAGAGGGGAAACACACGGGGTGGTGCGGAAGCTAAGGAAAGGAACACGAGCGATACAGCTGGGAAGAGTTAGTTTCCTCCTCCTGGGTTAGAAGCCCAGCCGTGTTCCTTGCTGCCTACGTAAAGCGATTACAGAAAGGATGCAGCCCATCACTCCTCCCTGTATGCATTCTGCCAGTGTGACTTTGCTCCTCTTCCCATCAAAAGATGGAGTCTATTTTCTCACGCTTACAATCTGGGCTGACCTTGTAACTTGCCGTGGCCAATAAAACACAGAGAAAGGGATGCTGTGCTACTTCTAAGCTTAGCCTGTGCAGCTTCCGCTTGCTCTCCTGCAGCCTTGCCATGACCTCGTGAACGTGTCCAGGCTAGCCTGCTGCGGGTAGGAGACCGAAGGCTCCCCAGCCAACTGCCACCCAGCCCCTGAAGCAGAGCCATCTAGCTCCCGGTAGACCAGAAGAACTACCCAGCTGAGCCCAGCCTGTTACCGACCTACAGAATGGAGAGGTAAAGAAATAATCGTATCAAACCGCTGCATTTTGAATGGTTTCTCCTGCAGCAGTAGATAACAGATCTTATTTAATCCAGCCTCGCCCTGGGGTCTTCCCCAAGCCTAACCTTCAAGGCACATGGATGGCAAGCCAAGGCCACTCTGCCCAAGTCCCTGGTCAAATGCTACCTCTGAGCTTGGGCCTCAAAAGGCCCTGCAGCTTCTGTCCACTTTCTTGGACCCTTCCCACCGCCTTGTGGACAAGCCTGGCTCTCTGCCTGCTGGAGGATGAGACCACGTGGAGAGCCCAGCTGCCCCAGCCCACTGTCGGCACCTGGTCCAGCCTGGACGGCCGACTCCTGCACACGTAAGGCACCTCAGCCAAGACTGGAGGGCCAACCCCAGGCCGCTGTTGATCAGAGAAGCACGAATAATCCCAGCTGAGACCCGAACTACCCAGCTGGTCGCTAGACTTGTAAGCAATCATAGACTCTTACTATTTTAAATCCCTGATTTGGGCGGATGTTTTTATTTTGCAGCCGTAATTGATACACTAAGTGTGTACCCGTAGGCAAGTAGATTTACCTTTCTAGCCCTCAGTTTCCTCCTGTGGGAAAAAAAATCACTTGGGATGGTCGTGAGGATGCTGTGAGCTCATGATCCTAAAGCTTTTGGCACAGTGCCTGGCAGAGACTAAGCACTCAACTAAGGGAAGTTGTTTTAAAAAGAGGTAAAACGAAGGGCAGACAGCTGACAAACACCCCCTCACTTTGCATCTCCCTGCCTTGTCTGGCCAGCTGTGGCTCATTCCAGAGATGACCAGTGGTCCATAGATTCCCAAGCCTTTTGTCCTTTTTTTTTTTTAATTTTTTTTTAACGTTTATTTATTTTTGAGACAGAGAGAGACAGAGCATGAACAGGGGAGGGGCAGAGAGAGAGGGAGACACAGAATCTGAAACAGGCTCCAGGCTCTGAGCGGTCAGCACAGAGCCCGACGCGGGGCTCGAACTCACAGACCGCGAGATCATGACCTGAGCCGAAGTCGGCAGCCCAACCGACTGAGCCACCCAGGCGCCCCAAGCCTTTTGTCCTTCAATGTCACCAATGCAGAGATATTGGAGGTAGGGCTGAAAACCCTTGAGAAGGTAGTTTAACACCTAGCACCCCAAGGCCTTCCTGTCCAGGAAAGTACACAGTACTCAGAACAAGTTTTGAACGGAGACCTAGGTTCTGATCCAATCGCTGCCATTTTCCTGCCATGTGTCATTGAGCAACCAATGCAACCATTCTGAGCTTCCATTTCATCCCTGTAAAATAGCGATAATTATACTGACCTCCTAGGATTATGGCTCATTGATTTCTTCCTTCAGTCAATTGACACTCTTGCTATGTTCCAGCTGTTTCAGGAGTAGGAGATACAGTGGGGAAACAACAACAAAAAATATCCCTGACCTCATGGAGCTCTCAGTTCAGTGGGTAAAGAAAAATATTAGCCCAACGGCAACAAAAGCAAGTGAAAAATCGCAGAAGTGACAAGTGTTTTGGAAGGAGAGTGTGTCAGTCAGGATAGGCTGCTTATGCTGTGGTAACAAACATCCCCCAAGCCTTACGGCTTATAATAACAAAAGTTTATTTCTAACTTATGTGCCATGTGTATTGTGGGTCAGCTGGAACTCTGCTCATACCTCGACCCGGGCTGGCAGAACACCCTCCATCTCAAGGGCTATGGGTTCTGCACAGACGAAAGAGGACTCCAGAGTATTTTGCTCTGGAATTAAGTGCTCTAGCTTAGAAGTGACTTGGATTACTTCTGCCATGATCTCATCGTTCGTGGGTTTGAGCCCCACGTCGGGCTCTGTACTGACAGCTTGGAGTCCGGAGCCTGCTTCAATTCTCTGTCTCCCTCTCTCTCTCTGCCCCTCCCCTGCTCATGCTCTGTCTCTCTCTCAAAAGCAAACATTAAAAAAGAAATTCTTGTTAAAAAGAAAGTATCAGCAAGGAGCTAGGAGGTCTGAACAACTAGATGGAAATTTGAGAACCAAAAAATACTTTAGCCAAAGGAAAAGGCTCACTGGACGGACGGAAGAACCCAGCAGAGAGGACCCAGGGAGGTGACAGCAAACTTGATCAACAGACGTTCTCCGACCTGAAGAGACGAGACGATGTGGGGGGGGGGGGCGGTGGGGAATCAACAGCCTCAGGGACCCGTGGGACAGCAGCAGGTCTAACGTCCATGTCCCAGGAGACAAGAGGGGAACATGTGGCTGAGAAAATACTTGCCGAATCTAATCTGGGGATGCGGAAGTGAGGGAGAGCAAGGCCCGAGAGGGGCCCACCTGATGAACAGGCGTAGATGGGCCGGTTGCCGCTGTGCCCACCTGAAGGTCAGTGTCACTGAAGAGCCTGAGGGAAGGTGTTGGATGTGCCCCGGACTTGTGGCTCCCACCGCCATCCCTCTTGGGTAAGGATTGCTCCCGGGGGCACCAGCTGCCCAGCTGCCGGCCTGGCTCCTGAGGGGAGGCAACTGTCTGCGTCACCGCTGAAGCTGCAGGGGACCTCAGGGGGACCGGGGTTTATGGGGGGGGGGGGCGTTTGTTGCCTACCGCTGCATAACAAATGGCGGTACACTAAGTGGCTTAAAACCACACACGTGCATGATAGCCCAGTGTCCAGGGGTCAGGAGTCTGGATGCGGCTCCCTGGGGTCCTCTGCTCAGTCCAAGTGTTGGTCAGGCTGTGTTCTCATCAGGATGCTCGACGGAAGAACCTGCCTCCGGCCTTACTCAAATTGTTGGCAGAGTTTATTTCCTGGGGGCCGTGTGACTGAGGCCCGGGCTGTCACCTCAGGTCCTAAAGACTACTTGTGGCTCCTAGAGGCCGCTCACGGTTCGCACCAAGCGGGCTTCCGTGCCATGGCTGCTGACCTCATCCGGCCAGCGAGCCTCTCTCTGCATCCGGGAGGCTAAGACAGAGTCTCATACAACGTAACCTCATCCAGGGGTGACATTCTGACCCCTTAACAGTAAGAATATGAATATGAATGTGGTTAGAAGCAAGTCACCGGTGCCATCCACACTGGACGGGAAGGGGAACCCCACAAAGCGTGGACACCAGGAGGTGAAAATCACGGGGGTCACCTTAGTGTCTGCCTGCCACCGGGGGATGTGGACTGCCTTGGCTGTGGACTGTGGTCCTCAGGCCTGGGGGCAGCCTGTGCTTGGCGTTGGCTGTTCCACCCCCGGCTACCGCGCTATGTGCTGCCGCGGGTGCAGGAAACCGGGGGTTCTGGGGAGCTGGTCGGAGGGCCCCAAGGTCTTCCTTCACTCTCCCGTTGCTGGCCCCATCTCAAGTTTGCTGTGTGACCTCAGGCAGGGTGCTTGAGCCCTCTGTGCCTTGATGTCTTCAACTACAAAACAAGGTTTGGAGGCGCCTGGGTGGCTCCGTGGGTTAAGCGTCCGACTTCGGCTCAGGTCATGCTCTCACAGTTCGTGGGTTCGAGCCCCGTGTGGGGCTCTGTGCTGACAGCTCGGGGCCTGGAGCCTGCCTCGGATTCTGGGTCTCCCTCTCTCTCTGCCCCTCCCCCGCTCGAACTCGGTCTCTCTCTGTCTCTCAAAAATAAATAAATGTTAAAAAACTATTTCAAAACAAGGTTCGGAGGAACCCCAGCCTCATGGGTGGCTGTGAGGACATAAAGTTCATGAAGGGTGTGAGTTCTGATCATGCCAGGAAGTTCACAAATATTTGCCATTACTGTCATCATTATTCTCTGCCTCCGTTTCCCAACGGACCCTGTTTAGTTCTCCACGAATGTCCTCCCGATTCTGCAGGAACCTTTGCGTCTGTGGGCACCGTGTGAAGCCTTAAGTGTTTTGGCAACAGTGCCTGGTAAGCGAGGAGTGAGCTCTGCCCTCTGCTCAGGGGCAGAAGCTCTGTTCTAGAAGTTTCAGATCTGTCCAGTGGGATATCAGGGCAACGAGTTTTACGAGGCATTAATATTTTATTTCTCACTCTTGCACTCTGCGGAACAGTGTATATAATTTCTGGGAACAACTAGGCTTGGTGACTCCCGTGGGTCAGCTGGGCCAGGCCTGGCGCCTTGTCCTGGTAGAACGGGTCTGTCTCTCCTTCTTGGGGCTCTCTCTCCACTGCAAGAGCCAGGAGGGGTGACACAGGTCCGGCGGCCCGGGGCTATGACCCTGGGAACACCCTCTGCCTCGGACAGATATGGCTAAGCCTGAAAGCCCTCAGCACATCTGAGGGAGTGCGGGGCAAGGACGACCAAGGAAAGGCAGAGCCCAGTGCGGATCTGCAGGTCGGGGTGTGACCCCCCCCCCCCCGCCACCCTCTCCCATCCTGTCTCAGCCCTTGTCCTCGGGGGAATGCAATAAGCTGCCTAAGGTGGCTACAGTTTACCAACTCCCAGAGACTTGCCCTGAAAATGGTGAGTTCCATCTCTCCCGTCCTCCCCGTGAAGAACACAAGACTTGAGCCAGGCAACCTGAGCTCAAACTGGAGCGCCCCCACCCCCCACCTTCCAATTACTGGACAGTAGTTGCCTCAGTTTCCTCATCTGCGGGACGGGGATTGCTAAGGGGTTAACAGAGCAGGACCTGGAACAGGGAAGAGCTCATCAGCCTTCGCTGCGGCCATGGGCCTGTTCTGCACCTGCGGGCACCGCCTCCGCCCCCCCCCCCCCCGGAAGTGCCTTGGGAAGGACAGTTAAAGTGATGGAGACACAGGAGGCCAAGTGTCCTGGGCACAGAGGGCTTGCTTCATTTCACCAGCAGCACCTGGTCACTGCTTTTGCCCTGGGAAGGGTGGAAGATCTTGAGCAGCACCCCCAGCAGGCCCAGGACCATGCCCAGCAGCAGCAGCAACTTGAGCCCCTTGAGGATGGAGCTGGCCTTCCCCTCCTGGGTCTTCCCTTTCCCCCGGTGTGGCCCGCCTTCCTCTTCCCTGAGAGTCTCCGCCGTGCCTAGAAAGGGCACGGGGTTGAACCGGGCCATGAGCTCCTGCTGCACGAAGCACTTGTAAATGGCCGGCTGGAAGACCCGCAGTTGCTTGCCGCCGTTGGAAGGTTCCAGAATGGTGTCCAAGTCCTGGCTGGAGAGCTGGCTCTGCCAGGTCAGGGGGATGTTGTCGGCTTCCCAGAGGATGGGCCTGCAAAGGAGGACAAGGTCAGCTGCTGTGGCCCCGGGGGGTACGTGGGGGACTGGTGTCTGAGAGGAGATGGGGACCGCGGCGCCCTCCTCCCTGGGGAACAGCGCACAGGGCATGCCCTCCAAGAGTGCTACAGAGCAGGGGGAAGGTGGGGACAGGTGTCGGGGAGCTCAGAGCCCCACCCCCACTCAATCTGCGACAGGAAAATGCCTCTAGCTCTTCAAGCCTCCCATTGCTCATCTGAAAACCGGGGGGTGTGACTATACCTGCCTCTGAGGGTTACTTGGAGGAATCAGCAAGAACGCACCCCCCACTGCCCCCCCCCCCCCCCCCCCCCCCGCTTTCCTGGCCGGGCCTCATTTTCCCCACTCTGTCTCTCACTTAAGCTGCCCCAGCCACATTGGCCTCCTAGGTGGTCCTCCAGCATGCACCTTCCTGCCTCAGGGCCATTGCCCTGGCTGTTCCCTCTGCCTGGAGGGCTGTGCCTCGGCACACAGGGCTGGCTCCCTCATCTCCTTTCAGTGCTGGCAACTTCTCAGCCCGTCGTGAACGAAGAACAGAAAGGAGACCCAACAGACGGCACTGACAGGGCCAGTCATCATGCAAGCGAAAACGAACACCCACTAGAGGGTGGGGCTTTGCGTCTGGACAGGCAGTTGCCCCTTAGACATCACAATGAGCCCGAGAGGCCGGGCCCACCAAGACCTCTGCACTGAGGTGGATCGTGTCCTCCCCAAATTCGTGTTCTAAACCTCAGGACGTGACCTTCTTTGGAAATTGGGGTGTTGCAGATGTAATTAGTGAAGACGAGGTCAGACTGGAGTAAATCCCTGGACCCTAAATGCAATACAACCTGTGTCCTTTTGAGAAAGGGAGAAGAGGGGCGCCTGGGTGGCTCAGTGGGGTAAGCGTCCGACTTTGGCTCAGGTCATGATCTTGCAGTTCATGAGTTCGGGCCCCGCGTTGGGCTCTCTGCCGACTGACAGCCTGGAGCCTGCTTCGGATTCTGCGTCCCCCTCTCTCTCTGTCTCTCCCCCACTCACACTCTGTCTCTCTCTCTCAAAAATAAACATTAAATAAATTTTAAAAAAAGAAAGGGAGAAGAGACACAGACCCAAACACACAGGGAAAATGCCGAGTGATGACAGGGACAGATGGGGGGGTGCGGGGGGCTGCAGCAACAAGCCAAGGAAGGCCAAGGATTGCCTGCCACTCCCAGGAGCTAGGCAGAGGCAGGACAGATTCCACCCAGCATCTCATAGGGCACGTGGCCCTGGTGATGCCTTGGCTTTGGACTTCTGGCCTCCAGAACTGCAAGAGAATACATTTACATTGTTGTAAGCCACCCAGTGTGTGGTACTGTGTTGTGACAGCCTTAGGAAATGAATGCAACCCGCATTCTACAGACAGGGAGACTGAGGCCCAGAGCGACACCACAGGCCCAAAGTCACACAGCTGGAAAAGCGGCAGAGCTGGGATTGGAGCCCAGGTCTGGATGAATCCAGAGTCCAAGATGTAAACCTCACAGGAAATGCCACTCTACTCGGCTCCCTTGAGACCCGGCAACTCCTAAAGCCTCTGGGGACCTCCCTTGATTCTTATCTCAGGTCCCCAGCGACTGGCAGCCAGGAACCCCTTGTCTGGCAAGCGGTGTGGAGTGGGTGGCCCAGTCCAGGTAAGAGGAGAGGCTCCTGTGCCCTTTCCTGCACTTCTGAACTGGGTGGCGGGGGAGGGTTGTAGGGAGTAGCTGTTACTTTTATACTTAAAGGAGGAGGGGAAAAGGAGGAAGGGACACCATGGAGACAGGGTGAGAAGGAGAAGAGGTCAGAGGTCACAGCTGGAACAAGGGAAAGCAAACCAGATGGAGGTGGCAGGGTTCACACTGACAGAGCCTGTGGCTACAGAGGCCCCAAGGGGTTGCTGGGGCCCCCACCTTTCAAGGGAGGGGCCATCCCTGGCACGCGGGGCTGGAGGGCACAGGGACTCTACAGCCAAGCTTGCAGGATTTAGGGCCACCGTGGATACCCCCCCGGGCAAGGACTGTGCCTTCTGAGAGCTGCAGCTTCCTCATCTGTAAATGGCCCCTCTGGGGCCCATGGCTCTGGCTCTGGGGCTGGGATGCAGCCCGTGGCCAAAGTGCAGGGCTGTGAGTGGTTGTAATTCTTCTCACTGGGGTCATCAGCGCGGGCGGCTTAGGGAAGACAGGCCAAGGGGAGATTTCCCAGGGGCTCCAGGCAGGAATACAAGAACATGAGTGTGCGTTCTGCGAGGCAGACCCTGATGGGTACCCTCCCGGGGCAGCCTCCTCTCCTCGGGGCTCTCTGATCCTCCCCAATGAGCAGAGGTCTCAGGGTCCCACAGCATTCTGAGCTTCCCCCGGCATAGCCTCATTACTCACGTGGGCTTCTCCCATCCCAGCCCTGACCACCCCAGGCTGTCCACCCCCCACCCCCACCCCCAGGCTGGGGGCTTCCGCAGGGGTGTCTGATGAGTGCCACATCCACAGCATGGCCGACCACAGGAGCGGCCACAGAATCAGCCAAGCCCTCCTGAAGGGTCAGTGGTCCTGTTCTACCTGTGTGACTCAATTGTGTGTGGGAGCCAGGGGGCTCTTACCAAAGGCACATCGGAAGAGGCCAGCAGAGAGCAAGCTGACCATGTGGGCCCCCTCCCCTCTGCAGGAATTCATCATGAAGGCTCCCAGCCTGGGGGCCCTGGCTAGGAGCCAAGGGCAGGGCTGGTGCCTGTCTCCATCACCTGTAGACAGATCCCAGGGGGCAGGTGAGCCACACGGATCCCGACTCCTCAGTGATCTCAAAGTTGTCAAAGGGGACGTAATCCGACGTCAGTGCCGTGCACGGGACGTGGCAGGCGTCCACCTGCATCTCGGGCCGCATGCGGCTGGACCACACCTTCCTACCTCCCAGATACAGCCAGCAGGGCATGGGTTCCTGCAGGGGCTCCTCGATGTAGCAGTACCCCAGGCGTTTCCGCTCGCCCAGCCCCCCACAGCGGTTACAGTCCTGCCAGGGCTCCCAGCGGGTGAAGACGATCCCTTTGCCACCCAGACTCAGGCTCTCGTTCCGCAGGGGCTTCTGACCCAGTCCCTTGTGTGTTATGTGCAGGGTGCTGACATCCTGGAAGTCAATCTCATACTGTACCACTTGGAGGCCGTCCTTGTCCTGGCAGTGGTAGAAACCCGTCTGGGAGGGCAACGGACTCCGAATGAGAACGCCGCTGTCAGGTATGATTTCTATGTTGGAAGCACTGGAGAGTGTGTGGGACCAGCTGGTCCCGTCTTGCAGGAAGAAGTACCACTGTGACCCAGAAGAGTTGCAGGGCAAGAAGACGTCATTGTCCGAGAGGAGGGCTCTTTGGCATTGTTTCTCGTTGGGACAGCTGAAGGAGACATAGAACCCTGGCAAGGGGACAGCAAAGCTGAGCAGCAGCCACAGGGTGGTTAGCATGGTGGACTGGGACTGTGGCGGTGGGCAGGGCACCACTCTGGCCATTGTGAAGTCACCCATGAAACCCAGGCCGGCCCTCGGCAGCAGGCTGAATCGTAGCTCACCTCATGGCTATGTGAGGTCACAATCCCCATTTGACTGGTGACAGTTTAACAACTCTATCTAATATCTATTCCAAGCCCTCCACTCTGCTGGGATAGGAGGAAACTTAATTTGTCTATTCAGGATTTTCTCTACCATTCCCTGCTTTGGCATTAACGTGTCACATGTGAACGTTCAACACATTTTTCCTGAACACCTACTATGTTCTGTACACAATTCTTAGTGCAGGGGGTGGAGAGGTGAATAAATTCTGTCTGGTTACCATTCTCATTTCCTACCCCTCTCCCCCAGCCTCTCCTCCCCAGACATGCTGGCCTCCCTGCCACCTTCTGAAAACATCAGGCAAGCAAAGGGCTCCTGCCTCGGGACCTTTGCATGTGCTGGTCCCAGACTCTTGCCACAGATATCTGCATGATTCAACTCATCTTAAACAAGCAAATATTTTTCTCAGTGGTCTCCTTTCCAAACCCTTTCCTAAACTCCTTCTCAGCACTGAAATTAAAAACAGTTATCGTGCAGGCTTGATATGCCATTGCTCACTCATTTCACAAGTTTCCTGAATGCCTCCCATGTGCCTTATTCTAATCACAGCCCCAAACAGGTTAGACAAAGCCTCTTCCCTCTTGGACTTACCTTCTAGTGGAACAGACAGATAATAAACAAATATATAATACACAATACCAGATACAGTAGATTCTCTTATTCATGGCGGTTATGTTCTATAAAGTCGCTGAATTCGCAAATACTGAACATTGTTTGTAGGAGACATACAGACTTAAGCAAGGTCCTATGAGCCTTTGGTCATAACATTTTCTGTCAACTGCTCACCATATAACTTTGCTATATGTATATTTTGGTTTAACGGCCTCTTAGTTAATATATATTGTTAATTAATTAACAATGAACTTGTACACAACAGCACTATTAACTCATGCCTGAACAATGCTTCTCTAACACACGTGTTTTCTTGACAAGACATGTCACAGCCTTCTTGTGCTTAGGGACACTGGCTGACATGTCAGCACTGCCTGGGAGCCATTTTAAATAGTGAAATCATCAACAAAAAGTACAAAAATGCAACAACAACAAAAAAAGTGGCACTAAGCAGACCATGAAAAGGATACTTGTTAATAGTATGATAGCTGAAACCAGAAGGCAGTGTCTCCCTGTTCAACCTCAGCTGGGAATGTGCAGTAAGTGATTCGACTGTTTCACTCCTCTTTGCATGTCCACAAATGACTTTGGAACCACTGTGGGGGTTGACCTGGGGCTACAAATAAATTTTAGCGAGCAGGTGAATTCACAATTATGGAACCCTCAGATAATGAGGACTAATAATCACTAAAGATAAGAGTAAAGCAGGGGATCGCTTCTCGGCCTTTTGGCTGAGATCAAGTGAAGAGTAAAGCAGGGAAATGGGCATAGAAAGTGAGGAGATGGACGTGAGCGCGAGCTCAAGGAGGTTGGTCAGGCCTGTCTGAACACTCACCGAGGAGGTGAAGGTGCACAAACACCTGAATAAATTGACATAAAGGGCCATGTGGATATCTGAAGGAAGAATATTCCCAAGAGATGGCTAGACCCTGACATGGCTGCCATATTTAAAAGGTGTAGAGGCCAGAGAGGCTAAGGAGCAGTGGACAAGGAGGAGAGTGGTGAGTGGGTGAGGTCAAAGTTTCATCCAAGTCTTTGCTAAGACATCCTGCCTTCCTCTACCTGGCTCCTTATGACCGGGGGCTCTCTCAGTCATGTCCCTGTCCCATGTGGAGACCTCTACAGGCTGTGTTTGGCATAAGCTGTACGCTTCGACTCTGGAACTGCTGCTTCTACACCCATCTCACCACCACCTTCACCACAGGAGTGGGCCACACATCTCCTCTGTTCTCAGATCTATAAAACCATTCAGAGTTTCTGTCTGCTCCCCAGGACCTTCTAAAATCCCTCTATCTGAGACACATTAACAGTCATACTTGTGTTGTTTCCCCTCCAGCTCTCTCCCTCTCTGTCTCCTCAGCCCAGGGGATCTTTTCTAAACACGTAAGCGGGGATATGGGGCCACCGTGAGATAGCCCACTTCCGATTTTCGCATGGTCTAGGTGAGAAGTAACAGACTGACTGGATACAGCCTGAATAAATGTTTTAATTGGCCTCCCCGGTGGAGGGGGTTGGGTATTTAAATCAGTGGCCAACATGTAAAAGCCAAGAGATTTCACATGAGAATCCAGATTCCCTGCGATTCTTTAATAATGTGGGTGGGGTTTCCGCTTACTACTACAACCGAGAAGCTTAGATCAACACTCTTACTAATAACAACTATAGATTTTAAGATAACCATGATTAATATGTTCAGGAGAGGACAAGAAGAGGATTTTGAACCGGTAGAAAAGAATCAAATGGAAATATTAGAACTAAAAAATGAAATTTGTGAAACTGAGGATTCTCTAGAAAGGTTAGCAATCTATTAAACACAACAGAAAAGAAGATCAGGGAAATGAAAGATGGGACCACAGAAAAATATCTATACTGAAGTATACAAAAAAAAAAAAGTGCAAGACATATATAAGACATAGCGAAAAGTTCTAATATTCATGTAAATGGAGACTCAGAAGCAAAGGAGTGAGAGGCACATAAGTAATATTTTAAGGTACTGAATGAAAACTTTCCAAAACTGACAAATAAACATCAAGCAACAAATTCAAGATGGCCTTCAAATCCCATACAGGGTAAATATAAATGGAGCAACACCCAGGAACTTTATAGGAAAACACTGCTGAAAAGCAAAGAAGAAATAATAAAGATGGCCAGAGAAAGGGCACCTGGGTGGCTCAGTCGGCCGGGCGTCTGATTTCGGCTCAGGTCATGATCTCACAGCTCATGAGTTCGAGCCCCACGTTGGGCTCTGTGCTGACAGCCCGGAGCCTGGAGCCTGGAGCCTGGAGCCTGGATCCTGCTTCGGATTCTGTGTCTCTGTCTCTCTCTCTGCCCCTCCCTGGCTCATGCTCTCTCTCTCTCTCTCTCTCTCAAAAATAAATTTTAAAAAATTAAAAAAATGTTTTTAAATGGCCAGAGAAGAAAAAGATACAAACTTTGAAAGTGATAATCCTAAGACCCTACACTGACTTTTAAAAAGAAATGATAGGTGGGGCGCCTGGGTGGCTTGTCGGTTAAGCGTCCGACTTCAGCTCAGGTCATGATCTCACGGTCCGTGAGTTCGAGCCCCGCGTCGGGCTCTGTGCTGACAGCTCAGAGCCTGGAGCCTGTTTCAGATTCTGTGTCTCCCTCTCTCTCTGACCCTCCCCTGTTCATGTTCTGTCTCTCTCTGTCTCAAAAATAAATAAACGTTAAAAAAAAAAAAAAAAAAATGATAGGAAAAAAAAAAAAAAAGAAATGATGGAAGCTAGAAGACAATGCAATGCCACCTTCAAAGCACTAAAAGTAAACGATTGCCAATCTAGAATTCTATATATAGATTTCTATAGACCACAATTAAAATATCTTCTAAAGATGGAGGCAAAAAATAATGATATTTTCAGATGAAAACTGAGAGAATTTACCACAGCAGAGCACACTAAAAGTAATACCAAAGAGAATTCTCCAGGCAGCAGGAAACTGATCCCAAATGAAAGCAAGGCAACACAGGAATAAAAACTACCAGAAGAGTAAATACGTGGGCAAAATTAAATTAATATTTAGAGTATTTAAAAATAATGTCTTATGGGGTTTAAAATATATTTAAAATAAAAAATACTAAGCACAGGGGCGCCTGGGTGGCTCAGTCAGTTGGGCGACCGACTTCGACTCAGGTCATGATCTCGCGGTCTGTGGGTTCGAGCCCCGCGTCGGGCTCTGTGCTGACAGCTCAGAGCCTGGAGCCTGTTTCAGATTCTGTGTCTCCCTCTTTCTCTGACCCTCCCCTGTTCATGCTCTCTCTCTGTCTCAAAAATAAATAAATGTTAAGAAAAAAATACTAAGCACAACAGATGGAAGCATAAATGGAGCTAAAAAGTTATAAGGTCTCCACATTGTCGAGGTAATGGTACAAGTACAAATTTATATTATATTATATTCTAATGAGTGAGAATTAATTTTGTAATCTCTAGCGAAATCATAAAAGAATGCATATCTGATAAGCTAATAGATGGGGAAATGGAATAATTAAAAAATACTGGGTAAAAAAAAAAAATACTTGGTGAATCCAGTACTATGTTGAATAAAAGTGGCAAGAATGGACATCCTTATCTTTTTCTTGACCTTAAGGGGAAAGCTCTCAATTTTTCCCCATTGAATATAATGTTCACTGTGGGTTTTTCATATGTGGCCTTTGTTGAGGGCTTTTATCATGATTGGATGTTGTACTTTGTCAAATGCTTTTTCTGCATCTATTGAAAAGATCATATGGTTTTTATTATTTCTCTAACTGATGTAATGTACCATGTTGATTGATTTACAAATATTGAGCCACCTTTGTATACAAGGAATGAATCCCACCTGATTGTGGCGAACAGGATAGAAAACCCAGAAAAAACCCTACAATTATATGATCACTTAATCATCAAAAAAACAGGAAAGAAAATCCAATAGGAAAAAGACACTCTCTTCGATAAATGGTGTTGGGAAAACTGGTCAGCGACATGCAAAAGAATAAAACTGGACCACTTTCTTACACCATACACAAAAATAAACTCGAAATGGATTAAAGACCTAAGGGTAAGACTGAAACCATAAAAATCCGAGAAGAGAGAACAGGCAATAGTGCCTCTGACATTGGCCTTAGAACGTTTTTCTAGATATGTCTCCTAAAGCAAGGGAAATAAAAGCAAAAATAAACTATTGAGACTACATCAAAACAAAAAGCTTCTACACAACAAAGGAAATAGTCAACAAAACTGAAAGGCAACCTACTGAATAGAAGAAGATATTTGTAAATGACATATCCAATAAAGGGTTAGTATCCAAAATATATAAATAACTGATACAACTCAACACCCCAAAAACAAATAATCCAATTAAAAATGGCAAAAAGACATGAATGGACATTTCTCCAAAGAAGTCATCGGGATAACCAACAGACACATGAAAAGATGCTAATATCACTCATCATCAGGGAAATGCAAATCACAACTGCAATAAGATATCACCTCACACCCATCAGAATGGCTAAAATAAAAAACCCAAGAAACAGCAAGTGTTGGCAAGGATATGGAGAAGATGAACACCCTTGCACTGTTGGTAGGAATACAAACTGGTGCAGCCACTGTGCAAAATGGTATGGAGGTTCCTCAAAATGTTAAAAATAGAACTTCCCTATGATCCAGTAATTGCACTATTGGGTATTCACCCTCAAAATACAAAAACCCTCATTCAAAAAGATATATGCACCCATATGTTTATAACAGCATTATTTAAAACAGTCAAATTATGGAAGCAGCCCAAGTGTCCACCAATAGATGAATGCATAAGGAAGATATGATATCTATACAATGGGATGTTATTCAGCCATAAAGAAGAATGAAAGTTTGCCATTTGCAACAACATGGATGGAGCTAGACAGTATAATGCTAAATGAAATAAGTCAGAGGGAGACAAATTATTTCATTCATATGTGAAATTTAAGAAACAAAACAAACGAGTAAAGGAAAAAAAAGGAGAGAAAGAGAGAGGAAAACCAAGAAACAGAATCTTAACTATAGAGAACTGATGGTTACCAGAGGGGAGGTAGGTGAGGGGATGAGTTAAATAGGTGATGGAGATTAAGGAATGCATTTGTTGTGATAAGCACTGGGTGATGTATAGAACTGTTGAATCACTATATTGTACACCTGAAACTAATATAACATTGTATGTTAACTATATTGGAATTAAAATTTTTAAAAATACTTGGTAAATCCAAAAGTAAAACAAGACAAAAGGGCCAAAGAAGGGACAGAACATGTAACAAGCAAAGAGGAAGATGGTAAACTTAAACCCAACTATATCAGTAATTACATTAAATGTAAATGAACTAAATACTGCAATTAAAAGACAAAGATTTTCACACTGAACACCAAAACAAAAATCTAAATATATATTTCTTTTTTTTAATGTTTATTTTTTTTTTAGAGAGAGAGAGGCAGAGCACAAGCTGTCGGGGCGTGGGGGGTACAGAGAGAGGGAGACACAGAATCCAAAGCAGGCTCCAGTCTCTGAGCTGTCAGCACATCACCTGATGCAGGGCTTGAACTCATGAGCCGTGAGATCAAACCCGAGCCAAAGTCAGACGCTCAACCAACTGAGTCACCCAGGTGCCCCTAAATATCTACTTCTTAAGAGATTCATTTTAAGTAAAAAGATATAGAAAAGTTGAAAGTAAAGACATGGAAAAATATCATGCAAACACTAAATAACAGAAAACTGGTATAGTGGCTATACTAATAACAGAAAGTAAACATTAAGGCCAAAAGTATTAATAGAGATTACAAGAGCCATTGTATAAGATGGTCAGTTCGATAGGAAGTTATAATGATCCTAAATTTGTGTGAAACTAAAAATATATGAAGCAAAACCTTCTAGCATTAAATGTTGAAATAGACAAATCCACAAGGCAATATGCAAACAAAAATTTAGTAACAATAAAGAATATTTGAGCTATATGATATAAACTTGACTTAATCATATATGTAATGTAGAACACTGCACTCAATTTCAGATCACATATTTTTTCTAATTACATGAAATATTTGGCAAAATCGACCGTATTTTAGATCATAAAACAAGTCTCAATAAATGTTAAAGGAACAGAATCACATTTTTGGTCAGTAGAAGTAAGTTAGACTCAAATGACAAAAAGATAACAAGAACATCACTAGATATTCGAAATTTGTACAGTGAAATGTCTAAATAACTAATGGATCAAAAGAGAAACCACAATTGAAAATATAAAGTATTTTTAACTGAATGAAGATAAAAATATAACATTAAAACTTGTAAGATGCAAGTAAGTTATACCTAGGGGGAAATTTCCAGCCTAAATACATATTTTGAGGGGGTGGGGGATAAAAACTAGAGATCTAGGCAAGTATCTCAAACACCAGAAATCAATTAGATAGAAAACAAAACCAACAAACCAAAAGTTGGTTCTTTAAAAGATGAATGAGATTGATAAAGCCCTAGCAAGACTGATCAAGAAAAAAACAGGAAGAAGGCCTAAATAACAAATACTAGTAATGAAAAAAGAGATATTACTACTTTCAGGCATAAAAAGATAATCAGATGATATTAAAAACAACTTTTGGCCAAAACTTACACAAAAATTTAGATAAAATGGATAAATTCATTGAAAAGCTTAACGACACTGTCACAAGAAAAATTCTGAACTGTTCTGTTTTCTATGAAAGAAATTGAATTTGTAATTAAAAACCTATGCACAAAATCCTTCTAATCCCAGAAAGCTTTACCACTGAATTCTTGCAAACATTTCTTAATGATTATGAAATGGCATCAATCTTTCAAAATCGCTCCAAAAATATAAAAAGATGAAACACTTCCAAACTTCTATGAGGCCTGCATCACCTTGACACCAAAACCTTATGAGGATATCACAACTAAGGAAAATATCAGGCCAATCTCTTTCATGAACAAGGACACAATATCCTAAACAAAATATTAGCAAATTTCTTCCAATGATAAGTAAAAAGAATAAACATCATGACCACACTGGGTTTATCCCAGGAAGGCAAGCTTGGGTTTACATATGAACATCAATCAATGTAATTCACCATAATAACACAACAAAGGAGAAAACCATATTATCCCCTTATTAGATGCAGAAAAAGCATTTGATAAAATTCAACACTCATTCATGGCTCAAAACTCTTGGAAAACTAGGAATAAAAGGGAATTTTATTAATTTGATAGTATTTCTACTAAAAACCTAGAGCAGTATTATATTTAATAGCGATAAGCATGTCTGCCATCAACCTCTCCACTCCGCATTTTACTAGAGGTAAGTGAATTTAGCAAAACAATTTGATACAAAGTCATATACAAATACCAAGTATATTTTTATATACCAACAACAAACAATTAGAAGGTGAAACTTAGAAGATATAATTTGTCTCTTTAGCTGCCCCTCCAAAGTTGACAGGCATGTGTTTCAGCCCTCCACTCACCTGCACGCCTGCCAAAGCTAATGGATGCACCCAGGCCCTGTGCTCTCCTTCTGTCTCATGAAAGCTGGCCGGTATGCCAACAAACCAGTTGACACAGGGGATTCCCCTTAATTGCCTGGTTCTGGTAGTTGGTTGTGGGGAGGGGGTGTAGGGCTTGTGTTTCTAGGCCCCAGTGGGACTGAAACAATTAGAGAGACAGTGCGGGTAGGCTACTATCCCTAGGGCACTCTACAGAAGACTGAAACACATCCCAGTCTTCCTGTGAAAAAGACCTATCTACCCATCCTAGAGTTTTGCCACATATCTAGAGGCTATGAAGGAGCTCTCAGAGAATGTAGGCCATGGGGCACCACCTCTGTGTTCTCCCTTGGCCTTACTACAGTTCACTGTTAACTTCCAGAATGGAGCTTATAAACTCATCTGGAGCCCTAATTTTCACATCTGTCACACAAGGGACACCTACAGATCAACTAGTTTAGAAGCCAGCAGGGTTTATAACTGTTGTCTCATAGGACTGTAAAAATTGGCATAATTTAAAAGCTGCTGCCAATCAGCCTGAAACTAGGTGTCGACTGAGATTCCTCCCTTTGAAACACTGAAAATTCTTGGCACACCCTCACCAAATGGGACCAAGCAAGAATAAGTCAGGCTGCTTGGACAATCAAAAAGGTATGAGAGAAAATCAAGAACTAGGGCACAGTTGAATGATAAAGGTTGATCTCCTACACAAAGTCACAAAGTCATTTCTTCAAGACTGGGAGAGGTAGCTATTTCACCTAAGATCTAGAAACAAACACATAAAGTTGAGCAAGTTGAGGAAACAGAGGAGTTTTTTTTCCAAATGAAGGAACAAGATAAAATTTAGAAAAAAAAATTAATAAAATGGAGATAAGTAACTTACCCAAGAGAGTAAGTTCAAAGTAATGGTCACAAAACGATACTCAGGAGAAAAATGAATGAACACAGTGAGAACTTCAACAAAAACAAATAAATAAAATCTAAGAAAGTACCAAACAGAAGCCACAGAACTGGAAACAATAACTGAGCTGAAAATGCACAACAGGAGTTCAACAGCAGACTAGATGAAACAGAATAAAGGATCACTGATCTAGAAGACAGGGCAGTGGAACTCACACAAACAGAGCAGCAAAAAGAGGAAAAAAGAATTTTAAAAAGTAAAGATAGCTTAAGGGACCTAAAATACAACATCAAGCAGGATAACATTCACATTATAGGAGACTCAGAAGGAGAAGAGAGAGAAGGGAGAAGAAAACTTATTTGAATAAATAATGGCTGAAAAATTCCCTAAACTGAAGAAGGAAACCTACATCCAGATCCAGGAATCCCAGAGGGTTCCAAAAAAGATGAACTCAAAGAGATCCGTACACCAAGACACATATATAACTAAAATGTCAAGAGATAGAGATAAAGATAATGAGAGAATCTTAAAAGCAGTGAGAGAAAAGCAACTTATTACATACAAGGGAACCCCCATAAGACTATCAGTAGAGTTTTCAGCAGACATGTTGCAGGAAGAAGGAAGTTGGCATAATATATTCAAAATGCTGAAATGAAAAACTTCCAACCAAAATACTCTACCTGGAAAGGTTATCATTTAGAATTGAAAGAGAAAAAGAATTTTCCAGACAAACAGAAGCTAAAGAAGTTCATCATCACTAAACCAGCCTTATGAGAAATGTTAAAGGAACTTACATATGCCAAAAAGAAAGGACACTAATTAGTAACAAGAAGTGTATGAAAGTAAAAATATCACTGGTAAAGATAAATATACAGTAAAGATAATGGATTAATCACAAAGCTAGTGTGAAGGTTAAAAGACAAAATTAGGGGCACCTGGGTGCTCACTCTGTTAAGCATCTGATTCTAGATTTTGGCCCAGGTCATGATCTCACAGTCATGAGATCAGCCCTGTGTTGGGCTCTGCACTGGCTGTGGAGCCTGCTTGGAATTCTCTCCCTCCCTCTCCCTCCACTCCTGGTGCTGCTGCTCATGCACATGCTTGCATCAATCAATCAATCAATCAATCAATAAAAACTATACCCACAATAATTAGTTAAGGGATACACAAAAATAAAAAGATGTAAAATGTGACATCAAAAACATAAAACAGAAGGGTGGAAGTAAAAATGTAGAGTTTTAGAATGTGCTCAAACTCAGCTGGCTATCAATTTAAAATAGACTATTATATATAAGGCCATTATATGTGAGACTCATGGTAACCACAAAACAAAAACCTATAGCAGATACACAAAAGATGAGAAAGGAATCTAATCATAAAGCTAAAGAAAGTCACCAAACAACAAGGGAAAAGAGCAAGAGAAGAATAAAGGAACAAAGAGAAACTACAAAACAGCCAGAAACCAATTAATAAAATGGGAATAAGTATATACTTATTAATAATTACTTTAAATGTAAATGAACTAAATTCTCCAATCAAAAGACATAGAGTGGCTGCATGGATTTAAAAACAAAAAACAAAAAACAAAACCCAGGTCCATTAATATGCTGCCTAAAAGAGACTCACTTCAGATGTAAAATTACACAGAAACTGAAAGTGCTAGAAAAAGATGTTTCATGCAAATGAAAACAAACAAACAAAAGGCTGAAACCTTACTTATATCAGGTAAAATAGACTTTAAAATAAATTCTGTAATTAAAGGCAAAGATGGGCATTACATAAAGAATTCAACCCAACAAGCTATAACATCTGTAAACATTAATGCACCCAACACAGAAGCACCTAAATATGTAAAGGAAATATTAACAGGGAAAAACTGATAGCAAAACAATAGTAGGGGACTTTAGTACACTACTTACATCAATGGATAGATCATCCAGACAGAAAATCAATAAGGAAATAACAGCATTAAATGACACATTAGGTAAGATGGACTTAATAGGTATACACAGAACATCCTATCCAAAGCAGTAGATGCACATTATTCTCAAGTGCACATGGAACATTCTCTAAAATAGATCATATGTTAGGCCACAAAACAAGTCTCAATAAATTAAAGAAGATTGAAATCATATCGGGCATCTTTTCCAACCCCAATAGTATGAAACTAGAAATCAATTACAAGAAGAAAACTGGAAAAATCACAAATATGTGGAGATTAAACAACATGCTCCTGGACAGCCAATGTGTCAGTAAAGAAATGAAAGGAGAAATCAAAGGATACCTGCGACAAATGAAAATGGAAATACAACATACCATATTCTATGATATAGAAAAAGTAGTTCTAAGAGGGAAGTCCATAGTGATACAGACCTCAAGAAACCAGAAAATCTCAAATAAGCAATCTAACTTTACACCCAAAGAAACTAAAAAAAGAAGAACAAATGAAACCCAAAGTTAGTAGAAGGAAAGAAATAATAAAGGTCAGAGCAGAAATAAATGAAATGGAAACTAAAATGACAATGGAAAAGATCAACATAACTAAGAGTTGGTTCCTTGAAAAGATAAACAAAGTTGGCAAACCTTTAGCTAGACTCACTAAAGGAGAAAGAGAGAGAGGTGGGGAGAAAGGGCCCAAATAAATAAAATCAGACATGAATGAGGAGAAGTTACAATTGATATCACAAAAATATAAAGGATCATAAGAGACTACTGTGAATAATTATACATCAACAAATTGGACAACCAAAAAGAAATAGATAAATTTCTAGAAATATAAAATCTTCCAAGACTGAATCATAAAGAAACAGAAAACCCCAAAAGACATTACTAGTATAGAGACTGAATCAGTAATCTAAAACCTCCCAACAAACAAAAGTCCAGGACCAGACAGTTTCACTGGTGAATTCCACCAAACATTCAAAGAAGATTTAATACTTATCCTTCTCAAACTCTTCCAAAAAAATTCAAGAGGAGGCAAACTCATCTTTTTAGACCAGCATTACCCTGATGCCAAAACTAGACAAGGATGCAGAAGAAGAAGAAGGGGAAGAGGAAGAGGAAGAGGAAGGAGGAAGAGAAGGAAGAGAAGGGGGAAGAGGAGGAGGAGGGGGAAGAGGGAAGGAAGGGGGGGTAGAAGAAGAAGAAGGAGAAATAGGGGGCAGAGGGAAGGGAAGAAGGAAGGAAGGGAGGGAGGAAGAAAGAAGGAAGGAGGGAGGAGAGAGAAGGAAAAAGGAAAGGAAAGAAGGAAGGAAGGTGGAGAGGGAGGGAGGGATGAAAAGAGGAAGGAAGGGAGGGAGGGAGGAAGGGAGGGAGAGAAAGGAGGAAAGGAAAGGAAAGGAAAGGAAAGGAAAGGAAAGGAAAGGAAGGAAAATAATTACAGGCCAACATCCCCAATGAACACAGATGCAGAAATCCTCAAGAAAATATTAGCAAACCAAATTCAACAATACATTAAAAGGCTCACAAGCCACGACCAAGTGAGATTTATTCCAAGAATGCAAGAATGATTCAACATCCACAAATCAACCAATGAATGTGATACACCATGTCAACAAAATGAAGGATAAAAGTCATATGATTATCTCAGTAGATATAGAAAAAGCATTTGACAAAATTCAACATCCATTTATAATAAAAATTCTCAAAACTAGTTATAGAGGGAATGTACCTCAACATAACAAAGACCATATATGACAAGCCCACAGTTAACGTTATACTTAATGGTGAAAACCTGGAAGCTTTTCATCTAATGTCAGGAACAAGACAAAGATGCCCACTCTCACCACTTTTATTCAACATAGTACTAGAAATCATAGACATAGCAATTAGACAAGACAAAGAAATAAGACATCCAACTTGGAAAGGAAGTAGTAAAACGATCACTATTTGTGGACAATATGGTTTTATATGTAGAAAACCCTAAGGACTTCACCAAAAAATTGTTTAAATAAACAAATCCAATAAAGTGGTAGGGTACAAAATCAATGTACAAAAATAAGTTGCCTTTCCATACATCAACTATAGTTAGAAAGAGAAATTAAGATAATAATCTCATTTACAATTACATCAAAAAGAATAAAATACCTAGGAATAAATTTAACCCACAAGGTGAAAGACTTATATACTGAAAACTGTAGTCAATGATGAAAGAAATTGAAGGAGACACCAATAAATAGAAAGATATTCTGTGCTCATGAATTGGAAGAATTAATATTATTAAAGTGTCCATATTACCCATATTACCTATAGATTCAAGACAATCCCTATCAAAACTCTGATAGCATTCTTTACAGAAATAGAACAAATAATCCTAAAATTTGTATGGAACCCCAAAGACTCCAAATAACCAAAGCAATTTTGAGAAATAACAAAGCTGGAGGCATCACACCCCAAGATTTCAAACTATATTACATAGCTATAATAATCAAAATAGTGTGGAATTAGCATAAAAATAGACACATAGATCAATAGAACAGAACAGAGAACCCAGAAGTAAATTCACACATATATGGTCAATTTATGACAAAGTATCCAAGAATATATAATTAGGAAAGGACAGTCTCTTTAATAAATGGTGTTGGGAAAAACTGGGCAGCTACATGCAAAGGAATGAAACTAGACCTTCATGTTACATTATACACAAAAATTAACTCAAATGGATTAAATGCTTAAATATAAGACCTGAAACCATAAAACTCCTAGAAGAAAACATAAGCAGTTAGCTCTTTGACATTGGTCTTGGCAACATATCTTTGGATTTGACCCCAAAAGCAATGCCAACAAAAGTAAAAATAAACAAATGGGACTACATTAAACTAAAAAGATTCTACACAGCAAAGAAAATCATCAACAAAATGAAAAGGAAACCTACTGAATGGGAGAAAACATTTGAAAATTATTTTCCCAAGAAGGGGTTAATATCCAAAATACATGAAGAACTTATACAACTCAATAGCAAAAACCCAAATAATCGAATTTAAAAATGGACAGAGCATCTGAATACATATTTTTCCAAAGAAGACATATAGCTAACAGGCACATGAACAGGCACAGGCTCAACATCACTCATCATCAGGGAAATTTAAATCAAAACCACAATGAGATATCACATCACACCTGTTAGAACGGCTATTATTTAAAAGATAAGAAATAACAAGTGTTGGTGAGAATGTGGAGAAAAATGAACCCTCATGTACTGATGGTGGGAATGTAAATTTGTACAGCGACAATGGAAAACGGTTTGGAGGTTCCTCCAAAAATTGAACATAGAGCTACTACCTGATCCAGCAAGTCCATTTCTGGGAACTTGCCTCAAGAAAATGAAAACGCTGATTTGAAATGATATACACACCCTTATGTTCACTGAAGCATTATTTACAATGATTAAGATACAGAAATAATCTAAATGTCCATCAGTGGATGAATGGCTAAAGAAGATGTAGCGTAAATTCACGGTGGAATACTACTCAGCCATAAAGAAGAATGGAATATTGACATTTACGACAATATGGGTGGACCTTGAAGGCATTATACTGGGTGAAATAAGTCAGACAGAGAAAGACAAATACCATGATTTTACTTGTATGTGGAATCTAAAAAACTCAACAAACTAAAATTTAGAGAAATAAAAAACAGATTGGTTTTAGAGGGGAGGAATGTTGAGGAGTGGGTGGAATTAGTGATGGGAGTCAAGAAGTACAAACTTCCAGTTATAAAATAAATAAATCATGGAGATGTAATGTACAACATGGTGACAATGGTCAATAATATTTTATTGCATATTTGAAAGTTATTAAGAGAATAAATCTTAAAAATTCTTATTACAAGAAAAAAATTTTGTAATTTTGTATGATGATGGATGGTAATTAGATTTATCGTGGTGATTATTTCAGTGTATACAAATATCGAATCACTATGTTGTACACCTGAAACTAATATAACATTATATTTCAGTTATACCTGTCTCTGTATAGAGGGATGATAATTGAAGAGGGGTTTGAAGAGGGATAATTAAAATAGAAGGTTATATTAGTTTCAGGTGTACAACATAATATAATACTGTATATAATATATATTTTATGTATGTTGTACATTATAATAATATGTATAATATATTTGTTATGTGTATGTATATATATAATATATGCCTGTGACTTGAATCAGATCTTAATATCAGGTATATTAAAATTTTGTCAATAGTCAAAACACTGTTTACAACCTTGGATTATTTTATTTCATGCACCAACTTATTAAATCATGCCTTATAAATCCATAAAAAAGACACATTTGTAATTGCATGAAAATCAAGTATTTAGAAATAAATATAATAAAACATGTAAAATCTCTACATTAATAACTGTACATTACTGGGAGAAATTTAACAAACCCTAAATAAAAGAAATATTTATGATGTCAATGGATCAGAAGTCTAAATATTGTAATATACTGATTCTACCCAAATTTATCTTTCAATTCAATGAAGTCCCCATTTATTAAAACATAGGGTTTTGGCGGGGATGGAAACTACAAGCTGATTCCAAAATTTTTATACAAATGGCTAAGACTAATCAAGACAGTCTTGAAGGACGAAGTTGGAAAATCTATACTACCAGATATCATGACTTATTACAAAGGGATAGTAATAAAAATACCACGGCATTGATGCAAGGATGCGTAAACAGATTGTATTCATCAGAGTTCAGTGAGGAGACAGAAACAACACTGGTGATGATGTTGACATGAATATGGGCCAAAGTGCTTGGTCTCTAGGTTTTACATTTGGTCACTCCTGAATATCAGGAGCCTATGAAGGCAGGGACTAAACTTTTTTGGTCACCCCTGTGTCCCCAGTAGGACCCTACCCAGGGCCTGGCTCAGAAGGGGCAAAAGTAGTTCCTACTGAATGAACATCTACCTGAACAAGCCAGTGAAGAGACCCCTTCCTGGACAGACTGACCATGAAGGCTTATGGGTGGGAGACAGAGCCTGCTTTTCCACTGGAAGGCAAACCCCTGGCCCAGGTGGGCTTAGGAAACAAAGCCTAGGTGAGGGTCAGATGCAGGGCTGATGCCCTGGTCCAGTCACCTGTAGATGGAGGCCATGGGGCAGGTAAGCCACATGTTGTTGGTCAACTTGCCCAACTGATATATGTCAAAGATGAAGTATGGCTGGTTGATTTCCTTAACGTGGTCACAGGGTACAAGACAGGCTTCCACCTGCAATTCGGGCCGCATACGGCTGTGTCGTGCCTTCTCCGCTCTCAGATAGAGCCAACAGGGCATGGGTTTTTCCTGGGGCTCCCCAATGTAGCAATACCCCAGGCGTTTCTGCTCACCAGGCCCCCCACAGCAGTTACAGTCCTGCCGGGGCTCCCAGTGGGTGAAGACGAGTACGTGGCCACCCAGTCTCAGGGTCTCATTTTGCAGGGGCTTTTGGCCCAGGCTTTTGTGCGTAACATGCAAGGCGGTGGGTGGCATCTTGGAAATCAATCTCATACTCTACCACGAGGGCGTTGTCATTGTCCTGGCAGTGATAGAGGCCTGTCTGGGAGGGCTGAGGGTTGGTCAGTTGAAGGCTGCCCCCAGGCAGTTTCTTTATGTGAGGCATTGAGGAGAGCAGGAAGGGATCCTCCCCTAGAAAGGAAGAGAAGCACCAGAGTGCTTTGGGATAGTCACACTGCAGGACGACATCATTGCCTGAGACTAGGGCCTGCTGGCAGAGACTCTTGTAGGCACAACTGATTCATATCTGGGCCCACAGAGTGGGGAGAAAAAGGCTAAGCAGCCACAGGGTGGCCAACACGGTAGCCTGAGACTACAAAAGGGTGCTGGGAACCATCCTGGGCATTGTGAAGTCACCCACAGAACTCGGGCATCAGCCCTGGGCAGTGGAATGAAACTGGGTCTGCTGCACTTCTAGGAGTACACAGACATCACTGGTCTGTATCATTTCTAAAATCCACTGACGAAACACTGCAAGGGCCTCCTGTCTTGCAAGTGGGGAGGACCGCTTAATTAGCACCAGATCTGCTAATTGAGGTGGGGTGGGGGTGCTTTCTAAATCTTTGTTCCCTAGGCTCCTGTCTCCACTCTCCAGAGAACTATCTTCTTTGCCATTATCATCCTTGGTTACATCTGAGGTGCCATTGAAAGAGGTGCCCTCCTTTCCACATGAACGGTTTCCTTGGCCTGCTTCCTGCCTTCCAAAGTTTGGGACCTAAGGATTCTCAGAGGCTCCAGCCAACTCCATTTGCAAAAAAACCCACACCCACAGTTCTGTGCAAGGTGTGCCCCATCTCTTTCCCACTCTCTCCCTCTCTGTCTGTCACTGCAGAGGCACCGCATCAGGCACGCATCGGGAGCCATATTCTTCATTTCTCTTTCACTGAGCACTTTTGCCTACCTGGGGGTATCTTAAGGATTTTCTGGGAGTATCTGAATTCATTCAGAGTCTTTAACAATGGGTAATCAAGATTTAATTAGTGCTGCGCCTTTGATTCTATCTTTCACAAAATCTGAGTGCTAATTGGATTTTGCCTCTCAAGGGCCTTCCCAGATTTTGGCCAACTTTAGTGAACTTTCACGCATGCTCTTCTGTATTCCAGCTGCTTCCACCAAAGCTGCAAGTTCATGACGTAAATCATTTGCCTTTAGAAGTATCTCAGGCAGGGGTGCCTGGGTGGCTCAGTCCGTTAAGCATCCGGCTTCTGGTTTCGGCTCAGGTCATGATCTCAAGGTTCATGAGTTTGATCCCTGCCTTGGGCTCTACGCTGACAGTGCAGAGCCTTCTTGGGATTCTTTCTCTCCCTCTCTCTGCCCCTCCCATGTGCTCTCTCTCTCTCTCTCTCAAAATAAATAAATAAACCTAAAAAAAAAAAAGTAGCTCAGCCAACAGCCTCCATCCTGCTGGTTTCAAATACATTTCTTGTTCCTTTTGTTGTGTTTGAAGCCAGTGCCATGTGTTTTTCTTTTTGGTTACAGCAACACCTCACTCCTGATACTAATTTCTGTATCACTCAAGATAGGCTATTTGCTTGTACAGCAAATGTAGCAATACCTCAGGCTTACACATCTCAATGACTTACAAAAACAAAGGTTTATTTCTCACTCAAGCTCCGCATCCATTGTGGGTTGGTATTATAATCACTCAGGGACCCAGGATGATGGAGCAAAGCCACCTCAAACATTTCCAGTTTCATACCAGAGGAGGAAAAAAGAGAGCTCTGTCGGATTTCACATCCATAATTAAATGCTCTGGACTGAAATGACACCTGTCACTTGCTCACAAACCACTGGCCAGAAATGGTTACATGGTACCACCAGTTCACCAATCCAACAAAGGAAATGGAATTCTACTATGCCCAGAAAACATTTAGTAGAAGGAAGTCAGTTTAGTAGAAGGAAGTCAGTTAAAACATTTAGTAGAAGGAAGTCAGATTACCACAGTTGATAGTTACCACAAGCAGTGTTCTTTTACATCAGAAAGTTAAAATCATTTGCAAAATCATCCCATCAGATCTCCTAAGGTTCCATTAGCCAAGATTAGGTCCCATGTGCAGACCCAAACCAATCCCTGAGAGAAAAGAGAATTCCCATGATTGGCTTAAGACAATCAGAATTTGTTTTCTAGGACTGGGGAAGTATAACCCTCTCTGACTACAGAAGTCATTGAAGACAAACAAAATCCGGGCGTTGTATACAGAAGAGACGTAGAAGAGAATGCTTATTTGGGGGGAGTAATTTTGTATACAGAAGAGATGTAGAAGAGAATGCTTATTTGGGGGGAGTAATTCTATACTATCTAGAAGATCAGAAGAATGCAGTGTAGCTAAAGTGGCAGTCACTCATATGACCTGGGAGAGGGGGAGGACATTTGGTATTTTGTGGCTTGGACAATGTCCCTGTCATGTCTGTTCAGACATGATTATAGCGTGATCTTGTTTTTGTCTTGGTTCATCACAGTCACAGAGAGGCTTTGTGTGATATTAGTGTTCTGTTAGGTTGTTTCTGTTCAATAGCATACCATGACTTAGCTGTGAGTTACAGGCCACCTCCTAATGACACCAACACTGTGATTAGTGTCAGGTCAGCTACCAGCTATCAGGGGCTGCTTTTTCTCTTTCTTACAATTTAAGGAACTGCAATGAAGTCTCTTCCTGCAATGGAGGCCTGATCAAATGGCTTTCTCTTTGTAAACCTGTTTCCTCATTTTCAAACAGGGATTTTAATGGTACTGGCAATAAAGGGCACTTATGAAGATTTGATGAGATGTTGTAAATAAAGTGCTCAGCCACTGTTGTTATTGGCGAATGTGCAACAAGGACTTTGCCCTCTAAATATCAAGGTTCTGTGTTCTGACTGCAGATTACTGCTTCTGATCACAGAAGTGCAGACACAGAGGCAGGCCACCATTGTTTTGACCCCCGCTGGCTGAAGCAGCTTCTGGGAAATTTAAAAGGGCAGCCTCTGGGCTTTCTCCCCTTTTACCCCTTTTGGAAGCCAGACATTTATGGATTAGGACATTTGCAAGCAACCATACACACAGAATGTAGGGGAATTCAGAAAGTCATTGCATAAGTCCAGGGGAAAATGCAAACTCAGAAAAGATCTGAGATGACCCTAAACTTACACTTTGGGCTGACCCCCAGCACAGAGATACCTTAAAACAACAACAACTACCAGCAAGCCCTGGGGAGAGGGGGATATATGATATCCAGAGTTACCACATTATAAGATTCAAATGTCCATTTGAAACAAAAAAAAAAAAAGTCATAAGGCATTAAAGAAACAGAAAAGTATAGCCCATTCAAAGAAAAAATTATCCCCAAGGAAGCCCAGGTGGCAGACGACTAGACAAAGACTTTAACAATAGTCTTAAAATGTTAAAAGAGCTTAAGAAGACATGGTGAAAAACAGGACAATGATGTATGAACAAAATGAGAATATCAATAGGGAGATCGAAAATATTAAAAATAGACATTCTGGAGCTGAATAATACAATTACTGAGATGAAAAATTCATTCGAGGAGTTCAAAACAGATGCGAGGAGGCAGAAGACAAAATCAGTGAACTTGAAGATAGGACAACCGACAGTATTGAGTCTGAGGAATAGAAGGGAAGAAGATTGAAGAAGAGTGAACAGAACCTCAGGGACCTATGAAACACCATCAGGCAGACCAACATACGTATTGTTGGAGTCCCAGAAGAAGACAGAGAGAAAGCTACTACAAAACTACATTTGAAGAAATATTGGCCAGAAACCTCCCAAGTTTTAAGAAAGACATGAATCTATAAATCAAAGAAGCTCACCAAACTTCAACAGCATTAACCTCAAAAGATGCATGCCAAGACACATTGTAACCAAACTGGTAAAAGCCAAAGAGAAAGGGACAATCTTGAAAGTAGCAAAAGAGAAGCAACTTGTTACATAAAGTGGTTCCCAGTAAGAGTTTTAGCTGATTTCTTGTCAGAAACCCTGGAGGCCAGAAGGCAATTGGTTGAAATATTCAAAGTTCTGAGAGAAAAGAATTTTTTTCAACCAGGAATTCTATAAGTAGCAAAATCATCCTTCAACAATGAGAGGAAAATTAAAGCATGCCCAGATAAGCAAAAGCTGAGAGATGTTGTTGCCATTAGATCTGCCCTGAAAGAAATGATAAAGGGAGTCCTCCTAATCGAAATGAAAGGATGCTGGACAGTAACCAGAAGCTATAGGAAGAAATAAAGCTCTGCAGCAGAGGTAAATACATGGGCAATTATTAAAGCTGATATTATTATATTAAAATCCACTTTTAATTGTCTACATGACTTAGAAGAAAATCCATAAAAATAATTATTAATCTTTGCTATTGGGAAAACACTTTATGAAGATGTAATTTGAGACACCAATAATGGAAGGAGGTGATAGAGATGTACAGGAGCCCAGTTTTTATATGATATTGAAGTTAATTAAGCTGGTATAAATTCAAACTGAAGTGTTATAACTTCAGGAGCTTTTATATGTAATGTAATTCCCAGGGTTACCACAAAGAAAATTGCCATAGGATATATATATAATTGGAAATGAGAAGGGAGTCAAAACATTTTACTGTAAAAACATGAACTAAACACAGAATAAGGCAGTAATGGAGTAAATGAAAGGCACAAAGAGAAGGCTTTGAGGCACACAGAAAATAAATAGCAAAGTGGCAAAAATAAGTCCCTCCTCATCAGTAATTACTTTAAGTCAAAAGATGGAGATTGGTGGAATAGATAAAGAAAACATGATCCAACCATAGGCTGTCTACAAGAGACTCACTTTAGACTCAAAGACACAAACAGGATGAAAGTGAAAGGATAGAAAAGAATATTCCATGCAAATCATAACCAAAAGAGAGCCGGAATGGCTATGTTAATATCAGACAAATTGAAAATAGGTTTCAAGAGACAAAGAAAGACAGTATCTATTAATAACAGTTTCAGCACAGCAAGAAACCATACCCTATACATTTACGTACCTTAAAATATGAAGCAAATGTGAACAGAACTGCACAGAGAAATAGACAGTTCTACAATAATTGTTGGAGGCTTCAATATTCCACTTTCAATAATGGATAGAACAAACAAGTAGTAAGTAAGGAATAAAAGACTTGAACAACACAATAAAACAACTAGCACTGACAGACATATACAGAACACTCTACCCAACAACAAATACAAGTATGCATGAGTCATTTTCCGGGATATACCATGTGTTAGACCACCAACTAAATCTCAGTAGATTTGAAAAAAAAAAAATAGGTATCATACAAACCATCTTCTCTGGTCACAGTGAGCTTAAGTAAGAAATCAATAACAGAAAGAAAAACAGAAAATTTACAACTGTGGAAAATAAACACTCTAAAATAGTGAGTCAAAAGAAATCACAAGGGAAATTAGAAAATACTTAGAGATAAATTAAAATGCAATATACCAAAACTTAAACTAGCAGAAGGAAGGAAATAATGAAAAGTAGACCAGAATGAAATAAAATAGAGACGTGGGGGGAAGAGAAACAATGAAACCAAAAGGTTTTTTTTTTTTTTTAATATCAACAAAAATGATAAAGCTTTGGCTAGACTGATAAAACAAAAGATAGAAGACAAAAATAACTGAAATCAGAAATGAAAGTGAGGACACTACTACTGGCCCTACAGAAATAAAAAGAATTACAAGAGAATACTAGGAATAACTATCTGCCAAGAAATTAGATAACCTAGAAAAAATGGACAAATTCCTTGAAACATACATCTACCTAAACTAACCCAAAAAGAAACAGAAAATCTCAACAGACCTATAATAAGTAAAGAGACTGAATCAGTAACCTAAAACCTCCCAGCAAAGAAAAGCCAGGGACAGATGATTTCACAGATTAACAAAACATTTAAAGAAGAATTAACATCAATCCTTCTCAAATTCTTCCAAAAAATTGAAGGGGGGGGGGGATACACTTCATAACTCATTCTATGTAGCCAACATTACCCTGATACCAAAGCCAGACAAAGACATGACAAGAAAAGAAAATTACAGTTCATTGTCCCTTATGAATATAGATGCAAAATCACAAGAAAATATTAGCAATGCAAAACCAACAGCATATTAAAAGATACTAACTAGAATTTATCCAAGAATGTAAGGGGGGTGGTTCAACATAAGAAAACTAATCAAAGTAATATATCACATTAATAGAATGAAAGGAAAAGAAACACATGATTATCTCGATGGAGAAAAGGCATTTGACAAAATCAAATAAACTCTATTGACAAAAACCCTCTGAAAACTAAGAATAGAGGGAAAATTCTCAACCTGATAAAGAGTATTATGGAAATCCACAGCTACATCATACTCCATGGTGAAAGATTGAATATTTTCCTTCTAAGGTCAAGAACAAGACAAGCATGCCTACTTTCACTGCTTCTATTCAATACTAGAAATCCTAACATAGCAATCAGACAAGAAAAAGAAGTAAAAAGCATTCAAATTGGAGAGAGATAAAATTACCCCTAGTCACAAATGACATGATCCTGTATAGAAAAAGTCCAAGAGAATGCACAAGAAAGCCACCAGAGTTAATAAATAAATGAATTCAAGAAACTTTCAAGGTATAAGACTAACATAAAAGTCAGTTGTGTTTCAATACAACAGCATTAAACAACCAAAGAGGAAATAAAAAAACAATTCCATTTAATTTACAGTAGCATCTAAAAGAATTGAATACTTAAGATAAATCTAATCAAGGAAGTGAGAGGTACCTGGGTGGCTTACTTAGTTGAGCGTCTGACTCTTGTTTCAGTTCAGGTCATGACCCCAGGGTCGTGGGATCGAGCCCCATGTTGGGCTCTGCACCGAACATGGAGCCTGCTTAAGATCCTCTCTCTCTTCTCTCTCTGCTCCTCTCCTCCACTTGTGTGCGGCACACTTGCTCTCTCTATCAGATTAAAAAAAAAAGAAAAAGGAGGTGAAAGACTTGGAAGCTGAAACTATAAAAGATTGTTGAAAGAAGTTAAAGAATATCTAAAGAAATGGAAAGACATTCAGTGTTCATAGATGGGAAGACTTAACATGTCAATACTCCCCAGAGTGATCTACAGATTCAATGCAATGCCTATCGAAGTTCCAACAGCCTATTTCAAAGAAATAGAAGCAAATCTTCAAATTCATATGGAATTGCCCTGAACGTGAATAGCCAAAACAACCCTAGGGAGAAAAAGAACAAAGTCAGAGGACTCACACTTCAAATCTTACTACAAAGCTACAGAAATTGAAACAGTATGGTACTGTCATAAGGGCAGATATAGAGACCAATGGAATAGAACAGAGAACCCAGAAATAAACCCTCATATATGTGGTCAACTGAGTTTTGACAAAGGTGCCCAAATCATTCAACGGTTAAAGGACAGTCTTTTCCACAAATGGTGCTGGGAAAACCGGATGACCACATGCAGAAGAATGAAGTTGGGACTCTTGTACCATGTACAAAAATTAATTCAAAATATATCAAAGATCTAACTTAAGATCTCTATAAAACTCTTAGAAGAAAATATTGGGGAAAATATTCATGACCTTGGATTTGGCAACAATTTCATGGATATGACACCAAAAGCGTAGGCAACAAAAGAAAAAAAAAAACAGATAAACAGAACTGCATCAAATTAAGAACCTTTGTTAAGAACTTAATAGTGTCAAAGACCACTGTTAAGAAAGTGAAAAGACAACCTACAGAATGGGGAAAATACTTGCAGATTATATATCTGACGAGGGATTGGTACTTAGAATGTAGAAAGAATTTCAACTCCACAACAACACAACCCAATTCAAAAATGGGTAAATATTTGAACAGACATTTCTCCAGAGAAGATGTACAAATGGCCAGTAAGTACATGAAAAGGTGCTCACCATCCTTAGCCATTAGGGAAACGTAAAGCAAAACTATGATGAGATGCTACTTCGCGCCAACTAGTATGGCTATAATCGGGAAGATGGGAAATAATAAATGTCAGTGAGGCCGTGGAGAGGTTGGAACCATCCTGGGTTAGTGGTGGGAATGTAAAAGGTGCAGCTGATGTGATCTTGGCAGTTACTCAAGATTAGGAACTACCATATGACCTAGCAATCCTACTCCTGGATACATACCCTAACGAACTGAAAGCAGGTATCTATACACCAATGTTCACAGCAGCATTAGGTACAATAATCAAAAGGTGGAAAAGAACACAAGGGTCTAACAATAGACAAGTGGACACACAAAATGTGGCATACATTGAATACTTTAAATGGAAGCCATAAAATGGAAGGAAATTTTCAGTGTGATATATCCTACGACATCGACAGACCTTGAAAACATTATGCTTAGTGAATAAGCCAGACATTGAAGGACAAATGTTGTATGATTCCACTTACATGAGTTACTCAGAATTGGCGAGTTTGACAAAGAAAGTAGAGAAAAGGTTACCAGGGGTTGGGGGCAGGTAGGAATGGGGAGTTATGGTTGAATTGATAGAGTTTATTGGGGATGATGAAAAAAGGGTATAGATAGTGGCGATGAGAAGGTAACGCTATGAATGTAATTAATGCCTCTGAACTGGACACTTACAAATAGGCTGGGGCACCTCGGTGGCTCTTGATTTTGGCTCAGGTCATGGTCTCTCCATTGGTGGGATCGAGACCTATGTCAGGCTCCTTGCTGACAGCAAAGGAGCCTGCTTGGGATTCTCTCCCTCTCTCTCAAAATAAACAACTAAACTTTAAAAAATAAATGCAAACGGCTAAAATGGTATGTATATTTTATCACAGATACACAAAAAACAAAGAGGCGAGGGAGGGTTGAAATTTTATAAGAAATGACCTTTCTGTAGAGCCGTAAAGGAGGCGGAAAGTCAAGTGGCCATCTGCAGGAAGGGGGTTCGGCCAGAGGGAGTAGTACAACAGGTCTGAGTGGGAGTGGGAGAGACACATTCCAGCATCGGGCGGGAGCCCGTGTGGCTGGAGTTGAGTGAGCCTGGAGGAGAGTGGAAGGAGGGGAAGCCAGAGAGAGCTCAGGCCGCGGTAAGTATTTTGGTTTCTTCTGGCAAGGGGAGCCACAGCAAGTTTTTGAACAGCTGTACGTGATCCGACTTGAATTTTAACAGGATGCAGTGGGACAAAACATCCGAGGCCACTGCACCGGCCACCGGCCAGCCAGTGGCCAGTTCGCTACCTCCAGGGAGTCTGTCGAGTAAGCGCCTAGTGCTCCCCAGGAGGCGCTTCCCCGAGCCGCCTTCGGGGGGCAGAAGAGCCGCGCTGAACGCCTCGCGTTCGGGTGCCTCGACACACCCCACCCTCGGGCGCAGGTGGCCCAGACCCTGGGAATCCTTACGCCGAAACCTATCCGTAGTTGCGCGCTTCCGCTCGGCCCTTTAAGACCGAGCGTGTCCGGAGGCCTAACCTGGGGCGATGGCTGCCCGGGGACTGAATCGCGACTTGGGAAGGGAGGCGGAGAAAACTTCCCAAAAAGAATTCCAACTTTTCCTGGGCCTGATTCCCCTCGGGCGTCCCTAAGAGCGCAGAGCTTCCTTTCCGGAAACTTCACTCGGTTCTTTCAATTATCTAAGTGGAGGGCACAACAGGCCCGCAACGCCTCCGTTCTCCCTGGACGGGAGCCTCCCCCAGCCCAAAGCTCGCTAAGACTCGCCCCTCCCCGCTGGGTGTACCTAGGCGGGTCCATCGCCAGCCGGGCAGAGGGGTGTGCGCAGAGAGGGAACAGGTGCAGGGAGGGACCCGCCCCCCTCAACAGGTGAATCACCCCAGTTAAGCGTCGGTTCTCGTGAGTTACACTCTGCGCGGCTTCGCCAGGGCAGGAGAGGGCCGGACAGGACCCCCAGTCCGCAGGCGCCCTCCCGGCGGGCTGGTCACTTGGTTCCGACCCTCGGGGCCGGAGCGTACCTGGGTCAGCCCACTTCCGGGGAGGGAGGTGGAGGAGCCCCTCCCCACCGCCCACCCCCTGGCCCAGCCCTCTGCTCTCACCCAGTGTACCTGGGCTGATCCATTCCCCAGAGCGCGCAGGGGGTGGAGTGGCTCGGGGAGCCACAGTGGGTCCGGCGAGTTTCTCCCCGAAAGCTGAAGCGTGCTCCTCATCCACGTCATTGACGCTAATTAAAGTCCTGGAACAGGGCAGGGTGGGCTTGGAATAGGGACAAGGAACGGAAGCGGGAAGGGGAGGAGCAAGCACCCCTCCCAGGCTTGGTGCGCGCCGCGCCCCCTACCCTCTCGGTACCAAGTAGGGGACGCGCGGGCCAGACGCGCCCAGACGGCCGCGATGGCGCCAGTGGCTCGCGGGCTCTCCTGGGGGATGGGCCCTCACCTAGCCTTTCGGGGCTGGGGCGCGGTCGTCTTCGTGTGGCTTTTTCTCAGCACCTTGTGCACAGGTATGGAGAGCGGGGCCTCTGGTCGGCGGAGCGGCGGGACGGCACTGTAGAAGGGGGATGGATGGAGTTCTACACAGCCGAGCGGGCTGGAGAGCTGGGGGAGGGGGAGCGCCGAGACTAGGATCTCTGGATCCCCAGGGTCTCGGGAAATCTGGGTGCCAGGGTGAAGGGAATTCCCCATTCGAGCCAAGGAACTCTCCCCCGCCCTAGTTCAGAGATAGCAGGAAGTGAAACTCCCCGGACCGCGAATCCTGGAGCGGCAAGGAGAAGGGGACCTTTTGTGATGTCGGGATGAAAGGACCACCCGATCACTGGCAAAGGCCGGGATGGGGATTTGGGCGCACCCCAAGATTTCTAAGACCTGGGGTAACGGAGAGCGGACACTCGAGGGCTGGATCAGACGCCGCCTGGAGAAGGAGTTCAAGAAACAGAGCCCAGGCTTTGGGTGGATGTAGGATTGGGACTCCCCAGGCCCCAGCCCCGTCCATGTTGCGAAGTATCTGCCTAAGGGTCTGGTGGGATGGACTTAACGGACTTGGTGTGAAACCATCTTCTGCTGGCAAGCTTTCACCTGGATCAGATGTTTGGGTGGGGATGTGGAGGGGACTTTATCCTTACCCAAGCACTTTTGGTGTGTTCACTTTTGAGATGGATTAGGGTCGGGTGAGGTGGGAGGCTGATGGAGACACTATGGGGGCTTTAGCTACTCCATGGCAAAAGAGTTCAGTGAAACAACTCCAAAATTCCACTCCCCTCCCTCGCCCCCCAGTCACAAGACCCCATGGAACTTGGAACCTTTAGTGGTTGTTTTTGCAGTAGGGCCTTGAGTGCAGTGGCCTTGGGGTGGTCTTTGCGCCTTCCTGCTTAGGCCACAGAGAGAGGTCCTTCTCATGAGAGAATGGCTAAGGGAAGAGGGAGCCAAGGCCACACTCTAGGAAGAGGGATGGACAAGACGTGCCAAGAAATCTGGCTGTGTGACCTTGCACTTGCCACTTTAGCCCCACGGGTCTAGGAAATGGGCATGATTATCTGAGCAGCCTCTCCGGTCCCAGGGATTAAGGAACAGTGTGTGCTAGGCATTCTGTAAAACCATTACACTTGCAAATGTCCCACTGGTGACCAGTGATGTTGCTCACTCCTGAGGCACTTCCCTGAGCTCACAGAAGCCCTTGCTGACTCTCCCCTTGCCCTCAGCTCCTGCCAGCGCCATCCAGGTGACTGTCTCAGACCCCTACCACGTGGTGATCCTCTTCCAGCCCGTGACCCTGCCCTGCACCTACCAAGCCACCACCACTCCCACGGCACCCATTGTGATCTGGAAGTACAAGTCTTTCTGCCGGGACCGCATCGCCGATGCCTTCTCCCCAGCCAGTGTGGACAACCAGCTCAATGCCCAACTGGCAGCCGGTAACCCAGGCTACAATCCCTACGTGGAGTGCCAGGACAGCATGCGCACTGTCAGGGTTGTAGCCACCAAGCAGGGCAATGCCGTGACCCTGGGAGACTACTACCAGGGCCGAAGGATCACCATCACAGGAAGTATGTTGGGCTGGGCAGGGCAGGGGACGGGGCGGGGCTTGCTTGGGTGGCGGTGTTGGCTCCCTTGTGCCCAACCTCGCGTCGCCCCCCTTGGAAGCTCTTGAGTACCAGTGTCTAAAAGGCTTGATGAAGGGAGGGATCCTTCCTTCCATCCATCCATTCATTCATCCGTCTGTGCTTTATTTAACAACAAAGATTTATTGAGCACCTAACGTATACAGGTGCCATTTGATGCTGGAAGTTCATCAAATCCTTTCCCTTGTGGAGACCACATTCCGGTGAGGGAGACCAATGAGATAACATGTAGTGTCAAGTGCTTGGAACATAAAATTGGGTAATGAAGAGAAGCAGCGGTTCTAGAATGATACTAATACCAGCAACGATATGTAAAAATGTATATAAGTATGTGCCAAGGCCCTCATCCGGGTTCGTATGGATTAACTCATTTAGACCACACAGTAATTGTGTGAGATTCTATTGTCATTGTATAGAGGTCCAGAGAGGTAAAGCAGCTTACACGGGGTCACAGAGCTGCGATTCTAAGGCGGCCACTTTGGGTCTCATCTCCAAGCTTGTAATCCCTTTACTTGCCCAGGGTGGTCAGCAAAGGGCTCACCAAGGTGGTAACATGAGTAAGCTGACAGGGTGAGAGATTTTCATGGGTGAAGCCTATGACTTGCCAGGCACCTTACATACTTTCTCCTATGCAGTCCTCATGACCACATTTTACACTCTTGGCTTTGGGGCTCAGAGAGGTTAGAGTGGCTGTCTAGACACACAGCTAAGAAGGAGCTGGAGCTGGGATTTGAACCCCGGCAGACTTCAGAAGCCTGGTCTTTAACCATAATGCTGCCAGCTAATAGGAAATGCCTTTTGGGACGAAGTAAGGAGCAGGTAGGAAGTCATCCATTCATTCTTCCGGTATTTATCGAGCATCTGCTAAATGTTAGGTGCTGTGGATGTAAGTGGCGATCAGGACAGCCAAGGTCTCTGTGCTCAAGGAGGTGACATTCTAGTGGGGTGAGACTGGCAGTAAACAAGCAGAGAAAGCGAATTTCAGGGAGTACTAAGTGCTACAGAGCAAGCCAGCTAGGGCCACCTACTATATGGAATGAGTCAGGGGCGCACCCCTTGAGACGTTTAGTGAATATGATCTTTGAAGGACCAGACCCTAGGGGCGCCCGGGTGGCTCAGTCGGTTAAGCGTCCGACTTGGCCAGGTCATGATCTCACAGTTTGTGAGTTGGAGCCCCCCCGCGCCGGGCTCTGTGCTGACAGCTTAGAGCCTGGGGCCTGCTTCGCATTCTGTCTCCCTCTCTCTCTGCCCCTCCCCAGTCTCTGTCTCTGTCTCTCAAAAATAAATAAACATTAAGACATAGAAGGACCAGACCCTAAAGAATCTCGGGGAAGGTGATGGGGCTGTAGTGGGCGAGGGATGAACGCTCAACCCACGTAATGGGTTTACCCTTTCACTGTCTTAAATAAGGATTAGAGTTTTAATCTTGGGCATGGGGACAGAGCAGGGAAGGGAGCATCCCTTTGCAGACCCCGAGAGACCAGGCAGGTCGTGGAGCACACTCCCTCGCTCTGTCTAGACCATGGACAGAAGACAGGGTTCCAGAGACCCAGTCTGTCAGTCGTGCTTGGGGGAGGGACCCGAACAGCTTGCCCTGACTTTTCATGAGCAGCTCAGCCCAAAGCATCCTGCCGTTCTTGAGGTCAGAGAGCTTCTTGGGGGTTCAGCCTGTACAGGCCCCTCCCCTATAACCCAGAGCCGTCTCTGGCCTGGACCAGGCGTGACTACCCAGCGGCCCTGTCCGGATACCGCCAAACCGAGAGTGTCCTCGAAGGCTGGCTGGAATCACGCCTCCTCTGCTGAGGCTAAAACTCCAGAGTGACCCTCAGGCTCTCCTGGGGTAGACTCTTCTTGTTCCAGAGGCCTAAGGTGCCTTGACGCGGGGGTTTCAAGCTGCCTTGACGCGCTCTGTGTCGTGTTTGATACAGGCAGTAATGTGTAAATATCCATTGTGTGTATGTCCTCTCAGGAAATCTGGGAGCCGCGGGAGCTTCCTCCATTTCAGCTTTGAGGATGGAGAAAAGCGGACCCCCTTTTGGTGTTCCTAGGGCCACCAGCTGTCCAGGTTTTAACTGGAAGTTGTCCTTGGCAAACCATAATGGTGTGTCCCTCAGCTCAGGGTGCCTCTGGCTACCCCTCCATTCCTCCTTGCTTTGGGTGACGTGGAGCGCCGGGATGGGAGCCTTGTTTCTACCTCGCCAGGCTGCCTGGGCACGTGTGCCCTCCCCCCCAGTAGCACTAGAAAGCCCATGGGACCCCTGGGGTGAGGGCTGCTTCTGCCTGATGCAGATAAGGAACCAGAGGCCCAGAGATGTGGAGGAGGCCCTGCTCTGTTCTCAACTGGAGACCCAGCACCTCCTCCTGGCACCTAAAACAATGAGGGCAATGCCCAGCCCGAGTGATGTCAGGACCACACATAGACCGGGAACAGGGTGCGCCTTGCAGGAAGGAGGTGGGCCCGGGCCTTAGAATTGATCAAAAGCAGCTGGAAAGCCATATTTTGTGTGGGTTTTGAAAACGTTATACAGCCTCAAAGAAAACATTGAGCCTGGGATCCGGCCCAGAGGAGCCAGGGGATTTCAACTCCTGGCCTGTGAACTTTGGCTGTAGCCGGGGGTTCCCATCCACCTCTGCAGCACAGGGTAGGGACCCGCCCCTCAGCTCTGGTTTTGGAGCCTTGGTTGGAGTCTGATTTAAGGACACAGGTGGAAAAATGATGGGCCGAGAGGGTGTTCCGGAGAATCAGGAAGATTTGGGAGCACGTAGTTCAGCGTTTTATGAGGATTCAGTGAGAGTACATGGAAAGGGACCCAGCACAGAGGAAGAGCTCAATAATCAGCGGCTAGATGTGTGATTGTGGAGGGGAGTTGTGTCCTCTACTCCCTCACAGCTGCTCGGAAGGTCACCTTACGTGTAAGGCTTCCCTGGCCACCCCTTAAATTTACACAACTCCCACCTCTGGCACTTTCCGTCTGCCTTCTCTGGTCGGGTTTCTCCGTACTCCTTATCACCGTCTGATACGTGGTATATTTAAGTTTATTTGTCTTTCTTTCCCAGTTAGGATCTGAGCTCCGTCAGAGCCGGGATTTATATCTGCTGTATGTAGCAGTGGTTCTCAAACTTGTCGGTTGTAGGGCCTCTCCACTCTTAAATACTTCAGAGAACTTTGCTTTTATGACTAGCAAACAGAGGAGTTCAAAAAATATTTAAAATGACAATAACCAATTTGTTACAGGTTAATATAAATAACATGCTTTCTTATGGAAAAAGAACCATATTTTCCAAACCCAAGCAAAAACCTTTAACGAAGAGTATGGCATTGCTTTAGTTTTGTATTTTTGCACATCTCCTGCAAGTCTGCCCGAGCAGGAGAAGCTGGCTTCTCAGAGCCGCTGCTGCATTCAGTATACTGTGACAGCACAGGCTTTATAGCCTCTGGAAAACTTCCTGGCAACGCACGAGAGATTGAGTGAGAAAGGCAGATAACACCTTAGTATTATTATGATGATAACTTTGACCTCAAGGACACCTCTGAAAAGATCTGGGGGAACCCCGGGGTCTGTAGATCACACTTGGAGGACTGCCTTTCTAGCACGCCAGTTGCCTCAGGTATGTCCGGAACATAGGGTGCATTTGGTGATTATGTGTTGAATATTGAATGAGTGTATCAAGTGCCTATTTGAATACAGCCATGTGCCCAGAATGCTGGAACAGACAGCAGGTGCTAAGGAAGGTGGGCACGAAGAGGGAAGGGGTTCATTTCCAGGTCCTGGCCAAGGCCCCGTGCCAAGCAGTGGGGACTCAGTAGTGGCCGAGACAGGCCGGGTTCTGCCTGCATGGAGCCCACATTCCCTTGGGCATGGGGTCACGGAGGGTCAGCCCCCGAGCTGGCTGATACAATTCAGCAGTCAGGTGGAGGTTACGCTTGCAGGATGGACCCGGCCCTGTGAGCGTCTGGGAACCCAGTGCCAGGCAGGTATGGGCCCAGCATCTTGGGGGACGGTGAGGAGGCCAGTGTGTCTGGAGTCTAGTGAGCAAAGGAGAACAGTGGGTTTGAGGCTGGTGTGGTAACCAGTGGCCAGATCTTGCCAAGGGCCTTGTGGGCTGGGGTAAGGTGCTTGGAGCGGCGTAGGAGGACCTCGGCAGGAGGGTTTCCTATAGGCGCGAGGCCTTTTGAAAAAGGAAGAGGGATCAGCTCTTTCATTACTTCATCAGTGGACTGATGCCCTGCTGGGTCCCAGGTGGTGCAGACTGGGGCACACACTTCGTGCCCTCGGGGCCCACATGGGGAAGGGCATTGGGTGGGCGGGTCAGGGAGGTAGGCAGGTCAGCAGGAGCCAGAGAGCCAGAGCAGCTGCGGAGAAAGCGGCCTGGACTCCTGGGGTGGGAGAGGGGGGTGCTCATTTCTGGCCTGTTCCTGTCTTCCATCCTTCAAGGGCTTCCTGGGGAGTCGCCTGGGGTCCCACCCCATCCCACGTGGGTGAATGGCCGAAGGGGTTTAACTAATTAGGGCCAGAGGAGTAGGGAGGAAACCGGATGTGCTGAAAGACTTTCATTACCGCTGTAATTGACAGGCTCCTGGCCCGTGTGAGCGTCCCAAGCCCTGGGCCTGACCTGGAATGTGGGGCTGGCGACTTGGGAACTGGGGGCGGCCCTAGTGTCTCTCACAGCCACTCTTTCCCAGGCCTGGGCGGCTCCCAATTCCTGGAATCTGGCCTATTTCTCTGCCTCGCCACCCCAGCCCCCTGCCCCTGGGTCTATCCCAGGCACTGTGGTGGTTCTTGTCGGGGGAGTCCCCTTTGCTGTGAGAGGTGGTAAGACAATGGCTATAAATCTGCAGCCCAGGCTCTGGAGTCAGACCATCCAGCTCCACTGCTGACGACTCTTATGACCTGGGTCAGATTAGGTGATCTCGCCAGACCTCTTTTCTCATCTACCGAACAGGAAAGGTAACAGGACCCACCTCACAGACTAGTTGAAACACCCCGTGTTAGGTAGTTACAACAGAGCCTAAAAAGCACACCCTTGGTACGAGTCATTTACTGTTCCCGTGGTCCGTGTGTAGGCCTGCTCTCTTACCCTCTTCCCTGACATGCTCTCTGGGAGGCCCTGATGCCCTCCCCCGAGGCTCCCTCACCTGTCTCCTGTTGCAGATGCTGACCTGACCTTTGACCAGACGGGTTGGGGGGACAGCGGTGTATATTACTGCTCCGTGGTCTCAGCGCAGGACCTCCAGGGGAACAACGAGGCCTATGCAGAGCTCATCGTTCTGGGTGAGTGGGCTTGGGCCCTGCGGGCCCGGGAAGGGGGTGGGAACTGGGACCGGGGCCCCTTCTTCAGCCACTTGTGTATGTCTGCCGTCTGCCCTCCGCCTTCCAGCTCGCTCTCTGGACTCTGTCGCCTGCTTCGCTCTCCCCTCATGGCACCACCAGTCACTGGGGCTTCTCTTTGCCCTGCACCCCAGGCAGGGACCCCTCCCCCCAACAATTCAGATAAGCCAGAGCCACACTGAGAGTGGAGAGCGCTGGGGATTCTACCTCTTCCTGGTCTCCGTTTTTAAAAATCTCGAAATTCTCAGAGTTAATTGGCAGGGAGTGAGGAGGGAAGGCTGGATCCTGCTGCCATGCGTGGAAGGGACGCTGCCATTAGCCAGATGCTCTGTTACCGGCCAACACATATAGTCATGTGTGGCGCGTGCTATATGTGAGGCGTGTGCTATACGCGTGGCGCTGCTGGGCTGGGCGTTGCCATCATCACACGTGTGATGCAAGGAAACGCATGTGTGAATGAGCACACACATGATGGGGGACGTGCTCCAGGGTGTTCAGATCACAGCAGAGCTCACGTGTGGGTGACCCAGAGAACGCTGGCCTTTGGTCACATGCACATTCTACATCAGCATTTCCCAAAATGTAGTGTTAGGACCTGCTTAACGCATTAAACAACTATCGAGGCTCGCGAAGAGTTTTCGTGGACGGTTTTGCGGATTATCACAAACTGAAAGCAGGAGGTTTTTTTAAGCACGAGGCACGTGGGCACCCGATCCATTATCCTCAGAGCGATGAGGTCATCGCCCGGCACGGAGCCTCTGGAAAACCCCTGCGCACCTGCGGGAGATGGGGTGCGAAAAAGGCGAATGATGGCGTGGTGTCATTCTGAGAGTTGTAGCCTCGTGGACAGGACCACACTTTGGGAACCGCTGGCTTGCGTGCTAGAACCTCCTCGTCGGGGCAGGTGGCACGGAGTATGTGAGGTCTGTTGGGGAGAGCTTTGTTGACGCACAGCTGGTGTGTGGGTGCCCCGGCGGTACGATGCTAGTGGGACACAGAGCAACCGGCGGCACCAGCTGGGCCATGGAATGTGCGTATGGGACAGAGTGTGAAATGAGACGGAACTCAAGGCCACGCTACGATTTTGATGGCCTGTTGGCACTTTTGCCTTCATGGGCCTCTTCCTTCGTATTAAAAATACGTGTTTTATGATTGCATTGCTGTAAATTCATTATTATATATTCAGTGTTACTATATTTTTTTCTTCAGATTTTAAAATAAAATTAAAACATTTTCATGGGCCCTCGGGCACTGTGCCTCCTCTGCCTGATGGAACAGGACTGTCCCTGTCACATGACATGGAGCCCTTTGGGGCGATAGGACCCGTGTATGTGGAAAAGATGGAGTGCCCACACGGAGGTTGAACCTTCAGAACCACGGGACCCTTTGGGGCAAGAGAATTCCCCATGGCATGAGAGAGTGGGTAAATTATGTGGTGGAAGCATTCTGGAAAATAGCACTCAACTGGTGGGGGGCGCGCGGCAGGAACTGTGTGCCAGGACCCTCCTGGGCTACCAGCCCGTCTGCTTCAGGACACCTTCACCCTGATGAGCCTGGAGCTTGGCTTCAGGGTAGGGGCAGGCTGGGCTGGCCCCTGCCAGCATAATCTGTCTTTCTTTTGTCCCTCCAGGCAGGACCTCGGGGGTGGCAGAGCTCTTACCTGGTTTTCAGGCGGGGCCCATGGAAGGTACGGGGTGGCGTCCCCCCCCCCCCCCCCGACACCACTTACCGCTGCTAAGTATTCTCCCCCACCCTAAACACTGCTCTCTGTGGACCCCCACTAACCTCACCTGACTCCAACTCCGTGGCATCAGGTGACCTGGCCCTGGGATTTGGGGTGGGCTGGGCTGGCTGAGCAGGGGCCTGGGGTGTAGGCAGGGGGCTCCTGTTGACTGGTGCCTGCCTTACTCTTCTAGAGACGAGGATCTGGGCAGCTGGCTCTCTGTCCCTTCTCTGAGGCTCCATCCTGTTCTTGCTCCAGCCAGGTCACCCCTCATTCTCTGCCTTCCCTGATGAGCCCAGTGCAAGCTCCCTAAATTCAGGACTGGCCTGGGTCGTAGAGGGCGGGCATCCCTCTGCTGCTGCGCCCCGGCGTCTGGCACGGAGAATCCAGCAGGGGGCTGCAACGTCCCCAGCAAGTTTCACAAACAGCTTCGCCCCACCCGTGACTCTGCACTGCCCCGCTGTGCCTGTGTCCGCGTGTCCCCGTGTCCTCCCAGGCCTCCCGCTCATGGCCTTTTCTCCTCCCTCCGCAGACTGGCTATTTGTGGTCGTGGTCTGCTTGGCTGCCTTCCTCGTCTTCCTCCTCCTGGGCATCTGCTGGTGTCAGTGCTGCCCCCACACGTGCTGCTGTTATGTCAGGTGTCCCTGCTGCCCGGAGAAGTGCTGCTGTCCGGAGGCCTGTAAGTGCCCCTCACACGCCCACCCCTGCAGGCCTCTCTCCTGGCTTCCAGGGGAGGAGGTAGCCCTCTGCCCGCTTCCCAGGACACTGTCACTGTTCTGGAGGGTTTGAGCAATCTGGAACAAAGTGGGCCAAGGAGGATCTGCTGTCTTCAATGCTCATTTAGATTTTCACTTATTTGGAGTTGTTTGTTTTGAAAGCATAATTTATGCACATGGTTAAAAAAAAAAAAAAAAGGATTCAGATAGTGCAAAATGCCATTCACTGGGAAGAAAAGCTGCCTTGAAAAACAAAATCTGCAATGAAAAAGTAAGACACCAGACAAGGTTTACAGCACTGTATAATTTACAAAATTTTAAAAGCCCACGTCCACAAAAGCACTCTGGGATTGACGCGGATGCCGTGTTTAAGGCCATCTCTAGCACATCAGAGTAGGTACGGCTGGGGACGGAAGGGGAGAGAGCAAACAAAACAGGAAGGGGGAAGCAAAGAGAGGGAGTCTCCCTCTTGCCACTGGCCCAGCTCCTCTCCTCAGAGACGTGAGCGCTGCCAGTTCCTTCTAGAGCATCCAGGTACGGCAGTGCCCCTCCGCACTTCATGGTGAAGTGGCAGGCGGCTGTTGTGGGCTTAGGCAGGTGGAGATATAAGGCCTGGATGGACAGGTCACCTGCTTGGAAGCCTAATGAGCCACCTCCCCTTGTGTGTCCGGTACTTAGCGCGGGGCTCAGCCTACAGAAAATGTTCCTCACCCACTAGCTGTCGGACATGTTGCTGTCAGCACTGGTAATGACTAAGGGCCAGGAAGCACCTTGGAGCCCTGGCAGTGAAACTGTGTGACCTCACACAAGCAGCACCCACTCTCCCGGATGGTTTCCTTCTTTGCCAGGTCCCCGCAGAAGGTGTTTGAACATGAAGGGAAGAGTGCGTGTGAGCACCCAGCACAGGGCTGCGGCTCAGTCCACACTGGCTAATTTTATGACATTGAACTCGGCAGTGAGCAACCCGGTTCCTCAAAGTATTGCTGCCCTGAGGAAAATCCGCTGCTCTCTGGAGGCTGCTGGCCATCCTGTTTCTCTTGTCATTTTTAGTTGAGAGCTTCGTATTCAGGCAGGGGGTGTTAGCCCACATCACAGGTGATGAGAGACGCCCCCAACACCCCCCTGCCGGGGCTGCATCCAGGTCTGCAATTACCCCACTAACTAAGGCTGGGGCCACAAGGGCAAATGCCTGTCCCCAGGCCATGTTCTTTCCATCCTGAGACCCTGATACCTCAGAGAACCCATGAACTCACTGCCAGGGGCCCCGTTCCTTTGGTCCACAACTGCCAGCTAGTAAGAAGTTGGTCCAGTTCCCATGGTTAGTTAGGGAACTGCCAGATCACCTGAGCTACCGAGGGGCTTCTCCTGGGGGTGCTGAGTGCTGAGCTTTCTGTTTCCAAACTGAATCAGAGGAGGGAGCTTTCTGTGCCTCCCATTTCCCTGTCCCAATCCCAGGGAGGAAGCAGCCTCCTGGGGCCCAGTGACTCTGACACAAGAGCAGCCACCAGAACTCAGCCTCTTGCCTGGGGAGGAAGGCAGCAAAGAGGATGTGCCCTTGAGCTGTCCAGCCTAGAATCAGGCGGGGGGTAGGGTGGGAGTGGCTGTGGCCCTCCGCCACTGGAGGTACTTGGTTCGCTGCTTGGCTGAGGCAAGTGAACACTGAGGCTCCCATGCTCTTGCCTCAGACTGATTCCCATTGCATGTGGGCCTGGAGGACCCAGCAGCCATGCGAGGGGAGTGGGCATGGGATTCCTCCCCAGATGATGCATTTTCTGGAATGGTCAAGGGAATACTTGAATCCAGCTAGAGAATCTAGCACATGGGCTTTACCTACAGGGGCTCCTTTGCGCCCTACTGCTCTGTAAGGACACAGGCCCAGGGTGGCCACATCTCCTGACAAGGTGGTTAGAGAGCTGGGATTTTATGTAAAACCTTGTCAAATGTTGGCAAACCATCATACAAACACGCTGGCTTGCCAGATGGGGGCCCCCCATCTGGTAGCACGTGCTACCAGTGCACACAAGTGCCTAGGGAAGCCCCATGGCTGGGGGATCGGGAAGAAGGTCCAGGCATATGTTCCTCCAGACCCTCTGATACAGCAAAAAGCGGCATGGCTCCTGGCCACCTTCTCATATTGTGTGTCCTTCCCAGTGTATGCTGCCGGCAAAGCCGCCACCTCAGGCGTCCCAAGCATCTACGCCCCAAGCACCTATGCTCACCTCTCCCCTGCCAAGACCCCGCCCCCACCAGCCATGATTCCCATGGGCCCCATCTACAATGGGTACCCTGGAGACTTCGACAGGAATAGCTCAGGTGAGGCCTGGGGGAGCCAGGAGCAGCTGGGCAGCGGGTAGGCTGGACATTTGGGTCCTAAGGGGTCTGGGGCTGGAAGAAAGGGGATTGGAGGCAGGGGAGAGGAGGCTGGATATGGGTTGCTCCAGGTAGACAGCCACTGACAGTCATCTCCCTCAGTTGGTGGCCACAGCTCCCAGGTACCCCTGCTTCGTGACACAGACAGCAGTGTGACCTCTGGTAAGAACCAACTGTTAAAAGACTGGACATGCCTTTAGGGGAGGGAGCTGGGTCTACATCGGCTCTTCTAAACTGATCACCTCCATCTCCTGTCCTTAGAAGTCCGCAGTGGCTACAGAATTCAGGCCAGCCAGCAGGACGACTCCATGCGGGTCCTGTACTACATGGAAAAAGAGCTGGCCAACTTTGACCCTTCTCGACCTGGTGCCCCCAATGGCCGCGTAGAGCGGGGTGAGTGGGAGCCTTGGGGTTTGAGGGGTTCCTGAGTGGGGAGGGAGAACCAAGTCTCCCTGACCCCTGCCCTGTGTATGCTTGTGGCAAATCCTGGGCACAGTCCCTCCTTCCTTGCCACAGCCACAGCCACAGTGAGAAGTGTACGGGACCCTGCATGTCAATACTTAAAAAGATGAGAAGTTTAGGGTCTTCTAGAAAGTGTATGAGCCAAGTGGGTGACACTGCTGGGCCCTGGAGTTCCTGACCTCCCAGCAGTCAGTGACACACCCCCACCTCCCCTCCCCTACAGCCATGAGTGAAGTCACCTCCCTCCATGAGGACGACTGGAGATCCCGGCCATCCCGGGGTCCTGCCCTTACCCCAATCCGAGATGAAGAATGGAGTCACCACTCCCCTCAGAGTCCCAGGCGGTGGGAGCAAGAGGCCCCCATGGAGCGGCCAGGGAGTGGCTGGGGGGCCGGGCGGCCCCGTGCACGATCTGTGGATGCTCTGGATGACCTTACCCGGCCAAGCTCTGCTGAATCTGGGAGGAGGTCTCCCCCAAGTAGGGGGAGGAGAGGCCAAGCGTATGGACCTCCCAGAAGCCGAAGCCGGGATGATCTCTATGACCAAGATGACCCAAGGGAATTTCCACACTCCCGGGATCCCCACTATGATGACTTCAGGTCTAGAGACCGCCCTTATGCTGACCCTAGGTCCCGCTACCACCGCTCCCGGGACCCTCGGGAAGATAGCTCCAGGTCTGGGGACCCCCAATATGATGGGCGTTTATTAGAAGAGGCCTTGAGGAAAAAGGGGCCAGCTGAGAGGAGGAGACCTTACAGGGAGGAAGATGAGGAGGCCTACTACCCTCCAGCGCCTCCCCCTTACTCTGAGACCGACTCCCAGGCTTCCCGGGAGAGGAGGCTTAAGAAGGTGAGTGAACAGCCCTCCCTGGCTTTAAGACCCTTCCTGGACTCTCCTCCAGAGTCCCCAGCTCACACCCTCTTTTTTTCTCCCTTGCAGAACTTGGCCCTGAGTCGAGAAAGTTTAGTCGTCTGATCTCACGTTTTGTATGTACCTTTTGTACTGTTTTTGTTTTTTGTTTTTTAATTTGAGGGACTATTGATTATCTTGCCCTCCTAAGTCTAATAAAACTTATCATTACAAGGCCTGTGTCTAGAGGGATGTGTTTGTTTTGCTGCACGAAGTGGGTAGCCGGGAAGCTGCTGCGTCTGTGTGTGTGCGTGCCTGCGAGTGTGCAAAAGGCCATGTGTCCAGTTTTCTCTCAGGACTTGCCTCCTGGGCCGGGAGGAAAGAACCGGGTCTGCCTTCCTCCCCAGGCCGGGAGTACGTGCCCCACGCAGGCTCCGCCTGGGCTTGCGTGCGCGCCCCGGCCCCGCCCAGACGTGCGCATGCGCCCCAGTCCTCCGCCTTCGGGCACCTCCGCCCGGCCGCCGGGAGCGCGCGCGCGCGCTCCTCTCCCCTTCAACCCCGTTCACCTCCCCGCCCCCCCCCCCCCCCGACCTACTTTACTTCTCCAAACCCCGCAGCCTGCCTCGTCCCGGGCGACCGGAGCCCCTCCTCCGGGTCCCCTGGCGTTCCATCTGGGCCCGCGTTCCACCGGTTGGCCTGTCGGCGGGTGCCAGGCGGAGGCGGCGACGGCGACCTCGCGCCCCGCCGAGACCCGGGCCCGCGCGCGCCCGCCCGCCATCCGAGACACACAGCGCGCGCGCTCCCCGGGGGCTGCCCTCCCCCCGCGCGCGTCGGCCCCGGGCTCGCGCCGCCGCCGCCGCCGCCGCCGCCGCTGCCGCCGCGCGCGCGCAGCTCAAGTAAAGGAGGAAAAAAAGGGGGAAAAAATAGAAAGCAGCGGCGGCTGCAGCAGCGATCCGCCGCCGGACTGGGCCAGGCCGGGCGGCGGACGCGCGAGCCGGCGATCCAGGGGAGAGGCGGCAGCCATCCAGGGCGGGCCGGGTTAAAAAAAAAGTCGCGGCGGCGGCGGCGGCTGCTCAGGGAAGGCCTGAGGGCCGCGTGCAGCGGGCGGGGGGCGGCCGCGCTGCGTCCCGGAGCCGGGAGCCGCCGGGAGCCGGAGGGCGGGCGGGCGGAGGCGGCGGCGGCGGCTGCAGGAGCAGCGGCGGCGGCGGCGGCGGCGGCATCTCCTCCTCACATGACCCCACTGTTTGTCCCCGTGATCAGCGCGAGCGGCTCCCGTGTCTCCTCCGTCCCCTCCTGCCGCGCGGCGTGAGCGCCGGGCTCGGGGCCCCCCCGGCCGCCCGCCCCCTCCCCTCCCTCCCCTCCCCTCCCCTCCCCCCCCCCCGGGCCCCGCGCCCCCCCCGCCCCCACCCCCCCCATGGACATGCTGGACCCGGGTCTGGATCCCGCTGCCTCGGCCACCGCTGCTGCCGCCGCCAGGTAAGAATGCCGGACCGGTCCGTGCCCCCGCGCGCCCCGGTCCCGGCCCTTCGGCCTGGCGACCGGGCCGCCATGATCCCGAGCGGCCGCCGGGCCCAGCTCAAAATGGAGGCCGCGAGGGAGGGGGGCCCCGCGCTAATACCCTGGGTCCCGGGTCCTAGCGGTATCCCAGCTCCAGACCGGGCTGGGCGGGACGGGGGCCGTGCACCTGGGCAAAGGGGCGGGGGCGGCCCTGACCCCCTCTCCTTCCCGTCCTCCTCGCAGTCACGACAAGGGACCCGAGGCAGAGGAGGGCGTCGAGCTGCAGGAAGGTGAGTACTCGAGGGGCCCACCGGGTCTGCGGCCTGAGCCCGGGGAGGGGACTGGGGGCGCCTAGGCCGCGTGACCACTGACCATCCCCCCCCCCCCTCCCCGACCGCAGGCGGGGACGGCCCTGGGGCGGAGGAGCAGACGGCGGTGGCCATCGCCAGCGTCCAGCAGGCGGCGTTTGGCGACCACAACATCCAGTACCAGTTCCGCACAGAGAATAATGGAGGACAGGTGAGGCTCCGGGCCGGGAGCCCGCGGGCAAGTGGAGTGTCGAGCTGAGGGTCCAGAGGGCGAGCTGGGAGGGGCTCGGACCTGGCCCCTGCCGGGACCCTAGAACCCATCTCGCCGCTTTGCTGCCCCCTGCAGGTGACGTACCGCGTAGTCCAGGTGACTGATGGTCAGCTGGATGGCCAGGGCGACACGGCTGGCGCCGTCAGCGTTGTGTCTACGGCTGCCTTCGCTGGGGGTCAGCAGGCTGTGACCCAGGTGGGTGTGGATGGGGCAGCCCAACGTCCTGGCCCCACTGCTGCATCTGTGCCCCCAGGTCCCGCAGCACCCTTCCCACTGGTAGGTGCCCACAACCCCTGGGGGGATGGAGAGGGGACAGTAACTCTCTTCTTGGGGATCCCCAGGGAGTGGGGCAGGTGGGACACAGATGCTGCCTTTAGACCCATTGCGTTGTGTGGGTCATATCCCCGTTCTGCAAGGTGAAATTTGGGTCAGGAGTTTTGAAATGTCATTTTTTTTTTGTTGTTTTCTGTAAAAGGGGGATGAGAGTAACAGGAAAGACTTTTAGAGGTAAAAATGAATCAGCCCATCAGGTGATCACTGAGTATCTGCTGAGTTCCGGGGCTAGGAGACAGAGTGGAGTGGCACACAGGGGTTTTCCGTTCGCCATAGAATGCAGTGAATGTCAGACACAGCAACACGGGAGCGGGTTGGGGAACAAAGATGGCTAAGGGTGGCCTCTGTGTCCTCCTACTCCCCAGGCCGTAATCCAAAATCCCTTCAGCAATGGCGGCAGCCCTGCAGCTGAGGCTGTCAGTGGGGAGGCACGCTTTGCCTATTTCCCAGCATCCAGTGTGGGAGATACCACAGCTGTATCCGTACAGACCACAGACCAGAGCTTGCAGGCTGGAGGTAAAGGGAGGAAGGGGCCAGGGCGGAAGGCAGGGGAGGCAGCAGGCCTAGCAGGGAGGGAAGCCCCCCTAACCAGTTCTCACTGCCCCTCAGTTTTTGCACTAACCCCTGCTTTCGCTGCAGGCCAGTTCTATGTCATGATGACGCCACAGGACGTGCTTCAGACAGGAACACAGAGGACAATTGCACCTCGGACACACCCCTACTCCCCGTACGTGCAGGAGACCTGTTCCCAGGAGCAGGGGACCCTGGGAGGGCCTGGTGTGAGAGGGCCAAAGGAAGGGAAGGTTTTCTGGAATGGGAGCCAGGCAGTTGAGCACACGGCAGGCAGTCAGTATGTGTTTTTGGTCTGTTTCTGCTTCTTGAGTATAAGGGAGTTACCATTTTTCTATTTCTGCATAAGAGTTTATTTTACACAGCTGATTCTCAAGTCTGACTTCTTCGTAGATGTTTAGGCAAACGGTACCCGAGATAATACGTGCCCGTCTTTTTCCTTTTCTAGGAAAATTGACGGAACCAGAACACCACGGGATGAAAGAAGGAGGGCCCAGCACAACGAAGGTAAGGCCGGGGTGGAGTTTCTGGGTCTCACGGGCACGGCCAGGCCTGGTGCTTGGTGTCACAGATCAGCGACGTGCTAGAAGTGCACAAAAGGTGTTCGTTGAATGCCGGAAGAGTAGAAACGGGTGGAAGTTCGTAGTCAGGAACAGACAGGCAGGAGGTGTGAATTGGAATGTGTTTTGTCATCTTGGTTAGTGATCTCTAATTAACGGTCAGCATCTGAAATGGCGTGTTTCACATTCACATACGGATTTCCTGCCTGTTGAAAACTCGAGTTGATTTGATGCCCCTAGAACTATCTTTCCATTGGTGACTGTCATTGACCTTAAGTCCCTCGTTCCCCTGCCTACCTGACTTCCAGAAGCTGTGCCTCTGGCTGGCCAAGGCTGGGGCATCGTGCCTTTTGTGAACACCAAAGCCCACCCTACGGTCATTTTGGCCCTTCATGATGTCCCCTAGTTCCCCACCCCGAGCCCTGCCTGCCCCCAGTCCGTAGCCACTGTCGTGGACGTGGTCACATGCAAGTCCAGGGGAACATATGTCTTGACGCTTGTCTCTCAGCAAATGTTTCCTGAAGGTGGATTCTGGGCTGGGTGGCAAGCACGCCCCCCCTGCCCCATGCCAGGTCTGGAGCCCGGTCTGCAGTGTCAAGGAGGCTGGACGGAGTTCGGGCTGGTTTCTTCCCCGGAGAGATGGCCTTTAGGAGTGCGTGTCAGGCAGAGGGGAACGCAGGCTGGAGGGCAGGCAGAGTGGCCTGCGGCTGCTTCGGGGAGTACTGGTGTGGTCATAGCAGAGGTTCCATGCGGAGTGCTTGGGGGCAGGGTACCGGGGAGGACTAAGGAGGGCCTTGAATGTCAGGCGAGGCCCTGAGAGTCCCCACGGTGTTCATCTGGGTTTGGGCCTTTGTACCTGTGATCGGAGCAGCTCATTGAGCTTGGCGTTGAGCATATCTGTACCACATATGTGCCTGTGTCTTAGGCCCTCGGGTACAGTGGATGATAGAACAGATGAGCTCTTGGCTCTCCCGGTGTCCGTTCTGGTGGGAGAGACAGAAGTCACCCAAAGCTGCGGTGTGCCGTGAGGTAGTGTAAATCACGACAAGGAACATAAAGCTGCATGGGAGGTTGGAGGGTAACGGAGACAGCGTGCTCCGTAGGCCCCTCTGAGAGGTGACATTTGAGCAGAGGCCTGAATGGGCCGGCCAGGTGCCTGAAGATGCTTAAGTGCAGACGCCCAGGCCGAAGCCAGAACAGACTTGGTGTGTTTGAAGAAGAGCAGGAGTCCGAGAAGGAAAGAGGAAGTTGGAGTTTCAGGAGGGCTGTCCGGGACCGGGGTCACGCAGGGCCTTGTAAGAGGCCCTCCCAGCATCCCTGCTCCCGGGTTTTTATTCCAGCCAGCAGAGGGGTTTGTGTATGGACGCTGGATGGCAAGGGTGATGGGACACCGGGGGCTGGGCGCATAGGAGGTAATTGCAGATGTTGGCTCGGGATAGGACAGGGCATGAGGTAGGGGAGCGCGTTGGGGAGATGATTCCAAGGCTGGAGAGCCAGGGCTTCACGATGGCATCAGGTCGCTTTGTAGGGAAGGGGCAGGTCTGAGCTTGGTTTGGGCTGCGGTGTGTCTGAGGGGCCTCCAGTAGGATCCCAGGCAGTCGTGGCCCTGCTACTTGCTGCGTGACGCGAGGCTGCTTCTCAGCGTCTGTGCCTGTTCGGTGTTGTGTAGAATGGTGGCCGCGCGGCTCCCCCGGACGCTCATGGTGACTTCAGCCAGTACAGACACATGAGCCCCCCCAGCAGCGCGGTGTGCCGCCTGGTAAGGCTGCACCAGTGACTCGGGGATACCATCCAGCCACCCTCCACCCCACTCGTCACTCTCTGCCTCTCACTAGGTTGGTCTAGCTGCAAAGTCGTGAATCTTTCTCGTCCTATGAAAAACCGTCTCTCTCATAACCCTGTCTTTCTCCAGCTGCATCCCGTTCTCTCCTGACCTGCACAGTATTTGACCCACCCTCTGCCCATCCTCCCTGTACCCTTGGCAGTCTGGCTCATTTCTCTACCAAAAGACGTCCATCTAAGGTCACTCAGGATGACCTCATTGCCAAATCCACTGGCTTCCTTTCCTGTCTGTGCTCCAAGCATCTGACCCTGCCTGTTCTCCTTCTTTCGGGAATGTTCCCTTCTGTTCTACCCGCTCTGGTTTTTCTGCACTCTCTGCTTTTCCTTCCCAGCCTGTTCTTCAGAGCACAGCATCCCAGTAGCTCCGGGAAGCATGTTAACGGTCTCTATCTCCAGGGCTGTCCTCTCAAGGTTCTGAACAAGTGGGTCAGAGGGAGGCCCAGGAGTCTGTATTTCAACAAGTTACCCAGGCGATTCTTCCCATTGGGCAGGGTTGGGAAACTGCTTTGACTGATGGTTTCCCTTGAGGTCTCGCTCCTCTTCTGTTGGCCTCGGGAGAGTTGAAACATTAGGCCCAGGGATGGTCAATATCCCCAAAGCCTTATCCCTTATTGTAGGTATCGATCGTTTCTCCAGAAAAGAGTATGTGACTTGAACAAGATGAGAACCACTCTTCAGTGTCCTCCCAGCACCCCCCCCCCCCGCCCCCCGCCAACGCCCCGGCCCTGGCTGTGTGCCAAGCTGTCTCTATTCCATTCTTCTCTCTTGATCTCCAGACCCATAGTTTGAGCTGCCCATTCAAAAATCTTCATTTCTGGATGTCCTAGAGACCCCTTCGTACTCAACTTGCCCAAAACAGAGCCTGCCGTCTCCCCTCCCCAAAGGCTCCCAGGCAGCATTTCTCTTTCCAGAGTGGCATAAGGCTCCCCTGTGCTAATTACCCAAGCTGGAACCGAATGCCAGGGCCACTGTCCACTCTGCCCCCTTCTCCTTCCCTCATGTCTGCGAACCCTGAGATCCTGTGCCAAAGCGGACTTCAAATCAGAGTCTCTTTCTCCTTTTTCCCTCTTTTTCCCCGTTTCTTGGAACCACAGGAGCCTGTCTCCAGGTCCCACGGGAAACTGGGTCCTGCGGGTCCTGCCTGAGGGTGGCCCGTGCAGCGCCAGCCCACTGCAGCCATGTCAGACTTTGGGTCCCCTGTTACCCGGATCCTCTGAGGAGCCAGAAATCCAGATCTCTGTGTGAAATCTGGTTTTTAAATGCCGGATGGGATTGCTTTTTTTTATTTCATTAGTTCCTACTCTTAATGTTGTTAATTCGTTCCATTATTTACTTTGGATTTAATTTGTTTGGGGGTTTTTCCCTAGCCTTTTAAGATGATTTAAACCTTTCTTTTTTCCTAGCACAGGCCCTTCTGGTTGCAAATTTCACTCCACTGCTGCTTCAGCTGCATCCCATTTGGATACATTGGTTTTCATTATCGTTCAGTTTAAAATATTTTCCAGTTTTCCTTACGATTTCTTCTTAACTTCCAATCGTGTGGGTTTTCTGGGTAATTTTTTTGTTTCTGATTTCTAGTTTAGTTCTGTTCTCATTAGAAACATACTCTTATTATATAATTTCAGTGCCCTGAAATTTGTCGAGCCTTACTTTATGGTCCTAAACGTGGTCTGTCTTGTGAAAGTTTGCATGTGCACTTGAAGAGAATGTATCTGCTGCTGTTGTGTGGAGTGTTTCCTCGGTCAGCGAGGTCAAGTTGGCTGACACTGCTCAGGTTTTCTGTGCTGACTTTTTTGTCTACTTGTTCTGTCAGTTACTGAGAGAGGAGTGTTAGCGTCTCTAATTGTATCTGTGAATTTGCCTATTTCTCCCCCCGGTCCTGGCAGGTTTTTCTCCTGAATTGTTGTCAACATTGTATGGGCGTAACTTCCGTAGAACGGATGTGGCCTTGGTCTTAACAGTCTTCCACCATTTTAAATGTGCCAAGATGGTCTTCCTGAGCCACAGGCCTGACCACCTCACCACCTGCTTGATGAAGGGGCCTACACTCAAGGGCCTGGGCCCATAAACAGGGCATTCAAGGCCTTACAACCTGGCCTTTCCTACACCCTGCCCCACCGGATCTGCCAAGTATCTCCCAAGAATTGCCGTGTCGCCATTTCTGAATTTTTCACACCTGTCTGCCTAATGCCCCTGTCCTCAGAAACCAGCCCAAATGTTCCCTCTCCGAGTCTCTTCTGTAAAGGTCCACCACGCCCCACCCCCATGCAGAGATCGTTGCCTCACACTGGCATTCCCCAGGCCCTCGGTACGATCTTCGATGCCAGCACATCCACGGTGTCAGTACCCCCCGTTGATGCACATCTCAGGGATGCTGTGGGCACCAGCAGGGCAGAGACGGAGTCCGCCGTAGACTCTGGCCTCGCAGGGCACCCTGCACACGGTAGGGCAAGCAGGACGATTTAAAGAAGGAAACGCAAACTGGAAAAGCTGTGCCCGGCCCCCCCATCCCTGCCCCCTGGTGGCTGGAAGGGAGGAGTCCACGTGAGGTAGGGCCGCGGCACGGTGCCCGGGCTCGAGCTCGCCAGGCTGCGCGCGGGGAGACCAGGAAGCGGAGGAGCCACCTGCTGTGGAGTGGAGCGCGCTGCGGGGGGCCGGGGGGCGGCGCCGCCAGGCCCGGGCTGGACTCTGGGCCCCGCTGTGGTCCTTTGGCCGCGGAGTTCCCAGACCATAGGACACGGCCGTCCTCCGTGGGGAGGTGCAGGTCTCTCCCTGGGACCCGGGTATTGTGCACTCACGCCAGAGCCAGGGTGGGGCAAAGTGCGGTGCCGGGCACGTTCTCAGCAAGGCGTTGGGGAACTCTTGTGGAAAGACGGAGGGTCCGTGTAGGAGGGCGTCCTCACCCAGGCTAGGGTGGGGAGCACTCGGACGTGGGGAAAGGCTGGTTGGCAGTGAGCAGACAAAGCCAAGAGCCGGCGGTGGGATTTGCCTGTTCGTGGCCGGGCGTGTTCTTTGAGAGAACAGCAGGGTCAAGGGGAGGAACCGGCCTCAGAGGCTGTGAGGAGTAAGGGGCGTGATTCCGGCCCACCCTCCTTTCTCACTCCCCCCCCCCCACCCCCGACCCCCTCTGTAAACGCCTGTCAGCACCGCCCAGCCTGGAGACCATACCCTTTGCCTTCCTCTCCAAATCCCTCCTCCAGGCTTCATCTCCTCAGCAAACACCGACTGCTTTTGTCTGTGGTCTGTCCTGGCAGGAGGGATGAGGGTGTGTGATAGTTGTGGGTTGACGGAGGCTTTCTTGTGTGTCCACACCAGTGCCTAGTATTGTGCTTGGAAGGTAAGGAAGATTCTGGCACAGCTTTGCTTCAGGAGGCCCTGAAGTGGGGTCTCGGGCTTCAGCGCAGGCCGCCCCCAGGCAGCTGTTAGAAGGCCCTGAAGTGAGCCAGAGGGAGGAGCTGGAGAGAAGGCGCGGGCCCCAGCTGAATGGGGTAGCTGCCACTCAAGTCAGCTGACAGCTTGAGTGAGGTTGCCGAGTTTTATAGAGTAAAAATCACGCATCTGGAGTTTTTCAGGTGAAACCTTCCATTAGTTTGCCAGCCCTGGCCTTCGAGGTAGGGTTCACATCCTTTGCAGGCCCCTGCGAGCCGCTCATGCCAGCTGGGGGGCTTGGGACTCGCTGCCAGGGCTCTGGAGAAGGATTTTAGCCGGGGGTGGGATATGGGCAGACTGATTGTAGAGATGAAGAGAAAACAAAATTACGGAGCCCAAAGCTCTAGGGGGTATGGAAAAATCAAACACCCCCCGCTCTGGGGGACCCGCGAGGGGTACTTGGGTCCCGTGTAAAGGAGCTCTGGCCCATTCTTGCCTCCCAGGCACACGAGCCACAGCTCCATTTCTCAGGATGCCAACTATTACGTGAAATTTCTTAATTTGAATTTCGGCTCAGATTTTTAGAATCTGCCGGGCAGGGGGGCCGGGGGGCGGGTGGGTAGAGGGGAGACTCTGTTCCTCTTGAGAAGCGGGGCGCGGGTGCCCGCGTTCGGGTCTCGGAACATCAGCGTCAGGGAGTGAGCCGCCCGAAGCTCTGCTGGCACGGCCGTGGACACTGCTGTTGCTCTTACAGTGGAGCGGAGGCGGAGGGACAAGATCAACAACTGGATCGTCCAGCTTTCAAAAATCATTCCAGATTGTAATGCGGACAACAGCAAGACGGGAGCGGTGAGTGCCCCCCGGCCCTCCAGCTCCCCGCGCTGCCGTGGGCCAGGCCCCCAGCCCCTGCGACGAAGTCTGCCTGACCTGGCCCCCCCCGGGCACAGGCCCTGTCCCGGGTGAGCTGGAGGGGGGGGGGGGGGGCGGCGCTCACCGGCGCTCTCGCCCCCCCCCCCCCCCCCCCCCAGAGTAAAGGAGGGATCCTGTCAAAGGCCTGTGACTACATCCGGGAGCTGCGCCAGACCAACCAGCGCATGCAGGAGACCTTCAAGGAGGCCGAGAGGCTGCAGATGGACAATGAGCTCCTGAGGCAACAGGTGAGGGCCGGGCCGGGCCGGGGCTGGGGGGGAGCCGGGGCAGGGGCGGGGAGCCAGCCCCTGGCTCCTCGTGCCCTGTCGTGTGTGCCAGATCGAGGAGCTGAAGAACGAGAACGCCGTGCTTCGTGCCCAGCTGCAGCAGCACAACCTGGAGATGGTGGGCGAGAGCACGCGGCAGTGACACCCGCCCCGCCGCCCCTTCCCCAGCCCTTAGCACAGAGAGGGACAGACGCCCCTCCCCCAGCTGCGTTTTTTTATAGTAGATTTTTAACAAAACGGGGAGAAACAATGCATTTCTGTGGATAAGCGCCCACCGCTCTCCTCAACTTGGGAAATGATCTCCTCCCTCCCCCTCCTGTCTGTCTCCCTCCTCCGGCCCCCACGGAGCCCCAGCACTTCTAGTGGTCTCGCCTGGAGGCAAGAGGGAGGAGGACGGAGCCCTGCCATATCCCGCTGCCTCCTTGGTCTCTAGAGGTACTGAGACAGGGTGCTTTCGGGAAGGAGGGGAGACTTTACGGGGGCCAGCCCCGGGGCCTGGACCTAAGCAGGGAGGCCATGTCCCACCCCACCTCTTGTTTCTGGATCCCTGCTCCCCTTTGAGTGTGTGTGTGTGTTTTAATTTTCTTTATGGAAAAGTGGACAAAAAAATAGAGAGAGAGAGAGAGAGGTATTTAACTGCAATAAACTGGCCCCATGTGGCCCCGCCTTGTCTGTTTGTGTATCTGTCCATCTCGGGTTTGGGGAGGGGGGCCTGGGGTCTGCAGAACTCCATGTTGTGTTCGTGGCTGTGTGCCCGTCCCTGCCATCCTGTACCCCCTGGTACCCAGTCTGTCGGCTGGATGGTGGAGAAATTAAGGAACGGATATCCTCTTTGAGGCCCCAGGTGTGCATATGCGGTGTGAAGGCAGGAGGTGCCAGGGTCAAGGACACGTCCCATGTTTTTGGAGGAGAGGCTGGGGTCTCTCCTGTCATCCGTTCTAAAAATAGGACTGGCTCCTGACCCTGCCCTTAGGGGTTGAAGCCCTCCCCTCTGCACCAGCCAATGGTGGGGCCTGGCCTTGAGCCCCCCACCCCCAGGAAGGGCAGATGGCCAGGAAGCCAGGCTTGGCCCGTCAGCCTGTCGCCTCACACTGTGGCTCTGGCGCCTGTACTGTGACCCCTGCCCCGGCTGATGACGAAACCTGGCCTGAGCGGAGACGCGGTGATGCCTGGCGGTGCCGGGGGACGCTGCCATGTCTCCCTGTGGGTGGCCGCACAGCCCTTGACTCTGCTTCGGCCCCACCCCCCACGCCGCTCCAGGGAGCCGGGCCTGCCAGCCTCGTCACCTCGCCGAGCTCTCCCACCCGGTCCCATCCCGAATGTTCCTACCTGGTGTTCCCTCTGACAGCCCCGTCCCCTCCGCCGAGTGAAGGCGTGTGGGGCAGGAAGAGCCTAACGTGGACTGAATCGGGGGGCAGGTGGCAGGGAGCAGCCTTCGCCTCCCGGCCCCCACACGCCCCGCTTTTGTGGTTTTGAGTGGGCCTGAGCTGCCGCTGAGGTGTCTGGGAACGGGTGTCCGTTCCTTGGCAGCGTCATCTGTAGGCTCTTCTGCCCGAGTTGACCCTGAACGGTCCTAGAGTGAGTCAGGGAGGCGGCATGGCTAAAGGCCTGTCTGCGGAGTCAAGGTTGGTAGTTCCCAGGGCCATGTGCCCGCAAAGACGGCCCAAGTGAGTAGGAGGGAGGTGGCCCCAGGCAGGCAGCCCAGGCTCGTCTCCATCCGGTGACATGCTGGAGGACCAGCTCGCCCAAAAAAGGCCCAGCTGTGCAGCGTCGGCCACTGTCTGTGGTTTGGCTGCTCCCACCGCGGCTGGTTTCAAGGTGCCAGGGGGATGTCCCGCAGCAGAGCCGGGATGAGATGCGCACCCTTCGCTCCGTGGAGCCGGTGTGAGCCGGGTCTAGCACGTCCCACCGTGGCCTGTGCTCGTGGGGAGGCAGGAAGGCCAATGGTGAGAGCACGGGCCCCAGGGTCCGGCCGCTCAGGCCGGCCTAGCTCTTCTGACCAGGTGCGCTTGGGCACTGCCCCGAGTCCGCCCTCGGTTCCCCCTACAGAATGAAGAAAAGCAGCCTTGGGGTGGCCGTGGGCTCCCAGGAGGGAGCAGGGCCCGGGAAGCTAGGCCGCCGGGACCGGTGGCTAAGAAGGCGACAAGGGCCCCAAAGCACAGAGCAGAGCCCGACATGGGGCAGGCGGGAGCTGCTGGGGGCGGGCGGCAGAGGCCGAATGCAAAAGTGGGTCAGTACATCCGCCGGCGCATAGGATGCAGGCGTCTGATGGCAGCCGTTACTATCACTGCTGTCTCGTGGCCCAAAATTCTCGGGGACGTTCTGCAGATACATTTCCCAAGATTCAGAAAACCACATGCCTGCTGGGGGCTGGAGCCGACACAGATTCCTGCGTCTGGCCACCCCAGCGTTCCCTGCCAGAACCCGTGCATGTGTGAAGACCGCCTGAAGCGATAGGAATTCTGCTGGACACCCGAGGGGACCGTAGTGACAGCCGGCCTCCCTGTGGATGAGGATATCGGGAAAGGGGGGAGAATAAGAGGTCACCTTCCTCCTACTCATCGAACTGTTCAACTTTGGGGGCAAAAGGAATTTTTTCTGAAGTCAACAGGGTGATGCTGTGTCAGGGAAAGTGTCTCCCAGGTGGCTGGCTAGAGGCGTGGGTCTGTGGCCCCGTCTGCCCCACCCCCTGGACACACCTCCGCTGGCTCAGGGTGACATAACACTGTTCCCTGTCGCTCTGTTCCCGCTTATCTCCCGTCTTGTCGGCGCCACCACCTTCTTGGAAATGAGTTGGGACAAAGGGGAGGGGGCTTAGTACCCCCGCCTCCCCCAGAAGGGCCCATAAAAGCAGCTGAAACGGGACCCCAGACACCACAGCAAGTCCCAAACCCGACAGCGGGACACAGCCAGACAACACGATGGCACTGAGCACACAGGTCCGGGCTGCCTGCCTCCTGCTCCTCCTCCTGGCCAGCCTGGCCAGTGGCTCAGCTCTCCGGCAAGAGGTGAGAGCCCAGGGGGCCCGGGCCCGGCACGGTGGCCGGGACCGGAGAGCCAGGCCCTGGGTGGTGGGGGGACTGCTGAGGGCAGCTGGTCCTCTTAGCACCAGGTAGAGCTCGGGGCAGGGACCGGGGTGGGGACGGCCGGCCGCCTGAAGTACAGAGATCGTGGCCTGAGGATCGGACTGGGGGCCCGAACTAGTTCCACAGTTACAGAGCACCTGCTCTGTGACAAGTCCTTTTCTAGTCAGTGGGGATCACACAGCGAACAGGGTAGAGGAGAGAAGAGCTTTGCTCTCGTGGAGCTGACGTCCCGGCCGGGGAATTCATCTGTGAACAATTAAAACATAACCAGGATAACTGTCTCGTCAATGGGATCCTGGATAACAGAAGATGGTGATGGCAGCAGAGTGGCCACGAGGGGTGAGGGGAGGACTTCCGACGGACCAGGGGCTGGGAGTCAAGCGGGATGGTTTGTGAGAAATGAAATTCGACCTGGGACTGGGTGACCTGGACCATAAGAGAAGGGGGCGGTAAGCGAAGCCCCGGGGCAGAGGGCAGACGGGTGTCCGAGGATCGGAGGCTGTAGTAAGTGGAGAGGACGCGGCTTGGAGAGGAGACTGAGGGGCGGACTCCAAGTACTGACTTTCCTCTGCTTGCGAGGGCAGCTCTGCAGGCTAGTTTCTTTTAGCACACGCGCTGGCACTGGGGAGAGGGGCGGAGGGAGAGACTCTTGAGCGGGCGCCACGCTTTTAATCCGACCGATAAGGCGTGAGGCACGAACGGGATGGACGGGGCGAGACGCAGGGAGACTTGCTACAGGCGGGGGTGGCATCCAGGCCAGGGAGGGTGATGTCCCCAAGAAGTGAGAGAGGGAGACGGATCCGGGATCCGTCTGCAGGAAGAGCTGCCCGAGGGCGGGGGAGAAAAGGCCAGACAGCAAGGCCACTCCTGGGATGCCAGCTGAGCCCCAGGACACCGACCACGCGGGGAGAAGCTGGTCTTTGGGGGCGAGTCTGAGAGCTCCACGTCCCCACCACCCTCACCACCCCTTCTGCTCTCACAGACAGGACAGCTCACGGACCTCCAACCCCAGGACACAGCGGCAGCCGAGGCGGGCTTGAAGGTGAGAGCACCTGCGAGTCCCTTCTGAGCCTCCCCGTCCCTTCCCTGCGCCCAAGCTCCGCTCACTCTCCCTTCCTCCCCGCAGCCCGTGCTCCAGAGGCTAAGGAGGCGAGACACCCACTTCCCCATCTGCATGTTCTGCTGCGGCTGCTGTAAAAAAGCAAAGTGTGGGATGTGCTGCAAGACGTAGAGCCTCCCCAGCCTGCCCCCGGACCTCCCTCCCCTCCGTATTTATTCCTGCTGCCCCCTGACTCTCAGTGAATGGACTTGGAATAAAATGGCTCGTCCTGTCTGTTGTTTTCCATCCCAGAGTGTCTGTTGCCCTTTCTCCCTGCCCAAGGCCACTGCCAGAGGCTGGTTCTGGCCCCTGTCTTGCAAGGGCCGGTACTCCGTGGGGCGTACGGGGTTCGTGCGTGCTGGGTTTGGCAAGGAGGCTTGGTGAAGGAAGTTTCTTCCCTGTTCTTCCCTCCCTTCCCCTCTTCAGAGGACCCAGAATTTACGTTGCTACAGCGGGGCTGGAAGTTAAGCCAAGTTTCTTCTCCTTGAAGTCTTCTTGAAACAGGGGTTACAACTTTAGATTCCCCACAAGGGTTCTCAAAGCAAGGTCTGGGGACTCCTCGCAGGGCTCCACAAGGTGGAAACTACGAAAACGTCACTTGTTTTTTTCTTTCACCTTCTTTGCGTCCCGGGCATACAAGCTCTGTGACACGGGATGACCCCATGGCTCTGACGGTAATGAGCTGTGCGCTCGTGTGCCCCCGTGCTTTAAAAGCGTCCCAGTCTCGATTTCTCATACATTGAGCAGCCATAGATACCACCCATGTAAACAAGAGTTGTTTTGGAGTCCTCGAAGATTTTGCAGAGTAGAAAGGGATTCTGACACCAAAGAGTTTGAGAAAAACCGACAACCTTCCGGACAGGCACGGCGAACGAGTGAGGGGTGGGGGGCTTGTCTCAGAGGAGCACGTGGGAGGCTCTGTGATCTCAGTAAGGACACACTCAGGCACGTGACCCACATGGGAGAACGCCGTCCACCTCCATGAGGAGCTGAGTTCCCTCCCGTTGTTCTTGGGACCATATCCCCCTCGCTTTATCCCATTTCCCCACTGATAGAAACAGAGAAGATGCATTTCACTATCTTCCCAGCCTCTAAGAAAACATCAGCGCTAGCATGGTGATAAGGGGTCTTGGCCATTTGGGCCCAATGTTTCGTATCCATGGGGAGGCCCGGGTATCCAACAGGGGACCGGTAGATGGCTGTTGTGCCCAAAGATGGGCCAAACATGGTGAAATCTTCTTTTCGAGAGAAGGTGGCCATGCTTATTTTTATGTGAAATTTCCTGATTTTTTAAATATTGGCAGCTGATGAAAGGGATTTTATTTTTTGTAAACAACACTCTGTGAGCCCAACTAAACCCAGCCAGGGAGCCAGATCGGTCCTGTACATCGTCACCCTCTACCTTCTGCCTTGGAAGCCATGACAGGCTCGCCCTCTGGGAGTGATTTCCCTGAATGGAGACCAAAGGGTGGGAAGAGGAAGGTGAGGTAGACAGCTTAGTCTCCCATTAGCTGCAGGATCTCGCAGGCGTCTTCTCTCCACGGAAACCCCGCCTCCTCATCTGAAAAAGGAGAAGTGTCTCTAGGCTTCGGTTCATCGGGTGATTTAGCTGCTCACGAGTTATGAGTTAAACTGTGTCCACCCCCCGCCACATTTAATTTTTTTTAATGTTTATTTATTTTTGAGAGAGAGAGAGAGAGAGAGAGAGAGAAACTGAGCGCAAGCATGGGAGGGGCAGAGAGAGAGGGAGACACAGAATGGGAAGCAGGCTCCAGGTTCTGAGCTGTCAGCACAGAGCCCGACTCAGGGCTCCAACTCACGAATCACGAGATGATGACCTGAGCCGAAGTCGGACGCTCAACCGACTGAGCCACCCAGGCACCACCCACCCCACCCACACATTTAAATGTTGAAGTCCTAAGTCCCAGGATTGTGACCTGATTTGGAAATAAGGTCTCTTTATAGAGATAATCAAGTTAAAATGAGGTCAATAGGGTGGACCCTAATCCAATAGGGCTAGTGTCCTTATGAAAAGCAGGGATTTGGACACAGAGGCCCGTATACAGGAAGAATGTCATGCGAACATGAAGACTGTCACCTATGAGCCAAGGAGAGAAGCCTCGAGCAGATCCTTCCCGCCAGCGCTCAGGATCGAGCCTGCCAACATCTTGACGTCAGACTGCAGCCTCCAGCCCCGGGAGACAATCGATTTCTGTTTTTTGAGCCACCCAGCATGTGGTGCTCTGTCACAGTAGTCCTACCACACCTGCCTGGTTTGGAAGGCTCGGCCGGATCAGAGCGGCAGCTCCCCCTTTAGACACTCTCAGGCTCCCCAGCGCCCCACCCTCCTGTGGCCTGGGGACCCAGGGCTGTCTGTGGATGCGCCTGCCTGTACATCCTACCCGCCCCACGAGACAGCCTCCGGTGCACGCCTAAAGAGGAGCTGGACCCCCAAACGGCACAGGCACACGACCCCAACGGGGTTGGTGTTGAGGCTGAAGGCTGTGCCATATGAGTAACCCAGGATCTCAGTGTCCTCCTCCGGAGCCCAGGCACCAGGCCCCTCTCTTCTCCGGGACCCAGGCGTTCAAGCCCCACCCCACTCTCAATGGGCCTTTGTCCCTGTCTGGGAAAGGCACGGGCAGAGTCTGACATCATGAAGCCTGAGGTGGGGGTGGGACTCCCCCTCCCCCTCTATCCAGCTTTCTCTGACTCCACACGCCTGGGTCTGAGGGATTTCCCTGGCCCTCACCCTCCCCACCCTGGCCGAGTTCTCCCTTGGGAGAAAGGACCTCCCCTCTCCCCACAAACTGCTCTGGCCTGAATGAGGACTGAGGATGCGCCAGTGTGGCTGAACAGCTCCTGGTCAAACCATCACTACGCTTAATCGCGGCATCGCCAGCTCCCTCCGCCCGTCCCTCCCCGTACAAGCACCTTGCAGAGGTCATGACCAAAGAGGAGGATCGCTGTGGAATCTGGAATGTGCACACAGAGGGTCCTCACCCAGCTCATAGAGTAAACAGAGCCCCCGATAAGCCCCTCTGTGCACCAGGCGCTGTTCTATGGGACAGAGGATGAACTAGACAGACAGGTAGAAACCCTGCCCTCTGGGAGCTCCCGTGCCGGCGCGGAAGGAGCGCACCCAGAGCGCGGCGGGCAAGTGTGCGGAGGGCTCTGGAAGGACAGGGCAGCGTTTGAATGGAGGGGCCCGGCTTGGTGAGACGGGCAGGGCAGGCTTCCAGAGGAAGTGGTGTCCGAGCTGGGAGCCAACAGAGTGCACAGGCTGCGGCCAGTGGCAGAGTGGGGAGCGGGATGGGGTAGGGAGACCTGTCCGTGAGGAAGGAACAGGTAAGTGCAAAGGTCTCCAGGCAGAAGGTGCCTCTGGGTATCTGAGCAACACATTCGTGCACCCGCTCTGTGGTTAGGAAGCTTAACTCTGTGCCAGGAGCCATTCTACAAACAGGACAGACGGAGTAAGCAGGCAAAGCCCTCGTCGTTCTGGAGGCCAAGTTCTCATGAGAGGAGACAGTCAAACCATACGGTCATTTGTGATAGCAAAAGGAGCCTGGAAGGTAGACCAGGATGTGGGCACCCAACCTGCCCCTGGGAAGTGATTCAAGAGAGGGTGGAGGTGACGCTGAAGCCAAGAGCGGGCAGGTCCCGCCTGCTCCTGCTCACACCCTCTGTGGCCTCTTGGGACTGAGGTTATACCTGTTCTTGCCACTGACGTTCCCTAGACACTGAGGACAAGGCCTCCTGTTTCTTAGCCTGAGACTTCCAGGGATATCGGAAGGCCCTCTCAGGGACCCAGAACCAGGGCGCTCAGTGATGGAGGAGGGGGGACAAGGGGGGGCCGCTTCCCCCCCGCCCCGTCCCCTCCAGGAAGGAGCTGGTAGAACCCAGGCGTCAGGCTGCCCAGTTCCAGCGGTGGTGACAAGGGCCCCTTTGTGCCCCCCTCCCTCGGGGGCAGGGAGGAGCTGGGCCCTGGAGGCAGGCGGCCCCTGGCACCCGGGGGGAGGGGACGGGCTGGCAAGTGGGGGCCCGGACCCTGGGAGGCCAGGGGACTGTGAGCTGGGCCGGTGGAGCAGAGGGCGCAGAAGCAAGAGCATCCAAGTGAGTACCGCCGCCAAGAGGGGCCAGCGATGAGGTGGAGGGCAGAGGACCGGGACTGAGGGGGCGGCGAGGGGCGCCCAGAAGCACGCGCCAAGGCCAGGTGCTCCGGGCCGTGGATGGTCACCGGCAACTGCCACCAGTTTAGGTTGGAGCAGGGTGCGGGTCAGAACTGCTTTGGGGAGGGGCTGGGACCGCAGCAGGGACAGTGACCGGGCTCAGGGAAGAAACCAGGGAGAAAGAACAAAGGGCCCCCTCAGCATCCCCACGGTGGAAGTTGTGCAGGAACGGCCGCCCGAGGGCTCCTGAGGTGCGGTGGGAGTGTCTGGGGCTGGATGAGGAACAGAAGGACGGGCAGGAGATCAGACACCTGCATCCCGCTGTCTGTGAGGGCGTGAGGGCGGCGGGCCGTGAGCGAGCAAGTTCTAGCACCCGGCACCTGACAGGTGCGTGTGTGTGTGTGTGTGTGTGTGTGTGTGTGTGCACGTGCACGCACACACACGCTGCCCCTGGGTCCGCCTGGATCTGCATCAGCGTTCCTCAGCCTTGTTTTCGTTACACCCCACTAAGGAAAAATTGTAGACCTGGTTTTCCTAATCCCACTCCCACCAAGCAGATACACCATATGCATGGTGTATGCATATGTTTATGCACCGCGGCCCTTTCGAGACTCACACTGCATGGGAACCTCTAAGACTTTTCTGGCCCACACCCCAGGAACCAAGTTTTACCCCCCGTGAAAAACAGGTGGCCTACAAGCTTGTTTCACAAGTCGGCCCGGGGCCTGGGGCTGGGCCTCACCTGTGTCTATCTCCTGTGCCTTCCTGTCGCACGTGCAATGGTGGCATCAGCCACGTGGCCGTCAGCGCGCGTCTGGGCGGGTCTGTCCTCAGCCACACCTCATCGTGTGCGCAGGTCTGCGGGTCTTTGTGAGCCTGGCCCGCAGGCGGGTCCACGCGCGTGCCTGAATGCCGTGCCCACGCCAGCCCAGGTGGACACGTGCAGCGGACACGAGGCGGGGCAATGCAGCATGCTTCTGTGACTGTGTGTGTGCCGGCACGTTCTGCGGGCGCGGGGGTCTCGGTGCCTGTCTGCGGGTGCGGGGCCCTGACCGGGGTGCGCCCGAGTCCCCGCTGTGTGAGCCTGCTCCTTCTGGTCGGGTCTGGATCTGTCACTTTTCATACCGGCCTTTGCATGTGTCTGACTGTGCATGCGTCTGTGTCCGTGGGAAGAAGGGAGGCGGAGGCCAGGAAAGGCAGCCACTTGGAAACCTTGGCTTCGACCCTGAGGCAACCCACAGAGCCGCCGGGTGCCAGGGACTCACTGACTCCCAACCCCTGGTCCCGCCTGGTCCCGCTCAGAGCCCAGCCAGGAGTGCCGGACTCTTCTCCCATCCCACCTACCCGAGAAGCCCCCCGGGATGAGGCACCCTCACCCTGAGCGAACAGGGCTCTTTTGTAACCGGTCCTGGCCTCTGTTGAGGGTGGGGGACACCAGGGGCCGTCTGTGGGGTGGGAGAGGGCGGCAGGAATTCCCGCGGCATGCCGGGAATGCTGATGCCGTGAAACCCAGTCATTGATGGGCCAGGTCCCTGCCTGCCACCCCCAGGCCTCAGCCGTGGGACATCTGCTCCCTCACCCTACTCACCACCCTGCCTGCCTCCCCCCCCACCCCAATGCTCTGCCGCTCCCCCTTTCCTCCCCAGAGTTCTTTGCCATCACAGCTCGGGGTGGGCCGTGGCCACAGAGTAGCTGCCGGGCCGTGTGGGAGGGTCCCAAGCATCCACAGGCCGCAGAGCCCACACGGGCAGCCTTACGGCGGGTCGCCACTCAGAGCGGACCCCGAAAGAGGGCGGCAGGGGGGCACCTGTCTGACTCTCGTTCCAGGTTGGCTGGCTGACCGCTTCAAGTGAGACCCGAAGACATTCCCAACTCAGGGAGACGGAGGTGAGGGGCGGGGTTCCAACTTCTCTTTCCCCCTGGCTTCCCCCGCTTCCTGCTGCTGGCCCAGCCCTGGCTCTGTCCTTACTTTCTCCAGGTGCCCAGGGGCACGAGGACAAGGAGGCTAATTATCAGGGCGGTTGGGTGGTGAAGTCTGCAGACCCAGAGCTAGGCAGACAGGGCTTGAATCCTAACTCTGCCACTTGCGGGCTGTGTGGCCTTGGGCAAGTTACTTAACCTCTCTGGACCTCAGCTATAAAGTGTGGGTTATAATTGCACCTACCTCAAAGAGATCACATGAATTAATATCACGGAGTAAAGCGCTGAAGCCTCGTACGCGGTCCATGCCATAGAAATGTTTGCAACTACAGATCATAATAATACCAGCAGCAGCTAACATCTGAACAGGCCCCCTTCCTGAAGCCTTAATAGACGCAGCCCTCACCACCACCTCCCCTTTCCAGCTGTTGCTCGCTTGCTGTACAAAATGATATTCCTCACGACACTGCCTCTGTTTTGGATTATGATCTCAGGTACGAGGTAGGGGTGCTGGGGGTCCTGGGGCCCTGAGCAGGCTGGGGTTGTCTCTGTGGGCCCCTGGAGCCCTCAGGGCCGTGGAAGGCGACGGGAGTGGGGGCAGGGGCGGGGGGGTCAGGGAGGCCGTGTCCCTCCGCCTCAGTGGTCCCGCTTGCCTGCAGCCTCCCGAGGGGGTCACTGGGGTGCCTGGATGCCCTCGTCCATCTCCGCCTTCGAGGGCACGTGCGTCTCCATCCCCTGCCGCTTCGACTTCCCCGACGAGCTGCGGCCGGCGGTCGTGCATGGCGTCTGGTACTTCAACAGCCCCTACCCGAAAAACTACCCCCCCGTGGTCTTCAAGTCTCGAACCCAAGTCGTGCACGAGAGCTTCCAGGGCCGCAGCCGCCTCCTGGGGGACCTGGGCATGCGCAACTGCACCCTGCTGCTCAGCAGCCTCAGCCCGGAGCTGGGCGGCAAGTACTATTTCCGCGGGGACCTCGGGGGCTACAACCAGTACACCTTCTCTGAGCACAGTGTTCTGGACATCATCAGTGAGTCCCCAGAGGGTGCACGGGTGCTGCGGGCTGGGGCGGTGCACAAAGTCTTCCCCGGGACCTCTCCAGGGAGTTCTGGGCTGGCAGGTCCAGGGACTTCTCGGTCTGGCTGGGGGGAGGGGTGCAAACCCCAACGCCCACACGGACCAGGCGGTCGGCGCAGACTAAGGCCCCGGATAGTTTTATTGCCCTCAGAGGAATATGAGCGCTCTTCCTCTTCTAGAAACAACTCGGAGAAAAGCAGCGGGGCCCAGGGGTTTGGGGTGAGGCCTCTGGATGGATCCCTGTGTCAGCTGGGTGACTGGAGGCAAATTACTTAACTTCTCTGGGCTGTGCTTTCCTCTTCTGTAAGGCGGGGATGGGAACAGCACTTAGAGCTCAACCAGTGAAGAGTTACGAGTGCTCAGAGCAGCGCCTGGCACAGGGGACCCTGCTCTGGGTAGCTGGTGATCCGGGAGAAGGCACAGATACCGCTCCCAGACGATCTGAATTTTTAAGAGAAACCAGAACTGTGTTTTTTCCATGTAATCTCCCAATTCCTAAACATTGGCTGCTGATTCAGATTTTTTTTTTTAATCCTAAATTTAGGCCAAATAAAATGCAGTTCTGGGCCAGATTTGGCAATCAGAGTAGGGCACGCTGCCTAATGTCTGAGAGGCCCTGTAGCATGGAGCCCTTAGATTCGGATTTCCCATCAGCACGGAGCTAAATGAGCCAGATCACAGCCGTGATGCAGAAAGAGACCCCACTGGCACAGCCAGACACGGACACACCTGCAGGACATACAACACACACAGACGCACACACGGAAAATAAACCAAAGAAAACACGGGAAAGGAGAGAAGGTTGTTTTTTTTTTTTTATGTTTATTATTTATTTTTGAGAGACAGACCGAGTGTGAGTGGGAGAGGGTCAGAGAGAGGGAGACAGAATCCCAAGCAGGCTCCAGGCTCTGAGCTGTCAACACAGAGCCCGACGCAGGGCTGGAACCCACGAACTGTGAGATCATGACCTGAGCTGAAGTCAGATGCTTAACAGACTGAGCCACCCAGAGAGAAGTTTCTTAGGGGATATAATGTCATAGCCAGAGCACAGATTATGAAGCCAGAGTGACAGGGTTTGAAGTTCAGTTTTACTCCACACTAGCTGTGGTCTCAGTAGAATTCCTCATCTCAAAAATGAGCAAACTAATATTACCCACCTAACTAGCATGGCTGGGAGGACTGGGACTGGCAAGTCAAGCTGGTGTCATGGACTCAGGGCACTATTTTCATTATTGCACACCCGTGGTTCATTGTGGAGGACCTCTGGGTGACAGGTAACCGGGAGGAGAGAGGGTCGTAGGGAATTGTCTGCAAGGATGGGGAGGCAACCAGGTACCGAGAATGAAGTAGGACAAGGTAGAGGTGGCCCGTGGCCCGATGCTGCTTCCTCAGCCCTCCCTCCTCCCCCGGCCCCCACCACCCCTGTCTCATCTAGACACCCCCAACATCGTGGTCCCCCCGGAGGTGGTGGCAGGCACGGAAGTCGAGGTCAGCTGCATGGTGCCTGACAACTGCCCAGAGCTGCGCCCGGAGCTGAGCTGGCTGGGCCACGAAGGGCTGGGGGAGCCCACCGTGCTGGGTCGGCTGCGCGAGGACGAGGGCACGTGGGTGCAGGTGTCGCTGCTACACTTCGTGCCCACTAGGGAGGCCAACGGCCACCGGCTGGGCTGCCAGGCCTCCTTCCCCAACACCACTCTGCAGTTCGAGGGCTACGCCAGCCTGGACGTCAAGTGTGAGCCTGGGGGCGGAGCGGGGGGGGGGGGGCGTGCGCGGTGGTCAGGGCCGGGAGCGGGGTCTGCGGCCCCAGCCCCCTGACCCCACACTGTGTCCCTGGCCTCAGACCCCCCGGTGATCGTGGAGATGAATGCCTCGGTGGAGGCCATCGAGGGCTCGCATGTCAGCCTGCTCTGTGGGGCTGACAGCAACCCGCTGCCGCTGCTGACCTGGATGCGGGACGGCACGGTGCTCCGGGAGGCCGTGACCGAGAGCCTATTCCTGGATCTGGAAGAGGTGACCCCCGCGGAGGACGGCGTCTACGCCTGCCTGGCAGAGAACGCCTATGGCCAGGAGAACCGCACCGTGGGGCTCAGCGTCATGTGTGAGTCTCCTGCACGCGCCAGCACCGGCCCCAGGGCAGAGAGGTTAGGGGAAACCGGCCTGACGCAGGGCTGGGCCCGGCCCCCTCCAGGCCATATACAAGGTGGAGGTGGAGAAGGAGAGGAGGGCGTCAGGTCGAGGCGTTCCGCCTGCTTCCCAAAGTATCTGGCGAACACCTACTGTGACCACTCTCATCCCTGGGACAAGGTGGGGGACAGATGGAGCCCCGCCCCCCAGGGGAAGCCTGTTAAACTCAGCTTCCTCTTCACAGCCTTGGCTGCTCTGGGAGTAGATCTTGGCCCTGGAAATCTGCATTTCAAGATGAGCCCCATTGCAGTTCTAGTGGGAGGGATGAGGGGACCCCGGACCTCACCCAGCCCCTTGCCTACACCGTGTGTATTATGGAGTCCATGGGGAGGGGCTGGTCAGATGAGGTTCTTTGTTAGGAACCAAGGAGAGGTCATTCATTCATTCACTCATTCACAAATATTTATTGAGGCAAAATGCCCAGGGCTGTGGATAATAATAATGACAGCTACAGCCAAGATTTACTCTGAGTGCTTTACACAAATACTCTGCCCCCAGGCATCCCCACGGCTGGCTCTGACCCACCTCTTCTAGACCCAGGGAGGCCCTCCCTCACCATCCCAGTTAAAACTGTAACTCCCTGATTTCCCATTACATTAATTTTTCTCCAAAGCAGTTATCCCCATCTTGCCTCCTATATGTTTATTTACTTACATAGGGTCTACTCACGTGGTTGGAAGTCTTCATTTTCCCTTGTTCAGGTTACAGGAGTGCCTGCCACTTGGGTTCCCAGTGGCTCCTGTGAGGTTGGGACTCTGATTAAGCTCCTTTTCCAGAGGCCTGGAGACGTTAGGAGATGGGTCCACTCACAGCTGGGAAGGGGCAGAGCTGGGGTTCAAACACAAGTACTCTGGCTGCAGAGCCCGTGTTGATGTAAACAGGATAAACCAGGACAGGGGTCACCCGAGCCACCCTGAGCTGGTGCGCTCAGGTCAGGGTGGGTGGGGTCACGTTGGGGCTGGGAGTTGGCTGGCAGAAGAGGCACCCTTGGCTTCTGACCATCGGCCCCCTGTCCTGCCTCCCAGATGCACCCCGGAAGCCGATGGTGAACGGGACAATGGTGGCCGTGGAGGGGGAGACGGTCTCCATCTTGTGCTCCACACAGAGCAACCCGGATCCTATTCTCACCATCTTCAAGGAGAAGCAGATTCTGGCCACGGTCATCTACGAGAGCGAGCTGCAGCTGGAACTACCTGCCGTCACGCCTGAGGATGACGGAGAGTACTGGTGTGTGGCTGAGAACCAGTACGGCCAGAGGGCCACCACCTTCAACCTGTCCGTGGAGTGTGAGTACCCGCCCCCCCCTTCCCCTGCTGACTTGATCTTGACTTCCGGCTGGGCTTGATCTCCTTCACCTTCCCTGCCTTGGTGGATGGTCCGGTGGGGGTACCTGGATGACCGGAAAGCATCCGTGCATCCCAACCCGGGGTCAGCTTTGCACCAGCAGGTGAGAATGGGGAAGGTAGGGAAGCCGAATCCACAGCAAGAAATTAAAAGCCCCCCTGAGAGTACTGTGTTCTCACATCCTGGGGCGTGCTTGTCACCAAAGAGATTTCTGGATCGTGTGGCCTTTTGCGTTCAACAGTAATCACGACCTCTGACCCCTGTGTTGCATTGCTGGGTACCAGGCGTTGCCGGAAGCTCTGTACAGGGATCCGCTCGTTTCATCCGCATGACATTCCCGTGAGGGAGGCTCTAGTCCTGTCTCCCGTTTCCGGAGAAGCAAACTGAAGCCCAGAGAGGTTATGCCACTTCCCCAAAGTCACACAGCCAGAAAACGGTTCAAATCCAGGCACACTGACTCCACTTTTCCGTACGGCCGTGGTTGACTTCATCCTCTGTTATTACATCAGAATACATTGATCAGACAGTTGTGCTGTGCAGAGGGCAGTGTGGCTCTGTGGGATGTGGGGGAGGGGACCAAGAGGGCACCAAGCTTTATTATCAGATACAGTGTAGCCAGAGAGGTGGGGTGGATGCACATAGAAAGCTAACTGTCTTCGAAATGAAACTCATTCCACTGGCAAGCAGCACCTCTCCCGACATCACCACCAACAGCCCTACCCCCACCCTGGCACGGGGCCGCCATTCAGGGCCGCGGCTCCCAAGTCAACGTTTCCGCTCCCTCTCCTGCCGCAACTGCCTCTGGAGTGTCATCTCCATATTTCCATCTGCTTCGTTTTTAGCTCCGGCCTGGCCCTCCGGCACTAGTCTCCAGACTTCGCCGCCGCTGGCCTCCGTGACTCCCCCTACCGTGGTCCCCACCACACAGGTTTGCCGGAAGGCACTGAGCACAATCCATACTCAATACCGTGTATGTGGCGATAATCAGTACGTGCCAGATACAGATTATTTCTGGAGGGCCACCTTCTGTGGCAGAGGGGTGGCCACACAGGCTCTGCTGGCCTTTCACCTCTGCGCACATTCTCTGCCCGCAGCATCCGAGGTGATCGCGCGTTGTGGGGTCCTCTGCTTTCTCCATGCTTGCCCTCCTGGGCCCGGCTTCCTCCTGCTGCTACGCCCCCTTTCCCTGTCACACCCCCAAGCCAGCGGATCTTAGGTTTTAGAGGCGGAGAGCCCCCAGAGAATCTGATGGAAGCCGCGGAACGTGCACACCACCCCATCTCACATACGTTTGTAGTCCCAGACCCCTGTGCAGTAAGAGTGGCCAGCGGTCATGAACGGTCTGCTCTGGGCAGGGTTCTAACTTCCGCGGTGTTACTTTGCTGAGCCTTTGTGGCCACCTGTGAAGCACGTATGTGAGGGAGGAGAACACCAAGGTCAGAATCCCCCAAGACCATGCAGCTAGGAAGGTTGTTTAGAGCCAGGATCCTTCTGGACTCTCGTCTGCTTCTGCACCCGTGGCGGCTTCGCGTCCCCAGAGCCCTTGGGACCCAAGGACTTGCTTAATCTGGCTCGTTCTGATAACGAACACATCGGGAGTGGAAGGCCTTCAATCTGCTGGAGTTGAGAAGGAGCTGTGCCCCCCCCCCCCCGCCCCCACCACCCCTGCTGAGCCCTTTAGGCTTCCCCGAGGCCCCTTTCTGTTCCCGAAGGCTTTGTCCTGTAGCACCAGGGGTTTCGTGCTCACTGACAACGGCGGGTGCTCCTAGTGCGGGGTTTCCTGGGGTTTCCCGCTGGCCTGCTGATCCCAGGGCCAGCTCGGCGTGGGACACGCAGGTGGTGCTCGCCTCCCCTGAGTGTTTGTGGGCGGGGACCAGTCTGAGCCGTCGGCACACATTGACCTATTTTGGTCTCACAACAACGTGATGGTGAGGGACTGTTCCTCACCCCGGTTTAACAGAAGGAGACTGAAGTGTGAGCTGGTCGGCATCCCAGCTCTGTCCCCACCTTGCTGCATGGTCCCGGCCAAGGGACTCCACCTTTGCTGTGCCCCTCCGCTGAAAACTGGGTATGAGGGTAGTAGCTGAGCCCAGAGAAGGTTGTGAAGACTGTGGAGATTAGTGAGCCCCCCACAGTGCCTCGCCTGACATGTCCTATGGGCTCCTGGATGCCCGCCCGGCCTTTCCTGCCGCCGAGGTTTTGCTCGAACGCTCCCTCTGCCGGGATGGTTCTGTTGATCTCATCCTAAATCCTCAGGAGCATCGCGTTTGTGAGCCCGCCTTCAGAGTTCACGTAGCTCCTTTCGAGTAAGGACCAATACTCCTGTTTGCACAGATGAAAACTCCATCCTGGAGACCCAGGGAGGCTGAATGGCCTGATCGGGGCAGAGCTGGGCTTCCAGCTGGGCTTCCAGAACTCCCCGCTCTTTGTGGAACTTGGGGTCTGCGTAAGGTCAGTCAGGGTTTCCTAGGCGTCCCGGGCTGCCCGCAAAGCTGCGGAGACACTGAGCACGTACGGGCAGAGTGGCGGGAGGCTGTCGTCGAGCACAGCGGCGCAGTCGTGCATGAAAAGTTTTTTTTAAAAAATGTAATAGTTCAGGTTTGTCATTGTTAATGTACCCTGTGGTGTATTAACTCGTTAACACTACGGCAAGCACAGTGCCTGTCTGCCTGGGCAAAATTTGGGCTATACGTGTTTAATTTACTAGATTTAGATGCATGAACACATTGAGGTTCCAGCTGGAATCATCTCTAGTTTGAATCCGGTCACGTGACACCTGGTCCATCACTGTGACTTGCTTTTTTTTTTTTTCTGGAAATTGAAAATAAGTGGGGGAATTGATGGCCTGAGAGTCTTTTGCCCACGTAAGTGGGTTTTGGTCGGGACTGAGAACAAGAGCTCAGTCTAGAGTGAGCGGACTCTAGTGCTGGATTCTTCAGGAGGGAAAAAGAACTTGGCAACATTCAGGGGCGCCTGGGTGGCTCAGTCAGTTAAGCATCCAACTTCGGCTCAGGTCATGGTCTCACGGTTTGTGAGTTCAAGCCCCGTGTCGGGCTCTGGGCTGTCAATGCAGAGCCTGCTTCAGATCCTCTGTCTCCCTCTCTCTACTCCTCCTCCAGCCTCTCTCTCTCTCTCTGTCTCTCAAAAATAAATAAACATAAAAAAATAAAGTAAAAAGCAACATTCAAGTTAACTAACTTGGATTTAAATTTTAAAAAAGCAACATTTGAGATCCTATTATAATATCATATCTTGGAAAATGAAAGAAACAACAACAAAAAAACTGGACCAGTCCCATTTTTGTAATACAAATGGCAGCAAAGGGAGGCTCAACACAGTGATCTTGGGGGAGGATGGGGGCCGGTGCCAGTGGCAGTGGGGGGCCCCCAAGGGAGGGACGGTCAGGATGCAAGGGCGTTCTAGCGATCAGCAGGGGCACCTGCAGGACGGCCAGAAAAGGGAGCGTGGGGATTTCTATAGTTCCTACCAGTGTTCACAGAGCTGGGCTGCGTGAAAGGCGTGGTCTAAGTGTGGGGACAGAGTGGAGGCCGAGCGAGAGCCTGTCCTGATGGAAGTAAGAGACCAGCCAAATTGATCATCTAACATGGGTAGGGGTAAGTGCCGGGGAGCAGACCCAAACTCGCCGGCAATGCATAGTCACGGAAGCGAGGTGCGGTTTCCGTGAGTGGTAGGAGAGAGAGGCGTCATCTGAGCAGAGCAGGGGACTGAGTTCAGCCGATGTCAGGGAAGTGTTCCAGGCTGAGGGGGAAACGCAAAGACCCTGAGGTGGGAAAAAGCTCCATGAACTTTAAAAAACAGCGAGGAGGCCGGTGCGACTGGGAAGGAGCCATGGCGAGAGAAGATTAGTGCGGCTGGGTCCTGCGGGGGCCTTGCAAGACCCGGAAATGAATTTGGATGTCACTGTAAGTGACATGGGGTGGGGGTGGGGGGTCATCACGATCTCATTTGTGTTTTGCAAGGTGAACGAAGAGAGGGTGCAAGAGATTCTGCAAAGGGGGAAGTACAGCTCATCTCTGACGCGGCCGCCGCTGTCCTTGGCCCTCAGCTTCTGGGGGGCCTCTGGTCCCCTGAGTCCTGGTCTTTCTTGCCCCCGCAGTCGCCCCTGTGATCCTGCTGGAGTCCCACTGTGCAGCGGCCCGGGACACAGTGCAGTGCCTGTGCGTGGTGAAATCCAACCCTGAGCCGTCCGTGGCCTTCGAGCTGCCCTCACGCAACGTGACCGTGAACGAGACCGAGCGAGAGTTCGTGTACTCGGAGCGCAGCGGCCTCCTGCTCACCAGCATCCTCACGCTGCGGGGACAGGCCCAGGCCCCGCCCCGGGTCATCTGCACCTCCCGCAACCTCTACGGCACCAAGAGCCTGGAGCTGCCCTTCCAGGGAGCCCGTGAGTGGTGCGGGCCGGGGCCAGGAGCCACGGGGGTGGAGGGGGCTCCTCTTGGATCCACACTGCCCTCCCCAAGGCCGACCGAGCACGCGGCTTGATCGGGTGGTAAGGGTGCCCTTCCCGCGTGATACGGAGGGGCTGTCCTGAGTCTGCCTGTGCTCTCCTGGGTCCGCTCCTCGGCCCTCCGGCAGCTAAGCCCTCCAGGCCAGTCAGGGCGAGGACACCCCAGCTGTGTAAATGTTTTCGCTGTCACCTCTGCCCCAGCCTGGCTCCTAAGAACCCAGGTGTCCTCACTACCACCAGCAACCCTGAGGGGGCCTGGGTCTTCTGTCCTCAGACCGCCTGATGTGGGCCAAGATCGGCCCCGTGGGAGCCGTGGTCGCCTTTGCCATCCTAATTGCCATCGTCTGCTACGTCACCCAGACGCGGAGAAAGTGAGTGGCCTGCCGGGGCTCATCTGGGCGTGGGGAGTCTTCCCGGGCTAGGGAGGCGGGGAGGTCAGTTAGAGGCTGCGGGGAGGGGGGGGGGCGGGGGGCGAGGGAGGCCTCCCTGTCTGTGTGTGGGAGGGCAGTTCTGCTCTGAGAATGTTCCGAAGGATGGAGGAGAGAGGCTCCTGGCAACACGAGCCACCGCCATTCAGGGCGCGCCGGTGCCTGGGAGGGCACTTTCCCCTGATGCATCCCTGTCCCCTGCGTTCTCTGCTATGGGCCTCCTGCCCTCTAGGAGCCCTCCTCCTGAGCAGGCCGCAGCGTGATGGGGGAATGCCAGCTACCCCTGGCTCGCAACCATGGGGTCGGCCCCAGGTGGTTCCAGGGCCCTGGTGATCCCACACCTCATTTCTGGCAACAAAAACACTCCCGGCCCCATAGAGAGAAGGCTGGAAACAACTCTGGGGTTCCTTGAGTGAAACTCCTAAGGTGGATGGGGTGCAGAATGGAAGGGAGAGGGAGGCCTGGGACTCTCCCTGGGGCTGACATGTCCTGCCCTGCAGAAAGAACGTGACAGAGAGCCCCAGCTTCTCGGCGGGGGACAACCCCCCGGTCCTGTTCAGCAGCGACTTCCGCATCTCTGGGGCGCCAGAGAAGTATGAGGTGAGGGCCTGTGGCTCCAGCTTAGCTGGAGTACCTGGGTGCCAGGGACACGGAGGGTCTGGGAGAGCCTGGGGGGCCAAGGGGCAGCAGGGAGGCTGGCCCCTCAGAAGGGGCAGGGAGGAAGTGCGGAGGGCTGGCTGCACCTGGGCTGGGCAGGGCGCTCGGGCTGAGGCCGTGAAGGGGGCCGAGGGGCTCCGCCGAGGGCAGCCCCCATCCTCCCCACCCGGGTCTGTGACTGCATTTCCTTCTCCAATAGTCCAGAGAGGTCTCTACCCTGGAATGAGCGCCCCAGGAGGTAGGTTCCGGGGGCCTCAGTGTGCCCGCCTCTGGGCCCTTGTCGGGCCGTGGGGTTGGCGTGCATGTGTGTGCGTTCTCGTCAGGCATCCAGGACGGCTCCTGGTCAAGTCCGGCCCTGCCCGGCACTCCTGGCCTTGTCTATTCTGTCTTGTTGCTGCTCCCTTCTGTCTGTGGCCGCTGCCCCTTGTCTGTGTCCAACGGGTGGGGGCGGGGATGGGGCACATGACAGGGAAGCCGAAGTCACACCTGCAGGGTCTCGCAGACTGCGGAGGGGAGCCTCACCAGACCCAAACATAGGGGAAGGACGCACTGAGCCAGGCATTTGCAAATATTTGGAAAGGTGGGATCCCGAGCAGGTGGCTTTAATCTGGGAAGATGCTATGGGTTGACTTGCATGCCCCTCAAATCCCTATGTTGAAGAGGGCTTCCCGGAGACGTTGAATTTGTAGGTGACTTTCGGGCTCAGCAAGGAAGAGGTGGTTGTGCGTCGGGGCACCCGTGGGGGCAAAGGCCCCAGGGTGGGACGAGAAAGGAGGTTCACGTGGGGCTTTGGGACTCAACTCTGGGGCCGTGCAGGCGCAAGTAGCCGCAGCCTCTGGAAAAGGTGGAACGAGGGCCTCCTAACGGGCTGGTTCTGTTCCTAGAGCGAGAGGCGACTGGGATCTGAGAGGAGGCTGCTGGGCCTTCGGGGGGAACCCCCAGAGCTGGACCTGAGCTATTCTCACTCGGACCTGGGAAAACGGCCCACCAAGGACAGCTACACCCTGACGGAGGAGCTGGCCGAGTATGCTGAAATCCGTGTCAAGTGAGGGGGTGGGGGCAGCCCGCGTGGCCACCCCTCCCTCGGGACCCTCACCGGCCCCTACTGGCTATGGGCTCCCTTGCTCCCCAGAGCGGTGAGGGCTGGGGCAGGAAAGGGATGGGGCGGGTGACGGTGAGGTCCTGGGGGCCCGGCCTCCCCTCCTTCCCAGCTGCCCCCACCCTGCCAGCACCCACCCCGCACTGTGGCTCCTCTCTAACCTCCTTTAACCTCATCTGTCCAGAGGGGAGCTCCGTCTGTCTGTCCGTGTTATTTATTGCTGCCCCCTGCCTGGTCTCCTGCCCCCACACCCGGCCCCAGGGCCTGTACAGAGGGACATGAAATAAATGCCCTGAATCCAAATACCTATCTAGATACTGATGACTCTTTTTAAAATTTCTTTTTAAAGTTTATTTATTTATTTTGAGAGACAGAGACATTGTGAGTGGGGGAGGGGTCGGGGGCGGGGAGAGAGAATCCCAAGCAGGCACTGCACTGTCAGCACAGAGCCCCACACGGGGCTCGAACTCACAGAACTGCGATATGGTGCCCTGAACAGAACCCGAGATTTGGACACTTAACCGACTGAGCCACCTGGGCGCCCCGATCCTGATGATTTCTGATCCATCCTAGGGGAGCCAGCGTCGCCCTCCTCGCCCTCTGCAAGGCCCCGTGTGGCGACGTGGGCCCAGGAATTCTAGCCCTGAGCCCAGGCCAACTGCCCTGAAGCCGCTCCCACTCGGGGCTGGCAGCTGTGAGCTGAGTCTGGCCCCTTCGCTCACTCCCATTCCCTCCTGCGCTCTGCCGGGCGGGGTGACCGCAGGTCGGGGTGACCGCAGATCTTACCGTCTCGTAAGCCTGTGTTGGTTTGACTGCCTTCCCCCCACGTTCGTGCCACAGTCTGTAGCTTCAGCCTCTCCCACCTCACTCATTTGGTTCAAGAAACATTAATTAGGCACCAGCTGTGTACCAAGCCCTGTCAAGAAGCTCAGGCTATCGTGGGAAGGGATAGGACAACCCTGTGAAGGTAAGAACGCTGCGGCTCCGAGAAGCCAGGTGATTTCCCCAGGGTCCCAGGGCTAGGAAATGGAGTGGCCAGGCCCTGGACTCAGTTCTTCGTTTTCCATAACCCCTGTTGGGAACGTGAAGAGGTTAATTAATCTCCACTTACCTTCCCTAACAAGTATGACAGTGGCTCTCACAATGGTCCCTGTACCAGTGGCATAAGCGTCCCCTGGGAACCTGTCAGAAAGGCACATTCTCAAGGCCCCTTGTCAGTCTGCAGGAACTAAAAGCTCGGGGGTGGGGGGGCGGCAGTCTGTGTTTTGACGAGTCCTCCGGGTGATTCTGAGGCATCGATGTTCGGGAACCTAGGGGAGCCGAGGCACAAAGGTTAAATCACGTCCTTGAGGTCCCCCAGCTGGTGACTGCACGGCCCCAACCTGAGCCCAGAGCCGGGCTCCCGCCACTGTGCGCTCCGCCATCTTGAAGCAACGGGGGCTCACGGGACGGAAGGTGCTGAGGGAGCGGGGAGGACAGGGCCGCAATTGGGCCGCGGGCCCTGGGCCGGGGCTGTTCTCCCTGCTCTTTGAAGAAGGCAGAGGATACCACAGAGGCCAAAGTCAAGGCTGAGAGGCGGGACTAACCAAACCATGTCCGGAGGGAAAGTGATGAGGCCGCCTCCGGCTAGGATGGCGAGCCCACTTGCAGAAGCAAGAAGGGGCCGTGGGTGGTCTCGGGGCTGTGAGCAGTGGGGAGGGGACCGACCCCAGGCCTAGCCCGAGCCCCTTCCTCCCGGAGCCCTCTTGGTCCGGTAGAGAGAAGGACGTTGAACAAATGACCTCACACGTTGATGCCCGACTGCCACCGATGACGCCTGCTCCCGAGGGAAGTGCAAGGGGGGCTTTTAGAGCCCGGGACGGAAGTGTGCCTCGGGGTCTCAGGGGTCGGGGGAAGCGTCCCGATGACAGGAAAGTCTCACAGGAACACAGCGTGTGAAGGCCCCCCCAAGTGGGAACATATTTGGCAAGATCCCGGGAGCCGAGAGGAAGGACGGAGCGTGGCGGAGGATGAGGCAGAGAATCGTGGGGACTTCACAGGAGCCACGGGGGAAGTTCCGAGCAGATCTCCTGCGCAACGCAGGACCCCGCCCTGACGCACCTGTCCTCTGACGACAGACTCTGGCTCCGGCAGGTCTGGGCTGGTAGGAAGGCCCCTAAGGACTTCGCCCCGAGGAGCAGAGCAGTGTCAATAATGAGGGACTCCGGTAACCCTGTGCTGCCCAAAGGGCCGCCCGAGTGCCATGCTGGAGAGCAACTTCTACATTAATACTGATGTTTCATTCGGCATGGATCGGAACAAAAGGAAAGCGACACGCCAAACTGGTGATTGGGTTGTTTTTTTGTTTTTTGTTTGTTTTTTAACAAAAGCTTAGGATGAGGCTGTTTAAAAAATAATCAGTCAAGTCGGGGTGCCCGGGTAGCTCAGTCAATTTAAGCATCCAACTCTTTCTTGATTTCGGTTCGGGTCATGATCTCACAGTTTCATGAGATCAAGTCCCGCATCAGGCTCTGTGCTGAGAGTGGAGCCTGCTTAAGATTCTCTCTCTCTCCCTCTCTCTCTCTCTCTCTCCCTCTGCTTCTCTCCCCCACTCATGCTGCTCGTTCTCTCTCTCTCTCTAAAATAACTTAAAACCCCACTCATGCTAATCGTTCTCTCTCTCTCTAAAATAACTTAAAACAGTCAAGTGAATTGATTTAAAGAGATGTATGAAATAAAGGACAGACAGAACAAAAGTCCTGAAGGTCATAGGCAGACCTCTAAAGTTTACGGAAAAGGAAGTGATCTGATACAAAGACCGTCTCTTAAGAGGGACTAACATTCAGCGATGACACACAAGGAGGACCGGAATTCGGGATATCACACTCCACCCCTCTCCTAGACTCCCCCCAGAATTCATCTCTTCCATTGACACATGGTTCCTGAGCACCTATTACGTGCCTACTAAGCATCTACTGAGCACCCATGCTGGGCTCCAGGGATATCACAGTGACCAAGAAGAAACTCCTTCCAACCTCATGAGGCTGACACTCTGTGGAAGAGACAGATGACAATCAGTCAAACAAGTGCTGGTTGGGGAGTGGGTGTGCTAAGAAGGAAAGTGAGCACGATTGGACAGGATGTGCTGTGTAGGGCTACCATCTTGGAAAGAGGTCATTTGAGTAGAGAGAAGGAAGTGAGGGAGGGGATTCTGGTCATTTGTGAAGAATGTGGATCCAGGGAAAAGCCAAGATCGTGTGCAATCTTGCACGCGTGGCAATGTACACGTTATGTTTAGGAACCAGAAGGAAACCAGCATGCCTGGGGGGGGGGGGAGGGAGTTGGTGAGCCGGAACAGTTCCCCAAGGAAGCCTGATCACAGGCCTTATAGGACAGTTAGGACTTGGTCTTTTACTCAGAGCGATCTGGGTTGTCACTGGAGGATTATACACAGAAGCATATTAAGGAGGGGCTGAGGTTTCTAAGACCCCACTGTGGGGACAATGAACCCAGCTGATGGGCAGCTGTGGGCAGAGGGCTCAGGAGGCCAAGAGAGAGGAAGTGGAGACAGTGAGAGGGGAGAGGTCAGGACCTCTGTTGTAAAAGGAAATGACGGAGCTTGCTAGTGCTGGAGGAGAGGGAGAGAGAGGGGTTCCAGACAGCCTCTTCCTCAGCCACCGAAGACGGTGGAAGGAACAAGCTCGTGGAGAACACAAGTGTGCCCTACTCCAGCCGCATCAATAGGAAAGGCTGACGGCAGCCCGCCCTTGGGAAATTACAAGCTGAGGAAGAGTCAGAACCTATGACATGGTGACTTAGAGACATGGGGACAGAGGCACAGGATGACGTCTGGCTGGGCCAGCGTAGAGGTGAGCAGGTCTCATGTGGGCAGGGACAGCCACCGCGTGTAGGAAGGAAGACGCCTAGGCACCGGGCCAGGGTCATGACCACAGGCATCTCCTTTTCCTCTTCTCCTGCCACCTCCCAGGTTCCTCCTGGCTGAGAACAACCCATCCCTGGCAGCCCCCAGTCCTATCCTGAGGACAGTGCCTGCAGCAGGCAGCTTGTCATCCTCATCAGTGAAAGGGCTCCAGGCCAGAGCCTCCTTCCCTGGGTTTTCTTCCCCACCCTCCTCGCTGTCAACTCCAGCCTGTTCCCCGGACAGGAGGAGACAACCTCAGCCTCACAGGCCTCCCGGGCAGGGCAGCAGGCAAGCAGAAGACCCACCCCCAGAGTCTGGTCTGCCTGGAGTAGCTCCCCTGGGGAATGGGAGGAAAAAAATAGTTTGGTCTCAAAGGGTCTCTCTGTCAAGCCCCAACTCCAGGTCACCCATGAGGTGTTGGTCAAGCAGAGCGAGTGACAATATCCATAATAATAACAGCTCACTTTTACAGCACATTTATTTCGTGACAGCCACTGTGTGAAGCACTATATTTGCCCGTGATTTCTCACAGCACACCCATGAGGTCAGTTCTGCCAATATCATCATCTCCCTTAGGAGGGAAACTGAGGGATGTCACAACTGATAATTGACAGCACTTGGATTTGAAACCAGGTCTGTTTACCACATACTTGTCATAAGGCGCTCACACAGCTGAGTCCATCACACGGGTAACCTCACTAAACCTGTGAGGAGGGCGCGATCACTATCCTCATGTTATGGTCCTGGGGAGGGGGCTCCGAGGGGGCACATGGCCAGGTGGGGAGTGATAGCCCAGGGCTCACGGTAGCACCTAGTTGCCTGGCTCCACTGCTTTCCCCGAGGGGATGTGACCCAAAGTGCTGGCCATCCACCATAAAAGGAGAGGCACATCACCCAATGTCAATTACAGGAAGAATTGTCAATTACAAGCCCCATTGGAAGAATCATCAACAGGAAGGAATCACTGATAAATACAGAAAGTATTTAGAACACTTGGCCACCCAAAATGGAGACTATCTACCTCTTTGGAAGGAAAGTTGGAAAGAAGAGTAAAGGCACCAAAGTCATAGAGTTCTGCTTCCACCCTGGCCTTCTCCATAAGCCTTTGGTCTCCAGAAACCGAGGCACATCCATGAGTCTACTGCCCAGTTTCCTCCTGTTACAAGACTGTGAGCGATGCCCGGAGTTAGGCCAGCAGAGGTCTCAGGCACTCCTTCTAGGTGATGATTAGGGATTTAAGTCCCCAGTGGGTCCCCTGCCAGAGACCTTTGGGACCCTGTTCCCCAGCTGGAGCCCCCATTGAGATTGCTGGGGACTTTAATTTTTATTCTGAAATAATTATAGAATCACAGGAAGTTGCAAAAATAGAACTTTTTATTGTGAAATAATTATAGATTCACAGGAAGTTGCACAGATAAAACAGAGGTCTTGTGTGCCCATATTTTACACAATTATGGTACAGTATCAAAACCAAGAGTGTGACATTAGTAGAGTGTGTGTATACAGTTCCGAGTCCTTTTATCACATGTCTAGATGTATGTGGCTATCGCTGCAATCAAGATCCAGAATTACTCCCTTACCACAAGGCTTTCCCTTGTAGTCATGCCCACTTCCTTTGCCCCTGGCAACCAGTAATCTGTTTTCCATCTCTATCATTTTGTCATTTTATTTGGTCTGTTACATAAAAGGAATCATATGGTACATGACCTGTTGAGGTTGATGTTTCCTTTTTTTCTTAGTACGATGTCCTTCAGAATCATCCAAGCTGTGTGTGTCAATACCTTGTTCTCTGCTATTACTACTCCATGGTATGGATGGATCACAATTTAAGCATTCACCTACATGACATGCTGGTTCTTGCCAGTTTTTGGCTATTACAAATAAAGCTGCCATGAACAACTGTGTTAAGGTTTTTGTGTGGACGTAAGTTTTCATTTCTTGGGGATTAACACCTAGGAATGCAATTGCTAAGTCATATGGTGGTGCGTTTTGTTCATTTTTCCAAGAAACTCACCATCTATTTCCCAGAGTGGCTTCACCATTTTACATTCCCACCAGCAATGTGTGAATGATCCAGTTTCACTGTATCATCACCCGCACATGGTATTGTTATTATTTTTTATTTTGACTGTTCTAATAGGTATGTAGTGATATCTTACCAGGGTCTTGATTTACATTTCACTGATGGCCAGTGATGTTGAACATCTTTTTATGCGCTTATTTGCCATCTGTGAAACGTGTCCCTTCGGTGAAACATCTCTTCATGACTTTTGCCCGTTTTCTAGTTGCCTGTTCGATCCACTTACTTAAAGTGTATACTTCAGCGGTTTTATGCATATTCACAGAGGTGTGCAACCTTCACCACAATCAATTTTAAAATGTTTTATTTTAAGTAAACTCCACACCACATGTGGGGCTCAAACTCATGACCGAGATATCAAGAGTTGTATGCTCTACCAACTGAGCCAACCAGGCACCCCCAACCACAATCAGTATTAGAACATTTCATCAACCCCCAAATAAACCCATGTCTATTAGCAGTCACCCCCCATTTCCTCTCAGCCCTAGGCAATCATTAAATACTTTACGTCTCTATAGATTTTCCTTTTCTAGACACTCCATATAAATGGAATCATACAACATGTGGTCTTTCGTGATCAGCTTTTTTCACTTAATGTTTCCATCTTCACCCATGTGGTAGCATCTATCAGTACTTTATTTCTTTTTATTGCCAAATATTACATTGTATGGATATACCACATTTTCTTTATCCATTCATCACTTGATGGACACCTGGGTTGTTCCTACTTCTTGGCTCTGATGAATAATGTCACTACAAATATTTGTGTTCAAATTTCTGGACGGATATGTTTTACTCTTGGGTATACACCAAGGAGTAGAAGTGCAGAGAGATATGGTAATCCTATGTTTAACCTGAGGAACTGTTTTGAGATTGTTTTCCAAAGTGGCTGGACAATTTTATACTCCTACTAGAAATATATAAAAGATTCAGCTACTGCACATCCTTTCTAGCATTTGATATTGCCACTATGTTTAATTTCAGCTAAGAGATGTGTGGTAGTATTACCTCATTGTGATCTTAATTTGCATTTCTCTAAAGGTCAGTGATTGCTGTCCATTTTTTATATGATTGTCTTTGGTGAAATGTCTCCTCATGTCTTTTGCCTGTTGTGAAAATTAATAGAAGGAAGCCTCACTAAAATGGAGCAGGCTAGAAAGGGGAGCCATACCACTCAATGCCAATTACAGGAAGAACTGTCAATTACAGACCCCAAAAGAAGAATCATCCACAGGAAAGAATCCTCAATTACAGGGCCCAACAGGGGAAAGAAGCACATTGCATCTCCTACAAGAAATCAATCACCCCTGCAACTCAGCCAGTGAGAAACTGTCATCACCCTGGACTTGGGCTTTTCTCCAATGGACTTTCATTCCAAACAACACCTTTTAACTTCCTCCTTGTCCATAAAATAAAGTTCCTTTCCTTTGTTGGACTTGCCTATACAATTGCATGTCCCAAATTGCAATTGTCTGTTATTCCTGAATAAACTAATTTTTGCTGGTAAAATAACTTCCTGGTTTATTTTTAGGATTAACACCATCTTCTAATTTGATTTTTTTTAATTGAGTTTTTTAATGTTGAGCTTTTATATATGTGTGTGTGTGTGTGTGTGTGTGTATGTGTGTAATTATATACATACATATATATATTCTAGATATGCAAATATTTTCTTCTAGTCTGTAGTTGGTCTTTTCCTTGTCTTAACAAGGTCTTTCACAGAGCAAAACAAAAGCAAAAACGAACACAAATTTTTAATTTTGATGAAATCCAATTTATAGATCATGACCTGAGCTGAAATCGAGAGTCAGATACCTGGGCGGTTCAGTTGGTTAAGCGTTCAACTTCGGCACAGGTCATGATGTCATGGCTCATGTGTTTGAGCCCCGGGTTGGGCTCTGTGCTGACAGCTCAGAGCCTGGAGCCTGCTTTGGATTCTGTGTCTCCCTCTATCAGCCCCTCCCCTGCATGCTTGCTCTCTCTCTCTCTCTCATTCAAAAATAAACATTAAAAAAAAAAAAAAAAAGTCAGACGCTTAACCAAATGAGCCACTCAGGTGCCCCTCCATGTTACCTTCTAAAAGTGATTTAGTTTTATGTTTCACATACAAATCTATAATCCACTTTAATTTTTGTACAAAGTGTGAAGTTTGGGTTGAGGTTCATGTTTTGCTTATGGATGTAACCAATCTCTCTACCAACATTTGTTGAAAGATTATGTTTCTTCCATTGGATTGCTTTTGCTCCTTTATAAAAAAATTAGTTGGCCATCCTTGTTTGGGGTCATTTCCGGGTTCTTTAGTCCATTTATCTATGTATTTATTCCCCCCACCAATACCACACAGTTTCGATTACTGCACATTACTCTATAATAAGCTTTGAAATCGGGGTAGAGTGACCACCCCTTTATTCTTCTTTTTCAGAAATGTTTCCTATTCTAGTTCTCTGTCTTTCTACATAAACTTTAGAATAACCTTGTCTAGGAGCACCTGGGTGGCTCAGTCGGTTAAGTGTCCAACTCTTGATTTTGGCTCAGGTCATGATCTCACGGTTTGTGAGATCGAACCTTGCATTGGGCTCTGCACTGACAGCACGGAGCCTGCTTGGGATTCTCTCCCTCTCTCTCTGTTCCCCTACCCTGCTCATGCTTTCTCTCTCTCTCTCAAAATAAATAAACATTAGAAAAAAGAATAATTTTGTCTATAGCTACAAAAATTTTTTCTGGGATTTTGAAAGTAATTGACTTGAATCTGTTTAATCAATTTGAGGAGAATTGACATCTTTATCATGTTTAATCTTCTGATTCATGAATGTAGTATTTACTTTGGTCTTTTATTTTTTTCAGCAGTGTTTTATCATTTTCAGTATACAAGTCTTATATATGTCTTGTTAGATTTATTACATCTAGTTATGTCTTTTTAAAAAGCCATTATAAATGGAATTGTATTTTACATTTCAGTTTCCACATGATTATTGTCAGTATTAAAAAAGTGAGTAAATGACTAATACTTGTGTTAATTTTGTATTCTGCAACCTTGCTGAATTTCCAGTACTGTATTCAGTACAGTGGTGATTGTAGACACCTTAGGGTGGAAATATTCAGTCTTATAGTGTTGATAGGCCAATTTTAGTTTTTTTAAGTTAGTTGCTGATTATCAAGTGGAGGAATTTCCTGTCTATTCCTAGTTCTCAGAGAGTTTTTATTGTGAATGGGTGTTGGATTTTGTTAAAATTTTCCACAACAATTTATATGATCATGTGATTTTTCTTCTTTATCCTATTAATATAAGATTACATTGTTTGATTCGCAAATACTGAACCAGCCTTGCATCCCTCAGACAATCTCCATTTGGTCATAGTATATAGTTCTTTTTGCATATTGCTGAATTCTATCTGCTAATATTCTGATAAAATTTTTTGCCTCTATATTCATGAGGAATATTGGTCTGTAGTTTTTCTTTGCATTGTCTTTGTCTTTTTGTTTGTTTGTTTCGGGGTAATACTGGCTTCTCAGAATGAGCTGAGAAGTGTTTCCTCTACTGTTTTCTGGATGATATTATGTAGAATTGGTGTTACTTCTTTACACATTGGGTAGAATTCTCCAGTAAAGCCATATGTGCCTGGAGATTTCTTTTTCATGTTTTAAATTATCTCAGTAGTTATAGGGCTCTACAAATTACCTAACTGACATCTGGAGGGGTGTGGTAGTTTTTACTTTTTGAGGAATTGATCCACTTAATCTAAGTTTTGAAATTTATGTGCATAGAGTTGTTCATAGTATTCTCTTATTACCTTTTTGATGTCTGCAGGACCTGTAGTGGTATCCCATTTCATTATTTTTTTTTTAAGTTTATTTCTTTATTTTGAGAGAGAGAGAGAGAGAGAGAGAGAGTGCTTGTGTGAGCACTTAAGCAGGGTAGGGACACAGAGAGGAGGAGAGAATCCCAAGCAACCCAGGGCTTGATCCCACAAACCATGAGATCATGACCTGAGCCAAAATCAAGATTCAGCCACTTAACCGACTGAGCCACCCAGGTGCCCCCATGCCCCATTCATTCTTAATGTTAGCAATTTGTCGTCTCTTTCTTTTTTTGTCAGCCTTGCTAGAGATTTGTCAATTTTATTGGTCTTTTCAGTGAAACAGATATTTAATTTTCTCTATTATTTCTGTGTTTTCAGTCTCATTGATTTCTGCCCTTATGTGTATTTCCTTCCTTATGCTTGCTTTGGGTTTATTTTTCTCTTATTTTCTAGCTTCTGGAGACGGAGACTTTTATTACTGATTTGAGACTTTTCTTCTTTTAATGTAACCCTTTAGTTCTATAAATTTACCTCCTGTGCTTAGCTGTGTACCACAAAATTTGATAAGTTTTATTTTCGTTTTCTTTCAGTTCAATGTATTTTTTATATTTCCCTTGAGATTTCCTCCTTGACACATATATTATTTAGAAGTGTGCTGTTTAGTTTCCAAGTCTTCAGAGATTTTTCTGTTATTCATTTCTAGTTTGATTCTATTATGGTTAGAGAATGTACTCTACAAGATTTCAATTATTTCAAAGTTTCTAAGTCTTGTTGTATAGCCCTAAATTTAGTTTATCTTGGTATATGTTCCATGGATTCTTGAAAAGAATGTGTATTACATCATTTGAGCATCAACTAGATCCTGTTGGTTGATGGTGTTCTTGCGTTCTTATATATCCTTGCTGATTCTAATGTCTAGTTGCTCTATCATTTGTTGAGGGAGGGATGCTAAAGTTTCTAACTATAACTGTGGCTTTGTCTATTTCTCCTTTCATTTCTATTGGTTTTTGTTTCATGTATTTTTTAGCTGTGTTGTTTGGTACACACACATTTAGCATTGCTATGTCTTCTTGGTGGATTGACCCTTTCCTTATAACATCCCTCCCTAGCTTTGGTCATTTTCTTTGTTCTGAAGTTTACTTTTCTTAAATTAAGATATAACTGACATACAACATTAGTTTCAAGTGTACAACATGATTTAATATTTATATATATTGTGAAATGATCACCACAATAAGTCTAGTTAACATCCATCATCACCACACACAGTTATAATTTTCTTCTTTTAAGATCTACTCTCTTAGAAATTTTCAAATATAGCAGTATTATTAACTATAGTCACTATGCCGTATATTACACCCCCAAGACTTATTTTATAACTGGAAGTCGGCACCTTTTGACCACCTTCACCACTTTTGACCACCTCCCCATCCTCTGCCTCTGGCAACCACCAATCTGTTCTCTGTATCTACAAGTTCATTTTGTTTGTTTTTTAGATTCCACATATAAGGGAGTTAAGGCAGTGTTTGTTTTTCTGTTTGGCTTATTTCACTTAGCATAGTGCCCTTAAGGTCCATCCATGTTGTCACAAATGGCAAAATTTCCTTCTTTCTTATGGCCGAGTAATATTCCATTGTATATACACACATCACATTTTCCTTATCCATTCATTCACTGATGCACACTTAGGAGGCTTCTATGTCTTAGGTATTGTAAATAATACTGCAGTGAACTTGGAGGTGCCATATCTTTTTGAATTAGTGTTTTCATTTCCTTCAGATAAATACCCCAGAAGTGGAATTGCTCATACATAATGGTAGTTCTATTTTTAATTGTTTTGAAGAACTCTACTTTCTTTTCATTAATTTACATCATTTTATTTTCAACTTGCCTGTCTAATTACATTTGAAGTTATTTTCTTATGACAGCATATAGTTGGGTCATTTTTTTAACTCACTCTGTCAATCTCTGTCTTCATTTGTGTATTTACACCACTTACATTTAATGTAATTACTTACATGGTAAGGCCTAAGCCTGTCATTTTATTTTTATTTTATTTTTGCTCTCTCAATTTTTAATTTCTTTGTTTTCTTTTTTCCTACCTTCATGTAGGTCTCTTGAACAATTTTTAAAATTCCATTTTGATTTATCTATAGTGTTATTTAACATATCACTTTGTATAGTGTTTTAGTGGTTGATCTAAGCATTACATTATATAGAACTTATCAAAGTCTACTGGTTTCAAAATTTTACCAGCTCAAGTGAAGTATAGAAACTTTACCTCCTTTACATCCTTTTACCCTCTCCCATTTATAATTATCTTAAATATTTCTTCTACAGACACTGAGAACGGTATTACACAGTGTTATAGATTTTGCTTTGCCAGACATAATTTAGAAAACTCAAGAAGAGAAGGAAAGTCCTTTGTATTTACCCATAGGTTTGCTCTTTCCATTTTCTTTCCTCCTTTCTGGTGTTCCAAAATTTCTTTTAAAAAAAAAAATCATTTTCTTTCAAGGGCGCCTGGGTGGCTCAGTCGGTTGAGCGTCCAACTTCGGCTCAGGTCACGATCTCACGGTTCATGAGTTTGAGCCCCGCGTTGGTCTCTGGAACCTGCTTCAGATTCTGTGTCTCCCCATGTCTGCCTCTTCCCTGTTCACGCTCTGTCTCTCTCTCTCTCTCTCTCTCTCTCTCTCTCAAAAAAAAAAAAATTTAAAAAATGTTTAAATAATTTTCTTTCTGTTTAGAAGATTCCCTTATAGCCACTCTTCTAGGGTCTCTGTTGGTTAAAAATTCTGTTAGTTTTCCTTCATCTGAGAATGTCTTGATTTCCCTTTCATTCCTGAAGGATAGATATACATTTCTGGGTTGATAGTTCTTTTCTTTCAGTATCTAAGAGATGCTGTTTCACTTTCATAACACCTTTCTTATCACCTTTTTGATACAAAATCTACTGTCATTTGAATGGGTTTTCTCCCTGTAGGTAATGCATCATTTCTCTGTGGTTGCTCTCAAGATTTTTTCTTTGTCTAATTTTTATAAGTTTGACTAGTATGTGTCTTGACATGGATTTCTTTGGGTTAATCTTGTTTGGGATTCACTCAGCTTCTTGAATCTGTAGATAATATGGTTTTTGTTTGTTTTGTCAAATTAGGAACATTTCAGCCATTATTTCTTCAAATATTTTCTCAGGCTCACCCTCTTTCTCCTCTCCTGAGACTCCAATGACATGAATGTTAGATCTTTTGTTATACTAGCCACACATGTCCTTGAGGCTCTGTTCTTCTTCTTCTTTTTTTTTTTTTTCTTCAGTTTGTTCTATCTGTTTTTCAAATTGGGTAATTTCTAATGTTCCATGTTCCATTCTGTTGTTGAGCTCATTCATTAGGGCTTTTAATTTCAGTTATTGTATTTTTTAGTTCTAAAATTTCCTTTTGATTCTTTATTATTTCTTTGCTGACACTCTATTTTTTTCAATAGGTTTCAAACATGTTTGTAATTGCTCACTGAAGCATTTTTATGATGGCTGTTTTAAAATCCTTGTTAGATAATTCCAACATCTGTGTCATCTTGGTGTTTGTGTCTGTTGATTATCTTTTTGCATTCAGTTTGAGAACTTCCTGGTTCTTAGTAGGCTGAGTGATTTTCAGATGAAACCAGGACATTTTGGGTATTATTTATGGGACTGGATCTTATTTAAATCAGTGTTTTAGCAAGCTTCCCCTGACACTGTTCCAGTGAAATGAACAGGGGCACTGCCTCATTATTGCCAAATGGGGGTAGAAGTTCAGGTTCTCCACTCAGCCTCTCTTGACAGCTGGTGTGTGTGTGTGTGTGTGTGTGTGTGTGTGTGTGTGTGTGAAGTTTTCTCATTGCTGGGCAGGGGTGGAAGATCAGGTTCCCCATTATGCATCCATTAATACCATCTTGACTGGGAGAGGGAGGGGGTACATCATTATTGCTCTCCACATGGCTTTCATGCATATTCCACAGAAGTTGGGCTTATGATCACTGAGTGATGGTGAAAGTCCTGATTCTCCCCTAGACCTCCTCTTACACCACTCCAATGAGGCGTATGATGTCTCATCACAGGGTGGGGTTGGATGTTCAGGCTGCCCATGTGGTTTCTACTGACACTGCGGGGAGAAAGAGCCCAGAGGGGCTGGAGGGCCCAGCCCCACACTCAGCCTCCTCTGGCACCACTCAGATATAGTATGGGGGCGTGGCCTGGCAAGGATGAAAGTCTAGGGTCCCACTCAGCCTTTGCTGTCAGGGGTAGAAGTGAAGCAGCAGGTTTTTCTGTGACATTTCGCTGGAGTAGAGCAGTTACTGCATGAAAGATTTCTGTCTTTCTGGGCTGCCCCTTTCTTGATTCTTTAGCTAGAAGAGCAGAGTTTTGCTGGAACTTTTTTTTTTTTTGTCTGTGCTCATTGTCATTTCCAGTTGCTTGCTTCTCCAGTATTCAGTCTGGGATAGATGAAGCGAAGAGAAAACCCAGAGAATTCATGGTCATATCATTCCTCAGGTCCCAAGGTCCCTAACCAGTGTGCCTTCTCTCAATCTTTCAGTGTCTTCCTATGCTTATTTTATAATATCCAGAGTTTTTAATTGTTCTTAGCAGAAGAAATAGGGAAGAATATACCTTCCCATAACATTACTGTCTTTTGAATAAATTGTTCCTTTTGTTTCTTTTTTTGTTTGCTTTTTAAATGTTTATTTATTTTGGGGAGAGAGAGGGAGACAGAATCCAAAGCAGGCTCTGAGCTGTCACCACAGAGCCCAACGCGGGGCTCAAATTCATGAACCGTGAGATCATGACCTGAGCCAAAGTCAGATGCTTAACCGACTGAGCCACCCAGAAGCCTCTCTCCTTTTCTGTTCCTTTCTCAGTGGCTGGTAGTCAGTAGAGTTTGATGATACCAGGGTGAAGATTTCTCAGAGACTTCCCTGACCATCTGTAGGATTTGAATGGCTTTGCCCGATGTCTGGGTCTGGTCTCAAGACACTCACAGACTAGAAGCCTGATGAAAGTGGTAAGTTTCTAGTCTCAAGACTTGCCCATTCAAGAACACTCCATGAAAGTTATCTTTTTTCCTTTTGATACTGTGAGCTCTTCCCTCAACCCTCGGGAGCTGCTGGAGCATCAGTGTAAGTGATCAGATTTCCCGACCATTCTGGCCTTTGGAGAGAAAGTAATAGGAATGAGAGTAACTGGATGGTGTCACTAAACTACCAACACTTTCATATTGCCTTGTGCCTTTTTCAGCAGGCTGGCAGTTCTAATCTGCTTGGCTTAAATTATCAGCATTTCCTGAGAGCTGGATAGAGAGGAAGTTGTGGAGGGACTAGCTCTGAAACTATCTGATGTAGAAACTCCATACACTGAACCTAAAAACTGACCGTAGGTACTCAAGTGTTCCTTTCAAGCTGATTCCAAGCCCAAGTTGCCCTCATGGCCTCTTTTCCCCCCTCCCCACTTCACCATGCCTCTTGGTTGCCCTGAGAGTCACACAGGGGCAGGGGGTGGGGCCAAGGAGGGTGAAAATCCTTCGCTGTGCTTCCCCTTTCACTCTCAGATGCTGCCAAGGTCCCTGAAGAGGGAAGACACGAGGAAACAGGTAAAAATTATTTTGCTCTCTTTTGCATTCAGCATGCCGGCACGGAGCAGCTGCTGTGTGCCAGGCACAGTTCTTGGGGTTGGGAGCACAGCGGGGACCCCCCCTTACCCATGTATCAACAGGATGTAGACCCCCATCTTTGAGCATGCCCTCTGATGGCCTTGTGGAGTCTTCTGAGAATAGGATGGGTCACCAGATGCCCAGGAGGGAAGAATGGACTCAGGGAGGCGGGCTCTGAGATCCTGCAAGGCCCTCAGCAGGCCTATGACGAGCAGGCCACCATGGGTCTGGGTAGCATGGCCTTGTCCTGAGCCTTTGTGCCTAATGCCTATTTTCCCCAGCCTCCACGCCCCACCCTGTCTCAGCAGCCTTCCGCTTCCAGGTCTAAGGTCCCACTTCTTATGTCCCAGCGACTGCCTGGAGCTGCCGGGGGCGAGCGCGTAGCTCTGCTCTGAGAAGTGCCCTCTCCCCCTCATCCCAAGGCATTCCCCCATGAAGGTGCGGCTGGCGGCTGGCGGCTGGCGGCAGAAGGGGCACAACGGTCCGGCTACTGGAGGCTGGTCTTTGCCCCAGAGAATGGAATCTAGCCCTTGCCACAGCTCTTGTGCTGTGGCACAAGAACCCAAAGGGGACCCGCAGCGCATCCCTCAAAACGCTGACCCTGCAGCCCTGCCGAGTTTCTCACGGGAAACGTAAAATCGGTTCCATGGCTAAAGAAGCGTGGGCAACGTACTGCACCGTACTGTGCTCTGGCCCCCGTGTCGGCAGATGTGTGATGCACACACAGCTGATTATAAGGGACCAAAAAGACCCACGGTAAAGAATTCTGTTTACCTTCTTAACCCAGCTTTTCTCAAGTGGACGTGCCCTTGAAGGTGTTTTTGCGTGTAGCTCTGTTAGCACCTGCAGAGCTGGTGTCACTTCTACCTGGAGAGTCTGTCCCAGTTCAGACCCCTCACCCCTAACCCAAACCCAAGCCCCGGCCAGGCCAGCAGACACTACGCCTGGGGACAGACCCCTCCTTCCTGCTCAGCAAGCAAGCTAGCTTCCCTCACGCCTCCGGGTACCAGACACCCAACAGCATTTGGCCTGAGCCATGCAGCCTGAGGAGATAAACAGCCCCAGGGGGTGAGGGGTATTTGATGCGTGGGAAATGTTGGCAGGGCAGGTGGGAGGGGTGCAGGTCTGCCCTGAGACCGGAGACACACTCTGCCACACATCCTGCTAACTCCAGAGGGACCCGCACGGAGGGGCCCAGTCATGCAAATTGGGGCTTAAATTTAACTCTATGTAAATGTAACTCTATGTAAAAGTCTAATAAGGTGGCACACAAACTCACTGATCAGAGAGGGACAGATGCGCAGGGCTGCAAACTGGGGGCCCTTGGACTGCCTTCAGCCCGCAGACTGGCCAGCACCGTGTTTGCTTGTTTGTTTGTTTGTTGATGAAAGCAGGACATTTCACAGGAAAATCCAGCTTATTTCTCTTAAAGCACTGGAAGATCAGGCAGTGCTGAGCTCACATTCCCACTTGGCAACAATTGGTTGGGACCGGGACAGTCATTGTCTTTACCCAAGGCATGACCTTTGTCCCCACCTGGTTGATTTATGTTTTCTACCCAGCCCCCAGGGGTATCTGAGTGGGACCCTTGGACCACATTCTCCGAAGTCCTTCCAGACCCCTCTAAATGCTCTCCTGGCATCACACTTAATTATTAGTTTTAAAGTTATTTTGCTCCTGGTCTTTAAAAATCAAGTTTTGATCATGGCTCTCCCCCATACAAGAACCTTCACTAGTTGCCTCAAGGTGAGCTTCAAGTTACCCCAGGCCTGGAATTCGAGGCACTCAGGAGTCTGGTGCCACTCAAAGCCTGAGAGCTTGGCAGGAAGTTTGTAAAATTATGGATGGATGGATGGATGGATGGATAGAAGGATGAACGGATGGATGGATAGAAGGATGAACGGATGGATGGATGGATGGATAGAAGGATGGATGGATGGATAGAAGGATGGATGGATGGATGGATGGATGGATAGAAGGATGGATGGAAGGATGGATGGAAGAAAGGAAGGAGGGCTAGAAAGAGAGACAGGCTAGTCTTACAGAGTTCTTAGGCTGAGAGAATAGACATGGCATACCCACAAAAGGCCCCATGAACATCCAGAATTCACATCCTGCAAGGCAAGCAGACATGGTTCTCCTGGAATCAGGGAAGAGGGGTTGGAGTTTGGTGGGTGAGCAAGAAAAGCCATCTGAAAGAAGCAAGTGACCAGATGGCTCAAAGACAACTCTTCCCGGCCCAGGCTCCTGCCCAGACACAGCACCATGCATCTCCTCGGCCCCTCGTTCCTGCTCCTTGGTAAGGACTGTGGCCTAGGCTTGGGTTCTGGGAGTCTGTGGGAGCTAGAGGAGGAGGAAAGCTCTGGAGCGAGCAAAGAGTAAGTATTGGGGAGGAGGGGACAGGCAGGGTATGTGTGTGTGTACCTTCCTCTCTCCCTCTGTCTTTAAAGGGGATTCTTTATTCATTTGAAAGCTCTTATGCCCCTCAATAATGTTTTTTGATCACTGTGGTGGGTTCCAGAATACTTGGCCTTCTCTGACTCATCTCTATGGAAGTTTGAGCACCCCCACACCCTCTACACCTGGGATGGGGCCTGCGTCTGGATTCCCTGTGACTACAAAATTCCAGGGAGTAAACAAATGCTAGAAAACCTGACCCTGTACCACAACTATCACTATGACGAGACCCGCAAGGACTTCAGTGGGACCATCCTGTACGATACCGCGAAGGCTGGGAAGACTCTGCCTCACCAGGAGAGGGTTCAATTCCTGGGAGACAAAAAGTCCAACTGTACCATACACATCCACCCTGTGTCCGTCAATGACAGTGGCTGTCTTGGGCTGAGAGTGACAACGAAGAATGACAAATGGATGGAGAAAATAAACCTCAACGTCTCTGGTAAGGCCCTGGGGGATGGGGTTCTCTGCCTCGGTTTCGGGCAAGAAGGGAGGTGGAAAACACCCAGCCCCTGGGACGGGGTGGCAAGCCAGGCCAGAGGTGCCAGTGAGTGAGCAGGCAGCACAAGATAATGGGGCTGGGGTTGGGGCTGGGGCCAGAGCTCTGGTCTCTCCCCGGGCCTCCCACCTGCCACTCAACGCCCGCCCATTCTGGAATCCGGGTTCCAGGTGGCCTGATTTTTGACGAGAAGATGGAAATGTGGATTGTCAAGCAAAATCTCCCAATGCCTTAATGTTGGTGATTAATTCTAATTAGGCCTTCGTGGCTAAATGAGACACATGTAGGGGATGAATCAAGCACGGGCCCGGGGCCTCCACCCCACAGCCTGTGTCTTCCGTGGGGGTGGGGGAGGTGGGGGGGAGCCTAAGCAGCTACACAGGGGTGAGAGCTGTGGTTTCAGACCTGTCGTCTCAGGGTGGCCCAGCCCCGGGGAGAGCTGGAGACACACAGGCCCACTAACAGCACCCACTGAAGGAGCGCCACTCTGGAGGTCTCCAGTGTGGAGGCCATTACAAACGCAGGCTTGTCGGCAAAGCCAAGAAAGGCGTGGGGACCTAAACCGGTAAAATTCATTTGGGATGGGGGAGCCATGTCAAAAATGTTTAGGGAGCAAACATCAGGGAGGGGGCACGAAGTACGTATGAAATAGAATACGGGTTTCCTCAGGAGCGGCGGCATTCACAAGAGAGAGTGTTTCCGCTGAGCAAAAGTGATTCAAAGCAGAGAAAGGCAGCCGGGAGAGAGGTGCAGAGGCGGAAGGGACCGGCGAGGGGCTCCTGAGGGGTTACCTGGGGCTGGGGGTGTGTAAAGGCAGGTGTGCGAGGTTGGCACACGGGCCCTCGCTCTCCCAGGCCCCCAGCACGGCCCCCTACTCTTTTGCAGAGACGCCTCTCTCACCTCACATCCAGCTCCCTCCAGAAATCCAGGAGTCCCAGGAAGTCACTCTGACCTGCTCGCTGAATTTCTCCTGTCCTGGGTACCAGATCCAGCTGAAGTGGTCCCTGGAGGGGCCTGCTGTCACCTCCACCCTCCTGACCACCAAGATCGTGTCCACACAGAGCAAGCTCACCTTCCAGCCGCAGTGGACTCACCACGGCAAGAATCTTTCCTGCCAGCTCTGGGACCCCCGAGCAGAGCGGATACTCTCCGAGGAAAGCGTGGAGCTGGATGTGAAGCGTGAGTGTCCCCCAGGGCCCCCCGGGGAAGGACGAGGGCCTTGTCTCTTCTCTTCCGGCCCTCGAGGGCACCAAGGGTGCCAGGCACCTACACAGAAGGAAACAGGCATCAGGGCCGCATGCTCTCCACCACCCCCCAGCCCCCGACGGCCCCATCCCCACCCCACCCCCGTTATCAAGCCCCAGTGTTTCAGGGAACGGCTTCATCTTAGCATCTGCTTTGGTCTATCTAACAGAATAAAATACTTGAATATCCTCGAGCCGTGACATGAAGTTGAGATCACGTGGTTACACGGGAGGGGGAGGTGGCGGGCGGGGTAAGAGGCGGTTTCACATCATTGTTCGTGCCTCATTCATTCATTTATTCAATAAATATTTACTGGGTGCCTCCCAGGTGCCAGGCCCTGTTCTGGCGGTGAGCAAACTTCTTGCCCACTTGGAGCTAGCACGGCAGTGGGGAAGACAAACAGGAAACAGAGTAACAAAGAAACAGAGAACTTAACTGTAGGCAGGGATGAGTGTAGGGGGGGGAAATAAAGCCGGGCAAGGGCAGAGGGAGGGAGGGATAGAGGCTTCTCCGAGGAAGGTGAACCTGAGGGAAGGGAAAGTCTGGGGCACGCAGATGTTTATTTGTGAGAAGATTCCAGAAAGAGGAAAGAGCAAGGACGAGGGCCTCGAGGTAGGAGCTCGGTGTGCCTGCGACAGAGCAGGGGGCCCAGCGGGAGGAAAGGAGGGCCAAGGGCAGATCTCACGGGCTGCAGCAGGGTTTGGGATTGTATTCTGAGCGTGGAATCCACGCAATGGTTTCAAGCAGGGGAGTAACAAAGTCTGAGCGACAGTGTTAGGAAGGCTGCCGGTTGCCGGTGACTAGAACTTTGGAGAGCCGGGGGCGTGCGCAGAGCAGAGACAAGTTAGGAGTCTGTGAGAGTCACCTGGATGCTGGGGCCAGCCCACCCCCCGTGGACGAGGGTCACGCGAGTGGCCGCACACACGCACACGCTACGTTTAACTGCCGCTTTATCAGAATCAAAGCCCTGCAACTTCCCACCAAGATACACCCTCTGAGAGGTCCCCCCCCTCTCCCACTGCGCCCCCTGCCCCTCTAGATGCCCCAAAGTTGAAGATTGAGGCCACCCCCAGAGAAGCCATCGTAAGAGAGGGAAAGTCTGTGACCATGATGTGCCAGGTCCTCAGCAGCAACCCCGGCTACCAGAAAATAGCCTGGCTCAAGGATGGGACCCTGCTGAGGGAGCAGGAGACACTCACGCTGACTCTGTCCACTGTGACCAAGGAGATGAGTGGAAAGTACCAGTGTCAGGCCTCCAATGAAATAGGCTCAAGACAGTCAGAAGAAGTGGACCTTCAAGTATATTGTGAGCCTCCTGGGAGCTGGGAGGGGGGCAGGCAGGGAGTTAGCAGGGGGTGGAACAAAGGCCCTTGAGAGGTGAGCAAGGGAGGCCCTGGCTCACCTCCCTCCTCTGCCTCTGCGGGCTTTTTCCAGATGCTCCGGAATCTTCCAGGGTTGAGATCTTGCCCTCACCAGCTAAGGAGGGAAATAAAGTACAGATGACTTGTGTGTCACCGGCCAATCCTCCTCCAACAAATTACACCTGGTATCACGATAAGAAAAAAGTACTCGGACAGACAAGCAAGACCTTCCAGATCCCAGCGGTCCTCCTCGGGCACGCTGGGTATTATTCCTGCTTGGCCGAAAACAGCCTTGGTACTGGACAAGTTGGCCAGGAAGCTGAGTTAGATGTCCAGTGTGAGTAGTCACAGGGCTTCTGGGTTCTAGAGGGAGAAGGAGGAAGGGAAATGGAGCACAGGGGATCCCTGGGTCCTCGAACGGGTGGCAAGCAGAGGCCGGGGTCTCTCAACGTGTAAGCCCCTGGGGTGGGTGCCTCGCTGTCGTCCCCAGTTGTACACCCGGCACCAGAACAGGGTCTGGCTCGTGGTAGGTGCTCGGTAGATGTTTGTCGAATGAACGAAAGCAAGATGCCAGGGCCCCACGAGGGACACGGAGACTCGGCATCACGAGGCAGTGGCTGAGCCCCAGGAGGGGCCCGATGTGTCGGAGGAGAACTGGAGCAAAATGTCTCGTCACCTCCCCATCGGAGGTCAGACCCTGTTTAACACGGTGAATCGTGTCAGTGAGTCGAGCCCAGGACAGAGAGGATCCATAGGTTTGATCCTCGGACCCTGGGATGTCAGAGTCTGAGCCAGATACTCTGATGGGGACGCTCCAATCCCAAACATCTAGACAGCGTGTGACCCAGCGGCAGCGGCGTTTACTAAGCATTTGCCCTGCCCTGGCTGCTTCGGCTCATTTCGTCCTCGCGATGATCCTACAAGGTTAGGTACTCTTAGGACCCCACCTGATGGATAAGTAAACTGAGTCCCACGGCCCACGATCACTCAGCTCTAAGTCACGGCGTCTGCCAGTCTGGCTCCAGAGCTGTGCTTTTCCCCCAGCGAACGTCTGCACCGCAGCGAACTGACTCTGTGCCCCCGGCCCACGCGGAGGCCCGCAAACGGCGCGCCTCTGTCTCCCACGCACCACGCGTTCTCTGCTGGAGCTCTGCTCTGAGCTGCCACATCATCCTGCCTCAAACCGGGGCCAGGCCAAATGGCCGGGGTTTCTGTCCTCACGCAGATGCAAGAGGGAAGCACGAGGCTTCCTTCGGTTAATTTAGGAACCGTGTGAATGCGGGGGAGGGGTGGGGGAGAGGGAGGCGCCCGGAAAGGTAGTGACGGACAGCTGACTTTCCCTCGCCCATCTCTCTGGTTTTCTCCCAGATCCTCCCAAGGAGGTAACCGCAGTGATTCAAAACCCCACACCGATTCGAGAAGGAGACAGTGTGACCCTGTCCTGTAACTACAATTCCAGTAATCCCGAAGTTAGCCGATACGAATGGAACTTCCAAGGCTCCTGGAAAAAACTATTACGCGAGGTGCTGATAATTGAGAAAGTTTCCTGGGACGCCAGACCAATCTCCTGTGCGGCCTGCAACCAGTGGTGTTCGTGGGCTCCCTCGGTCAGCCTGGATGTCCTGTGTGAGTGAGCGGGCAAGGGGATCGGAGAGGTGGGCCAGCTGGGGTATGGGCTCTAAGGGGGAGGGGACTGGGGCCTGGGCCAGAACCTTCACAGAGAACTGAGGGCTGAACGTCTGGCCTCAGGGCCCAGGGGAGAGGAGGTCCTGGGGGCGAGAAGAGGGAAAGGGGCCCAAGAGGTCAGCCTGACCCTTGAGGCCCTTGCTCTCCAGATGCCCCAAGAGATGTCAGGGTCCAGCAGATCAGCCCCCCTTCTGACATTCACTCCGGGCACCGAGTCCTCCTTGGATGTAACTTCTCGAGTAGCCGCCCCAGAGACGTCCGCTTCTTCTGGCAGAAAAATGGAATCTTTCTGAAGGAGGGAAGAGACCTGACCTTTGACGCCATCTCTCCAGAAGACGCCGGCAACTACAACTGCTTGGTCAACAACTCCGTAGGACAGACCGTGTCTGAGCCCAGGGTCCTCCAAGTGCTGTGTGAGTGGCTAGAGCTGGAGACAGACAGAAGAGCAGGTGGCCGGCCACCTGGATCCTGATTTCGCTTCTCCTTGCAGATGCACCGAGGAGGCTGCGTGTGTCCATCGGCCCAAAGGACAAAGTGATGGAGGGGAAGAAGGCAGTCCTGACGTGTGAGGGTGACGCCAACCCTCCCATCTTCCAGTATAGCTGGTTTGACTGGAAAAACCAAAACCTCCAGCATTATGATCAGATGCTGAGATTGGATCCCGTGAAGGTCCAGCACTCAGGAGCCTATCGGTGCCAGGCCATCAACCGGCTGGGCATGGGCCAGTCGACCCCCAGCACGCTCACTGTCTACTGTAAGGCTCCTTCCCTCTTCTTCTCTGACCCCTCTTTCTCCTTCCTTCCCCCGCCCCAGTCCTGGGGGCAACCTGGTGCGTCACTCCCAGGCACCACCCTTGCCCCCCCCCACTCACCTTTCTTCCCCCCTTCTCCCCGTCACTCCTGACTCTCTCTAGAAGGGCTCCCTCTCAGGCTGCCCCCGCCTTCCAGACACGCTGAGCTCTTACTGGGTCCCTCTCTGTCTCTCTCTGTCTCACCCTTGAGAGGCTGCTTCTTTTTATCTTTTGGGATTTTAGCTTTTTTTTTTTTTTTTTTTTTAAGACAAGGTAAAGCTAAAACAGCACTAGGGGGTAAATGGTAGCAAGACCCCTTTCCCTTCTTTCTCCCTGAGAACTCGACCCTCTCCCTGAAGGCCCTCACTCCCGGCGGCTGGTTGCTTCTCCTCACAGAGCTGTTCTACACGCGCAAGACGCTTAAGTAGATCTAGGCCTATACACCCTTCGTCACGCAAATCGTGAGAGAGCCCACACACTGCCCTGGATGTTCTTTTGTTTCCCCACGTAACAATACCACTTGGAGACTGTTCTCTATCCACACAGGTACAGGGTGTCTGAAGGGTCTGGAAACAATAGGGAAGATATTTAATTTGTTTATTGTGCTTTTGCAGATTAAACTTGGAGCCATGGTTTTAAATTTAGAGGATCGTGCCCTGCAAAGCTGGATGCTGAAGGGAGACAGCTTGAGCAGTGTTATTTGGAAATGCAGCGTACTGTATAAAAACCTGTTTCTGGGGTTTCCACTTTGCAGACACCCCGGAGACCTGCCTCTTTCCTTCAGGGCTGCCTTGTCAGTGTATTCCCATGCATGGAAGCGCTCAGTGCCTTCCCTACGGCCTTGTGTCGTCTCCGGCTCTGGGCCCCCAGGAAGGACAGTGGCAGGATAAATTTCTACATGGTGTTGCTACGTCAAAGAACAAGTGATTTTACATTCTGATAAGTAAGGCCAAGCGGTAGCCTTTACTGCGTACTCTGTGTGTGCACCTGTGTCCGTCACAAGACAGGTGTTTCCCAGGAGAGTCAGCCCTTGCCTCCTCATGGGGCCCAGGAGGCAGGGACTGGCTTCTCCCTTCCTCTGCATCACGTCCCCTGCGTGTGGAAGGGGAGTCTGGAAGGCAAGGACAGAGGCCATGCAGAGAGGTTGAGGATTCCTTCCAGGCGGATGCTGCAGGCCAGAGGTTATCTGAGAGATGCAGTGTCACCAACTCATGGTCGCTCTTCCTCCCACCAGACAGCCCAGAGACCATCGGCAGGCGAGTGGCTGTGGGAGTGGGGTTCTGCCTGGCCGCCCTCCTCCTGGCCTTCTGGGGAGTCAAGCTTCAGAAAAGGTGAGCAACTCCCAAGGCCCGTCTCTCCCTGATTCCTTCCCTGGAGTGACTCCCGTTAGCCATCCTGTCGACCCCGCATGCCCGACTCCACGGGGTCCTGTTCCCATCCCCCTGAGCCTCACCGAGCGGGATTTTGTTTCTTAGCTGGAAGAAGATACGGAGCCAGCAGGGGCTCCAGGAAAATTCCAGTGGGCAGAGCTTCTTTGTGAGGAATAAAAAGGTAGGACATGGGAGAAAGATGAAACGGAGGGCAGACCTTAAAGTCAAGCGGAGACCAAGTGAAGATGGGATGCAAGGAGCACCGTGGGGAGGTGTGGGGGTCAGAGGTCAGGGGAGGGGATCTTGGTGGAGAATGGAGCGGTGAAAGCCGAGACCCCATCTCTCTCCCAGGTTCGAAGGGCCCCGCTCTCTGAAGACCCTCACTCCCTGGGGTGCTACAATCCGGTGATGGAAGATGCCATCAGTTACGCGACTTTGCGCTTTCCTGTCGGTGACGCCGAAGCACCAATAACTGGGTACTGAGTGAGGGTCCTGGGAGGGAGGAATGGCTCGTGTCCTGTCTGCCCTCTTTGTGCCCAGCATGGGAGCCAGGCCCTGCTCCGGGGTGCTCTCGGGGTCTAAGGGAGCTGGAAGTAGGAGGGGAGTTCATGCGAAATACTTCATCTGCGGCCATCCACCTGCCCTCCCTCTCAGAGATGCAGGGACCCCAGAGACAGAGGGACCTTCCCCAAGCAGGGACGACACGGTCACTTACTCCGTGGTGCAGAAGCATCGAGTGGTAAGAGGGCGGGGCTGTGGAAGGTGAGGGTGGGGGAGGGTGGGGGACCTGGCCTCAGCTGTGACTCCCAGGAGGGAGGGACTCGGTGGCCTCAGTGGGGGCCAGGGCTGCTGGTGGGAGGGGTGCTCAGGCACAGGTGTCAGAGCCAGGGTAGCGCCTCCCAGTCGGAGACGCAGACCGCGGCCGGTGTGTGGACAGGAGGACCCCCGGGTGGAGCCAAGGAGAGGACAGGCAGGGAATGCAGACCAGGAGGGCTGGCGACCGGGAGGCCAACCTTACACCCCGTGCCTTTTGCAGGGAGACTATGAGAACGTGGTTCCAGAGAGTCCGGAAGACGAGGGGATACATTACTCCGAGCTGGTTCGTCTTGGGATTGGGGAGCGGCCTCTGGCCCAGGAAATGGTGGAATACGTGACCCTCAAGCACTGAGGAGCCAAACCCGCCGAAGCAGAGGCGCCAGGGGACCGCTGGGGCCAGGCCCCGCCCCTGCTGCTCAGCAGGCCCCAGCCTCCCCTCCACACACACGCGCAGGCACACTCGCACGGTTACCGAAACCCCAGCCAGTGCACAGAACCTCGTGCGTCGCCCAGAGACAGCCTTCCTTCTCAACGCTGGGGGCCCTGGCCCTCCCAAAGGTCTGCTCCTGGCCCGCTCTCCTTTCCACCCAGAAAGTCATCTAAACACCTAGCCTGCACCATTCAGCCCCCCCTCCACACCCCTCCCCCGCCGTCTGCCACCACCCATCCCCAGCTGGCCGTGTCCCTGCTGGGGTCGGCTTGTTACTATACTTTTTTCGTCCCCTCTCCATCCCTTTGGCCCCCTTACCCCTGCTCTGAAAGTCCCCTCACTAATTCTATGCCTAACGTCTGCCTCTGGGGCAAAGCCCAGGGAAGGAGGGACAGAAATGAGGGGGAAAGACTTGCTGGCCCGCTGGTTGCTTCTCCACGTGTCAGCGAGGCATTGCACGTGGAGAGGATTACGCTGCTGAGCCCCACGCCTCAGGGGTCTTGTGGTCTGAGACACACGCTGGTGTGGACAGACGTGTCACAAACACAGAGCTGCACAATAAAAACAGCTCGGATACCACTTCAAAGAACCCGTGCCTGTGGAGTCAGGGTGAGGACGGGGAGATGAAGAGGGCATCACGGGGCCTGGGGAGAAGGCAAAGGAGTCAAGGTAACCTCAGGACCGAATCAGCGGACTGGGGAGTCTGTTGTCTTGTTGCAAACGGTACACTGGCCCGGCGGGCAGACAAGTGCGAGCCCGAGTCTTGACTCTTCTGCTTGCCCAGCTGAGTGATCTTGGGCAAGTTCACCAAGTTTATCTGAGTCTCAGTTTCCTCATCTGTAAAATGGAGGTGCCACTGCCTACCGTGCAGGCGGTTCAAGGGAGGAAGTGAAAGGGGCACCTGGGTGGCTCGGTCGGTTGAGGGTCCAACTTCGGCTCAGGTCACGATCTCTCGGTTCGTGGGTCCAAGCCCCGCGTAGGGCTCTGTGCTGCTGGATTGGACCCTGGAGCCTGCTTCAGATTCTGTGTCTCCCTCTCTCTCTGCCCCTCCCCCAGTCGTGCGCACGTGCTCTCTCTCTCTCTCTCTCTCTCCAAAATAAACAAACTTAAAAAAGAGAGAGAGAGAGAGGAAGTGAGGTACAATCATACGTATGCTGGAGTCACATTATAAGAAACTTAACACAATAGCCAAAAGTCCCTAAAAAACCAAATTCCCATCTTGTTTGCATCTCTTGAAGAATGCAAGAAGGGGAAGCCAATTCATCACTCACAGCTGTTCTCAAAAGTGACCCTGCCAAGTTCGGTCAACAGCCACAGTTGCCCAAGAACTTCTCGAAGGCCAGTCACCTTGAGAAACCTCACGACGTTTCTTTCACCTATCGTCACTGCCGCCAGTTCCCTATTATGTTCACGAATTCGGACTTTTCCAGTTAGGTCCTTCCAGCTTCCCCTCTGCTTCTCAGTTCCGACCTTTCTCTGCCTGTTCTTTTAGAAGCAGAACCGGGTGTCTAATCAGTCAGCAAGAAGATGCAAACTCCTGGCCTGTGGTGGGTGCTCCAAAAGTTCCACCTTCCTTCCCTGCCCTGCCTTCCCATCCGCTCAATACCAGAATGTTCTCTGAGGAGATGTTCTTTTTTTTTTTTTTTAATGTTTATTTATTTTGAAAGAGAGCGAGCGAGAGAGAAAGATGGGGGGAGGGGCAGAGAGAGAGAGAGAGAGAGAGAGAGAGAATCCCAAGCAGGATCAATCTCACAACCTTGAGATCATGACCTGAGGGGAAATCAAGAGTCAGATGCTTAACCGAGCCACCCAGGTGCCCCTGAGAAAGACCACGTTCTGGTCATCCTTGAAGTTGCGGCACAATGAGGCACTGACTTCCCCCATCAACTCACTTTGTCCCCAGTGTGATTTCTCGTGAGCCCCGTTAGCATTTCTGGAGGAAGGAGAGACTGCAAGAACTATTTAAGTGAGAGGGTTTCTGTATCAAGCATGAGGTCCAGTATCATTCAACCATTCAACCATCTATTCAGCAAATATTTACTGAGCACCTGTCAATGCATCCAACACAGACCAGTTATTGGGGGACAAAAAAGATACGACATCACCCCAATCTTGGGGATCTCTAATCTAGGGTGCCCAAAAGGTTTTAGGGCAGGGTCCCCTCAAAGGACTAAAGGTGGCCCTGAACCTGAGGAGGCCTGTACAGGCTCCCTGGCAACCAGCGGGTGTCTCCTCATTCCGTCCGAGTCCGGCGGCTGACGGAAACCTATTTCGTGGCCAGCTGACTGAGAGACGTGGCTGTCACCAGGCGGTGCTGAGGTGTGCATGGCAGGTGACCAGGAAGCTCTAAAGCCGGGACTCCAGGATCCAGGCGGCCCTCCACCCAGCCCTGGGCCTCGCTGTCCTCCCAGGGCCCAGACAACTGGTCACTCGTTCAGTTACCCAGCCCCTACTATGTACTCGACAAGCAGTGGACGAGGCAGACAAACATCTTCACCCTCACTGACCGACGTGCCAGCAGAGGGGCTAGCGAATCTGACGTCGCAGGGTCTTGAGTGCTAGAATTGACACAAGATGAAGGCAGAGAGCCCGGAGCAGGGGAGAGGCCCATGTGGAGAGGGTCCGGGGAATGCCCTCCTCAGAGGCGATGCGGGCAGAGACCTGAACCGCCAGGTGGGCAGGGCCGAAGTAGAGCTCTTGATAATCCCACGTCTCCCTTCACGCCCTGCTTTCCCTCTCTCCAAAGGCTTGTCACGGGAGAGGAAATGGCCCTCCTTCTGATTTTTCCTTGGTTCTGTCAGCTTCCCAAAGACAAAATAACAAACAACAGGTGGCAAATTCTTCTACACCCCCAGGGAGGTGCTGGACCACATATGTAGGACGTGGACGGGAGGCGTTAGTGACTGAAGTCCGGAAAGGGAATTCGATCATTTCTTTGGAGGCGATTGCCAGGGGGAGGCTCACGCCATCCAGGCCTTAGTGAGTGCCTCCCAGGGTCCCTCCCAGTGCCCCAGAGACAGGCAGTGTGGGGACTGCAGCCCAGCACTTCAGCGCCACCAAATGAGGCTCGTCCCTTGCCTGTCCTCCTCCCCGCTCCTGCCAATGCCAGAAGAAAGGGTCAGAAACTACCGTCATCAAGCCAGAAGGGAGAGGAGAGGGAAAACAGAGAAGCCCTCTCCTCCCAAAATGTGCTCACAGCCTGTGTGGGTCCAGGGAGGGCAGAGGAAACACCTTGAAATGATTACTTCATTTTCCACATATCAGTCCCCAGACACGGTGTGGACCACCAAAGTTTTTATCTACGAGTGAGCCCAAAAGGCTGGGGCCTGCCCACGGCCTCACCCAGGAGGAGAGAAGGCAGCGCCCACAGCGGGTCTGAACAAGCCATGATCTGGTCGTACCCCAACAACCCTGCTCCTTTAAGGGACTAGCTACACACTCCTCACGCTGCCTAGAAAAAGCCCTCATTGCTGTCCCCTTCCTGTGTCTGCATCAGCTGTTTGGACCCTCACCTCTTGGCCTCAGCTCCTGCCTGAGATGCCCCATTAGCTGCTCAGCCAGGCTGCTGGTGCCTCAGGCTAATGGCCCTGCCACCCCGCCCTCCTCTCCCTTCCGGCTCACTGCCCATCCTGGACACCCTCCCTCAGGCCATCGAGGGGGACTCCTGAGCCTCAGAGACATCTGGCAGCACCAAGAGGTGAGTCCCTCTTTCTGTGGCTCCTCTCCCCACAGCGGTTTTTCCCCAGACCCCCCAGTTTACCTGCTTAGGATGCTCCCTGAGGTTGGTCAAGGTCATTCTCTGTGGCACTGATGGGACCCGACTTGCCCTGGCTCTGCCCTGGCGCCCCACCTCACCTGCCCTTTACCACAGCCTTCACCTTACCCAAATCCTGACAACCCCCCCCCCCACTCCACTGTCTGCGGGGCAGGCTCTCCATGGTCCTGGGGGTGTGGGGGGGCAGCTGCTTCTCTTCCCAGGGAATTAGGGGAGAAGGGTGGACTCAGGAGACTTAGTCCTAGGAAAAACACACACACAGTGGGACCCGGCTCTAATTTTCTACCTTTTCTCTCCCCAGTCTCAGAAATCAGGACGCTCTCCCTCCGATGGGACCTGCACGCTTCCATGGTGTTTTAAGAGAGGATACGGTGGGAAGAAAGCAGAGGACTGAGGGCTAGCGGTCCTCGCTCCTCACTCGGGCTCACCTGCTAACTGGAGCCGCTTCTCTCCGTGGGCCTCCCTCATTGAGACAGTTGCTATCTCACAGGACGGCTTCTAATACCCTAGCAGTCTGTGATCCCAGAAGCCCCCGATCCCCCCACCCCTCCACGGGCCTAGCCGAGGCTGGGGAGCGAGTGGAGGTCGGGAGCGTGGAGGCCAGCCCTGGCCCCATGGACCTGCCCCCACAGCTCTCCTTCGCCCTCTACGTGGCCGCCTTTGCACTGGGCTTCCCACTCAACGCCCTGGCCATTGGGGGCGCCGTGTCCCATGCCCGGCTCCGCCTCACCCCCAGCCTCGTCTATGCCCTCCACCTAGGCTGCTCTGACCTCCTGCTGGCAGCCTCTCTGCCCCTGAAGGCGGTGGAGGCCCTGGCCTTGGGCGCCTGGCCTCTGCCGGCCTCGCTCTGTCCTGCCTTTGCCCTGGCCCACTTCGCTCCGCTCTATGCTGGCGGGGGCTTCCTGGCTGCCTTGAGTGTCGGCCGCTACCTGGGGGCTGCCTTCCCCTTGGGGTACCAAGCTGCCCGGAGGCCGCGTTATTCCTGGGGTGTGTGTGTGGCCATATGGGCCCTTGTCCTCTGTCACCTGGGGCTGGTCTTTGGGTTGGAGGCTCCAGGAGGCTGGACGGACAATACCAACAGCTCTCTGGGCGTCAACACGCCAGTGAACGGCTCTCCGGTCTGCCTGGAGGCCTGGGACCCGGCCTCAGCGGGCCCTGCTCGCCTCAGCCTTTCTCTCCTGCTCTTCTTCCTCCCCCTGACCATCACAGCCTTCTGTTACGTGGGCTGCCTCCGGGCACTGGCCCGGTCAGGCCTGAGCCACAGACGGAAGCTGAGGGCGGCCTGGGTGGCCGGCGGGGCTCTGCTCACACTGCTGCTCTGCTTAGGGCCTTACAACGCCTCCAACGTGGCTGCCTTCCTGCACCCCGACACGGGCGGCCGCTGGCGGAAACTGGGGCTCATCACGGGTGCCTGGAGTGTGGTGCTCAACCCGTTGGTGACTGGCTACCTGGGAGGGGGTGCCGGCCGGGCGACAAGTGTGGCGAGAACGAAAGGAGGGACATCCCAGAAGCAGCAGCCGCCGCTGGAGAGAAGGGGCATAGAGCAGGGGAGGCCGGCTGCTCTCGCAGGCCCCTGATGGGGACTGCGCCGAAGGAACTGCAGGGCGGCCTTGCCTGGAAGCACCCTTGGAACCGCTTATGGGAAGAACTGAGCCTGGCCGAAGACCGCATCCCAGTGGAGGGAAGACGGAAGCCAGGGGCCAGGTCACAGGAGGAAGGTAAGCTTGCCTCCGCGTACATCAGCGTGACTCCCCACCTCTGCCTGTCCCTCTTCTCCTCGCGCCCACCTGCCAATGCTACAGAAATTCTCTTCCAGTCTAGAGGAAATGCCACACTGATGGTACGTTCGGGGGGATGCTGTTCCCCAAACATCTCCTAGGAGAGAATATTTTAATTTCTGAACAAGAGGAGAGGCAGGAGGCAAGATACTGACACTGTTATGCCGTTTTGCACTCACAAGAGGGCAGCACTGGAACTGTGAACAGGAAGTTGGTAGGAAAAGACGCCTCCGCAGGGAGAGAAAATGCTAGCCACACCAAGAAGAGTCCATAACAAATAGAGTCCCTGATATGGGACAGTCACCAGGGCGAGTGTTTTACAAGTGTTGTCCCATTTCATACTCACGCAATCCTTTGATTTGGCTACGCAGCTGCCGTACAGATGGGCAGGTTGTTCACTGCACGAGAGTGCCAGGCAGACGGACAAACATTGACTAAAGTCTAGCCTGTGCTGTGCTCACCGATCCATGTGCCCGGCATGGGACTACTTCCATCCAGAGGAAGGAGCACGTTATTCTAATTTGAACAAAGATATCACCCACTCCTCAAGCAGGGCGCCTCGGTGGAGGGCGCTACCGCCTGGAGTGGGGTGCCTTTTCCTAATTTGTACAAAGGCGCTCCTTAAGTTAGCTATGGTCCTGGAGCCAAGTATTATTATCATCTTCATTTTGCAGGATTAAGGAATTTTCCTGAGGCTCTACAGCAAGGAAGGGGTGGACGCGTGATGCGATCCTTCAAGGCAGGACCCCCGAGGGTCAGGGGACATATGAAAGAACTTGAGGTATCAGTGTGAACGCCCATCCTTGTGGTCCACTTTGCAAAGGCAAACAGTGGCACCCTGAACCCGTGAGAGCAGGGAGAGGAGAGTGGTCATGGAGGAGACAAACATCTGGGCACCTGCTCTGATGAGGCAAGATGCAGGAAGCAGACTTGTTCCTCTAAAGGCGATCACGCTGTGAGCATAGCCTGTGCTACAGAACGGGTAGCTACGTGCCTGGCGTGCACGCGCTGGTGTATACAAGCTACCTCTTTTTATGCTTCAGTGTCTACAAGGGCAAGGGATTTCATTTGCTGATCTGCCCCCAGCACCTTAGAAGGGAGCTTGGCACGTAGTAGCAGGTTCTCAGGAAGTGTTTGCCGAACGAATGAATGCTCGCAAGAGCCTTCCAAAGAAAATTTCATTATCTGTTTTACATGAAAACAGACCAGAGAAGTTACCTAACTTGCCCGGGGCTCCGCAGAAGCAAGAAACAAGTTTATTCCCTGCACAGCGGTGACAGCAGAGAATTTCAGTAAAAGCCCGAACTCCTGAGCACAAGCGGCCTCACTGCGCCTTCCCATAAAGCCAGGGACGCTCTCTCCCACCGCTCCGGAGCTCCAGCTGGTGCTGGGCCACTTGTTCCGGAGAATTGCACCTCCTCCATCTGGCGGTGGCATTTAGTTCCTCCCGAGGGTCCACGACGCCCCACGTGATCCGCCCCCCGGCACCCTGGTGACCCCCACCCCGTCAGCCCTAAGCCTTCTAGAGGCCGCACCCAGCAGATTAGCCTGTGCACCCGCCTTTCTGTTTGCCTGAAGGGCCTCCCCAGTGGTTCTCTGCCTCTGTTAGTCCGTACTACCCTCCTACCACTCAATCCCCTTAGACCTCACCACCACCAGACCCACAGCAGCAACATCCTTGTTTTGCTCACCATTTTTAACAACTTACTTGAGATAAAATTTACGTATCATAAAATCCACCCATTTCAAGCGTACACGTCAAGGGTTTTTAGTACACTGACTAAGCCTTGCACCTATCACTAGAATCCAGGTTAGAACACGGTCGTCACCCCGGTAAGAGCCCTCCTGCTCGTTTACAGCGGATTCCACTTCCCCCTACGTCCCCAGGCAACCGGCAATCTACTTTCTACTTTCTGTCTCCATAAAGTCGCCTATCTTGGACAAGTCATATAAACGGAAACATACGATATATGGTCTTTTATGTCTGGCTTGTCTCCCGTGGCATAATGTTTTTGAGCTTCACCCATATTCTGGGCGTTTCGCTCCTTCCTGTTGCCGAAGAGTATTCCATCGCGTGGATACGCCATATGGTGGATCCGTTCGCCAGCTGATGGGCCACCAGGGGATGTTTCTACTTTGGGGCCATTATGAACATTGCTCAAGTAGATACCTATTAGTGGAGCTGGGTTATTTGGTAGATTTATGTGCACTGTTTCAAGAAACCGCTTCCCAAAGGCACCCTACAATTTTATATTTTTACCAGCAAAGTATGAGGACTCTCATTCCTCCACATCCTCCCCGCCACTTGGTATTATCTAATTTTTTGCTTGTGGCCATCCCAGCGGGTACAGAATGGTATCTCATTATGTTCCATAAATATTTGAATGAATACATAAAGAAGAAGTCTCTGAAGCTGGACAGAGCTTCGGTTTGAACCCTGCTGGTGATGCTTAACAGGCTGTAGCAGTGAGTCACCTCCCCACTGTGAGGCGAAGGGCAGGTTGGCGATGCCCTCAGAAGCAGAGTGCCTGCCACGGATTACGTGCCCCCTCAATCATCATTATCATTATTAGTGCTGTTGTTATTCCCATCACCCCAGAGACAAGCCCACACCCATGGCTGCGATGTTGGCAGCTAACATCTGTTAGTACTTACCATAACATGCCCGCTTCCCTTCTCAGCACTCGACAGGCAGTAGCAATGCCTTAATCTAACAAAACCCTACGAAATTGGTACTGTGATTATCCCTGCTTTGCAGACGAGAAAGCAGAGGTCGAGAGTTTGGGTCACTTGCCCCAAATCCCAGAGTTAGTGACGGAGCCGGAATCGCACCCGGGCTCTGGCTCCGGAGCACGGGCCCTCCATCACTGCGTCGTGCTTCCTGCCCTTACAAGGCAAGTTGGATGACCGCCATTCCAGAGAAGCAGATGCAATTCAAGTGGAGCATCAGGGAGGGGAAGATGAGGTCGGCTCGGGGCTGGGTAGAGCATCCCCTCCGAGGCAGCCGGAGAGCACGCCGCGGTGGAATTTGCTCCTCATTTTGCATACTCGCGCGGTGCTCGTGATGGAGCAAAAGGCATCTTTTGTGCGATTGCCCAATGGTGAATGAGGTCATCTGTCTTTATCAGTTCTGCCAGATAAATAGCTAACTATATTTCTCTAGAGGAGCCGGCGAGGTGCTGGGGGAAAAGCAGTTGGGTTCTCAAATAAGCAGGTGAGCACGGGGCTCTGGGGGGTCTGGAGGGGGAGCCTCGGCGCTTGCTTTTCTCGGGGAAGGGACAGGCGACAGGGTATGACCAGGAAGACAGGCAGGCTGACGCTGCTGAGGAAAGCTTCAGGGGGGCAATGAGGGAGTCGGGGCGGTGACAGTGTTCCCTGCCAACGGTCGAAATGCTGTCGGCATGGGGCACCAAGGTCCCCACCCAGACTGCCACCTCCGTCCTCCTCTTTCTCCAGTGGCCATCACCATGGACACCAGCTTGGACCGGTCCTTCTCCCCCGGCAATCACTGGCTCTACTTCTCCGTGTACCTCTTCACCTTCCTCGTGGGGCTCCCCCTCAACCTGGCGGCCCTGGTGATCTTCGTGGGCAAGCTGCGGCGCCGCCCGGTGGCTGTGGACGTGCTCTTGCTCAACCTGACGCTCTCAGACCTGCTCCTGCTGCTCTTCCTGCCCTTCCGCATGGTGGAGGCGGCCAACGGCATGCGCTGGCCCCTGCCCTTCATCTTCTGCCCCCTCTCCGGATCCCTCTTCTTCACCACCCTCTACCTCACCTCCCTCTTCCTGGCAGCTGTGAGCATCGAACGCTTCCTCAGCGTGGCCTACCCGCTGTGGTACAAGGCCCGGCCGAGGCCGGGACAGGCCGGCCTGGTCAGCGGGGCCTGCTGGCTCCTGGCTGCCGCTCACTGCAGCGTGGTCTACGTGATGGAATTCTCCGGGAAGGCCACCAACGGCACCTGCTACCTGGAGTTCCAGAAGGACCAGCTGGCGATTCTCCTGCCCGTCAGGCTGGAGATGGCTGTGGTCCTTTTTGGGGTGCCCCTGCTCATCACCATCTACTGCTACAGCCACCTGGTGTGGGTGCTCAGCAGAGGCACCAACCACCGGCGGCGGAGGAGGGTGGTTGGGCTCGTGGTGGCCACGCTGCTCAACTTCCTCGTCTGCTTTGGGCCCTACAACGTGTCCCACGTCGTGGGCTACATCCAGGGCGAAAGCCCGGCGTGGAGAAGTTACGTGCTGCTCCTCAGCACCTTGAACTCCTGCGTCGACCCGCTTGTCTACTACTTTTCATCCTCTGGGTTTCAGGCTGACTTTCAGGGGCTGCTGAGGAGGCTGACGGGGGCCTGGGGCCCTTGGAGGCAGGAGGACAGCATGCAACTGAAGGACAAGAATGAGGAGGGGGGCAGCCGGGGGAGCTGTCCAACGTAGAGAACAGGAGGGAGACTCCTGGAGGGCTGTGGAGCAGGCTGGGCTGCCGAGGGGCCTGGAGGGGGCTCTTGTAGCTCAAGTCGGGCAGGACCGGGGAGCAGGGGGCTGGGGACTGACGTGACTGAGCACCAGGCTGTGCTCACCCAAGCCCGGCTCTCTTGGTCTCACCCAACTGCCCTCGCTTCCCATCCCTGCCCCCTAGGGATTCAGCCCTGGGAAACAGGAGGAGGGCGGGCACCAGAGAAGCGGGAGCCCCCACAGCCAGCTCCTGGGCTTTCCTTAAGGTGACGGAGGAGGAATCGACAGCAGTGACGAAGGCCTGAGAGATGTGCCAGGCAGTGGAAGAAGCCACCCTTCAGAGCTGTTCCTACCCAGCAGGGTGAGAGTGGGGACACAGGCCAGGCTTCAGGGAGCATCCTGCTCTCACAGAAGGTTCCCATTGTTCAGTAAATTCAGACTTTTAGGGACATTTATGAAAAATCATAGTAGAAAAATTACCAATAAATTTGGTAGCAAGCAGAAGAGAATGGTCTTTCCTTATTCTTTTTGTTGTTGTTGTTGTTGTTGTTGTTGTTGTTGTTTATGATGCATCTGCATCAGGTGGGATTGATGGATGGAAGGATAAAACACCCAGACTCCAGAGGGAAAGGGCTAAACCATAGGATGCCTAGATGTCGGGAGAGGATCCAGGTTGGAGGCATAAAAATACCAGCTCACTTAGGGGAAGGACTTGGCCTGACCCATTATCTTCTTCGATAACCCTGTGGCAGGTACTGTTATTAAATGAGCAAGTGAGAATAACTCACTTTATACACGAGGGAATGGGCCCACGCAGGTGAAGCCTTCTACCTGAGATCCTACAGCCAGTAAGTGACCGAAGCAGGACTGGAGGCTGGAATTAGCCGACTCGGAGTCCCGTGCCCCTCACCCACTCTGCTCTCCTGACTCCAGCTGCGTATCATCCGTATGATGCCATATGGATGATGCCTAGTCTGGCTTCCAGAGCCAGTGAGCCAGTGTGGCCGGGACAAATGTAAACAGGCCACGAGGAAAACTGGAACTACATGCAAAGCAGCTCAGCTCTCTGCGTTGCTAAGTCCTCTTCCCCTATTCTTTATTAGAAACCCACTTGAAAAAATAAATTAGTCAGCACAGTTGACTTCAAAGATAGATGCATACTCTTAGCTATTTTTAGCGAGATGTGACCATTTAGTAAGTTTGCCTTTCTTCCTGAGGAGTGGTGCATGAGAAACAGTCGGTTAGAGCCTCCTCGCCCAGCAAGGCAACCAGAGACACGTGGGCATGTGTTGGCACCCACTTGGCCTTAGTTCAAAAACATTTGTTGTGCACCCACAGTGTGCAGGTGGCTGGGCTGAGAACCGTGTGCAGGTGGCTGGGCTGAGAACGGCAAGGACTTTTAATATTAGCATCTGCTTTCTTGCTGGGGTTAAGGTCGCTGGAGAATGAGGGCTGGCTGTGGGTGAGGGATTGGGTTTCAGGTGGAAGGAGAGAGCCATCATCTCGGTGCAGAGATGAAGGCCTGAGCTGTCTCTCTGACCTGTGACTCATCTTCTGTCCCAAGGAACTCAGTCCCTGGTGGAAGCTAAGAAGTTAATATAAATATGAGTCTACATGGTTCAGAAAGGGAACAAGGGTGACAGGGAGTCCTGCGACTCCAAAACTGGTAACAAGGACCCAACTGGGGACAAAAAGGAGTTGGAAACTCCACATTCTAGAGAAAGCCAAGAACAATAGGAGCCTGACCCTTTCCTCAGGGTTTATCATGAAGAATAAGAGGCAGCTTAGAGGGCTTTGCTGGTTCCAACCATCACCCAGCACTACCCCCTCCCCAGTCTGTATAAGCAAAAGGCTAGGGGTGGGGAGGGTGAAAAGTCATCAGACGCTGGGGCCATTGTCTGGGTGGTGGTGAGGGGACTGCGGTAGTGTTTTCCAGATTTTGCAGAAGCCAAGGGAAAGGGCTGTTCAGGGAAGAATGGAAGGTGTATCCTGGGACTAAAGCAGAGAAACGAGACTGGCAGACAGAGGGCGTGGGAGCACGTGTGTGAGTGATGAGCATCGTGCCCTCTCACCGGTTGGCAGAGCAAGCACGTGGGGGCACCCAAGGGGGAGGTGGAAATTCTGGGGATGCCGGAAGAGGTCAAGCCAGCTTGGATCTCCCAAGACAGCGGTCAGAAGAACACAGTTCTACCTGCAAAAGAGAGCCAGTAATTGGGCACCTGACTCAAAATGGACACCAAAAGCTACTCGATATTTACCTACAGCACTGTTTCTCAAATTTCTTTGTATCTCTGTCCTCTCAAGGAGCCTTTTTGGATATTTTTTCCTATTCAGCACCTTACTCTTCCCTGCCTGTGAAACTTTAATACAACAGACACACTCTATACCTACTCCTGTATGTGCATGGCCCTTTGAAAGCCACAAACCATTGCTTCCTTGGAACTAATTTTCGCCTCTCTGGGGGGCAATGTTGGCCCTGCTGAGAATCCATGAGCTAGAGAACCCATCCCACAGAGTGATAAAGCCTGTCTCACTCAACCGTAGCCCCGTAGCCCCATGAGGTGAAGTTTATTATCCTTCTGGAGCAAAGGAGACCCCATTCCAGAGGAAGCATGGGCGTCTCACAAGAGAAAAGACAGGGCTAGTGTAGAATTTGGGGTAAGGGGACTGTTTAGGTGAAGTTTCAGTGAAGCAGTGCTTGCCAGGCTCTGAGCTAAGCAGGCCTGTATGCAAAGAGGTCAATTTCAGGCCTGGGCTGAGAAGCGGACTCAGGGTCCTGTTCCTTTGGAAAATACGAATAAACGATAAAGGTAGGATTTTTGTCTGAAAACTCTTTGTCTGAAGCTCTGGGGGTTGAAAAGCTTTTGCTGCTCAGATCCTCCTAGCAGCAGAGGGATACTCCATTCTTACTGAAAGGATTTCAAACAGCCAATTTCTGACAGTCTGTGATTTTAGAGAACGAGGTTTCTCAGCAATATAACTTGGCTAGTTAACAAAACAAATTTTTAGGGGCTTCTGGTAGCTCAGTCAGTTAAGTGTCTGACTCTTGATTTCAGCTCAGGTCACGATCTTACGGCTTATGAGTTCGAGCCCTACATTGGGCTCTGTGCTGACAGTGCAAAGCCTGTTTGGGACTCTCTCTTTCTCCCTCTCTCTCTCTCTCTACCCCTCCCTTGCTTGTGCTCTCTCTCTCAAAATAAATAAATAAACTTAAAAAACAAACAAACGGGTTTTTAAAGGTTTACAAAAGGAGCTCATTGATGGCCATGATGGAGGAGGAGATTTTCCCTTTTAGAAGGAAGGGTTCCCCCTTCAGCAAGACCTAGGGCAGCACAACCCAGAAGGGTAGGAGGAAGGGTAGACTTGCCTCATCCCTGCCACAGGTTCCCAGGGCCATGGGTTAAGGCTTAGCTTATAGGACAGAGAGAGGAGGCCAGAAGTTTTAAATCTCCAAGTGTGGCCAGAAACCTACTCACAAAATCATTAAGAAACTGGCAGGGACAGTTCAATACAGGCAGGACAGTTCAATACAAAGCAGTGAGTAGTTCACCTGCTACAGGCTTGTGCCACAACAAGTCAAACTATTTATAAACCAATTCCCCATCAGAGGAGGGCAGAGGGGAAAGCAGGAAGCGGAGAGGAAGCTGGGTATACGGGAAGGCAGGCTGACTTGATGCCTTTTCCTGAGTTAAATACATCACCAGTGACCAGAGTCTTTGGGTATTTTAGCAAGTGACCTCTCAGCCTGTGAATACGCCCAGCAGGGCAAGGGAAGCTGTAATACAAAGCAGGAGAGGTAAATCTGCTTCATGTGGATGCTGGAAGGGGGTGCAAAAAGTAGGCCAGGTCCGGGTTGGGAGGGAGGAATAGATGGGGTGAGCAAGAATCCTGGGATTCTGCAAAATTAGTTGCAACAATCATCCAAAAGCAGGAAGCAGAGTGGCAATAAAAGAAAGAATGTGAAAGAAGCCAGGCTGTAAATTCTGGGAGAGGAGAATTAGAAGTGGGACGCAGAGTTTGCAAAGGAGGAAACAAGTAAAGTGAAATAGTGTGAGAAAGCGCTCAACTCTTTACCTTCCTCTCTCTGATATGACCTCTCTGGTTAAAAAAAAAAAAAAAAAAAAAAAAAAACAAGTTATTACAGGCATCTGTGGCCCCTAAAACTCTGCAAAGTCTTCTGACTTCCTTTTAAAGTCAGTTCTGAAAAAACCATCCAGATGGAGGGAGATCAAGGCACCAAGATGACAGCCTGTGATCTCAGAAGAGGATACTGAGATCACACTCCAGAAAAAGAATGGGATGGAAGAAATGAAGTCGGAGAAAGCTGGTGGTAGTGGGACGGTGCACAGAGCTCACCCCCCCATGGAAGCGTGGAGCGAGGGAAGAGTAAATACTGCAGAAGACAGAATGGGGTATTTTTGGAAGGGAGGTGATTTTAACTGAATTTAGACTCATTTCACCGAATTTAGACAACCAAATCAAGAGTCTCCTGTTGCCGATCCCCCAGCCCCAGGGTCAATTTGTAAATGGCACTGACCACACCATTCTTGTTCCCATTTATTGGTGACTGCTCTCAGGCAGAACACACAATGACCCAATTCTAGCCAGGAAAATTCTAGCTCTCAGGAAGAACACACAATGACCCGATTTTAGCCAGTAAGAGGTCTGCTGGGGGCGGGGGGGGTCTCCGGAAAACCATATTGAAAGAGATAGATGTGTGAAGAGCTACCCTCTCGCTTCCTGGTTTGGAAACTTTTATGTGAGGATGTGATACTTGGAATTGTAGCAGCCATTTGGGGGCCATCATGCCACAAACTTGAGGAAGAATGCTAACAAGCTAAAGGTGGTGGGGGAGAAGGACAAAAAGGCCTTGCTGAATTGGGACCCCCACCTCCACACTCACTGTTAATAAACATTCCTATAGCTGACTCACCATTAGCCAGATAGCCGCTAACTTGCAGCCAAACGCATCTTAACTGTAATGGATAAGCAAGCCTCTGTCTAAGCATCCTATATCCTATATCTTGTCACCACTTGGTGACATCTTCTCTTCCTCCAAATTATTTTATGATGCTGGAATCTCTAAATTCTATTTGCTTTGAAGGAGCTATGAAATCCTAGTGTTTATCTTACCTATTCTAGCTGGTCTCAAAGGAGATTTCTCCAGTCAGTAGCCCTGGCACCAAGATGTCAGGACTCCCCTCATTCGAAGGCTCTCGACAGCTAACAGGCTGGGGCTGTATGGACATATTACAAAATGAAAAACACACCTACTGGATGGGACCCTTTTTGAGGTTGAGGATCATCTGACTGATGGTCTGGGCTGCAAGCTCCTCTCCTTTTATTGATAAAAATTCCCATGCTTGGATGTAAGACCTAAACGTGAGACAGAAAACCATGAAAACCCTAGAGGAGAAAATAGGCAAAAACCTCTTTGACATCAGGTGCAGCAACTTCTTACTAGACAGGTCTCCAGAGGCAAGGGAAACAAAAGCAAAAATGAACTATTGGGACCTCATCAAGATCAAAACCTTCTGCACAGCAAAGGAAACAATCAACAAAACTAAAAGGCAACTGATGGAATGGGAGAAGATATTTGCAAATGACATACTAAATAAATAAAAGGCTAGTAGCCAAAATCTATAAAGAACTTGTCAAACTCAACACCCAAAAAACAAATAATCCAGTGAAGAAACGGCCAAAAGACATGAACAGACACTTTTCCAAAGAAGACATCCAGATAGCTAACAGACACATGAAAAGATGTTCAACATCACTCATCATCAGGGAAATACAAATCAAAACCAAAATGAGTTACCACCTCTCACTTGTCAGAATGGCTAAAATTAACAACTCAGGAAACAACAGATGTTGGCGAGGATGTGGAGAAAGGGGAACACTTTTGCACTGTTGGTGGGAATGCAAACTGGTGCAGCTGCTCTGGAAAACAGTGTGGAGGTTCCTCAAAAAATTAAAAATAGAACTACCCTATGACCCAGCAATAGCACTACTAGGAATTTATCCAAAGGATACAGGAATGCTGACTCATAGGGGCACGTGTACTCCAATGTTTATAGCAGCACTTTCAACAACAGCCAAATTATGGAAAGAGCCCAAATGTCCATCACCTGATGAATGGATAAAGAAGATGTGGTTTATATATACAATGGAATACTACTTGGCAATGAGAAAGAATGTAATTCTGCCATTTGCAACAACATGGATGGAACTGGAGGGTATTATGCTAAGGGACATAAGTCAGTCAGAGAAAAAGATATCCTATGTTTTCACTCATATGTGGAATTTGAGAAACTTAACAGAAGACCATGGGGGAAGGGAAGGGGAAAAAATAGTTTCAAACAGAGAGGGAGGCAAACCATAAGAGACTCTTAAATACAGAGAACGAACTGAAGGTTGATGGGGGGGGAGTGCGGGGCAGAGGGGAAAATGGGTGATGGGCATCGAGGAGGGCACGTCTTGGGATGAGCACTGGGTGTTGTATGTAAGCGATGAATCACGGGAATCTACCCCCGAAACCAAGAGCACACTGTATACACTGTATGTTAGCTAACTTGACAATAAATTATATAAAAATAAATAAATAAAATAACTAAGAAAAAAATTCCCGTGCTTATTATGGGACATAGATTGCCATGGAAACAAGAGAGTGTTGAATGAATGGGGATGGGGATCGTGAGCGATGTCCTGTGGAAGGACACTTGGCCCCAATCGGTGTTCTTAGAAACAGGAGAGCTACCCAGTCTTCCTGCCTGTGGAGTCACTGTACCACAGGTAATGGCTACATGAAGATGAGGAGATGATTTCCTGGATGTCTAATTCACCACTTAACAATTCATGCCCACAATCAGGGGCTTGCTGCTTACCGTGTCCCTGCACCCCCCTCCCCTTTCTGGCAATTGTTTCCTAGTGGTTCTTGGTGCTTAGAGCACAAACCTCCTCTTCCCAACACCCTAGAAACCGCCTTCAAAATAACTCATTGTTTGTTTATCCTTCGGAAAACAATCAAATTATATGCTGTGAATCAAAAGGTCAGCTGGAAAAGATGTAAACAGGAAAGTTCACTGCAGAGCGAACTGAACAAACAGGCCAGCAAGCTTGGGCCCCGGGTGGGGGTAGTGGCAGCGCTCGCTGCTGTTGTTGCACGCCAGCCGGACCCCAGCCAGCCTGGTGAGGCATCCGGCCAGGCTCCGGGACAAGAGAGACGCACAGGGGCTTTGGAGGCATCACTTCTGACCTCACAACCCGGCGATGGCTTCCTAGGTGTCACTCAGGAGGAGGAGAGCAACCCCGTGTACGCAATGCAGACTGTACAGAAATATTCACAGCAGCTTTGATCATACTAACCCCATTCGGGAAATGGTGCAGGTGACCATCAAAAGCGAAAGGATGTGGGGCCACCTGGGTGGCTCAGTCGGTTAAGCGTCCGACTTCGGCTCAGGTCATGATCTTGCGGTTCACGGGTTCAAGCCCCGCGTTGGGGTCTGTGCCGACAGCTCAGAGCCTGGAGCCTGCTTCCGATTCTGTGCCTCCGTCTCTCTCTGCCCCTCCCCTGCTCGTGCTCTGTCTCTCTCTCTCTCTCAAAAATAAACATTAAAAAAAAAATTTGTTTTAAAAAGAGAATGGATGTAAAAACTGTGATGTAGCCATGCAACGGCATACCCCTAGGCAATAAAAGTAACACACTGCTGACAAAGGTGACCATACAGCCTCTGACTCTGACACTGTGATTTATCATAAAAAATGTATTTGGTCTTCAGCCAAGGATTATAGTTGTCCAGTGGTGGCCCATTCCTGCCACAGAGCTCCTAAAAGCTTTGGGATTTCCTGAGCGATGAGAGCAACGAACCCGTCTTTTGTTATGCGGCGGTGACTCTTGGACCCCCACCTAAAAGTGGGGGCTAGGTGCCAGAGGAACCAACTGAGGGATTAGAGGGTTGGTATTTTCAGTCCTGACCTGCTGACTTCTGGAGACAGGGGGAGGCGCTGGAGGTCGAATCAGTCCCAATGGCCTATGTAATCAATGAATCAATTGCGCCCGTGTAATGAAGCCTCCATATGAACTCAAACGAGCGGGGCTCAGAATGCTTCCACTTGGTGAACATGTGGAGATTTGGGGAGAGCGGAGCACTAGGAGAGGGTATGGAAGCTTCACACGCCTCCCCCATCTCATGCTTTGCTCTATGTGTCTCTTCCATCTGGCTGTCTCTGGGTCATGGCCTTTTAGAACTGATGGGCGATCTCGTATGTAAAATGTATCTGTGAGTTCTGTGAACCGCTCTAGCAAATTCACTGAACCCAAAAAGGGGGTCATGGTTACCTCGAACTGTAGCCAGTGTGTCAGAAGCACAGGTGACAGCTTGGACCGGCAATTGATGTCTGACATGGCGGCGGAGTGCGCGGGGCTAGGGTAGCCTTGTAGGACCGAGCCCCTTGAGCTGTGGAATGTGACACTATCTCTAGGGAGAGTTAAGTTGCATCGCAAGACACCCAGCTGGTATCTAGAGAATTGCTTGGTGGTGTGGGGGAAGCCATCCCCCCCACCCCTGTTCAGAATTGGTCCCAGAACCCCTGTACTGAGAGAAAGCAGATCAGTGGTTGCCAGGAGCCACGGAGGAGAAGGGGGAAGGATGAATGGGAAGATGCCAGAGGGACATTTGAGAGTGATGGAAGTGTTCTAGAATTTGACTGGGGTAGGGGGTTACAGAGATTTCTACGTTTGTCAAAACCTCTCGAACTGTGTGCTTAAAATGGCTGCATTTTTATTGCGTGTAAATTTAGCCTCTCTAAAAATAGTTGATTAAAAAAAGTCACGTCACCTCGCCTCTCTGTGTCACCTCATATTATATGTGTACATAACGTCGGCGATAAACCTTCCCACATTTCAAAAAGCCACGCAGGTCTCTGCTTTTGCTGTGCCCTTCTGCAGACGTGACTGCTGTAATACGGGCACCCAGGTTACAGGAAAGGGCAGAAACCATGGTGCAAGCATGTGATCGGTGGCAACCAGCTCTTATCTGGGTGCTGGAGACCCACACGGTCTATGGCCAACTGGGGAATGCACAGCTCGTCAGAACTCAACTCCTGTCTTGACACCAAGAAGGGCTGTGGGCCCAGGGCCTGCCATACTTTCCGCTTCTCCCAGCTGAAAACCCAGCTGTTACTGCTGTTTTTTGAAATCTTACCCTTTTTTTTTTTTCTAAAGCCGATGAAACGTTAAAGTGTTGTGTATGGTGAAAAAGAGGCAGGCCCGAGGGCTGTGATCTGGTTCTCAGGCTTCCAGTGTGGCCTCTGCAGCCGTGGGCACCGAGGAGGGTTCAGATACTGGGAATGGGTGGCGAAAGAAGCAGGAGGAAGTGTCATTTTGCCACAAGTGCAGCTCAGAGATAACTTTGCCCAGATCCGATGGCAAACAGCTGCAGAGATCTGCTGACTTTCTAAAATCGTCCTTAGCATTTCCAAGTCCCTGCCCCGGCCAGCAGCCCTGCTCTAAAGCTACCCGCCACCCCGCCCTCTCAAGGGAGGTCTCTGGCGGACACAGGCAAGGCACAGCAGAGCAGAGGCGCCCACGGAGGAGCTCCCACAATCCCTGGGGGCCTCTATCTCAACCCTGGCTCCTCCTCCCGCTCCCATACTCTGGTAGGCATTGTTCTGGAAGGCCGTCCCCTTTTGCTCTTGCTCTTCACCCTCTCTCCCCAGGTGTTCTAATCCATGACCACGGCTCTAACCAAATTTCCATCTCCAGCCCCGGACTCTTGTGCGCCCAACTTTGAACATCTCAACTTCACAGGTCCGAACTGAGCTCTTCATTCCCTTCCCCACATCTGAACCCCCACCCCAGCCTAGGCCACCCCGGGGGAGTGGCAACACCATCCACCTACCTGCCCCTGCCAGAAACCCAGGAATCTTTTTTTTTTTTTAAGGTTTCATTTTTTTTTTATTTTTAAAATGATCATACAATAAAAAGGAACTTTTTCAGGGAGGACGAAACAGTTCTGTGAATTTTAACACTCATGGATTCCTGTAACCACCACCATGATCAAGATAAGCAACAGTTATAGTCACTTCTTCCCCTGGCTCCTAACCACCGACAACCACAGGTCTATCGTATTTATCTCTTCAAAAACGACACCTAAATGGAAGCATCCAGTCTTTAACCTTTTGACACTTTCTTCTTCCACTCAGCAAAAGGTCTCTGAAATTCGCCCCGGTTACTGTGAGCATCACGGTTTGTTTCCTTTTAGTGCAAAGTGGTTCGTTCCACTGTCTGGCTACATCACCATTTGCTTATCCGTGCACCCACTGAAGGACACTTGGGTTCTTTCAGTTCAGGACAGTCATGGATAGAGCTGCTCTAAACATTCACGCACTGGTTTTTTGTGTGGACTCGAGTTTTCACTTCTCTGGGTCAAATATCCAGGAGAGGGATGGCTGAGTCATCTGGTAGTTGAGTGTTTAACTTTTAAAGACACCTTCCACCTGTTTGCTGTTGGTTGTACCACTCTGCATTCCTTCCAGCCATAGAAGAGACTCAGCGCTCCGCCTCCTTGTGGCACCTGGTGGCCCTGGCGGCCGTTTGGACAGGGGTACAGTGCTCAGAAAGCCATTCTTAGAAGGCAACTATGCGCACCACTATCCCACCAACGCACAACAGCCATTCTTGACGCCCACTCCCTTACTGCCCACACGCAATTCATCATCGAGTCCTACTGCGTCTATCTCCAGAATGTGTCTGGCACAAACCTGCTTCTCTCCAATGCATAGCAACTAGGATCTCTCACCTGGACTCCAAAAGCTTCCAACCTGGCTTTTCTACTCATCCTCATCCTCGTTGGTTCACATCACAGCCAGGGGGGCCTTTGAAGAACATAACTGGATCGTGTCATTGTCCACTGTCCATTCCTATCCTCTCTTCCTGGCTTCCAGGCCCTGTGCCATCTGTCCCTGCCTCTCCCGGTCTCTAAGCCCTTGGGGGCTCATCCTACTTTCATCGACATCACTCTGCTGGCCTGGCCTCGAGCAGCCAGGCTCTCAGTCTCTGCACACAGTTTCTCCTCTGCTTGACCTGGCCGGGTCACCTCTTCTTTCAGGTTTTCTTGCCAACGTCACTTTAGAGAGGCCTTCCCTGATCACCCAATCTCAAGTAACCCTCACCACTTGACATTATCCCACACTGCGCTATGACAGTTTGATTTGCATATTTGGCTGTTCATTTTTTTAGTATGTGGTTCCTCCCTGTACGCTGGGAAGCCCTTGTCAGCAGACACCATGTCTGTTTCATTTGTTCTGTATACCCAGGTGCCTAAAACAGTATCTAGCACAGAATAGGCATTTGGTATTTGATAAATAAATGAATGAATAAGAAAAAGTATCTCTAACTTTCCACTGTTATAAATAATGCTACAAGGAACATCCTTTTCCATAAATATCAGTGGATTTATACATTTTGTAAGAGGTGCCGCTGTATTACATGGTACATTCATTTGATATTTTAAATATGGACAAATTACCTTCCCCAGATGAATCAACTCTGTCACCAACCGTCTGTAGGAGGCTCCATACCTCTGCAACAAGGGGAAATATCACATTTTAGCTGTTTTTTAAGTTGGCATTTAAAACTCAGTAACTCGGTGTATTAGGGTCCTCCAGAGAAAGAGCCCATAGGATGTGTGTATGCATGGAAAGAGATTTATCTAAGAAATTGGCTCATGTGACTGTGGTGGTTTGGGAGCCCAAAATCTGATGGAGGAGGCTGGCAGGCTGGAGACTCAGGTCCAAAAAGTTGCAGTTCAAGTCCAAAGGTAGTCTGGGGCTGGGAGTCAACGTGGCAAAGGAAATATGAAGGCAGTCTGCTGGAGAACTCCCTCCTGCTCAGGGAAGGCCAGCCTTCTATTCAGGTCTTCAACTGATTGGAGGGAAATCTGCTTCACTCAAAGTCTACCAATTTAAATGTAAGTCTCATCCAAAAGTATCCTCACAGAAACATCTAGAATAACATTTGACCAAATACATGGGCACTGTGGCCCAGCCACGCTCATACATAAAATTAAGCATCCCCTCAGTACTATTTTACTTTTAATTTCTCTTATAAAAAGTGAGGTAGCAGGGTGCCTGGGTGGCTCAGTTGGTTAAGCATCTGACTTTTGATTTGGGCTCAGGTCATGATCTCACAGTTAATGATTCTGAGCCCCATGTCAGGCTCCATGCTGACCTGTTTGGGATTCTCTCTCTCCGCCCCATTCTGGCTTGTGCGTGTGCATGCATGCATGCTCTCTCTCTCAAAATAAGTAAATAAACTTAAAAAAAATGAGGTAGCAAATATTTGCATATTGAATATAGTCATTTATCTTTTTTCCTATAGTTGCCTTTTTCTTATTAGTTTGCAGGGTATTTGCATATCTATCAATGTTTGCATTTACAAATGCTTTTTCAGTTTTATATGCAGAAAGATGGGGTCTTTTACTTTGTTAGTAACTTTTCCCATAGCTTTATGTTTTTATGTGCTAAAGTTTATCATTACTTCCATGACTTCTACATTTCTGTCATGCTAGAAAAAAAGCCTTCTCAGTTGCAAGGCTTAAAAACGATCTTATATAATACCTATACAACTTCTATAGTTTTAAAAGATATATCTGATCTTCAGCATAGCTGGATTTTACTTTTATTGTCAAGTTGTAACTCTTTCAAATGTATACTCAACTATCCCAACATAATTTACTGAATAGCCCATTCCCTCCCACTGATGCGAAATGGGTTTGGATCACTTAATTAGAAAGAATCCTTCACATGTAATCAATACATCACATTGTAATCAACTGCAATACATCGTAAACAATAAGACATCATCATTTTTACCCATCCTATTAGCAAAAAATATTAAAGATTCAAAATATCCACTATTGGAGAAGGTGCACAGAAATGGGTACCCTCATACATGGTTGGTAGGAATGTAAATTACTGAACATTTTCAGGAAGGTAATACATAAATACCTATCAAAAATTTTAAAGAACATCTCTTTGACCCAGGAGTTCTATCAATTATATATCTAAAAATCCATCTAACCAAGGGCACCTGGGTGGCTCTGTTGATTAAGTGTCCGACTTTGATGCAGGTCATGATCTCGTGTTTCAAGCCTAGTTCAAAATCTGTCTGCCTCTCTCTATGCCCCTCCCCCGCTTGCACTCTGTCTCTCTGTCTCTCTCTCTTTCTCTCTCTCAAAAGTAAATAAACATTAAAAAAAATTTTAATACATGTAACGAAAATACATGTATTTAGATAGATAGATAGACAGCCAGACAGACATTTACTGAAGCACTGTTTGTCATTACAAAAGAACTGAAAACTTCAATAATGTGACAGTTCATCAGACATATTAAATAGTGAAAAATGAAGTTTCAAAGCAATATGCACAGTATTACTCCATCTATGCAATTTTTAAAACTTTACATTTCTATATGTACATATATGGGTATAAATAAACAGATTACCCCTAGAAAGGAAGAAGTGCATTGGAGAAGTGAAGTAGCATTTCACATTTCACTTCTGTATTGTTGAATCCTTTGACAAGAAGGATATATTCTTGCATGATTATGTAAGCTTTTAAAATTAAAAAAATAATAATAATAATGGAGGAACATTCACCACCTTGATTCTGAACAAGCTGGAACACAGAATAGGGCACAGAAGTTTGAGATGCTTGCAAAAACAGACACATAGATCAATGGAACAGAATACAAAACCCAGAAATGGACCTGCAAATGTATGGCCAACTAATCTTCAACAAAGGAGGAAAGAATATCCAGTGGAAAAAAGAGAGTCTCTTCAGCAAATGGTGTTAGAGAAACTGGACAGTGACATGCAGAAGAATGAACCTGGACCACTTTCTTACTTACACAAAAAATAAACTTTTAATTTTAATTAGGCTTACACCATGCACAAAAAATAAACTCAAAATGGATGAAAGACCTAAATGTGAGACAGGAAACCATCAAGACCCTAGAGGAGAAAGCAGGCAAAAACCTCTTTGACCTCGGGTGCAGCAACTTCTTACTAGACAGGTCTCCAGAGGCAAGGAAAACAAAAGCAAAAGTGAACTATTGGGACCTCATCAAGATCAAAACCTTCTGCACAGCAAAGGAAACAATCAACAAAACTAAAAGGCAACTGATGGAATGGGAGAAGATATTTGCAAATGACATACTAAATAAATAAAAGGCTAGTAGCCAAAATCTATAAAGAACTTGTCAAACTCAACACCCAAAAAACAAATAATCCAGTGAAGAAACGGCCAAAAGACATGAACAGACACTTTTCCAAAGAAGACATCCAGATAGCTAACAGACACATGAAAAGATGTTCAACATCACTCATCATCAGGGAAATACAAATCAAAACCAAAATGAGTTACCACCTCTCACTTGTCAGAATGGCTAAAATTAACAACTCAGGAAACAACAGATGTTGGCGAGGATGTGGAGAAAGGGGAACACTTTTGCACTGCTGGTGGGAATGCAAACTGGTGCAGCTGTTCTGGAAAACAGTGTGGGGGTTCCTCAAAATATTAAAAATAGAGTTACCTTACAACCCAGCAATGGCATGACTAGGTATTTACCCATAGGATATGAAAATGTTGATTCGAAGGGGCACATGCGCCCAAATGTTTACAGCAGCATTATCAACAAAAGCCAAATTATGGAAAAAGCCCAAATGTCCATCACCTGATGAATGGATACAGAAGATGTGGTGTGTGTGTGTGCGTTGTGTGTATATGTGTGTGTGTGTGTGTGTGTGTGTATGTGTATATATATATTTATTTGAAAGATATATATATATATTTGGCATATATATATATATTTGATAGATATACACATATATATGCATACACACACACACACACACATATATATAGTCATCAAAAAGAATGAAATCTTGCCATTTGCAACAATGTGGATGGAGCCAGAGTGTATTATTCTACGCAAAGTCAGTCAGCCAGAAAAAGATAAATATCATATGATTTCACTCTTAAGTGGAACTTAAGAAATAAAACAGATGAACATAGCGGAAGGGAAGGAAAAACAAGATAAAAACAGGGAGCGGGAGAAAATATAGGAGACTCTTAAATATAGAGAACAAACAGAGGGTTACTGGAGGGGTTGGGGGGGGAGATGGGCTAAATGGGTGAGGGGCATTAAGGAATCTACTCCTGAAACCATTGTTGCACTATATGCTAACTTGGATGTAAATTTAAAATTAATTAATTAATTAAAAAAATAATAAAAAAATAAAATCCAGAATGGAGGGGCCTGTACTCAAAGTATCTGACCCCCTACCCTGGTTAGTCCTGGTATATACTCAATATATTCAGTGAATTACTTTAAAAAAAAGTTAGCTTAGGGGTGGGGAGATGGGCAAAATGGGTGAAGGGGAATGGGAGGGACAGGATTCCAGCTAAGGAATCAATAAGTCGTGGGGATAAAAGCCACAGCACAAGGAACAAAGTCAATGATATCATAATAGCGATGCATTGGGATAGACCGTAGCTATACTTGCGGTGAACACAGAATAATATACAAACTTGGGGAATCGCTACGTTGTACATCCGAAAGTAATGTAACGTTGTGTGTCAACCATATGCAACTAAAATACATTGTAAAATGAAAATTAACGTGGTAACTTAGAAAAAAGATCAACAGACGCCAAGTGCCACCACATCCCCATGCAATGGAAGGCGTTAGACCATCCACACAGACTCTGGAAACCGGTTTTATCAGCCCTGGTTCAAGGCCCACGTCTAGGCCAGATACAAGGAACTGGGACGTGGAAGAGGAGACACTGAAAACTTTCTGGAACGCTGCGAGTGTACCGTGTTCTGACTCCAGTGGGAAGACGACGGGGAGCTTCCTGCTCGCACATAATGCACAACAGATGGGCTTGAAGACAGCCACCGGCAGGGCTTGACACGTCCCTGAAGTTTAGAGGACGCGAAGGCTGGTGCCAGAACCTTGCTCGGAAAAATCAAACCAGGACAAGCGGCCACACTGGCAGTGAGCTGCTGTCCTACCGACAATGGTATTAAGGTCCACGGTCCCCTTGGACCAAAGGGGGACCCTCTGCTGGCGAGCCAGTCTAGTCATTTCATGAATGACCCACCCAAGAGTCAGCCCGGAGGCCCAGTGAGGTCCCACAGAGAGGAGGCCCAGGAGCAGAGACCGGACTGAGTGACCGGGTGGAGGAGGCACTCACATCCAAAGGAAACGCAGAGAAAGGTTCCAGCTGGGAGGTCCGAGAACCTGCAAAAGGTCTCCCTCCACTGGAGACCGAGTCAGCACTAGACACGTCCCGCCCAGAGGGCATCAGCCCCAGGTCATAACCGTACCAGGCCAGCTAGACATTCCCGGCCCCTCCTGCATCCTCTCTGCCCACGGGGAGGGGCCGAAAGCTGTAGCTAACGTGTAGGAGAGCACAGGAGACCAGACGGAGCCAAGAAAGAGAAATCCCACCGTGCCAGGCCCTTCCTCTGCAGGCTGCCAGTCGGCGACATTGCAGAGCCGGGAGGGAGAAGTGCTCCCTGGAACAGAATTGGGAACTTTGATATTACACCGGGCTGGAGCTACGTGATTATTCCACAGACCGGACTCTTACCGTCTAAGAGTACCCACAGGAGCCAGGGCCCTCGAGAAGTCGTGCTACCACAGGATGAAGGGTTGTGGGGGAAGAAACGAAGTTAGGGTTTACTGGCATCTGTCAAGTCCCGCTCTTTCCATAACGCGGCTATATCCCATTTGAGATGGCCTCAGGGTGCAGAATTCACCACCTCGGAATTCTGCGTCAGCACAACAGGTAGGGTAGTTCTTGCCTCTTGTAGAAGCAGATTTCTCTTCAGTGCAGGGAGGGGCTGCTGCCCGAGGGCAGCGCCTGTGCTCTGAGCCAGGCAGGCCCGGCCGGCCCATCCGCTGATACCAGGCTCACCCCGGTGCCTGCCTGCAGGGCATCTGGCCCCGGGCCCAGTTACTCTTAGGACAAGATCCCCAGGTGAGGTTAAACATACAGTCACACAAATATCTTGACAGGACCTAGCTTTTAAACCCATGGCTCATTTCTGGTTCTACACTTCACCGCACACTGTCAAAAAGCAGGCAGAGAAAATCCTACAACTATTTTGTGAATGGTACGGTCCCATTTCTTATTTCATGGTAAGAGGCTGTTCTACCATTACAACCCCATTTGAGAATATCGTCACCTTTTTTTTTTCTTCATATACTGGGAACTTCAAAAAATGGAAGTGGTCTAGGCTGTCCTGACCGCTGAGGGGCCCTGCTGTAAGAACACTGAGCATCCTTCAGTTCCCCAGCACCTGACTCCCTTCCCGTGTTTAGGGAACTGCCCATGTCTGAATCTTTAGTCTTGGTGGGAAGCAGAGCCTGGCTCCCACCAGGGAAGCTGATAACGCTGGGACCTTGTTTTCTGGGCATCTCTCCTGTGTTGAGCTAATCAGGTTCAGCTGCCCAAACTCAAATCTGAGGCTACAAAGTGGTACAAAGAAGGAAGGCAGCAGGGAATTGCTCCCGGCGGTGGCAGCAGTGGTGGCAAATAGAATAGGACTCTAGGGCCACAGCGCGTGTGGGTTTGAAGGGGAGGGGCTCCTGTGCCCTCATTGGACTGGGTTGGGTGGCATAACTTTTAACGTGGTCCTGACTGCACAGCTCCCTTTATTCTCCAAGCTTCGTTCTCCAGCCTTCCTGGCAGATCTCTGAGCTACCCAACATGTTATCATATCATCTCTAAATTAGCAGAGTTGGCTTCTGTTGCTGCAATTAAGAGCCATCTCTGAGACGCTGTCCAGAACGGTGATTATGGGCTAAGAGAGCCTGCATCCTATTGAGTGATGTGAAACCCATTAGTAATCAGTAAAATGGGAATGCATTAAAACAGCAAACAGACACTGCTTGATAGCCATTCAACTGGCAAAAATCCAGAAGCTGGATAATGCCAAGTATGGGTGGGGATGGGTGGGGATCTAATGGCCAGGAGGCCCGTAGCTCTGTCCTCTTCCTTTTTTATGTCTACCTTGGTCCTATCCACTCTCCCACCTGGGGCAGCCCAACAGAAGAGAAGGCTCTGGCTGGGTGGTGTGGGATGTACTCTATCACGTACAGGACCATCTCTGCTGAATCACAGGTGTTTGTGTGACACACAGCACAGCTCGTGAAGAATGCTCAGTAAATGTTAGCTGTGGATGTTTTCTCTTGCTTTTAATTTTTTTTTTTTAAGATCACACACACCCAGAAAAAAGTTTTTTGGTTTTTTTAAATGTTTTTATTTTGAGAGAGACAGAGAGTGTGTGCATGCGTGCACACACACACATACACACATGTGCGCACGCGAGTGGGGGCGGGGCAGAGAGAGGGGGAGAGTGAGAATCCCAAGCAGGCTCCACGCTGTCTGTGCAGAGCCCAATATGGGGCTCGATCTCATGATCTAACAGCACAAAAGGATCTACACAGAAAAGTCTCCCTCCCATCCCATCACCCAGTTCTCCTTTCCAGAGACAAACCACGGCTCATGCGTGTCCCGTCCCCAATCTACACTCACCCGGCATCCAGAAGGATCCTTTGGAAATGTGAAACAGCTTACCTCACACCTTTGCCCACCATATTCCGGGTGTCACTCCACAGCCACGAGGCCCCACGTGGTCCCGGGCCTGCTGAGCACCTGACTTCATTAGCACAACTCTGCCCTCTCCCAGTCCCCTTGCTGCCGCTCCGGCCTGCCTGGCCTCTCCCAACACACTGGCTTCCCTCGGGGCTTGCCGTCCCTGTGTCCGGAACACTACGACAGTCTCCCACCTCATTCTCTTCTTCCTTGCGGGTCTCTGCTCAAACATGACCTCCTCTGAGAGGCCTTCGCAGACTCGCCCTCTGCCCCCATCTCTGTCTTCCTTCTTAGCCCCAGTCCAACCCCCGGCTTATGCTACGATCCATCTGCAGACTGCCTTGCACCAACGGAATGTCAGCTCCGTGAAGCAAGGCCTGTTCGCTGCTGATTCCCCAGCACTGGCGAGGGTGGTAGCATGGGGGCTGCTCGGGAAACCCTCGCTGAGTCAATGTGTGGGCGTGTGTCCCCTTCTCTCGTGCAACTCGCCATTCCTACGACATGCTTTTTCCTTTTAACGATACATCTCGCAGTTGGATCTACGCTGGCATGTGCAGATCTGCCTGGTTACCTGTAGCAGGTGCGTGGCGGGTCCACCGACTGGGTGCTCCATGGCTTTCACTCGATCAGATCCCTGCTGACGGATATAAGTTGTTCCCAGTCTTTTATTATCACAGAACAAACAGACAAAGAACACTGTGAGGATGTACTTCATGCACACGGGAAAGTACATCCATATAATAAACTCATAGATGTCAGCGTGTTGGACCAGATGGTATGGGGTTTTTCATTCTGAAAGGCATCAGCAAATCGCACCCTCCAGAGAAGTGTCCCAAGTAACGAGGGGAGAGAGAGGAGCAGGAGATGAGGTCAGAGAGTGACAGGGACAGGAAGCCAACACAGTAGAGCCTGCAGGCCACGGTAAGGACTGTGGCATCGACAAGAGATGGGAAGGTCACGGGGTTTTGAGTAGAGGAGGGATGTGACTACTTAGGTTCTAACAGGACCATTCTGGCCGCCGTGGAGAACAGACTGAAGGGGCAACAGGAGTAGCAGGGGGATCAGACAGGAGGAGATGGTTCAGGGACACAGGCGAGCGATGGGGATGACAGCTTGAACCAGGGTGGCAGCGGAGGGTGTGGTCAGTGGTGAGATTGGGGATATATTGTGAAGAGACAGCGGAAGACGTCTGCTCATGGAATAAATGGCAGAGGAAGAGAAGAATCACGGCTCTGTCTCGGGGTTTTGGTCTGAGTAACTGGAAGGATGGGGTGGCAAACCTGTGTACCCTGGGGCCCCACTCCCGAGACGTGGGAAGCCAGGGCACGCAGAGGCAGCAGCCGGTGGAGGGGGTGGCGGCCGGAAAACCTTAATTTCCTAACAGGTGAGGTTTCTCCATCTTCGACTGTGTGGCTCCAAGGGGTGCAGCTGAACCGCAGTGGGCTGAGCTGTCCAGGGGGCTGGCTCAAGAGCAAGCGCAGCAGCGACTACCTTGAACCCTGCTCCCTGGATGGGCCCATGTCCCTCCCTTCCCTTCCCTTCCCCTGGTGGCGCATGCCGCTGAGCGTGGGACTGGACACCACTGTTCCTTAGCCTCTTAAAATGTTTCCCAGAGACTTCATGTTCAGCGCCCCCCCCCTCCTCTGGCCTTTCCCCAATCTGTTGGTGTTGATGCTGAAGAGGACAGTGATAAAGACACAGTGATGTGTGTTAGAAGGAACAAGAAGGGGGCTGTCAGCTTCTGCCTGGCTGCGGCAGCTTATCGGGACACACCAGAGAGCAAGAGAGGGAGATAAGATCAACGGATGCAGATGTGACAGCTGTCTGTCCTCTGAGGTCCAACAACTCCAGACGACAGTCAGCACTCTCTAACTCCCTCCTGGGCCCTCTCACCGCCGCCCACAGGCTGAGCGGCCTGACCTGGCTTCTGCACCCAGCCACCCTGGCCTCCTTTCGGTTCCTCTGACACAGCAAGTCTGTTCCCGCTGCAGGGCTCTGGCGCTTGCTGTCCCCTCTACCTGCAACGCTCTACCCATGGCTGGCTCCTCTCCTCCGTGCGAACATCCCTGCTTAGCCCAGGCCTTTCCTGACAGCTCTCTCCCCCAAAAGCCCCACATCAGCCTCCCTCTTGATTTCCCTTTCTGCTTCATTCCTTCACTTGAAATTCCCTGGATGGTTTCCCTGATTACTGTCTGTCCCATTCGCCCGTGTCCGCGGCGCCTAGAGCAGGGTCTGCACGGAGCAAGGGCTCAGGGCGTCTGATGACTGGGGGGTGCGGTGATGTGAAAGGGGAGGCACGTGGAGGAAGCCGCGCGCCAATCAGCCGTGAGCAGCCTGGGCAACGCTTCACTGAAGGAAAGTAGGGATGCTGCGTGGCCCGCCCCCGTGACGCGGCTGTGTGCGAGGTCCACGGAGCCTGCTGGTTCTCTCAAACAGTTTAGTCTGCCCTCCCCTTTCTACTCCGGTGACCCTGGGACCCGAGCACCAAGGATGTCCCAACACTGCTGGCTTGGGTGACAGAACGGAGATAAACGGAAAGACAAAAAGTGCAGGTTCTGACCTCCTTGTCGCTTGTGTCGGCAGCTGGCAAGCTCTTATGGGCACCCCCAGCTCTTGTCCTTTCACTCCACAGTTATGCAAGTGCCTGTGACACGCAAGGAATTGTACATTGGTTTTTTTCTATGGACAAACTTCAAAACAGTCCCTTGTGGAAGAGCCAATCTTACCTAGACGCCACCCCAACATCCCATGGGAAGGCCAACATCCCAAGGGTGGGCTAACGGACTCCCGTGGTCTCCCGTGGTCCTAGCACCTGCTAATAGATTCTTCAGCTCTGTTCTGACTGGGGAATCAGCTCCTTGGGGACAGGGGTGGAGAAAGGAGGACCCTCCCCTGGCATTTTAGGATGAGAGCAGCCTTATGTGGCAGCACTCTTCACCTTTCCAGTAAGTTTCTGTCGCTCAATCAAATGCAGACAGCAACATGGTACAAATTAATTTGGTAGAGAGTGAAAGATAATTATGTTCCCTTTGCCCATGTGTATCAAGCATCAAAACCAATTCCTGAATGCCCATTTTAGGACAGGTACAGTGTAGGTTAGGGAAGGCCAGCCTACAGGAACATAGAGAGATCACTTGGGGACCAACGTGGGGAGTGATAGGCAGTAAGAGATGCTTTCTGGGGGGCGCCTGGGTGGCTCAGTCGTTTAAGCATCCAACTTCGGCTCAGGTCATGATCTCACAGTTTGTGAGTTCTAGCCCTGCGTCGGGCTCTGTGCTGACAGCTCGGAGCCTAGAGCCTGCTTTGGATTCTGAGTCTCCCTCTCTCTCTCTCTCTGCCCCTCCCCCACTTGCAGTCTGCCTCCCTCTCTCTCTCTCTCTCTCTCTCTCAAAAATAAATAAATATTTTAAAAAATTTAAAAAATAAAAAAAGGAAGGGACCTGATGGGCCAGAGGAAGTCAGACGATGCTTAGGACACTAATGAGTTTCAGAAGAGCCTCCTAGAAAGAGAACAGGAAACTGATTATGTCAGGGGCCTTGAGAGAAAAGACGGGGAAGGAAAGGGTGCAGAAAGAGTGGAAGGAGCAGGAAGAGGCCACATGTCCAAAACTGGAATAATTTCCCATGCAAAGGAAAACAGAATTGATTACTTGAAACGGGGAAAGAGGAGGAAGCCCAAAAGAAGAGTTGTGATCTGGATTCTGGGAGAAATAAGTTTGGTGGGGGCAGAATTTGGTGGGGGATCCAGAGGGTCAAACCGCCTTGGGAAGAGCTCAGCTACTGACCTTCCTTTCTTTGACCACGTGACTCATCCAGGTATAAAAGTCTCGTGTTTGTGGAAGAGAAAAAGGTGGTCCAGTTAGACAAAGTTCTTCCTGCTCCTGAGACCCAACGAATTTGAAAAGCCATCCGACTGTCTCCAGGAAAAGGCAAGACACCCAACTTTGCTTGTGCTCAGGGAAGAGGTCATTGGGATCACAAGCCCACAAAGGGATGGGACAGAAGGAAGGAGTGAGTGTAGATAAACTTATGAAGGGGGGGCAGAGTATGGAGTTTACTCTCCGAGGAGATAGGACGAGAGGTCAGAGAGATGGGAAAGGGGCCAGGACAAGTCAAATGGCGAGCTGGTGGTGCTGGTGGGGGCCGGGTGCAGGTGAGAGGGGTGGGAAAATGAAAAGTGAGCTCAGCCCCAACTAGATGGGAATGACCCTGTTCACCTGGCCCTCTACCTCAGATGCTCTGATCTGGGAACGTGATACCTAGATGGAACACCAGTAACATGCTAGCAGTAACAGGCTGAGGACTCAAGTTTTATTTTAAATGTCTCCCTTCTAGTGATAAATAAGAGATTAAACATTATACTCGATAGACATAAAACTCACATACATGTGCTTTCTTCAGGCAGCGAGAAAGGGTACATTTGCAGGTAGCAGGCTGGGAATTGTGGTTCTTCTAGAGAAATCATGGTTATCTGTGATACGAGGACCTAAGTGATTTTCCCAGTCATGTGACTGACAGGAGGCATGGCCCGGGGCTGGGATCCTGCCGACCTGGCCCAGCTCAGAACCCTCCCATCCCTAGCCCTTCCCCCCACCCCACCCCAAAACCTACAGGTTTTCTTTGAAGGGCTCAGAGTAGAATCAAGAAGCTGGGTGTCTGGGACTCACCTCGGGCTCAACATGCCCATCCCTCAGGCCTGACCAAATTCTCATTTGCAGGGGTGAAGCTGAGAGTCTTCTGTTCAAGCCCAAAGACTGGTGGAGGGAAAAGAAAGAGAAAACAGGCAAATATAAAGAAAGAAACCACAGCCAGGCTGAGCAAAATTTGGAGAAACTCAGAGACAGCCTCAGGCTTAGTCCCTCTAGGTAATGAAGCAGCTGTTTCCTTCCCCTCTGTTCATACAGCCATTCATTTATCAACAGATAGTGTTGAGCACCTACTATGCACCAGGCACAGTCCCAGGTCCTAGGACACAGTGGTGAACAAGACAGATGAGCTCACTGCCCTCACAAAGGGGCCTTTCTAGTGGGGACTTGGAGACCTCAGAACTTTTCCTGTGGGAACTTCTAAGACATCACAACGTTTAGGAGACTAATCATCCTTCCTTTCTTCCGTCCTGTCCTCCCTCCCTCCCCTCCCCACCTCTCCTCTCCTTTCTTTTCCTCTTCTTCCTTCCAGAAGTAATTGTGCAAGGGAGCAAGGAGGCCTTCTTTCTCCCTGACGCACAGGAAGCAGAGCAGTGCTCAGTTTTGAAGGGTCAGCCACAACCACTCGGCAAGGCAGGGAGAGGAGACTCACTGAGGCTGACAATGGAGTCACCTTGGTTTGGGGCTGGGAAGCCCATGGTCAGAGAGGATTCTGACTTCATTTTCTGTCTCTTCAGGAAGGATGGCCCCGAGTCCCCACAGCCTGGGACTTCTCTTTGTCTACATAATGTATTTTCTCATTGGTCTCCCCGCCAACCTCCTGGCCCTGCGGGCCTTCGTGGGGCGGGTCCGCCAGCCTCACCCTGCGCCCGTCCACATCCTCCTGCTCAGCCTGACGCTGGCGGACCTCCTGCTGCTGCTGCTGCTGCCCTTCAAGATGGTTGAGGCCGCCTACGATTTCTGGCCCTTGGGGGATGTCCTGTGTGCCCTCACTGCTTACGGCTTCTACAGCAGCATCTACTACAGCACGTGGCTCCTGGCGGGCATCAGCATCGAGCGCTACCGCAGCGTGGCTTTCCCCGTGCAGTACAAGCAGTCCCGTCAACCCGCGTACGGAGTGATCGCCTCTCTGGTCTCCTGCCTCTTGTCCTTCGGACGCTGCAGCATTGTGATCATCGTCCATTACTTACCAGCCAACAAGGTCGGGGGTGAGGCCAACGGCCTCCCTCTCTGCTATGACAACTTCACCCAAGAGCAGCTGGCCATATTGCTTCCTGTGCGGCTAGAGCTGTGTCTCACCCTCTTCCTCATCCCCATGCTGGTCACCATCTTCTGCTACTGGCGCTTTGTGCATATCATGCTCTCCAGACCCCAAGTGGGGACGCGGAAGCGCTGGAGAGCGGTGGCGCTGGCCGCCGTGACCCTCTTCAACTTCCTGGTCTGCTTTGGGCCCTACAATGTGTCTCACGTGGTGGGGTTCTTAGAGGGAAAAAGTGAAAAATGGCGGGTGTACGCTGTGTTGCTCAGTGCTCTCAATGCTTGCATCGACCCCTTGGTTTTCTATTTCTCCTCCTCAGTTATGCGCAAAGCCTTGGATAGGAGGCTACGGAGTCTGCAGAGCTGGGCTGCCTCGTTGGCAGGGCGCTGCAGGAGGAAGGCTGGAGAAGCCGCCGCAGAGAGAGGAGATGAGAGTTTGGGTATGGCCAACGTCGGCTTCACAGGAGACCAACTCTGCCAGCTCGGGGAAACATTTTGCGGGGAGGGCTCCAAACGGGGAACAGTGAAACAGAACTGGGGTGAGTTCACCTGTGCCTAGCTTAAGAGGCACAGAAGAGCAGTAGACCTCTCAAATCCAACTCATCCACTGGGTCGGTGCTTTTGTTTTGTTTCCTGGCAGTTATGACATTTCCTTATTTGTGGCCGGCACTGCCTTCTGGTCAGCCACAGCCCTTTTATCCTTGGAATTCTCTCCCCATTCAGTAGCTATATGATGGTGGCATTCCTTCAGCCGGTGCAAAGCTTTTTGCTCGATCCTTGGCCCTGACTCGGCGGGGCGGGGGGGGGGGGGGGGGGGTGCTCCACGCTCCAGGTCTGAACGTCTAGCACAGGCAGGAGTCTGGAGAGTCAGACAGGATCCTGCCATGGGAGCCCGGAGGTCTAGCCCCCCAGCCAAAGCGGTTGCTGGCTCAAGTCTATGAAACGGGCAAGAAAAGAAACAGTCCTTGAGGGAAGAGTCACCTCTGGTGTGAGAAAACTCGGGTCAGGATACTCTTCAGTAGTTCTGCCCTATTTTCAGTCTCCAACACTGTGTATGTGTGTCTTCTCTTTTGCGTCATCTATCTCGCCAGAAGTCTGTTGAAACTCATCTTTTCAAAAGCCCAAGGCCTTCTCTGGTATTTATCTATGCTTTCTATTTCATCAGTGTTGGGTTGTCCCCTTCCTCCTACTTTATGGAGTCTTTTCAGTTGCTCGCTTTCTAACGAATTTCAAGTTGACATTCATTCATCTGTAACCTCTGTTCTTTGCTATCGCAAGCATGTAAGACTATGAAGTGCAGTATCAGTGGGATGCTACAAGCCTGCATTTGCATAATTTGCACTATTTTAAGTTCTAACAGGCCCTAATTTCCACAGGATTTTTTTCCTTGGACTCAAGTTTAGACATTTGCTTTATTTTCAAGCATACAAATTCTTCTTGATCCTTTCGTTATTTGTTCCTACCCAAATGGCACTGTGGCCAGAGAATACGGTTTGAATGGTTCCAACTCTTTGAAATTTGTTGAGAACTGCTTTTGGGCCTGGAATATTGTCAATCTAACGTTCCAGGTGTGACAAGAACATAGATTCTGCAATCGTCAGGCGCATGTTGTCTCTGCACACCTTAGATCAAACTTGTTCATCTGTGATGTTCGAATCCTTATAACCATTATTTACTTTTGCTCTATTTGATCTACCAGTTACATGGAGAGGTATGTTACCTGCTCCTCCGTGATGGTGAACTTGTCTACTTCTCCTCGTAGTTCTGTCTTCCTGCTAAAATGAAATGTTGGTCATTCCTTTTGCCTTAAAATTTATTTGGTCTGATATAAATATAGCCACACCAACTTGTTTTCGTGGTTAGTATTTTCCCAGGACATCACTGTCCATCCTTTTACTTTCCAACTTTCTATATCCTTAGGTCAGGTGCATCTTTTACAAACAATATATACAGTGGCTGGATGTTTTGTATGTAATATGGTCTGACAATTCAACCGTATTGGTCTTTTACCTGTATTGTTTTATTCATTTACACTTATATAAAAATAACTGCCAATATGCTCGGATTTATTTCTGCCCCATCTTATTTTTTTTTAATTAAAAAAAATTTTAATGTTTATTTATTTTTGAGAGAGAGAGAGATAAGAGTGCAAGCAGGGAAGGGGCAGAGAGAGAAGGAGACACAGAATCTGAAGTAAGATCCAGGCTCTGAGCTGTCAGCACAGAGCCCGATGCGGGGCTCGAACCCACCAGCTGTGAGATCATGGCCTGAGCCAAAGTCGGATGCTTAACTGACTGACCATCCCAGGTGCCCCTGCCCCATCTTATTTTTAAACACTTCCATGGAAGTGTACCCACATACTGAAATATACACTCATACTGCGAATGGCCTAATAGTAATTGTAACAGTCAGATGAATTATCACAGTGAACACAGACATTTAAGAAAAAAAAAAAAAATGAAACGCCTACCATCTTATTTTGTGCTATTTTCTTCGCCTTCTTATATTTCCTTTTTCTCTCTTCTTGCCTTCCTTTGGGATTAAGTTTTTTTTATTTCTTTTCATTTCTCATATCATTCTCATATTTGTTTCTCATATCACTGAATTGGAAATCGTATACTCTGTGTTTAGTATTTTAGTGGTTATTTTAGATGTTTTAACATGTTAAGGGTTCCTTAGTTGGTTCCTCTCTCCCCTTCTTCCTTCTTCCCTTGGTGTTCTAGACAGCGTTCAACTATGTGACTCCTATACAGCAGTTTTCAAAGTGTGGTCTATAGACCCCTGGGGTCCCAGAACTTCTCTGGGATCTGAGGAGTCCAAACTACTTTCATAATTATATTAAGATGCTAATTGCCTTTTTCGCTCCCATCCTTCCACGAATGAATGCACAGGGGAGTTTCTCAGCAGCTACCTGACATGTGATAGGATAACAGCTTTGCCAATAGAGCTGCCTTCTGTGAAGCTTGAGGTCTAAAGAGGTCTGCAAAAATGTAAAACAGTGCCACTCTTCTCCCTAGGATTTTTTCTTTTGAAAATATAGTTATTTTCATGAAAGTATGTCTTTATATTAACATGTAATGGTTTTCTGATTATTTTTAAATAAATTAATACATATTTAAAATGTTGTGTTTTGGGGCACCCAGGTGGCCCAGTCACTGAAGCGTCTGACCAGCTCAGGTCGTGATCTCACGGTTTGTGAGTTGGAGCTCCATATCGGGCTCTGTGCTGACAGCTGGGAGCCTGGAGACTGCTTCAAATTCTGTGTCTCCCTCTCTCTCTGCCCCTCCCCTGCTCACACTCTCTCTCAAAAATAAACAAACATTAAAAAAGTAAAATGTCCTCTGTTTTAACTTCTAATGTGGTACATGTCAATGGCTGGAACATAACACTTTAAAAAGCTCTTTGGGGTCCCTCGGAATTTTAAAGAGTATAAAGGGGTCCTGCGAGGAACAAGTTTGAGAACTGCCGATCTAGTGTGCCAAGGGGGCCTCCGCGGGTTCTGCTGGATGCCACTGCACGTCCAGAAAAACAGTGTGCTTCCTGGTGTATCGGCACGGAATGATTCACAACTTCGTAAAGTTTCATGCCACTTAAACTTTTGGAGATGTGAGTTTAAAGTCTGCCTGGCCAAATGCAAAGCTTTTTGATGTTTTAAATGGGAGATGCAAAAACCGGAACCACCCCGTCATGAGCTAAAAGAGTAGCAGACCGGCCTGGATGGGTCGGATACTGTGCGCTCGCCACTTTATGCTAGTCAAGAGTCTTGTTCCAAAGGTCCTTTGAACTGGCGTTTTTCTTCTTGTTCCGTGGATGAGGATCACTTCATCTGCACTTAGGTGGTGGTATGCTGATCCAAAATACAGGTAGGGTTCCTTCTCTTGAAAGTTGGACAAACCGGAAATCTCCATACTAATTATATTTGGCCTACGGCATCCTGAAAAAACCTGCACGTTTGATTTTCATCAGCAGAGATCAAAGACAGCTTGTCGGGACAAAAGTTATGAACATACTGAGTGTGCTTTATTTTTGGCGGGGGGGGGGGGGCGGTGCTTCACAAAGCCCCAGTAACAGCCCCAGTCTGGCCGCCGGGGTCCTCGGTAACAGGTAGTTCATACAGTCTAAGTTCAGGGCTACTCCCCGTCGCACCTCCTGGGAAATCCACGGTTCCTGGAGCGTGGTGTTAAGGAGGAAAAACAAAGGCTCGAAGATACCATTAGCAGAGTCCCCTCAGCCCTCTCTGGTTTGCAAGTTGAGGGTGGTGAGGGCAAACTTCCACCAGAAAGGGACTTTGGCATGAAGTCAGGTCACTTGGCTTATGTAAACGTAGGGGACAGCTTTCTCTTCGAGCTGGGCTCAAGAAACCACACCCCTAGAGAGCGCCTCACAATCGCTGAAGGCATGACTTTTTGACAGTAACAACAATGAACTGCACGCTGTTTGTAGTTTACGTTACATTAAGTAAGTATTATTTGGCAAAGACAAAATGATATTAAACGTGCTTTCAATCCATCTACTCCATCCTATTTGCAAAACACCTGCGATGCTCCCAGCTCACTTGGCAGAGTCTGTGCCCCCACCCCGACTTGGGTGGGGAGCTGATGGCTTACGGGACGTCTACTGAGAGCCCTACTCAGGCATTTCCAGTATCACTCCCATGAGGAAGCCCCATTACCCGGGAAAGGGTGCAGAGTGATAAGAGGCAAGTGGCGAAGGGCAAACTGTTTGTTGGACTCGAAGATTCCAGCTTTATCACGGCACGCTCTGCAATCCCTTTTCAAAAGTGAGCTGGCAATTCAAGGTGGACATCTGTTGCTCTGGCCTTCTTGGCGTCCCCCTTCAGTGGCGACAGCACCGCTCCCACACCACCCCCAACCGTGATGTCTGGTGGAGCTGGCTTCACCCCCTCCTTCATACTCTGGGGTACAGGTGTGACCCAGGGCCAGAGCGAGCCATCAGCAGAGCCCATCTGACCACAGTGATGGTCCACACCCGAGCATGTGACTCAACCCAGGCCAAGGAAAGCTAGCCGGGCCCTTCTCTTTTAACCATTTAGGAGAAAGAACTTCTTCTACTGAACTCACCTTGGGAGAATGCTGGCTTCAGGGGCCACTTTGAGGAGAGATGCTGAGGTCAACTAGAAAGAAAGCAGTCCACGCATTTGAAATCCCAAAGCAAGACATACTCTGGGGTTATTCAGATCTGAAAACCGAAAATTCTCCCTCTTTAAGAGCTTAAGCCAGTTTGAACTGGGTTGTCAGTCGCTCGCAACCAAAAGATATATCATTCCTCAATTGCTCACAGTGGCGATCAGTCTTTCTTCAATTATTTTAAAAATTCAAATCAAAAGTTTAAGTGTGAAGACTTAAAAACATAACAAATATGCCTATACCCATCATGCAGAGTAAATGCTTGTTAACAATCATATTTCTTCATATTTTAAAACATTTTGTTTTCAAGCAATCTCTATGCCCAATGTGGGGCTCGAACTTACAACCCCAAGATCAACAGTCCCATGTTCTGACCGAGCCAGCCAGGTGCACCAATATTTCTTCAGATTTTTTTTTAATGTTTATTTATTTTGGAGAGAGAGAGAGACAGAGAGAGAGAGAGAGAGAGAGAGAGAGGGAATGAGAGTGTGTGTGCATGGGGAAGGGGCAGAGAGAGAGCAGGCTCCAGACTCTGATCTCTCAGCACAGAGCCAGACGCAGGGCTCAAACCCACAAACCATGAGATTATGACCCATGAGATTATAACCTGAGCCAAAGTTGGACGTTCAACTGACTGCAACACCCAGGCACCCCACATTTCTTCAGATTTTTTAAGGTGATGTTCCCATTATGTTTCTCTCTCACTGAATTTCCTCTCTTCTTCGCCAGAAGCAATATTATTTTGGAATTGAAGTGTATCTTTCTGGTCCATGGACATGTCCATAAAATGTACCTGAGCCCACAAACACAGTTTAGTATTCTCTTCTGTGTGTGTGTGTGTTGCTTTTTTTTTTTTTATGTCCACAAATATCACATGGTCATCCTGTGACTTGCTATTTTCCTTCCAAATCATGTCTTTGATACCCACGCCTCTGACATTCATCACTGAAGCTTAGGGCTCTCATTCATTTCTTTGTCTGCTGAGTAAAATGCCATCCTGTTTAAAAGCGGTTTCATGTTTTCCATTCCACTAGTTATAAACATTTGGATAATCTATTTTTCACCAGCATAACAATGCTGCTTTGGACATCCCTGTGCATGCCTCCTCGTACACATGTGGGAAAATTCCTCGAAGCAGAGAACCACTGGGTGGCATGGAATGTGCATTTTCAGTTTTAGCAGAAGCCACCAAGACCAGCCCTGCAGCGAGTCTGGCCCTGGAGTGGACACAAGGTGATGAGTGGGAGGGAAAGGGCTAGGCACGTGCTACCTGCCAACAGAGAAAGGGGTTCAGGTGAGGCCCGAGACCTGCAAAGTAACCTCATGGACATACACATGGACCCTGTGGGGCCCTGTGGGGCAGGCAGCCTCTCCAGGACTCTAGGGATAAAAGAGTGGCCCGTCTCCCCATTCCTCACCTTTCCTAACCCAATCCGGACTCTCGTGACCATTCAACAAAAGCATAAAGGTAAAACGACACAACTAATGCAGCCGAGAGGGGTTTCCCCCCACTGTGTAGTTTATGCAAAAAGCGCACCCGGCCTGCGGAGAAAAGGGGGTGGAGGCGAGCGCAGATGGACAATGGAGCGAAGGGAAGATAGATAAGACGCTGGAATCCTGAGGATGAGAATGCAGCCCCTGCTGGCCCTGGGCCCTGGGCCAAGACCAGATGCAGCTCCTGTGGAGTGGGAAAGCACAACCTGCCACTCATTCACGTGTCTGTGTCCAATGGCTTCCAAGCAAACCGGGGCTGCCCCGGATCTATATGGCTTATGCAGACGAGAGGTGAGAAGGCAGAGGTGGTGCAGAGGAAGGGCACGGGGACACGGGGAGACACGATCAGAGGTGCTGCCTGCAGACGTGATGGGCCGTGTAAGGCCTCACTTTCTTCTTGGGTGCTCATGTGTCCGGGGACTCTAGAGAGGTTTTGTGAGGCAGGGCTGAAGACTAACCGATTCAACAAGATCCTCACTAGGGGCAACTGACCAAACAAGGAACACAGCCAGGGGCAGGGATGGGAGTACGTGAGAAAGCTGGCCACACGCAAGTTCATTTGGCATAAGCAGCCCAGAGACAGGGATGTAAAACGGGTTTCCTGAACTATGAAAGCAGAACAAAATCTGAAAGAATAATCACCGTTTGAGATCTAGAGACGGCCAACGAGAGTTTTGGGGAAAACAATGAGGGCTGAGTGGCCTGATAGCTCAACTCCTGACCTTCCTCTTCCTGACCCACAGCAAGTTCAAGTTCAAATGCTCTTGGCTCCTAGGGGACCCTGAGGTGACAGAAGTACCTGCCTCTGCACCTTCTCCCATGAGTTGGTAAACGTCCGTGGCAGCCTGATCTCCAAGATCAGTCTGCCTGGGAACGGGCTCAGGTTAGTTCAAAGTACCTAGCAATCCTAGGAGAAGGCACCCTGAAATCTGACCCAGAAAAGGAAATGTATAGAGGCCCAAGTGACCACAGGGTCACAGCCAGGGAGTAAGGTGAGGAGTTCATTCCCAAAGTAGGGGTAAGGCCATAATGGTAAGAGACCAAGAAAACTGAGCAGGGACTCGAGGTAAGGTGGCAGAGGGATCATGTAAGTTGAGGTGGGGGGGGGGGGCGGGGGGGGGGGGACACCAAGTAGAACCGGTCTTCCTCTTCAGACTAGAAAAAGGCCTGTATTCGATCGGCCTAGGCTGTACCAGGCCTCCCCTCTGTGCTGGCACCACTTCCTGGGTGGTGACCTGGGGTTTTGCCAGCATCCATTCTTCCTTCTTCTGGTAGCAGTATTCCAATTTTCCCTTAGTCAACCACTTCTCTTCCACTGTCAGTCCATGTGGCACGGGGCAAGAGGCAAAAGGCCAGCCCCGACCCAACCACAAGGGGAGGACACGTTACCCAGACAGGTCCGTGTCCAGATCAGTCCGTCCAGAGTCAATCATTTCTAGTCTCTTCTAGAGTGTCAAATCTAAAATGATTTGGAAAGAAGCATACTGTTTCCACGGGGTGGTTAGGCTGGTAAAATGTAATCCTGGAGCTTGTGGGAGCCATCTTGGCCGGAGAGGGCCTGCCTGAGAAAGAAGCTGGTGTAGGAATCCAGAACTGAGACACGGAGACAGATGACAACAGCTTCATTTATGCACCTGGATCTGGCCATTCCCAAAGCCACTTTGCCCCAGACTCTTTAATTACATAGCAAATAAATTCTCTTTTTTGCTTCATCAGCTGGGACAACGTTCTGTCCCCTAGAAGCAAGACATCAGGACAAACAGTTGATACACGATTTGTCGTTAACAATAAAGAATAGGTGCTTCTGAATTATATCTTTTACGATATTTTAAAAACAAATCAGAACAGATTCAAGGCTACCTGTACAATTTCACCAATTCGTTTGCATTCTGACATGCCAAGATGAGAGTCAGGGCCCCCGGGCTGGGGATGGGACATAGCTCTGGGCATGCCGGTGACTGCCTTCTCTGCTCCAATAAGTCAGCCGCCTAGTTAACAATCCCTTAAATCAGGAGAAGTGTGGTCTGCATTTGCAAAAGTGCTTCCACACGTATCATCACACGAGTTATAAGACAGTGAAGCTGGTTTCTTATGCCCTCTTCAGAAGCAAGGACCCTAAGAGAGTCCGGAGAGGCTAAATGCCTTCCTCAGAGATACACGGCCGGTCAGTGGCCACGCCTGGACCAGAATCTATGTTGGTCCCCCGGTTCCAGCGCTCCTTCGCTTCCACCAGCTTCCTCAAAAGTCAGTATCTGGTGTGTGGGACTCAGGGACAGCAGTTGGGAGGAAAGTCCCGGCTCGCTCCCTGGGGGAAGCTCTCACAAGGGCTTTGAGGGAACAGAGAACAGAAACTGCCCGAGGCTGGGAAGACTCGGCTCTAGGAAGATTCCCGACTACATCTTTTCCATCAGGGGTTTATATCCCTCTTTCTGGCCATCTAACACCACCGAACGCCCTTCCTGGGGGTCCGTGCCCGCCCAAGGTAGAAGCGGAAACTTGCTCTGCAGGAGCCTTCTCGCATCTAGGGCGCAGGCACGTGGCCTATTCACACGCACAGGAGGGCACGGCGCTGCCAAGCTGTGGGGTGAAGGTGCGGGTGTGGTGTGCACGCAGCCGTTCCGGGGAGGGTGGCGGCACACACGGGCAGCTCCGAGGGCGTAATCCGGCATGACCTCCACATCTGCTTCTCCGGCTGCCCGGGGGATTCCAAGAGCCGCCTCCTGTCCTTGAAAGAGAAGGTTCCTTTCTGCCTCAACTAGCGAGAGGGCTGTCTGCTGTCTGCACCGAGAAGGCCGACCGTCCTCTTCGTCTACATCTTGTCCGTGCCATCGGTCCCTCTGCCAACGTCCTGGCCACGTGTGACCTCCCGGGAAGAACGAGGCCCTGCCCTGCTCCACCCACGGCCTCCTGCAGCGGCAACTGCCACTGCCCGACACGGTCAGGCTGTGGCCAGCGGTCCGCGCCTTCGTCGGTTCTGGCTTCGTGGCATGTGGCACGTGGGAGCAGGGCTGTCCCTGCGGGAGATGGGCTGCTGTGCCAGCCCGCATCTTGCCCCTACAACTGGGCTGCCCTGTGCTCCTAGGGCCGCAACAAACGAATGTGACGGCCTCCATTTCTCTGTGAGAATTCTGTCCAACAGCAGCTGGGTGTGGTGCAAGAACGCCGAAGGACTAAATGCCAGGATCTTGGGACTCTACCTGCATTTCCGGGGTGGCGGGGGGGGGTGGGGGACAGGAAACATTATAGAGTACTTACTGCTCTAAATGTTTCCTATGCTCTAAACCGCTATGCCAGCTCTCCCAAAAGGCGTTCATTGCAGGGCCCCAGGAAGGCTTGTCCAGGGAGACAGACACGGGCCTGCACCCTCACTTGTCCGTCATTCATTCCTTCACTCAACTGCATCGATGGGGTACCTACTCCAGGGCAGGCCTTGCTCAAGCTGTAGAAAACACGACGGTGAACAAGACAGAGAAGCTACCGGCTCTCACAAAGGGCATCTTCCGGAAGGCACTTGAGTTGAGGAACACTGGTATGCCCCCTCAGGCCGGGCATTTGGGCTCCCCGGAAACAACACGGTACTTCAGACTGATTACGCTGTGACCAAACGAATGAAAGACCTGAGGCAGCTAACAATGTCATCTTGACAAGTTAAGTGTGGCTTCCTCCTCCCTGTTTCTGGGACAAGCAGTGGTGAGAGGTAGCAAATAAAAAAATAGTTGTTTGTTTAACCTGCAAGTGTGTCTAATTATTAAGCAAACGAGAAGTTCTTACTGGAACAATGTAAAACCAAGCCCGTGACCTGTGCACCAGGAACTATTGATGAACAAAGGGTAAATAAAGACCTTCCCGTCTGGGTAAAGCACAGTGAAGACAGACTACCGTAATAAGGAGGAGAGGGGCCTTCTGTAGGTGGAGTTGCCATGCAAGGAACCTGTGAGGAGGAAGGAAGTGATCAGTCATTGATTCTCTGCTGTTGACACGGCCCATCTTGGTGACAGCCTGACCCCGGAGCAGAACCGGAGGAGGCCGAGGCAGCTCCAATCCTGCCCCTTCATTAAGGAGCCTGAAGGCTTCCTTTTGGAGGCTGTCAGTCCCCTGCCCAACAAAAAATCAGAATAAGGCAAGGTCCCCAGGTGGCTGAATGTGCTCTGGGAAAGGACTGTGGGTGGCATGGGACGGAAGGAATCATGACAGCGCCACACTGCTGGGGACAGGGCGAGAGCTTCCCCTCCAGGGCACAGTCAGACAGGGAAGGGAGAGATCACAGAGAGAGTGCAGGGGTAGAGAGACAGCAGCATGCCGAACTGGGCTGGAATGGGGGCAGGGCGGGGCGGCCGGAACAGATCAGGTCACGGCCACAATACTACCCGCTGGAACTTCTGACTCAGATGCCGTCGACATTCTCTCTCGTGGGCAAGAGAGGGGTTGGCAGCAGTCACGGCTGGAATGTTTTGGGGAGTCTGTTTAGCATGTCAGCATAATCAGTCCCATGCGTGGCCACTGGAAAAAAGTTGAGAATCGCTCCCATAAAGAGTTTAGTTGTCTGGTGACAATTTACAGTAGAGAAATAGCTGCAGTTCTGCAAAGTGTCTTCACCTAAGTGACCTCGTTTCTTCCCCCAAACAATCCTGCTCTATTCACGGAGGGCTACGACTCACAACAAAGCCCAGAGAGGTGACGTGACTCCCCAGAGCCATGCAGCTGATCAGGACACAGCCCTCAGGGGAATCCAGGCTGCCTTCCCAGCTGCCTGGCTGACATCCCCTTTTGGGAGGTTTTGGAGGGGACGAGGCCAGAAGGCATTCAGAGTGGTCAGCCGGCTCCCCTTCTGCCTGTGGTCCCTGTCTCCACCACGGAGCCTTATAGTTCCAGGTGAACACCAGCTGTCCAGAACAGAACTGTGAACTTGAACAACCCCAAAACGGCCACTGGACCCACTCCTCCTATGTGACAGCAGCTCTCAAACCCTGGCATGCACCAAAATCTCCCGACGGACTGGTTAAAACACAGATCACAGGGTCCCATCCCCAGAGCCTCTGACAGAGCAGGTCTGGGGTAGGTGGTCAAGAACGTGCATTTCTAACAAGTTCCCAGGTGACGCTGATCCTGCTGGCATAGGGGCCACACTTTGAGGACCACTGATCTGGGATGTAATGGGCATCTTCCCCTCCTGGAGGTGGAGAGAGGTTATGAGACTCTGGAATCCTTACGAGGAGACTTCTTCAGGTAGAGAAGAAGAAAGGATGAGAGGGCGAGGTGGAGACCTCAGCAGAGACCTAAGGAGCTGCTTTGCCAAGAGGCACACGATAGGAAACCCAGTGAAGAGGGAAGCAGCAAGATGAGGTCAAAGCAAGTCAGGAGGAGCTTGTGAGACACGGAGCAGAGGACAGAAGGCTGGGACCAGGCTAACGTTCACTTTAGTTACCAAAGAGCACTATCACAACCATCCTGCAGTAGGACTTACTTACGGGATTTTTAAAAAATTGGGGTGCCTGGGTGGCTCAGTCGGTTAAACGTCCGACTTCAGCTCAGGTCATGATCTCGCAGTCCGTGAGTTCGAGCCCCGCGTCGGGCTCTGGGCCGATGGCTCAGAGCCTGGAGCCTGCTTCCGATTCTGTGTCTCCCTCTCTCTCTGCCCCTCCCCCGTTCATGCTCGGTCTCTCTCTGTCTCAAAAATAAATAAACGTTAAAAAAAAAAATTTTTTAAAAATTAAAAGAAAAAATCAACATTTTTCAGGGCGCGCCTGGGTGGCTCAGTCAGTGAAACATCTAACTCTTGGTTTCGGCTCAGGTCACGATCTTGCAGTTCGTGAGTTCTAGCCCTGCGTTGGGCTCTGTGCTCAAAGTGTGGAGCCTGCTGGGGATTCTGTCTTCCTCTCTTTCTGCACCTCCCCTACTTGCTCTCTCTCTCTCTCTCTCTCTCTCTCTTTCAAAAATAAATAAATAAATATTTTAAAAAACTCTTTTAAAAAAATTGACATTTTTCTCACATATCATTTAGCCTAAACCTAGCCAAAAATAAAATAATGATAGTAACAGCAGCCAACACTTACAAGTGCTTGCCACGTGCCAAACGTGCTCATACATGCATACGTTTACACACGTGCACACACACATGTGCACGCATACACATACACAGCCCTTCCAACCCTCACGACATCCCTAAAAGGTCAATATATCATTATCCCCATCCTACAAATGAAGAAACTGAGGCCCGGATAAGGTAACCCTGCCCAATGTTACACACACGACGCACAGCGGGGCCAGGATTCCAACCCACGTGGCTGGGTCCACAGTCCACGCTCCTAACCCCTGAAATGAGGGCTTCAGGGGTGTAACTAAAGGCTAGGTAACTTGCCAAAGGACACAGAGCGAGCAATGGGATGGACACCGACACACGACTATGAATACGACTCTCACACCTGAGTGTTAAACACTGGCACACGTGGGCTGTGGCTGGTGACGGTCACCAGGGGGTGCTAGGCTGGGATGGCACCAGGGAGAGGAACCTGGAATTAGCCTGAATGAATCCTGGAGACGACCCCTGGTGCGAGTTGGGCGCGAGATGCCCATCCTGTCTTCTCCGTACCCCTCGGCCCTTAGTAAAAATAACCCCAAAGCTGACTTTCACTGGTATCATGAAAACAACTGTTTCTGATTTTGTCTTTCAAATACAAAAGTGTATGAAATATGCTTTTTCAAAGTACTTACTCCATCCCATCCCACACCCTGTCTCCCCAAACAGCCCCCAACCAAAACCTTCTGCTCTTCAGAGAGACTGAGGGGGCAGGTCAGCCACACGGTATCAGATGGATGGCTGGGACAGAGGAAGGAAGTGAGGCCAGCTGGTGGAAAGCAGGGAAACTCAGCTTTGCCCCACTTGGTTCCTCCCACACCAGAAACTCTCCCTCCTCTTCCTGCTTATCCAGGCTTAACACCTGGAGAGGGATGGTCTAGGAAGCCCCCCATCCCCACTCAACCCTCCCCCCCACCCCGACACACACACACATACACACAACCACAGACAGCAAGGAGGTAACGGCAGGGACCTGAGGATCATGGGAACCACTGTGGCCTGATACTTGACTTCTGCTCCAGAATTGAGATTCCTCGGTAACATTCAGAGGGTGTGGCCTGTTCTGCGTGGGCCAGGGCGGGCAGGAATGAAGGCAAGACAACTCAGGGAGGGGCATCTGGTTGTGGCTCAGTCAGCTGAACATCCGACTCTTGATTTTGGCTCAGGTCATGATCTCACACTTCAGGAGTTCAAGCCCCGCATCAGGCTCTGCACGGACAGTGTGGAGCCTGCTTGGGATTCTCTCTCTCTCTCCATCTCTCTCTGCCCCTCCCCTGCTCATGTGTGCTCTCTTTCTCAAAATAAATAAATAAACATTAAAAAAAATTAAAGAAAAAAGACTCAGGGGGAAAAGCAGCACTCTCCCTTCCCAATGCTTTCTTTCAGGGGAAGTTTGTGTCATTCACACAAATCTAGAAAAGTCATGAATAGCTATAGAAAACTCTAAAAGTGGGCATCTGGGTGGCTCAGTCAGTTAAGCATCTGACTCTTGATTTCAGCTCAGGTCATGATCCCATGGTTCATGGGGTCAAGCCCCACATCTGGCTCTGTGCTGACAGTGCAGAGTCTGCTTAGGATTCTCTCTCCCTCTCTCCCTGCTCCTCCCCCCCCCCAAAATAAATAAATAAACATTGAAAAAATTCTAAAAGTAAAATGATGCAAAGGAAGTGAGGCAAGAGACACAGCGAGCAGTCTCTTCCCTTCTGCTCCTACTATCTGGAAAGTGGGCCCGTGTGAGAGGACAGTGAAGCCTGCACAGAGAGAATGGAGGGGTAAGAGAGAGATGTGAGGTCCCTACAGAGGCTCCTGCATCAGGAGGCCTCCCCGACCTCCCCGAAAGCCAGGGGAAGAGTGAAGCTTTGACAGACAGGAACAACACACTCTTGCACTCCAACAGGTAACCAGAGGGGGTCTTCAAAAACCATAAATCAGATTTCACTTCTCTGCCCAAAACCCTTCCATGGTTTCCTATTACTTTGAACATAAAGTCTGACTCTGCCCGTTGGGACTACAGACCCCTGCACGATGGGCTTGTCCTGCCCCAGCCATGCTGGCCTCCTTTCAGTTCCTCCACCACACCGTGCTCTGCGCTGCCCCTGGGCCTTTGCACAAACCGTCTTGTCTGCCCAGAGTGCTCTTCCTCCGGCTCTTCACCTGGAGAGCTCCTTCAGGTCTCTCCTCAATGCCACTCCTTCAGGGAACACTTCCTTGCCACTCCCAGCACCTCCCTCTCATCCCAGGTAATTCTATTACATCATCCTGTTTTATCTCCTTCAAGGAAAGTGCCATGACAATAAATACCTTCGATGTTTATGGATATACTCTTCTGTCCTCCTTGCCCCCACTACCAGGTAAAGTCCACAAAGGCAAGGGCCGTGTCTGTCTTGTTTGCTCCTCTATCCCCGTCTGTTCGTGGGGAGATGGGATGCATGACCTGGTTGTCACCCTGCCCTCACTTGCCTAATCCAAGAGACTTTTGGGATTTTCCGAGGAGCCTAGGGCTGTCCTGGGCCCGCAAAGTTCAGAGGGAGGTGACTGGAAAGAAGAGAGGAGGTGGCAGAGAACATGTGTGGGAGCAAGAGCGGAGCTGGATTCCCCCAAACAGCGGCGGGCTCTGTGAGGCCACGTGGCCGCGGAACACTTTTCTGGGCAGGCTGAGGGCCCTTGGACCCGAAAACCAGCGGTTCCCAATTTCTACAAAATGTGCTCTGCTGACCAGGGAATGCCGAGTGATGCAAAACCAGAGAGGAAACTGCTCTGGCTGGACCGTGCCAGGAAGGGAACAGGAACTTCACAAACTTGACATTGTCCAGGGTGGGGGTGGAGAGGAAGGGAGGTGAAGAAAGACCAGGAGGAAAAGGTCAGCTGGTGACCTGAAAGAGGCCTCCAAAAGAGAAAGTATGGGCTGCGTGGATCCTGGATGTGAAAAGGGGCCTGGGAGAACAGTCAGAACGTAGATTCGGAGAGATCGATCAGATTCGCAGGGGCAGAGATGTGGAGAGAAGCAAAGAGGGCCCCACCGCCTCAGCAGGGCCCCGCGAGGGCTCTTCCCCTCTGACACCTGACGCCTTGGATGGGAGGGCTCTGCGGCCCAGGAGAGAACAGCCATGGAGGTGTTTGCAGGCCTGCGCCCTCCGCCCGAAGCCCCGACGCCTTCCGGGGGGCGGGGGGGCGGGCACCATGGGAGCTACCCCACTGTTTGCGTCTGGGGAGGGGAGGGGGGTGCTGGAGCACACGCCACAGAAGCACCGAGACTGCTGGAGGATTCAGTGGAGGGTGCCTCTCTTGGGACCAGTGTGATGAGCGTCAGCAGGGCAGAAAAGCAAATGGGGTCTGGAGGTGAACGCGGGCAGATGCTTACACAGGGGCCAGGCCACACAGGAGCCCCAGGTGGGTTGGTCCGTCCCTAGCCGGGCCAGGAGCGTCTTGGCCCATCCGGTCCTCTAACTCAGTGGTTCTCAAAAAAGTGTTGAGACACACTGGTGTGTGGCAACCAGAGGCAAGAAATGCAGGTCAACGGTTCATAGTAATATTGAAAGGACCGGGGTTTGTGAGTTTAAGTAAACAAAGAAATGAGCGGATACAAGGTAAGCCGCACCACTGTCACTGCCAGTTACAAGTGCTCCATCACTTTCTGGAGTAAGCAAGAAGGGGGAACATCACGGTGCAGGCTGGAAATTGCGCTGGACCTGAGCACAGCAGGTCCTGACACAGAACTTCTTCCTTCAGGGCTTTGCGAACGTGCCTTTCCCACCTCACTTCCTGGGGTTGAGCAGGGCTGACCCAAGCCCTCGGCTACAGCGGCAGGCGTGTGCGGCTGGCCAAACCGCTCTGAGCCTGCAGGCCCGGCCGAGAGATCTCAGCCGGGGCCTCTGGACGAGAGACGCTCTCCGCACAGGTTCTGACCCTATGCTGCCAAAGGCCACTGTGCAGAACGATCCCACTGAGGCAAGAGTCACCCACCTCCTCTCTTCCCAAGTTCGCCCTTCTCAGGGGAGCCCGAGAGGCCTCTGGGGGAGAAAGACAGAATGGGGCGCAGGTGCAACTCACAGATACTTGTGCCCGTTAGCTCCCGACTTCACGTGGCGGGAGGGCACTTCTGAAACTGCAAAATCCTGCAAGAACACGTCTTATCCAGCAAGAGTAGAAGTGGAAAGTCTGAAGCGTCGAGGAGAAGAATCAGGGAGAGTAAAGAGTCAGTCCCTCCTGAGACACAGGATGGGGAATCGGACAAGTAGGATCTTTACCCCATCAAGGAACTCCACTAATGGTTCTACTAGGGAGTGGGAGAGGAGGCACCAACGGATGTTTCAAAAAAGCAAATGGGAGACTAATAAACAAAAAGCAGAAGCGGATCAATGAATCCGGAGAACACACTGATGGCTGCCAGAGGGAAGAGGGGGGACGGGCAAAATGGGTGAAAGGGAGTGGGAGATACAGGCTTCCGGACGCGGGATGAGTAAGTCATGGGGATGAAAGGTGCGGCAGAGGGAATACAGTCAGTGGGCTTGTAACAGCGCTGTGTGGTGACAGAAGGTAGCTGCATCTGTGGTGAGCACAGCAGAACATCTAGACTTGTCCGATCACTATGCTCTACACCCAAAACTAATGTAACGCTGTGTGTCAACAATACTTCAATTATAAACAAACAAACAAACAAACAAGGCAAATGGTTCAAGTTCAGTCGGTTAAGTGTGAGGAAAAGGAACATAAAATCAGGGAGGTGCCTTATCCTAATTTTTTTTTTTAACTCAAGCAGGACTTTCTCAGAGAGCCTCACCTGATTCCACAATTCTCTTCGTCTATGATGAGTCTGGCAACTTCATTCACAACCCTGGCCAAATGCTGCCGGACCTGCCGCTTCCACCCTTTCAAGGCAGCTGAGGCCTTGCCTCCTGGCCCAGTCCAGGTGCCTCTGACAAAGGAAAGCTTTGCCTTTGCCTGGTCTTGCCTCTGTTTCCAGAGCAGCATGCTCTGTGGCCCACGGATCTTGGCTGGACTGACATGGAAGGATATGGCAGGGCAGCTTTCCCGGCCAACTGGTCTCCCTCTGTCCCCCACGTGGGCAGCTGGGCTCCCGGCTCCTGTCTCCCAGTGCTGTGGCTGAGTTCTTTCACTGGGAGATGAATGGCACTTGTGTCAAAGCAAATGCAAATATAGATAATGTAAGACTTGCCCACAGATAGCTGCCTGGGATGCTAATAGAATGCCCGCATCTGATTTTGTGTTCCCAGGACAAAACTGACCTCTGCAACTGGTCTGAATTATATTGATCCAACCCCAGGGACTGTGGAACGAGACAGTAGTGTGGCTGATGGCAATTCTCTGCGTGGTACATTCTTTCCCATGTGCTGAGGTCTTCCCTGAGAACAAGGCCCGACGGGATGGCGTAAGTGGAGATGTGCTCTTCTTTAGGCATCTGTCAGGCCTTTGGGGACGTGATGCAAAGGCTGCAGAATTGGGGGAGAGAGGGCTCATCTGCAAAAGCTGTACAACTCCAATTTGGAAAAGATTACTGGTTTCTTCATTTAGTAAAAAAGTCTGATTTTTACCAGTGCATTCAACCCAGCTGAAAGGCTGCTTCCCAGCCTTCTTTACAGTCAGGTGTGGTCATTAGACTAAGTGCTTGCCAGTGAGTTATTAGCAGAAGTGTTGTGTGGAACTTCTAAGAAGTCTAAGAGATTGAGAAGAAGTGAATGTTTCTTCTTCCCTTCCTCTTATTCTGCTTCCAGGAACACAGATGTGATGGATGGGGCTTCAGCTTCCCTTATGGACCATGGAGACAAAGGCTACTACTCTAGGATTGGTAGGGCAGACAGCTAGAAGAGAATGGGTCTTTTTGAAGTCTTCCTGAGGCTGTCAAAGACAATCCTGGGTGCCCTGGACTACAAGCCTCCAGGCTGCTTTTATATGACAGGGGAGTATAATTCTGTCCTATTTACACAGCTGTTACTTAGAGTTATTCTATTACACACAGTAGAATCCAGTCCCAACTGACTGGAGTTTCAGCTTATATCAACTTCACACAAACTAAAAATTCTGTGTTCAGTTTTGGATGACGTTTTAAGAGGAAGGTTTTCAAAATGGAATCAGAACAATTTAAGAGGCAAAGGAGAGCAGTAATATTACCAAAGCAACCATTAATTTGGCCTTCTTCTCCCTCCCTTTTGTTCCTCTGTATCCATCATGTTTTCCTTCCAAGATTTATGATGGTTAATATCCCTCTCTTAGCGGTAGAAATTGGAGTAGTGGTTATCTCAGAGGCGGGAGGCTTGCTCTCTGAGCAGGGGCACAAACGGGTCTTACAGGACATTGAAAATGTTCTGTATCTTGACCTACGTAATAGTTATACAAACACATACATAAGTTGACGGTTATCAGTTGCATCTCTAAGATTAGTAGGCTTTATTGTATATAAATTACACTTCCATAAAAGCAATTTATAAAAGTCCTTTCTCAACCCCCACACCTTTTTTTGGAGCTTTTAAAAAATATTTACTATTGAGATATAGTTGACATACCGTGTTATATTAGTCGCAGGTGTACAACATAGCGGCTTGACAACTATACGCTACTCAGTGCTCCCCACGGTAAGGGTAGTTACCACCCGTCACTGCACAACATTTTTACGATATTATTAACTATATTCCCTGTGCTGTACTTTTCATCTCCGTGACTTGTTTATGAGGGGAAGTTTGTACCTCTTAATCCTTTTATCTATTTCACCGACCCACCCCCACACCTCACTCCCCTCTGGCAACCCCCGTTTGTCCTCTGCATGAGTCTGTTTCTGTTTGGTTGGTTGTTTTAGATTCTACATATAAGTGACATCATGTGGCATTTCCTTTTCTCTGTCTGACTTATTTCACTTAGCATAACACCTTCTAGGTCCATTCTTTTCTATGCCTGAGTAACATCTCATTGCACATGTATACCACGTCTTTATCCATTCATCTATCATTGGATACTTGGGTTGCTTCCCTATCTTGGCTATTATAAATAATGCTGCAGTAAACACAGGGGATGCATATATCTGTTTGAACTAGTGTTTTCATTTTCTTCGGGTAAATACCCAGCAGTGGAAATCCTAGATCATAGGATATTTCTATTTATAATTTCTTGAGGAATCTCCACAGTTTTCCACAGTGGTGGCACCAATGTGCACTCCCACCAACGTGCACGGGGGATCCTTTTTCTCCACATCCTCCCCCAACACTTGTCTTTTTAACACCAGCCGTTCTAACTGGTGTGAAGTGATATCTCATTGTGGTTTTGTTTTGAATCTCCCTGATGATTAGTGATATTGAGCATCTTTTTATGTACCTGGTGGTCTTCTGTATGCCTTCTTTGGAAAAGTGTCTATTCAGGTATCTGCCCATTTTTTAATTAGATTGTTGGTTGGTTGGTTGGTTGGTTGGTTGGTGGTGAGTTGTCTAAGTTCTTTATGTATCGTGGATATTAATCTTTTATCAAATATATCATTTGCAAATATCTTCACCCATGCAGTAAGTTGCCTTTTTGTTTTGTTGATGGTTTCCTTTGTTGTGCAAAAGCTTTTTATTTTGGCGTAGTTCTAATATTCTAATAGTTTATTTTTGCTTTTCTTTCCCTCACCTGAAGAGACATATCCCTAAATATGTTGCTAAGAGTGATGTCCAAGAGATTACTGCCTAGGTTTCACTTTAGGATTTTTATGGTTTCAGGTCTCACATTGAGATCTTTAATCCATTTTGAGTTTATTTTTGTGTATGCTGTACAAAAGTGGTCCAGTTTCATTCTTTTGCATGTAGCTGTCCAGTTTTCCCAGCACCTCTTGTTGAAGAAACTATCTTTTACTCATTGTATATTTTTGCCTCCTGTGTTGTAGGGGGATTCACCATATAAGTATAGATATATTTCTGGACACTCTATCCTGTTCCACCGATCTATGTGTCTATTTTTGTGGCAGTGTCATGCTGTTTTGATTAGTATAGCTTTGTAGTATATTGTGAAATATGGGATCGTGGTACCTCCAGCTTTGTTCTTTCTCAAGGTTGCTTTGGCTCTTCGGGGTCTTTTGTGGTTCCATACAGATTTTAGGATTATTTGTTCTAGTTCTGTGAAAAATACTATTGGTATTTTGATAGAGATTGCATTGAATCTGTAAAATCATATGCCTCTGTATGTCATCACAGATATTTTAGTCTTAGAAGTATTTTTCCTCCCTATTATGTACTATTCAAGATTTCTATAATTTTGACATTCTCCCCTTCTTCTTTACCCAGTTTAGTCAGATCGGGAAAAGGCCCAGTTAATATTCACTTTCCCAGAAAGCCTTGCAGCCAGGGGTTGTCATGAGATACAGCGCTAGCCAATGAGACATAAGAAGTCTGCTAAGGAGGGCTTCTAGAGAAGCTATCATTTTCTTGGTTACAAAAAGGGATAGATTTGGGCAATGATGATATGTCAACGTAGGTTCATCATTGTAACAAATGGACCACAGGTCGGGGATGTGGATAATGGGGGAGGCTGTGCATGTGTGGGGGATACGGGGACTCTCCATGGCTTCTGCTCAGTCTTGCTGTGGACCTGTTTTACAGAATAAAGTCACTCAGTCATTCAGCTCACATGTCCTTTACTCCTTATACTCTCCACCTCCTATTTGCTCAAAATGTAGATGCTTTTCTTAAGGTCATGAAGCAAAAAGTCAAATCTAGGGATGGTGAAGCAGCAAGCTAAAGCCCGGGTTGTTGAGGACCGCGTCTGAGAAGCTGCACCAGCCTTGTGGCCTTCATGCACCCCTGTTTCCTTCATGCGACAGGAGAAGGAGAAAAATGTATGTGTTTAAGCCTCTGTGGTTTGGGTTTCCAGGTTCATTAGAGATCTAAGGCTTTTAGCTTTGTCCGTGGTAAGGACACAGGGGAGTCTTAGGTGCTGATTCGCTGTGGCTTCCTATTCCAGCAGAGCAAGGGCCCAGGGGGGAAAGAGGGAAGCCCTGAACACGAAGACCCGGTCTGTGTGCTCCTCGCCCTACCTCTCTTCACAAAAGCCTCACTGCTCACTGAGGGATCTGAATTCCTCTGGCCACCGAAGGAGCTGGCGGGGGCGGGAGGTGTGACTCAACATGTAGATTTTAGTTCATATAAACTTTTCGGAGAGCTGGTAGTAAAGTATTACGTCAACTGCACTGCTGTTTCTCAATCTATTTTTAACCAATTTCCGTTTATGATAAACACAAACTGTACTTTCTATAGTCTGTGTTAAGAAAATCAGGGCTTTCCCTTCTGGAAAACTACAATTTTCAAACCACATGTACTACCGTTTTCCCCACCCAGGAATTTCTGACACTTTCCCCCATGCCTCTTGAGATTCTCTGGTGAAATCTGAGTTTCCTAAGATTCTGCAAACTGGACAGAAACCCTGGCAGTTCCCATGATGCCACACTTCGTGGGGCCAGGGGGTGGGGGGACAAGGTGCATATGGGACAGAAGCAGGTAAAGGGGAGGAAAGCAGAGGAAAGGCTGGGCTGGAAAAGGAACAGAGCACCAGTTTCACCCTGAGCTGGCTTGACTTCTGCAGGATCAGCCAGCACCTGACTGCAACCACATCACAGCTTCACTGAGGAAACCTGTAACACTTCCACCGCTAAAGACTCTCTGCCCTTCCTCCTTGGCTCATGGTCAACACCGAAAGGCAGTCCAAGCTAACAGCCAGCTGCCTTCTGCTGTTTCAAAGGAGGCCTAAGCCGCTGAAAGCTACCTGGAGGTCTGGGCTGGAAGCTGCGTGTAGCCAAGGGGACCGAGGGTGGGGGGATTATTAGTCCTGTTCTTGGTCTGAAGGTCAGTTTTACAGGGACAGCAGACAGAGAAGCGGGGTGGAGGAGAAAGGTCAGACAGCCTCTTCAAGATTCTATAAATAAAGGAACAGTCTCCTCCCAAGTTCTTAGTCCTGTTTCACTATCAAATCCAGATCCTTATAAACATGCATGCTCATAAATACTAAATGACAGTGAATTCCATAGAGAGCAACAGTAGACGGTATCTCCCCCCTATTCTCTGTGTATCCAAAGTGGTTAAATACAGGTAGGGAGGGAGGGGTTAAACATGACAGCCCCTGGGATCTGGGGTTAGAGCATGAACCAGAACATGTGGAAGGGATCCCAGGGAACTAGGGTGGAAGGTCATTCTGTCATGGGTTCAGGGAAAGAGTGAAGGCCCAATGGCAGGAAGCCTGGTGACCATGCAGACACTTTAAGGGAAGCAGATGACATGATCTTATACCCTTGCCTATGCCCTTGTACCCTCCTGTGTGGGATTTCTACGACTTCTACAGGCTGCTGGGAGAGATGGTTCTAACCTGGACCCTCCTAGCACAGGGGGAGCAGAGTCCAGCAGTGAAGACCACGGACTCCTGAGCCAGACTGTCCGGCTCCCAAGCTCAGAGTTCAGCTCTTCCATTTACCAGCTGTCTGACTTTAGGCAAATTTTTTAACCCCCACCCCCATACCTCAGTTTTCTCATCTATAAAATGGGGATGAGTGTGCCAAACTCATAGAATTTTTTTATTGCCTATATTCCCTATGCTGTACTTTTCACCCCCATGGTTTATTTATTTTATAACTGGATGCTGTACCTCTTAATCCCCTTCAACCTATTTCGTCCATCCCCACTTCCTCTCCTCTCTGGCAACCACCAGTCTATTCTGTTTATGAGTCTGTTTCACAGAACGTTTTCGGGATTAATGAGTTCATCTTTGCAAAGCTCTTAGCATAGTGCCTGACACACAGTATCAGAATGGGCAGTAAATGCTGGGGCTGGTGTATTCATTTCCTGTGTCTGCTATAACAAATTGTCACAAACACAGTGGCTTAACACCACAGAAATTTAGTCTCTGATAGTTCTGGAGGTCAGAAATCCAAAACCAGTATGGTGGTCTAAGGAAAACCCATTCCCTGCCTCTTCCATCACCTGGTGGCACTGGCATTCCTTGGCTTGTGGTCTCATCACTCCAGTCTCTGCCTTGGTGATCCTGTCATCTTCCCCTCTTCTGTCTGTCTGAAATCTCCCTCTGCCTCCTTCTCATAAGAATATCTGTGATCGGGGCGCCTGAGTGGCTTAGTTGATTAAATGTCTGACTTCGGCTCAGGTCATGATCCCGTGGTTCATGAGTTTGAGCCCTGCGTCAGGCTCTGTGCTGACAGCGTGGAGCCTGGAGCCTGCTTCGGATTCTGTGTCTCCCTCTCTCTCTCTGCCCCTCCCCTGCTCGTGTGCTCTCTCTCTGTCTCTAAAAAAATAAATAAACATTAAAAAAAAAAAGAGTATCCCTGATGACCTTTGAGGACCACACAGATTATGCAAGATAACCTCCCCACCATAAGATTCTTCATCATACCCGCAAAGTTCTTTCTCCCCATGTGAGGTGACATTCATAGGTTCCAGGGATTAAGACACGCATATCTTTTAGGGAGACCGTTATTCAGCCACCACAGCTGGTATTATTGGCCAGAGGCCTGGAGTCTGATTAATAGCAAGCAGGTGGACCGAGTAAAGGAAGGAGAGGTCTCTGCAGAGGGAGGTCAGGGTATGGTTACCAGCAGTGGGTGGCAAAACCCACGATGCCCACTAAGGAGTCCAAAAGGGGCAGGCCTGAAGAATACTCCTGGGATGCTAGTTCTGGGCTGCACCTTCTTGTTCCTCCCCTTCAGTGGAGCACCGGCACTGGGGATGTGGGGGGCAAGGCTGCAGAACTGGAGGACACTGCTTTTCTTTTTTAATTTTTTTAAAATTTACTTTGAGAGAGAGGCAGATCATAAGTGGCGGAGGGACAGAGAGAGGGGGAAACACAGAATCTGAAGCAGGCTCTGGGCTCCCAGCTGTCAGCACAGAGGCCGATGTGGGTCTTGAACTCATGACCGATAGATCACGACCTGAGCCGAAGTCGGACGCTGAACCAACTGAGCCACCCAGGCACTCCCTCATAGGCACACATTTTCAATTTTAAGGTGTTTATTTTATAAAAGTTTACATGGCAATACCTGAGACAGCACTAGAACAGGCACTTAATACACACTCACTGACAAGATTAAATACGTTAACAGAGAAATACAAACAAAATTGGATCAGCAATCAAGTTCAGAAGGCAATGAACTTTCCCAAAAGAAGGAAGACATTCAGTGTAAGAGTACAGAACACTTAGGGCAGGGAAAATCAAATCTACAGCCTTAAAACCCATGGTAGAGTTAATGTTTGGGAGAAACTTAGAATTACAACTCCTTTCGTGATCTCCAACAGGATAGTGCAGATTCTCAGGATAACTAAGAAAACATCACTGATATCCTTTCCCTTCACAATTGGGAGAGAAACCACTGTGCGCATGACAGGGTCACCTCCCAGGCTTCATGTATCACAATAATTATCACGTCTAGTGTGTGGGCTGCTGCTAATTCTTCTGTTTTAGCCACGCTCACTGAAAAACTCTTATTAGACTTCCTGCTAAAAGAGCAGCAACGGCAACAGCTAGAGCCATTCCACGATAGAGAATCAGTTGCTTCACTGTCAAAACATCCCCAACAGTGGCCGCCGCACACCGGTTGTTTTCTTCTATTGCCCTTAGCTGGGTCTGGCTCTCTGATCTGACGATATGATATCAGGTAAAATCGCTCCATCGGTGACTTCTTTTTCCAACACAGGCAGATCCGTTGGTGTGGCGTGGGCTCTTTGATCCCTTTCACCCCAGCTCGAACCTGTGCCTGCTCTGCGACTCTCTTCCAGTTTGTCCTCCAGACGAGCACCAGACAGAAAAGGGCTTGAAAGAAGACACAGACTATCAATCCAGACCATAGACCTATTATCCCAAGTTTTGCGGCAAACATCAGAGATACTCCGATGGGAAAACCAAACACATGATAACCGATGGTGTTCACGATAGCACCAATCTTTTGTCTTTCTATACCTCGTAGGATTCCACCACAGGCGCCTGCAAGGGCATCAAATAGCTGAAAGGGAGCAAAATTAGGCATCGCTTGGCTCACAAGGTAAAATAATAGCTCTGTCTCCGGTAAATATATAGGCAATCACATCCTTCATCGCCAAAAGTAAAATGCCCACGACGAGAGTACAGACACCCGCACACAGGAGAACGGTGATGCTAGAGTCCCGAGCCTGCTCAGCATTCCCTGCCCCCAGAGCCTTGCCCACTCGGACACTGACCACCACCACACCACACCAAAGCCAAGGGGCACCCTGTAGGCTACAGAGGCCAGTTCGTAAATGATGGCCTGGGCCCCGAGCTCTGTCACGCTAATCAGTCCTGCAAGGAAAGTTCCGATCTCAAAGGTCCGCTATTCAGTGCACACCGTGAACATACTGGGGACAGCCGGCTGGATGTAGGAGCCCCATTCTTGGAAACAGTCCCAAGTCCACCCTCTCCAGGTATTGATGTGGATTTTTTCCCACCACGTGTACAGGAGAAGGAGAGCACACAGGAGGAACTGGAAAGTGCTGTCTGCCCAGGCAGATCCTACCACTCCAAGGTCCAGGGCATAGAGCAGAAGGGCATTCATGCCCACGTTGATCACATTTGCTGCAATCCCAGTGATCACCTGAGGCATGATGATGCCCTGACTTTGTAAATATCTTGTCTGCAGCTGAAACAGGAACGCTGCAGGAAGAGCACGAATGAAAATCATCACATAAATCTGGGCTATCCTGGAGACTTCGGGTTCTTGTTTTAAGAGCAGGAGGATACGGTCCGTATTGATGAAGATGGCCCAGCAAGGAAAGCAACACAGCATCAAGATGAGGATTCCTCTTTGGAGTGTGATTCCCCACGCGTTTTAGGTTCTTGCCTCTGAAGGACGGAGACATCAGCCTGTCACAAGCGGAGGCCAAGCCAGTTCCAACTGAAATCCCAATAACATTCACCACCGATACCGCAAGAGTAACGGCATCCAGCTCGACTTTGCCCAGATGCCCACAGAAGATGGAACTGACGACGCTAATCAGGAGGATCATCAACTGGGCCAGGAACACCGAGCCCTCGAGGGCCGCCAGAGCGGCTGCCTCCTGCCGCACGTCGGCTCCGCAGGCAGCCGTGCCAGCGAGGGGCGTCAGGGCGGCTCGGTGCCTTCCCGGGGCGCGGCGGCGACGGCAGCTGCAGGGGGCTCCGTGCCGGCGCGGGGTGGAGGACACTGCTCTTGACTTGAATCACGGGAAAGGCCGGACAAGCAGCATCTAAAAGACCATAGGGGCACCTGGGCGGCTGAGTCGGTCAAACATCTGACTCTTGATCTCAGTTCAGGTCATGATCTCATGGTACATGAGTTTGAGCCCCACGTCAAGGTTCTGTGCTGACAGTGAGGAGCCTGCTTGGGATTCTCTCTCCCTCCCTCTCTCTGCCCCTCCCCCACTCACACACTCTCTCTCTCAAAATAAATAAATAAACATTAAAAAAAAGATATTTAAAAGAGGGTGCAAGCGGGGAAGGGCACTACGCAAACCAATGGGGGGGGCGAAATGTGCCAGCACAGGGCAGCAATGAGATCTCAAAGTCCACTTGGATATACCGGTCTAGAATCATCTTCCTTCTCACTCCCCCGGAGAGCTCCATTTCTCTCTGGTGTCCTGTAGCTCTTCCCACAGTGTGATTTTATCTCAAGTTGCAGACCCCAAATCCACTGATCTCTGCCTGCACTGCCACATTCTCCTGAATGCCTGCCGTCACCGGTCCTCCCCTGGGTGGCCCCGACCACTTCTATTCTCTCTCCGCTTCCGACATCATCCCTCTGGAGACCACGCAGATCATTCCTCACACAGCAGCGCACACATCCTACATCTCATCACGTCACTCTCCTCTTACGGCCCACAAGTGACTTCCTACTGCTTACGGATGGAATCCCAAGTCCTTACTAACACCCCGTCTGGTCTTCCACGGTCATGGCTCTAGCTTACCACGCTCCAGTCACACCAACCTCTCTGCCTCCCTCCTCCACTGCCCATGAACGTGTGCGTACATGCGCATGCACACACACACACACACACACACACACGTGCTTTCTCCCTTCCTGCACCATCTGCCAGCTCCCCCACCCAGACCCCTCCTCTGCCGGAGTCTCACAGTGGCCAGCCCCAGAATCCGGCTCAACCTCTCAGGGGTCAGCTAACAGTAATTGCAGAGATGGCCTCCCCGAAGCCTCTGGCCAAGGAAGTCCCTGCCACGTGGTGACCACTGCCATTGCCCCGTTTCACTTCCTTCACAGTGTCTCTCTCTGCATAAAGACTCCCGTGGCACATAGGCTCACAATCTCTATGCTCTAGCATGTAACCACCCTCCGGGAGTGTGAGACCGTGTTTATCTTTTTGACCCTGTGCTTGGCACAGATCCCACCACATCCTAGAGAGCAGGCACATTTTCGTTGAACGAATGAATGAAACAACAGCTCTTCATTTACCGTTAGTGCCTTCCCCTTCCCTTTTGAATATTTTATACCCATACCTCCCTCATATTTGCTAAGCAGGATCTATGTCATAAAGACACATTAGCTTGAATTATCGATACTGGTGATGAGGAAAGATCCTGGCACCTTCCCGCAAAAGTAACGGGAGTGCCTTAATCTACAAAAGAGCTCGCAAGTGATTCCCGGCTGGGATTTCTTATGACGGTCCCAGAAGAAGCTAAAATGAGGCAACTGCAAACAAGTAACTCAGAGCTTGTGAAAATGGATTTCTCTCCATTCCAATTCTTCCGCTTATCCATCAACACATCATCCAAGAAATAATTATCAAGTGTCCAATATGTGCCAGGCTCTATGCCATACCCTGGGGATACAATGGTGAGAAAAACAGCCATGTTCCCTGCCTTCACGGATAGTTTCACAAGGGAGATGGACACTAAGCAAATCCTCCCATGATAAAGGTATTATAACAAACTGAGATACACATGTGCTGTGAAGGAATTGTAAAAGATGCTACGAGGGCAACAAATAATTGGAAAATAAAGTCTTAAAAATTCAACTTGTAAGAGCACCAAAAATAGCTAAGAATCAATGCAAGAAATGACGTGTAAAACCTCTCTGCTGAATATGAGGAAACACTGCTGAGAGAAATTCGACACCTAAAGAAATGGAGATATGTCATGTTTCCTGGACTGGCAGGCCCAGTGTGATTCCAATGTCGACAGTTCCAAATTGATCTATGCCTTCAACACAGTCCCAGTCAGAACTCCAGCAGGCTTTTTCGTAGAAACTGATTTATCTGGAAATGGAAATGACCTGGAAGAGCCCAAGCAATCTTAGAAAACAACATGAAGTTAGAGGACTTACACTTCCTGATTCCAAGGCTTCTTTTAAAACTACAGTCATCGAGACGGTGGGAGATGGTAAAAGGAAAGACGTTAAGGATTGCTAGAACAGAAGAGAGGTTTAAGAAACAGACCCACCCAGATACAATCAATTCGTTCTCAGTAAAGATACCGAGGAAATTCAACAGGATGTGGGGCTGGATAGGTAGGCAAGGATTTCTTAGAACATAAGAGCACAAAACATAAGAGGAAAACAAAATAAGCTAGACTTTGTCAAAATTCAAAATTGTTTTGTTCTTCAAGAGACCATTAAGAAAATGGAAACACAAGGCATACAGTGGGAAAAAATGTAATACCCATAATCTAACAGATGACCAGTACCCGGAACATAAAAAAGAGGCACAACGTCAACAGTCATCAGGGAAAAGCGAATTAAAACCACAACGAGATACCAGGGCCTGTAATCAGAATGCCTAAAACTTAAGACTAACACCTATCGAGGGGCTGGTGATGCTGTGGAACAGCTGGAATGCCCGTGCATTGCTGGCAGGAATAACAATGGTACAGCCACTTTGGAAAACTGGCAGTTTCTTAAGAAGTTGAACAAGAAGTTGACCATACAGCCTAGCCAATATACTTCTAGGTATCTGCCCAAGAGAACTGAAAGTACATATTTGCACCAAGATCTAAACAACAATGTACATATAGCAGCTTTATTCACACTAGCCGAACACTGAAAAACAAAAAAATACCCAAATGTCTAGCAACAGGTGAATGGATAAATAAAATATGAAATATCCATGAAACAGAATACTATTCAGCAACAGTGCTCCGAGAACATGTACTAAGAGAATCTAACTGCACCCAGGACGTCAGGGAGGGCTTTCTTAAGAAGGAAGCGGGCATCTGAAAGAAGGCTGGGGACTGACTGGGGAGGAGGACTGAGTCATAAGAAATAGAGCGCTGCAGGCAAAGGCTGGGTCATGAGCCCCCGGCAGAGGGAAGGTGGCACGTTTATGGAAGCAAGAGATGGTCTTGCAGAGACAGCAAGGAGAGAGAAGAGACGTATGAGTTTAGGCTGGAAGTTGGCAAGGGCCGTGCCGAGCAGGCCTTATAGGCCTTGTTAAGAGTTTTGACGTTGGGGCGCCTACGTGGCTCAGCTGGTTGAGTGCCAGACTTCAGCTTAGGTCATGATCTTGCGGTTTGTGAGTTTGAGCCCCGGGTCAGGCTCTGTGCTGACAGCTCAGAGCCTGGAGGCTGCTTAGGATTCTGTGTCTCCCTCTCTTTCTCTCTCTCTCTGCCCTCCCCTGCTTGTGCTTTGTCTCTTTCTCTCTCTCAAAAACAAACATTAAAGAAATTTTTTTAAAGAGTTTTGATGTTTATCCTCAAGGCAATAAGAAACCTCAGAAAGGATTTTAAACAAGAGGGTGATATAAGTGGCTTGATATTTTTAAAATATCCCACTAACTACAGTATGGAGAACTGACTGTCAGGATGTGAGTGGCTGGGAAGGAGCTGGTCATGGCCCCTGCCAACCTCCTGGTAATAGACTCCGGCTTACGCTGACATGGGACGATGGAGACGGAGAGAGACGGACGCCTTCAATGGGCTCTGAGAAGTGTGGGACTGCATTCAGGGGATAAGGAAGAAGACGGTGTTGAGACGGACTCCAAGATTATGGCTCAGGGGATGGAATGGGAAGAGATCCCATGCCCCAACAGGGAGAATGCTGGAAGAAGGCCTAACTTGTTGGGGAAGGCCAGCTCTGGACACACTCAATTTGAGATGCCTGGGAGACATTTGGATGACAGTGTCTCTCAGGCGTTTGGACACGTGGATGTGAAGGCTCACAGAAGCCCTGGATAGAGATTCAAAACTGGCTTTTGTGAAGATGGTAACCGACACCACAGAAATGCATGCAACAGGCCGAAGAGCTACACAGGACCAGGACGAGAGAGCGCCTGAAGCCAAGTCTTAAGGGACTCGAACATTTAGAGGACGATCAGGGAATGGTGGGCCGGTGAAGGAAACTAAGAAGTGACCTGAGCAAAGTCAGGGAAACCAGAAGAGCATAATATATGAGAATTCACGGAAAGAGAATGTTTCAAGAAGGCTACGGAAACTGTGTGGAAGGCTAATAAAATAGGAAGAAAATGTCCACTGAATTTAGTTGCATGGAGGTCACTGCCAATCGCAGGATGAGCAGGTCCTATGGAACAACAGAGGTATAACCCAGATTCGAGGGGATGGAGGAGGGTGCTGATTGAGGAATAAGGAAGTAGAGAAAGTGATTATACATAAATTTTAGATAACGGGCCCAACTTCCTATTCTGACAAGCTGGGCTGTAATAATGATGAAAGAAAGCTGAACTTGGGAGGGATTGTGAAAGACATGGTTTTTGTGAAAGCACAGTCCTTGAATTCGGCCTCAGAGGTTGCATTTCCTTTTCATGTGACATAGGTGGGTGTTGTGAGTCATGAGCCCCAAGTTTCCTTTATTTTGTTACCTTCATAACTACCCCAGACATGGAGGAGGGGGTTCAGTGGGGCCTCGCCAACACAGGTGACAGGGTGCAGTGACATGAGAACAGGCACAGGCAGGGGACGGACGGGCCGAGATAAAGCGGCAGTCCTACTCAACATCTGTGTTCAGGAAGTCTCTGCTGTGCCATTAAATCCAGATCCTCATGAATATTTATAGAAAATCATAAAAGCAAAATGATACAAATAAATTTGGGGGCAAGCACAGATGGCAAAACAGAGGCCCCTTCCCTACCTCAAGAGGAAAATAAGTTCTGGCTTGGTTTCCTCCGTGTGTGTATCTGGACAGGGCTTTGAAGTGCTTCTAGAGGGGCTACACAGACAGGGGGGTAAGGGATGAGGAAAGGACAAGGGTGGCGCAGAGGTCAGGTGCAGCCCACAGGGAGAGGGAACACATGGGGGGAAAGACACCGAGCCTGGGCACAGCTTCCCTGTAAAAGGGACATCAGGCCTCCTGAACCCCTGACACTCCCCCAAGTCAGACGGCATGGCGGTGGCCTCAGTCGCTCGGACGCTGCCAGCAGGCTTCCACTCATGGGTACCCACTAAGTGCTAAGCACTGGCCCCTATGCTTTATATATGCTAGCTCATCCACGCCTCACAGAAATCCTGAGATGGAAGTATTCCCATCCACACTTGACTGAAAAGGAAGTTAAAGTTCAGAAATTTATCTGCCCCACCGGCACCCTGATGTTTATAGCAGCACTATCAACAATAGCCAAAGTATGGAAAGAGCCCAACTGTCCATCGATGCATGAATGGATAAAGAAGATGTGGGGTGTGTGTGTGTGTGTGTGTGTGTGTATACATATACACACAATGGAGTATTACTCGGCAATCCAAAAGAATGAAATCTTGTATTTGCAACTACGTGGATGGAACTAGAGGGTATTATGCTAAGCGAAATTAGTCAGAAAGACAAATGTCGTATGACTTCACTCATAGGAGGACTTTAAGATACAAAACAGACGAACATCAGGGAAGGGAAGCAAAAATAATATAAAAACAGGGAGGGAGACAAAACATAAGAGACTCTTAAATACAGAGAACAAACAGCGTTGCTGGAGGGGTTGAGGGAGGGGGGATGGGCTAAATGGGTAAGGGGCGCTAAGGAATCTACTCCTGAAATCATTGTTGCACTATATGCTAACTAACTCGGATGTAAATTAAAAAACAAATTAATTATTAAAAAAAAAAAAAAGAAATTTACCTGCCCCAAGGTCACAGTGGAGGGACTTGGGTTTGAGCCCACATCTGCATGACTCTAAATCCCACACTATTTCCACCAGAATAAGACGCAGGCTAGGCGAAACCAATCTGTCTCAATCAAGAGGGCAAAAGAGACCTGTTGTGGGCAGAGGACAGGAGACCATACAGGGGAAAAAAAAAATTGAAGAATGAAAGAACGTAGGAAACTTCTTTTCTGAAGATGAGAAGAATCACAGAAGAAATTGCCTAGAAAAGAGAAGATCATCTGACTTGAGAAATGGGAAAAATGCCTGGGATTGAAAAAAGAATTCAGGACCTAGGGACAGAGAATCTGGGTCTGGCAGGCAGAGTGAGGGTCTCTGGGGGGCGGGGAACGAAGATGCTGGCGGCGGGTGCCCATCCTTCAGGTTTGAGAGGAGACAGTGCTCAATTACTGACCTTCCCCTCTCCAGTCACATGACTCGCGCTAGTATAAAAGCTTTCTACCAGCAGGTTCCTTACAATTTTTTTTCCTGTGTGAAATGGGCAGTAGCAGTGGCTAAAGCCCTGTTCCTCTTTCCCAGAAGCTTTCAGACTTTCCTTCAGGACTAATCCCAAGAAGCCACCTATCTGGACTGCAGACAAGGCAAGCAGCTAACCCAGTGCTTGTGCTATGGGCAGTAATGCCAGGATCTGGATTGGAGGGGGAGATGCTGGGGGGCTGACGCAAGTCTGTGAGGAACTGAAGACAGGAGCCAGTGTAGGTGGGATCAAGGAAACAGGCCGGGACATCAAGCCCAGAGAGGGAGGATGGAGGGGCCGGGCTGCATATGGGCAGCGAGGGTTACAAGCCAAATGGAAACTGAGTTGACCCCGTTAAGAGTTCTTCTGTTTATAGTCAAAACACCGGGCTCTGAAGCCAGGTGCTACCTGTGGGCTTTCCTGAATGTTCTCTAGAGTCTTTTAAGGGGCAATCCCCAAAAGACAGTACTGGCTCACCCTTCCTCCCCTCTGTCCCTCCCTACCTACCACTAGCTTCCTTTTTCCAGTGCAGTCCCAGAGTCTGGTATAGGTCAGGAGAGGAAAAGGTGGAGGAGAATCTGTGTTCTGCAAAAGGAGAGGAAAATGAGGTAGGGAGATGGGCTGGGGGCCGGGCACCTGCTTCCTGGGCGTGTGGCAGGGTCCTGTGGCAAGCCGGCACTGGGTCTCAAGGCCTGGGTTTGTTTTCCTGGCATGGGTGCTCCTGACAGACGGCTCACAGCTCTCTCCCCGGGAGATGCCTTTGTGAGATGCCTTTCCCTCCGCAGGCCTCTGACTAAGGGACCCAAGGAAAGTTACGAACCGATAACAGTAACTTCCTGTATCTGTGAGGAGAGGAGAAAGCCAAGGGTTGGTCCCCCCCCAGAGACACATGATGGCGAACGTAATAACTCCTGCTTAATATCCCGCCCCAGGCAAAGTCAATAATTGCTCTGGGCTGTTCTGGCAGGTGGTGTAAGCAAAGCAGTGGTGGCAACAGAAAGGTCTGGCCTGGGAAGCAGAGTGTGGCAGGGAGGATGTCCGCGGCCTGAACCAGGCGAGGGTCCGTGGGCCGTGAGTGGCACCTCCTGACCCTGCCTTTTTCCGTCCTCTTCCAGAGCAACCATGACCAACTGGCGCAGCTCCATCATCCTCACGGCCTACGTCGTCATCTTCCTCACCGGTCTCCCCGCCAACCTCCTGGCCCTGCGGGCCTTCGTGGGGCGGGTCCGCCAGCCTCACCCTGCGCCCGTCCACATCCTCCTGCTCAGCCTGACGCTGGCGGACCTCCTGCTGCTGCTGCTGCTGCCCTTCAAGATGGTTGAGGCCGCCTATAACTTCCGCTGGTATCTGCCCGAGCTGCTCTGCGCCCTCACGGGTTTCGGCTTCTACAGCAGCATCTACTGCAGCACGTGGCTCCTGGCGGGCATCAGCATCGAGCGCTACCTGGGAGTGGCTTTCCCCGTGCAGTACAAGCTGTCCCGCAAGCCTGTGTACGGAGTGATTGCTGCCGTGGTCGCCTGGGTCATGTCCTTTGGTCACTGCACCATCGTGATCATTGGTCAGTACTTGAACTCAACCCAGCAGACCGCAAACACGAATGGAATCACTTGCTATGAGAACTTCACCGAAACGCAGCTGAGCGTGGTGCTTCCGGTGCGGCTGGAGCTGTGCCTCTTCCTCTTCTTCGTCCCCATGGTGATCACCATCTTCTGCTACTGGCGCTTTGTGTGGATCATGCTCACCCAGCCCCACGTGGGGGCCCAGAGGCGGCGCAGAGCTGTGGGGCTGGCTGTTGTGACCCTCCTTAATTTCCTGGTGTGCTTCGGGCCTTACAACATATCCCACCTGGTGGGGTATTACACGAAGAAAAGCCCCCCGTGGCGGGTCGAAGCCGTGGTGTTCAGTTCCCTCAATGCCAGTCTGGACCCCCTGCTCTTCTACTTCTCTTCATCGGCTGTGCGCAGAGCCTTTGGAAAAGGGTTGCAGATACTGCGACATCAGGGCTCCTCCCTGTTGGGACGCAAAGGCAGAGAGACAGCGGAGGGGGCGAGTGGGGACAGGGGTGTGAGTCAAGCCGAGGGAGCACCGAGTTCCGACTTCACTACAGACTAGGGGGGTCCTGGACCTTTGGAGGCACTCTGGGTTACCTAAGAATTGAGCAGGCTGGGAGAGTGGGAGCACGGGTCAGGAATCCTCAGCCCCGATCCACTACTGGGGCTGCGAAAACCTCTCTCAGCAGCTTGGTGTCCCCTCCTGACTGAAGTTTCCAGCCCAAAGGAGCACAGCTCTGTGACAAAAAGAAGAAATGGTTAGGCACAGAAGCACCATCAGACCAGGGTTTCGGAAGCAACGTAGCTAATACAAATCCAGTCCCTGTGACGTAGCCGGCAGCTGGGGATGACCGGGCTCAAGCAGAGTCCTTAAAGCAATCTTGCTATAAAGCTTTGAACAACACCTAGACGCCGGTCTAGCTGTGGATGCTGGAAAGAAGCCAACGGGAAAGAGGTGGATGAGAATACCAAATGAGGTCAAAGAAGACTCAGGAAGGTTATAAGCCAAGGGGGGGCGGGGATTAAGAGGGAGGACTGGAGACTCAGGCCTCTGATGATCTAGGTTTGCACTGTATCTATCGCTTCCACCTGCTGCTTTGTAAGTATGCTCCAGTCGCCTTCGTGTGTGTATCTTGTCTCCCTGCGTCAAACCTGCCGGAGGTCTGGGTCTTGTCTTCCCCCTCCGTGGCACCCCACACGGGTCAGGACGCAGCCTGGCACCCATCAGTCAGAGGTCAACACCAGTGAGCCCAGGAGTACACAACCTGGCCTGGCAGACTGAAAATAAAGACGGTAAAACTCTGCAGCGAGTGTCCACAGTTTTTGTACTTTTCTGCAAGGCTGGGGTGGGCGAAAATGCGATGAAGCAGCACAGTCAGCAGCACGGGGGGAAGGGGATGCATGGGAAACCGCAGAAATGGCTGAAGGTCAGGATGTAATGAGTAGAGTGACTGTCGGGGCTGGTGGGATCCCATTTTAGATTTGGTGAATGGAGACGGGACCTAGAAAGAGGATGTGGGGTGAATCCTGACTTCATGTTATCAGCTGCATCTCAGGGGCCTAAAACACGTAACCCTCGGGCTTAGAAGCCTGCAGAGTTTTCCTACTGTCACGAGTTCTCCTCCAGCAACTCCTATCCTATCATTCCATTACCTACTTAGTATCCTCTCTCCCTGCCCAATCCCACCTTCCTAACTCATCTCTCCCCAAGAAGGAGCCCTGGCCCACTGTCTCTGGTTAACTGATCCCAGCCCCAGCCTGGCGGTCGGCAACAGAGGCTCTACATCAGAACTGTACGAAGAGGTACAAAAATAGTACACGCCCCCCCAGTCCCCCACCCCATGCCAATCTCCTGACTCTTTGAGGGTGGGGCAGCGGATGAGCCTTTAAAAGCCCCCCAGTGATTACTCTAGGCAGCTCGGGAAAGGAATCCCTGGCCTCACTCAGGGGCCCAATCTGTCCAAGAAAATATTCTTCAGAGAGACCCTTCCTATTTGTAAGTCCCTCTCGCCACAACTCCATACTCCCTCATGTTCTGATTGCTTACTTTTCCCACTGTTATAAAACCCCACTCAAAATTCACTTTCTCCAGAAAGACTTCCCTTCTAATTCCCACCCAACTGAGCTCCATTTCTGTTTTCCTTCCTCAAACACCACTGGACTGCTGTAAAAGCCCCAGCTTCACGGTCGCTTGTACTTACTAAGCTGTCCTTGGGCAAGTCCTGACCTCTAGCCTCCCTTTCCAAACCATAATCATGAGGATGATGTATGCCTCCCAGGGTTATTCTGAAATTCCAGTGAGACCGTGCATATAAAGTTGCTGGGAAATTTTACAGTATCACTTAGCTCTAAGAGACCAAACGAAACGAAACGCCAATATGCCCCAACTTAAAAGAAATAAGGTAAGAAAAAATTAGAAATGATGGAAATCGTGTATTAGATAGGTAACCATATAGGATGGTTTAACAGTAATGTGTGAGAAAAAAAAATCTGGGATTTTTCTGCTGACTGTACATCTGGGATGTATTACACCTTCCAAAAACGCTTATTTGATTTGGGGTGGCATTAAAAGAAATAGAGTCTAAACAAGCCAAGACTAATCCCATTTCACTGAGGTCTTAATCAGTAGCATGTTCAGCACCTGAGCTACACATTATTTTTTTAGGACATTAACTCAAGAGTGCCTGGCTGGCTCAGTCAGTAGAGCATGAGACTCTTGATCTCGGGGTCGTGAGTTTGAGCCCCGTGTTGGGTATAGAGATTACTTAAAAATAAAATCTTAAAAAAAAAAAAAAAAAAAAAAAAAAAAGACACTAACTCAGGGAATCAAGCCCAGAAGAATTAACCAAAATGTTTTGGAGAGTTGAAACCCTATGACGGTGATGATTGAACAAATGCCAGCCACTATTCCAGAGAAGTAGCCTAAGATGATGGAAGGAATTTTCGAAGGTCAACAAGTGAAAGAGAGTTTAAATCCAGGTCTGCCTTTCTCCAAAGCACCTGCTTTTTCGTTGACTCAAGAGAAGCAAGTAAGAGAATGTTGGATATGTGGCTGAACCAAGGTGAGGTCCAGCTCATGGAAGACACATTCTGTGTAGCTCACGGGGGAAGAACAAGGATCAGAGGCAGAAGAAGCAGGGAGCTGCATCTCAAACAGTCAGGGCTGTTTAAAATGGAACTGAGCTAGGGGTGCCTGGGTGGCTCAGTTGGTTAAGCATCGGCTCAGGTTATGATCTCACAGTTCATTAAGTTCAAGCCCCACGTCAGGCTCTGTGCTGACAGCTCAGAGCCTGGAGCCTGCTTTGGATTCTGTGTCTTCCTCTCTCTCTGCTCCTTCCTCATTCATGTGCTTGTGCTCTCTCTCTCTCTCTCAAAAATAAACACTTAAAAAAAAATGTTTTTAATGGAACTGAGCTAACTCACCAAGGTAGTCACCCGCCAGTTCCAGAAATACTGAAGTGGAAAACAGAAAATATCTATCCTGGAACATTGAGGAAACGGACACACCTGGTTAGAGCTGAACCAGTTAAGTGTCAAACCCTTTCCTGCTCAGAGATTCCCAGGGTTTCAGACACATGGCTGCTCTTGCCAATCACAGAAGCGCAAGAAAATCTCTGGTCTGAGATTTTCAGGGTGAACCTTTTGCTGCTCACTAACACGTCTTTGATCTGCATGAAGTCATATGATATATAGTACATTTCTTCCCTGGGAAATTAATAGCTCATTTGTCCAACAAATATGTATGGGTTACCTACTAGAAGCCAGATACTTTTCCAAGGGCTGGAGATGCAGAGTGTATAAGAGACAAGGTACCTGACCTCTTGGGGCTTCCATTCCAGTGGGGAAAAACAGTCAATAAGTAAACAAGTAAGCCAGGAAATTTCAAAATGTGCAACTGGTTTTTACAACTGGAGTAAAATAGAAACGTGGGGGAAAGTACAATGAGAGGTTAAGGGAGTTTCGAAGATTCTCCTGAGTCAGTGATATTCAGCTGAGAACTGAATGATGAGAAGGAGTTGCCATACAAAGGCCCATGGGAAGAACATTCTAGAAATAGGAACTGCTGATGCAAAGGGAGAGAGGAGGGAGAAAACCTTAGCTTCTCAAAGGCTGAAAGAGGGCCAGTGTGGGGCTAGAGCAATGCTCTGCAAATGTAGGCATGGAGAGTTTGCTAAAGCACAGATTACTGTCTTCCCTCCCCACAGTTGTAGAAATCAGTAGGTCTGGGATGGGACCCAAGAATCTACCTCGAACAGTCCCAGGTGATACTGACGCTGGTGGTCAGTGACCACTTTTTGAGAACCACTGGGCTGGCATACAGCGACCTGGGGAGAGAGCCATACAAGATGAAGCCGAGGAGGTCAGCAGGGACCAGACCACGCCAATCTTTTAGGCCACAAATAGTCTGAATTTATTCTAAGAGCTTTGGAGACCATTCAAAGGTTCTAAGCAAAAAAGCAGAATGGTCTGATTTCCATTTTAAGACAGTCACTCTGATATCTGTGCCTACCACTGAAGGGAGATGGTTGTTAGGAACAAGGAGATAACGCACAGGACAGATCTAAGAACCATAACATACTACAGCGAGCATGCAGGGTTTTCACCCGACTGGTAGCTCCCTGAAAGTGGGGGCTGTGCCTTCTACCATTAGAACTGTCCAAGGACCAGATAGCCAGGAGGAGGCCCCCATAAGTTATCACGCATCTACTTGACAAATGCGTGCACCTCATGTGTGCTAGAAAATGTTTAAAACAACTAGGTTGGGGGATTTGTTGGGAGTGGAGTGGGTAAGAGTGGGGTGGAGGACGGTGAAGCCCTAATTTGTAGCACTTGCCAACTTTTGTTGGGCCGATTTCTACCAACATGGAGATGCCGAACGCGGGTCTGGCAAGTGATGTTAATGAGCAGTTCTTGCAAGCACATCACTGGATATACCTCCCGGCACATATGCTCAACTGGCAGACAGATCACGTCCTATTTGAGAAAACAATCTCTCTCCCTGGCTACATATAGTACAGGGCTCTGGCACAGGGACTTCTCAATAATAAACACTAGCTGAATGTGGCTGGCTGGGCCCGATCCAAGAGGATCCGGGTGGCTGGTTAGATTGTGAGACTCCCGAGTCCCCTGTAGGATGACAGATGGGTAAACAGAAATATTAGTGCCCGGTTAATGAATAACACAGACAGCAGCCTAGAGCCGCTACCAGGAAACCAGGGTGGAGGGAGCTGGCTCAGCCTGACCAGGGGGCCCGACCAGCAGGAAAAGGGAACCTGGCATCAACTATTTCACTTCCTCTTTCTGGAAAAGACGCCGTTGTGCCCCTTCCTCAGAAATTCTCATCTGACCAGAGCCAGAGCTGTAGGATTTTGTGGTGATCACCGTGGTCCAAGGGAGCAGGGGAGTGCGGCTGGGAGGGTCTGAAGGAAAACACAGCCAAGATGCCACAACTGCCTTCAATTCGCCTGCCCCTTGGCTCCAGGTTGTTGTCAGTTCTCCTTTTTATCAGCTTTCCCTACCTCCTGTGGTTAAGTACTTCTGCCCCATTTTTTTTTTCATTATTTTTCTCTAGTCACAGGAAATGAGGACATTTCTCATCTACAAATTGCACATTCAACCAGGAAATTGGGCCAAAGATCTCTAAGTCCGCCGCGGTGCCTGCCCAGTAACCCACTTGGCAAAAATTTGAAGGTCTGCGGAGATAGGAGACGGGAGGTCCGGTGGGGGTGGCCGGGGGCCACGGTGAGCCGTCCACCAGCAGCTTACCCAAGCCCTGGTATAGTCTCGGGCTCCTTCTCTCCAGCCACAGTCCCCTGGCATCTGGCAGGCCGAACGACGATCAGCCTCAAGGAGACGGTGTTAGGAAAGTAAATACACTACTTTCAAATCTAGATGTTTGAAAAAGCCGATATGCAGGTACAGTAGTCTAGAGTCTCTAAAGTGCCACAGCAGACATTACATCATTCGGCTTTCCGTGGGTGTAGGCATTTGTTGATCCACAAGCGTTTACCGAGGCCTACTATGTGTTGGGCCCTGTTCCAGGTGCTAAAAACACAGCAGTGAACGAGGATGAGATCCCTGACCTCATGCGGCTCATATTCCAGTGGGAGAGCAGACAGGAAAACCAATAAACAGACACTTGGGGGCAGTGCTAAGATCTGTGAAGACACTGAGACAGAGTCAGGGGACTAGGTGGCTACTTTTGAATGAGTGGCTTGGAAAGGCCTCTTGAAAGTGACATCTGAGGGACACCTGAGTGGCTCAGCTGGTTAAGTGTCTGACTCTTGATTTTGGTTCAGGTCATGACTCACGGTTTGTGAGATCGAGCCCCACATCAAGCTCCATGCTAGGTACGGAGCCTGCTTAAGATTCATTCTCTTTCTCCCTCTCTCTCTCTCTCCCTCTGCCTCTACCCCACTCGCACACTAGCATGCATGCTGCTCTCTCTCTCAAAATAAAATAAAGTTAAATTTAAAAAAAAAAGAGAGAGAGAGAGAGAGATTTGAGTTGCAACCAGAATGGAAAGAAGGAATCATGCATACCAAGAATTGGCAGGGGAAACAGGGAGGGAGCAATGGACGGGGAACCTTCCAAGCAAAGGGTTCAAAGCAGGTGCAAGGCTTGAACAAGCCAAACTTGCACAAAAGAAAAGGCCAGGGTGACTGGGGCTCAGTGGTGGCTGGAAGATCGAGAAAGGGTCAGATCACAGGCGTTCTCGAAGGTTTAGGATAAGAAGCACAGCCGATACCTTCCACCTACTTGACAACAAGAAAAGCTGAGGCCCAGAGCTTTTTAAAGTGCCATGTGCCAACCCTCATCAGAATGGTTTTCTGACCCCAGACTCCCTCTCAAAAGGAGCTGCACACGCTCTTCTTCACTCTCTCAACCTGACACCTCACTGCAGAAGAGAAAGGTGGGCAGGAAACGTGATTCGTGCTGCGGGCAGCTTTGGGGTACAGAAAGTTGGGGAGGGAGGGAGAGATTGGCAAGGTGCTGTGGAAAGAAAGGAACCAGAGGTGGAACAAGACACCCCAGAGTGCGAGCACAGCGCAGACCGGTGTGGAAAGCTGGCTTCCAGGAGGGAGCCGTGGCCGAGCAGAGGTGGGCTGCCCAGCAGGAGGTGGAGGTAACCATGAGCCGTCCCACGCTGTCCCCGTGTCCGCTGACCTAGAGCAGAAATGGCGTGAGGACACAATCATGGCACTTTGGGGCATCGCAGAAAGCCTCAGGTCCAACGATTCTCAACCCAGGCTGCACTCTGAGCCACCCGAGAAGCTTCTGAAAAATGCCAGTGCATCTGAGTATTTTATTTTGTTAAAGCCCCCCAGGTGCTTGAGAAGCTCGGAGGGTTGAGAAGCGATGTCTGGTCCTGATCCTCTGCTGGGCCAGTCAGAGGGGGTTCCGGGAAGGCAGCAGGGAGGGCACAGTGACTGGTTTTGAACCCAGGCTTCCGCTGTGCATCTGGACTCCTCCGGGCTTTAGTTTTCTAACTGAAAAACAATGGGGCTAACACACTTAAATCATCACACTACTGTGAGGACTGAATGAGTTTAACACTGTACATGCAAACACTTCGAACGGCGTCTCACACCTGTGGATGTTCACGCACGTTTACCCAAGGCCGTCTTTCTAAACGGTGATTCCATTCTTCTGCTTAGAGGCCTCCAAGTGCTTCTCGGGGCTGGCAGAATAAATCGCAAACCCACCCCACGGCCAGCAAGGTCCTGCGGGATCTAACACTCACCCACCTGCCCAAGCTCATCTCCCTCTCTCACACACACCCCTTCTCTCACTTCATCTTTCTGGCCTCAGATCCTTCGCACTCGCTGTTCCCTCTTCCTGAAGCCTTCTTCCCCCCAGTTCCCACTGTGGCCCCGAGTCTTCAACTGTCAGCCTGTCTGTGACTTCAATTTCATTTGCTCACAGGACTTTTTCCTCGACCCGCTCCAGAAGTGCCTGCCTCCCTCTCATACGCTCACTCGCATTACCCCGAGTTACTGACTTTACTGCACTGGGCACGACCTGATCGCATCTATTGTTGTCTTACTTCTTAGGTTTTTGAAAGATACACAGGCACGTGCTTTAATGAGTCAAATGGTTTGCTGCAAAAAACAGCATCCCTCACCTTTCGCCCCACCCAGGACACTTAGCTCTTCCTGGAGGCCATGGCTTTCACCTCCTTTCAACTAATCACAAATCCCTCATATCTTTAAGGAACTTGCTTACTTTACTATACTTCTTTTTTTAATATCAGGTTTGATCTGTTAACTTCCCCCGATGGCAGATGAAGATTTAACTCTCTCCAATACATGAACACACACACACCTCCCCGCTCAGTATCCCAATTACATCATAACTGTGTTCCAATACTCAACGCTCGCATTATTGTGACTATGTAAATAGTGGAGTTCTATAGTACACTATCATTATTCTTCTACTCTGAACACATTTTCCCATCCTGTAGAATTAATAATTGCCTTATTTTTCATTTGCTTGCTTTTCTATATACCCAAACTCTTTGCCAATGGTCTTCTTTCTCTCCTTCCGAGACCTTCGGTGGTATTAGCAAGATATGGATTTCATTTTCTTGAAGAAATCTCTCCCAGAACTTTCTGACCTGCTCCCGTCTGGATGGGTGGCAATTTATGCCAGGTGTCCAGCCGGCCCCTGGATGCTCTTGAGAGGCTTTTTGCTTCTCTGCTCTAGTTTCTCTTCCTCGGTTTATGTCCTCTAACAGCTTCTTAGAAAGTAAATGTTTTGAGGGGAGCCTGGGTGGCTCAGTCGGTTAAGCATCCAACTTTGGCTCAGGTCATGATCTCACGGTTTATGAGTCTGAGCCCGGTGTCGGGCTCAGTGCTGACAGCTCGGAGCCTGGAGCCCTGCTTCGGCTTCTGTGTCTCCCTCTCCTGCTGCCCTTCCCCCGCTCGTGCTCTGTCCCTCTCAAAAATAAATAAAACATTAGGGGCGCCTGGGTGGCGCAGTCGGTTAAGCGTCCGACTTCAGCCAGGTCACGATCTCGCGGTCCGTGAGTTCGAGCCCCGCGTCAGGCTCTGGGCTGATGGCTCGGAGCCTGGAGCCTGTTTCTGATTCTGTGTCTCCCTCTCTTTCTGCCCCTCCCCCGTTCATGCTCTGTCTCTCTCTGTCCCAAAAATAAATAAAAAACGTTGAAAAAAAAAAAAAAAATTAAAAAAAAAAATAAATAAAACATTAAAAAAAATTTTTTTTAAGGAAGTAAATGTTTTGGGACTCTGCACGTCAGAAATTATTCTACCTTTGTGCTTCATTGGTAAGGATGACGTGGGAATTCTAGATTGGAAATAATTTTTGTTCAGAATTTTCAAGGCATCACGATACTGCCTTCTAGCTTCTGGTCTTATTGAAACTTCCTGATTCCTTGATCCCTTGTTTGTGGCCTTTGTCTCATTGGAAACCTCTAGGGCCTTATGCTTCTCACAAGTGTTTTAAAACTTCATCCTTTTGTGCAGGCACTCAATGGGCTCTTTTCATCTGCAAAATAATATCCTTCCGTTTGGGGAATTTCTCTTAACACATTTTGTGATTATTTCCTTGCCTTCATTTTCTCTCTTCTCTCTTTCTGGCACTCCTATTATTTGGGGCATACTGGACCTCCTAGACTGGCCCACTAATCTTCCCTTCTCTCCTATTTACCGTCTCTCCACTTTTTTGCTCTACCTTCAGTGAGATTTCTTCAAGTTTATCTTCCAGTCCTTCTATTTAATCTTTCCTTTTTGCTATCCGTTTTCACTTCCAAGCATTCTCTTTTATTCTTGATCTTGTTTCAAGGTTGTAATATCCACTCTGATCTTTTTTGAGGAATTTTCGTCTCCCTGCTCTAAGTTGCCTTGTTGGCATGGGTCTCTATTCCTTTATCTTACAAGTTTTCATCAGCTATCTGGTAATTCTTGCTTGTCTTAAAGGGAAAGAAGGGAACTAATTTTTTTGAGGTATATGAAAAGTACAAAAAGGTAATATGACATGATTCCAGGGTTTGCTTTAAAAACAGAAAAGAGGGGCGCCTGGGTGGCTCAGTCGGTTGAGCGTCCGACTTCAGCTCAGGTCATGATCTCGCAGTTCGTGGGTTCGAGCCCCACATCAGGCTGTGTGCTGACCGCTTGCTCAGAGCCTGAAGCCTGCTTCCGATTCTGTGTCTCCTTCTCTCTCTGCCCCTCCCCTGCTCACGCTGTGTCTCACTCTGTTTCTCAAAAATAAATAAATGTAAAATAAATAAATAAACAAATAAATAAAAACAGAAAAGAAAGGAGCACCTAGGTGGCTCAGTCAATTAAGCAAGGTCCGACTCTTGACCTCAGCTCAGGTCTTGATCTCAGGGTTGTGAGTTCATACCCCGCATTGGGCTCCGCACTAGGTGTGAAGCCTACTAAAAACACACACAGAAAAAAGGGAAGGGGAGGGAAGAGGAGGGGAGAGGTGGGGAGGGAAGGGAAGGGAAGGCGAAGGGAGGGAAGGGAAGGAAAAGAAAGGAAAGGAAAGGAAAGGAAAGGAAAGGAAAGGAAAGGAAAGGAAAAGAAAAGAAAAAAGAAAAGAAAAGAAGAGGAATGGAAGAAGCCACTATGGTAAAATCTCAAAAACTGTTGAATCTGGGTGATGGATAAATTAGGTTCTATTGTACTCTTCCCTCTACTTATGATGTCTGAAAACAGTCAAAGTACCAATGTAGTTGTTGATGGGATTTGGTTCCTTAAGGGCTGTGAAACGGAGGGCCTCTGTTCCTCACTGGCTATGGGCTGGAGGTCTCCCTCAGTTCCTTACTATGTGGGCCTCTCCACAGAGCAGCTGGCTTCCACCATAGCAAACAAGCAAGAAAGCAAGAGAAGACAAGACAGAAAGCAGCCTTCTTATAAACCTAATCATCAACATGATCTTCTGCCATTTTCTACTCAGCCCATTCTCAAAGGGAGAGAGAATTACCCAAGAGTGAATACCACAGGGTGAGATCACTGGGGCCATCTTGGAGGCTGCCTTCCACAGAGACTAAATAATGAATGGAAGTTGTGAGCACATGAATTAGGCTTCACTGCAGGATGATTCTGCTGGGTCATGCAGTTGGGGAACTTCCAATGTCAACTTGGGGTTTTTCTTCTTGGGCTGATCAAATTTCCCAGAAAAACAAACAAGTCTTCTAATCTCCTTCCTGGAAGATGAAAGTTGGACTATCAGTCAGTTAGAAGCCAAATAGAGAAGAGGGCATCCATCATTCCTTTAATCTCCTTTTGACATGCTGGTACCTCTTCCAAGTATGTCTGGTGTCCCAGGTTCCAAAGATCCTCTGTATTATCCTCTCCAGAGAATAAACTGTAGGTCTTTTCCTGGGTGAGGGGCAGTTACCTCCTATCAGAGAACTGAGGTCGAAATCTGGGGATTTTTTTTCATACATTTTCAACCAGTCTCCCTGACATTAGTGTGCTTTCACCCTCATTTCCAGAGGTACCTGTTGCTATTCATTCATGAGCTTTATGCGGACTGTGCAGTAAAAACTTGGTCGAGTCCTGGATTTTCCCACTAGTGGCTTAGGATTCAACTTCCACAAGTCTACATTTCCAGTTACCACTCTTTCATCTGCTTTGCAGCTTCCAAACCTTTGTTGGCATTACATCCTCTATTGTTCTCCCTGCCCTTATGGCTTTAGAGCCTTTCTAAAAGATCCCCTTACTGTCTTTGTAGTGTGATTTCAGGAGGGAGCCAAAGGGGCTGTGTGTGCTCAATCCACCATCATTAGCCTCAGATACTTCTTCTTTACTATTATTTGTTTACTTTTTTGTTGTCTGTCTCCCCTCTTGAATGTAAGTTCCAGGAGAACTTGTCTATTTCATTCACCTATGCATCCCCAGAACCACTGACACAGGTAGGTGTTCAACAAATGACTGAATCAATTTGCCAAAGAAGGAATCTTGCTACTCTCCATCAAAAAGTTGGTAGCAGACCCATGGCTCCTGGTTTCCCATCCAGCGCCCTTCCTGCCACAGCATGTGTGGGATGTAAGTCATTTTGCTAACTAATGATACCTAACAGGTTATAAAGTGCTTTACATGTTATAAGGTGGTTTCAGAATGTTATCTCACTTGATCTTGACCATAGCCCAAGCCAGATAGAAAAAGGATTATTACTGGCCCTAATATAGTTATGACCCTTGCCAAGAACTATCCTATGCCAAAGAAATCACCAACCTTGTTCCTGACCTTTCACCCTGTGCCCACTGCCATTTGTCTGGCCCTTTCCATAATTTCCTCTGCAAGTGGAACTCTTAAGGCCTGTCTTCTCTCAAGGAAATGGTCCTCAAAGACCAGGACCAGTTCCTTCATAAAGAAGGAAACAGGTACACACATGGGTAAGTAATTCAAGGGCTTCTGAGCAAAAAGGATGTCTGAGTTTTGTGACATCATTAGAGCAGAAGAAAAGAAAAGTGGGACTCTCCAAATTCCTAGAGCATAGAGAAGAGGTTGGTACCGGGAGGGTGCTTATATGCTAGAAGGAGAGGGAAGAAGTCCCAGAATTAAAGAGCAGTATAGGTATGGTGGGGAAAAAGTGGGATGGAAATAACCATCTACCATAACCAGCAGACTCTCATAAAATTAAAATAAAGTTAAAATAAAATAAAATATAATAAAATAAAATAAAATAATTAAAATAAAATAAAATAAAATAAAATAAAATAAAATAAAATAAAAAATGGGGAGCCTGGGTGGCTCAGTCGGTTGACCGTCCAACTTTGGCTCAGGTCATCATCTCGCCATTCCCAAGTTTGAGCCCTGTGCCAGGCTCTGTGCTGACATCTCAGAGCCTGAAGCCTGTTTCAGATTCTCTGTCTCCCTCTCTCTCTGCCTTCTCCTGCTCATGCACTGTCTCTCTCAAAAATAAACAAACATTAAAAAAAAAAAAAAAGTAATGAAAATCTATAACATAATCACAAAGCCAGTTAGAAAATATTCCAGACAGCACGTCTTATAAAACAATGACATCAAGATCTTGAGATCGAGACTAGCTTGGACTCTGAAGAATCTGAACTCTGCCTGAGGACCCCAGGGAAAAGTGAAAGCAGGTACAAGGGCCCCTTGAGGGAAACACGACACAACCTCAGAAGGCCGCACCATGTCCCAAAGGCACAGGGCACAGAGGTAAGAGGCTGTAAAGAACCCCTCACTTCCCCTGTGCTAGATGTCGTCCTCTTTTGGAAAGTGCCTGCCATCTCCTGGGTGTATCAGGTTACTACCTACCTCCAGAGCCCGGGAGAGCCCTGGCACCACAGAGGCTGTGGCCTTGCTAATGACTCACAGGCAGGCAGGCAGGCAGGCATCTCTCAAAAGCAGAAGTTTAGGGACCAGGAGTTGCTAAGCCTGTGACTAATCAAGTCTTGGTGTGGAAAGAGGTGCAAGGCACCTTATTAAGCTACAAAAAGCAGTTGCAGGAGAGTGCACAGCAAAAGGTATTATCTATGATCTTTAAAATAAATATACAGGTATACCTCAGAGATGCTTTGGCTTGAGTTCCAGACGACCGCAATAAAGGACGTCAAATGAATTTTTTGGCTTCCCAGTCTATTTAAAGGAATACTGTAAGTTTATTAAGTGTGCAATAGCATTATGTCTAAAAAAAAAAAAAAAAGCAAAGTACGTATCTTCATTAAAACCTACTGTGTTGCGGCTCTGGGCTGATGGCTCGGAGCCTGGAGCCTGTTTCCGATTCTGTGTTTCCCTCTCTCTCTGACCCTCCCCCGTTCATGCTCTGTCTCTCTCTGTCCCAAAATAAATAAAAAACGTTGAAAAAAAAAAAAAAAAAAAAAAACCTACTGTGTTGCTAAAAAACGCTAACCGTCATCTGAGCTTTTAGTGAGTCATCATCACCAATCACGGGTCACCATAACAAATACAATAATAAAGAAAACGTTTGAAATATTGCAAGAAATACCAAAATGTGACACAGAGACACGAAGTCTGCACATGCTGTTGGAAAAATGGCGCCGGTGGACTTGCTCGACACAGGGTTGCCACAAACCTTCAATTTGTAAAAATAAACGCGGTTATCTTCAAAGTGCAAAAAAACAACACACAAATGAAGCATGCCTGCACGTAGTAAAGCAGCTAAGCGTTCGGAGACCTTCGCACACGCAGACGGCACTGATCTTTTCAGCACACGCTATTCAGCTCCTCACCAAAGCACACCGGTGATGAGGTTTTTTGGGGGCGATGGGGAGGTTTTCGTGGGGATGGTCCAGAGCGGAAGGCCAAGAAAGAATTCTTGAAGATGTCTTTGGTGCAAAAATGTGATTTTATTAAAGCACGGGGACAGGACCCACGGGCAGAAATATACTATAAAGTTGGAAAGGTAAAGTCAAATGGGAGGCCTCCAGAAGAACTTTGATATGCTAAAGAGGACTCCTAAGATACTTGAGGCCTTGCTGTTGTCAAGCTAAGGTTATTTTCCCTCTAGTAAGGCATTAACATTATGATGGCAGGGGGTTCCTGGAGAAATGTTCTACTCTGAATTTGCCTCAAGTATTTGTCAATGGGCAGCAGGTTACGAGGAAATTTAATTTTCTGCCATTTCCTTCTTGCCTTTGTTCCTCATATCACTATGAAGGGGTGATGTTGGGGTTTCGGGAAACTGAGTCTACAGGTTTCTGGAGATTAGGCAGTTGATAAGATTGCCTTTTTCTTGTAATTTACTAAGATATTTACAAACTGATGGAGACTCAGGTCCTGCAGGACTGTGATCTCTATCAATTAACCATTTGCTTTCTTTCCTTTCCTTTGTCCTTGGGCAGCCAGAAGGGCCTAAGGAATGTCACAAACATCCCACTTGACGGAGGGGGGCGGGGGTGCTAGCTTGTATTTTGCCTTCAGCCTGCCTTATGCTCATCACCGGCACTGCCATGACTTTTCCCCTTATAGAAAGGGAAACTGAGACTCAAGAGTGATCATTAAAGAACTTGCCAGCCACCTCACAGTAACTAAGTGGCAGGGGTAGGACTAGAACCTGGGCCTGTGTGACTCTGGAATCTGAACTCTCAGCCATTCTCGTATACGGCCTCCTCAAGAAGAGCATGTCCACGCATGCACACAGGTGTGTGTGTGTGTGTGTGTGTGTGTGTGTAATTCTGAAAGCTATGCAACAGTCAACAGTGGTTACTTAAGGAATTAGGGGAAAGGGAAGTAAGTCAACTTGCATTCTGCTACTAAACAATTCTGTACTGTTTACATTTTTTCAATGGCTATGTATGATTTTATAACAAAAATATAAAGTCTTATTTTAAGTAATAATTCTGCTCCCCAAACAGCCACAGAAAAGAAAACTCAAGTTAGTCTTAGCATTTAGGCCCTGTTTACTGAGCAATTACTATGTCCTAGGCTGAATGACTATGTCCTAAGGACTTCGCATTCATGACTTCACTGAATTCTCACAACCAGGTCTAGAAGGGGGGCATTATCATTCAGCCCCTTTACAGAAAAGGAACCTGAGGCTCAGGGATGTAAACTGACCTTATCAAGGTCACATAACAATGCAGGGACTCAGCTCAGGTCTGACTGGTTTCAGACCCCATGTTTCTACCTACTCCGTATGCTAGTCACACAGGAATGATCACGACGACGATAATAGCAAGTTAAGTGCTTACCGTGGGCCAGACCCATGCTCTTCATGCATGAGGTCATCAAATCTCCAAGGCAACCCCAATTTTACAGATGAGGAAACTGAAGCCACTTATTTGTCCAGGGTCACCCAGCAGAATTGGGACTGGAATCCAAATCACCATACATGTGTCCACCCAGAAAAGAGGCAGAGTTAAAAATAAAACAAAAGTACTTACTTGCAATTCAGGGAGCACAGATTCCATCCCTCCTCTGGGAACAAAAGTCAAGGGTTTCTACAGATAAGAGGGAATGCTTATACACATTGTTTACAAAGAATTTTGATTGGTGTTGGTAACAAAAAACTAATCTTCACTGCATATAATTGGTTGCTAAGGCTGTCACTAAGCAAAGTCTCTTACTGTTGCAGGTGTTCGGGCTGAGTCCTTGGAATATTTGTTGTTTGGCCCAGTTCAAATGCTCACCGTTTCACAGGTGAGGACAGGCATAAGGCACATCTTAATGGCCTCCCGGCTCCATTTGAAAACCCCTTGACATAAGGGGTTTCATTGCACCTATCACACACGACGTTGGCATCCACCCAGCCGCTCGAACCAAACACTCAGTAGTTATCCTGACTCCTTCCTTTCTTTCCTTTCCCTCCCTCTGTCCAGTTTCGCTTGGTTCTAGCTTCTGGAAGATAGGAGCTCGCTTCTCCCTGTCCAGCTACCTCAGCCCAGGTGGAAGCTGAGGCCAACTGGACAAGGGAGCCTAAGGCAAGCTGATAGCCGCAAACCACCCCGCCCCCCCAAGGTGGGATGTGCGTGATATTCCTCGGGCCCTTCTGGCCGCCCAAGAACAAAGAAAAGGACAGAAAACAAATGGTTAAACTGATAGAGTCTCCGAGTTTACTTACAGTAATCTCATCAATTGCTTCAGCTCCAGGAACTCCCTACTATCTTAAGAAAGCCTTGCTAGAGGGAAAAACCACCTTAGCTTGACAATACCTAGGCCTCCAGTAATCTGTAAATCCTCTTTAGCACAGGAAAATCCATTTAAGAAACTTTCTCTTGCCTTTACCTCCCCCAACCCCACAGTATATAAGCAGTCACTCTGCACAACCCCACTGCAGCTCTTCCTGCCCACGGGTCCTGTCCCCGTGCTTTAATAAAATCACCTTTTTGCACCAAAGACATCTTCCAGAATTCTTTCTCGGCCATCAGCTCCAAACCCCACCATCACCCCCAGAACTCCATCAAACTCTCAACTGGGCCGTTGCGAAGGACTTCGCACTGGTCTCCATGCTGCCCTTCCTTCCTCTTGACCCCTATCCCATTTACTCTCTACACTGAGGTCGACGTGGTCTTTTTCAAATCTCTGCCTAAATAACCTCTCGTGCAGTCTTTCTCAGGGTCCTGGGAGAGAAATAAGCCGTGCGGAGAATGGTATGTGGGATTGTTTTCTCAATTTTCCTAAGGATGATACTATCTAATACCATTTTCTAATAAGATAGATGACCTAATTCATTGCATGTAATGGATGCCTTGGGAGTGTTTGGGCTTGATTCTCTGCAAGAACTGGGTGGAGAAGGCTGCAAAAGCTTCTTGTCCTGTTTCAAGTATCAGCGCCCACTAGGGCCTTGTGACCTATGGGACACCACATTTCCACCTCTGCAGGCTCATTTCCTACTACCTTTTTTTTGTGAGAACAAGAGCTCTCCTCCATTTCTCAATTATGGAAGCCTCATTCCTGCTATAGGACTTTTGCACAGTCTGTTCCCACTGCCTGGAGCTTCTGCCCCAGGCCTTCCAGGGCCAGCTCCCCCTGTTAGTCATTCAGGCCTCAGGCTCAAATGCTACCAGCACAAAGAAGCCTAGAGACAATGACAATCCTTGCTATTCCATTGCCCTTGTTTTCTTTCTTTCACAGCACTTACTTCCCCTGGTCTGAAAGTGCCTTCTTTCTATATTCACTTACCTAATGTGTGTCTCCCCAGTTCGAGCTGAGTGCCACAGGGCAGTTCTATTTTATTCAGGGCTGCATCCTCGATAACCACTGGAAAGCTTTTTCACAGGAAACCAATCTGCAAAAAATACGTTCAGAGAATTTATCAGATATTTTATTAGGTGCCAGTCACTGGGCTCAGAGCTTTGCAAGGCGTCCCATCCACCCAGCACTGTCCAATGAAAATATAATGTAAGCTACTTCCAATTTTCTAATAACCACATTAAAAGAGAAAAGAAACAGATGGAATTAACATGAATGTATATTAAATCTAACATGTTTAAAGTATTATCATCTCAACATGTAAGGGATTTTAACAGATTTTTTTAAGTTGCTTTTTGGTTTTTTGGTTTCAGGTGTTTTGTTTTGTTTTGTTTTGTTTTGTTTTGTTTTGTTTTGTGAGAGAGCGTATGAGCAGAGGAGGGACAGAGAGGCAGAGAAGGAGGATCCCAAGCAGGCTCTGCACGATCAGTGCAGAGCCAGACGCGGGACTTGAACCCACGAACGATGAGATCGTGACCCGAGCGGAGATCGAGTCCTATGCTTAACGGACTAGGCCGCCCAGGTGCCCCAAAAACCTGCAAGGGATTTTAAAAGAGAGAAAACATTTATTGTACTCCTCCTCCATCCCTCCTCCTCTCTGCCTTCTAGGTCATGAGGAGCTCTGCCCTGCCTCAAAGTTTAGGGGCTGGCAGGCTCCCACTTCAGGACGGATCCCCAGTGTCCCCCCAAATGGCGTCTCAGCTTTCCCTCCTTTTCTGTACCTCTCGGTGCGCACGGGCCCTCCAGGACCTGTATTGTGAGAAAGTGGGCAGGCAGCCCTCGAGTGGCGCCTGAAGATGCCTTCCTGCACAGACGCAGAACCCAAACAGGTGTGACTCGGGACCAGGGACGAGCTGCCGGGCCAGCAGCAGTCTTACCCGGAAATGAGTAGGAAAGCGCCGAAGAAGGGACGCCAGCCTCGGAGCATGCGCAGGTTAGCACCAACCCGGAAGTGCACGGGCGGGGGGCACGGAGATGTCCCTGCTGACAAGAAGGGCAGATGGCAAAGCTCGAGGCTCAAGCCTTTCAGCAGGGGGAATGGAGGAGGAGGTCGTGTTGGTGTCTACAGCGGAGGTGAGACCGGAGGTTGACTTCTCCGCTGCGGGTTTAAGAACTCTAAGTTTGGGCCTTAAGCGGGGGTTGAACCCCTGAGCATGATCTTTGCGGGGAGGGCGCTGGACCTCAGGGATTCTGAGATCAGGAAAGACTTTGTGGGGGTGCTTCTTTGGAGTATATCGACAAAGGAAGCAATGCCAAAGGAAACTTTGTTACAAACATTGTGCCACGTTTTAGATTTACCTTGAACGAATTCTGCAAAAGTCTACCTAGGGCAGTATGATCGTGAAGACGGTTTTAGTTCTAAGAAATAACAAGGTGGCCTGGTAATGGGACATAGTTTTGTAGTTGTACGTGAGTGAGACCTCGATTTCTCAATCCGGTCAGGCTGCTTCTCCAAATAATCTCATTTGGAGATAATATAAGGAGTCAAAAGTTAGTCTTCCTGTCTCCTACTTCCATGGGTGGGTGGGTGGGGGGGGGACCCCAGATGTTCTGTTAGGAATTAGCGAGGAGGGCTGTCCTGAGAACAAGTTGTAAGGGGCGGGGGGTGGGGGGGTGGGGCGGGGGGGTGGGCATCCGATCGATCGTTGGAGGCCCTGAAGGATCTTTTCATCAGGTCAGCAGTGCTGGAGGGACATTGATCCCTGCTGCTACATTAGGAATGAGTGATGTGGAATGAGGTGTGCCATGGTAGGGGAGGGTCTCTGACCCAGTGTGTCACGGGGACACTGTGACCACACATCCTGTCAGGAATGCAGGGAAGGGAGGTTCTTGCTGTGGGAGGTGTTTGAGCCATTATGGCAGGGCCAGGATTGTGGATCGTGTGGAACCTTGGGGGGGCGCCTGTCAGCAAGAACAGGTGAAGGAAGTTATTGTTTGGCAGTCTCCAAGGAGGCTTGATTGCACATGCCCAGATGTAGGCATAGGCAAATTTTTTCCCCGGTAGCCAAATTTTGAAAAAGTAAGAAGAAACAGGTGAAATTAATTTTAATGTATTTTATTCAATGCAATATATCCAAAATATTGCTTCAGTAAGTAATATAAAAAATATTAGTGAGGTACTTCTCTTCTTTTTTTTTTTTCTTCTAATGTCTACAATGCAGCGTATGTGTTTTCCGCGTATGTGTATGAGCTGTGCAGCCCGTATCTCAGTTATGGTTAATCACATTTCAGGTGCCGTGTAGCCACATGTGGCCTGTCGCTACTGCATTGGAGAGTGCAACTCTAATAGAAATAGAACACGTTGTGGAAGACGTCCTTAGTAATGACAGATGCTATCGCAAAAAAAAAAAGAAGACCAAAAGGGCAAGTGATGCTTTAGGTAGGGCGGGTCAGGCTGGGAAGACCTCAGCGAGGACTGAGGGAGGTGAGCCATCAGGGCAAGGAAGGATTGAGTCGTGCAGGCACAGTGAGCAAGCTTGGCCTATTCGAAGAGCTCCAGGGAGACCCAACGGCTGCACCAAAGTAAGCAAGGGAGTGGGGGGAGGTAGGAGATGAGTATCATGGTAAAGTCTATCGGGTTTTATTCTGAAATCATGGGAAACTGTTGGAGGGTCGAAAGTGGAAAGGTGGCCCGATCTGATTTAACATTCAATTAGATTTAACATTCTAAAAAGGGGCTTTCAGAACTCCTGGGAAGTGACTAGGTATCCCATAGGTGATGGAGGGGCTGGTAAGAGGGTAGATGTGAAAGCCATCAGCTGCGGTAGAGGGCACTGACCATTAGCTCAAGTCACCAGATGGAAGGGAGACTCAGGTTTACATGAGGAGCGTGAGGGGTCTGTCAGTGGGAGAGGACTGAGAGCTTCTGTTTTGTTGGGGTTGTCACTGGTTTGGGGGAGGGGCATTCAGGAATGTTCTAGTAGGTTCATCAGTTGGGCAGCAGGAAATGCGGTGGGAGGTCTCACTGGGAGGATGGTCAAGGGTGTTCTGTCGTGTTCACTTCTCAGGAGCATCTAAGGACATTTTATCTGTCGAAGTTCTGGGGCCGCCCCCTCAGTGCATTGTTGTGGAGGTTTGTAATGAAGTGTGCCAGGCTCTCAGGAGGGACTGCGCCGAGGAGGTAGCCTGAGGAGTGCTGGTGAGCCACAGAATTCCCGCATGGCTGAAATGGCTTTGGGCAGGTGGAAATAAGGTGGCTTTACTGTTGCAGTTGTAAAATATTTTTTTTAATGTTCATTTATTGGGCAGGGGGAGGGGCAGAGAGAGAGGGAGGGAGGGAATCTGTGCCGTCAGGACAGAGCCCCACGTGGGGCTCAATCTCATCAACTGAGCCAAAAGCAAGAGTTAGGTGCTTGGGGCACCTGGGTGGCTCAGTCAGTTGAGCGACCGACTTCGGCTCAGGTCACGATCTCACGGTTTGTGAGTTCGAGCCCCGCGTCGGGCTCTGTGCTGACAGCTTGGAGCCTGCTTCTGATTCTGTGTCTCCCTCTCTCTCTGCCCCTCCCCCACTCATGCTCTGTCTCTGTCTCAGAAATAAACATTAAAAAAAATTTAAAAAGTTGGATGCTTAACTGATGAGCCACTCAGGCACCCCCCCCCTTTTTTTTACATTTTATTTTATTTTATTTTATTTATCTGTTTATTTGAGAGATAGTGTGTGTGTGTGAGTGGGGGAGAGGGGCTGAAGGAGAGGGAGAGAAAGAGAGAGAGAGAGACAGAATCTTAAGCAGGCTCCATGCTTAGCATGGAGTTCAACGCAGGGCTCGATCCCACGACCCTGGGATCATGACCTGAGCCGAAATCAAGAGGTGGACACTCAACCACCTGAGCCACCCAGGCACCCCTTAAATATTTGATTATGAACTATTTCAAACATTCATCAAAATATGACAAACCATACTGACAAAGCCTGGTGTACACATTCCCTTAGCTTTATCCATTTTAACATTTTGCATAACCTATCTGCTTCAGACTTGTTTTAAGAACTAAAACCTTATAGGGCACCCGGCTGGCTGGTTGGGAGAGCATGTGACTCTTGATCTCAGGGTTGTGAGTTTGAGCCCTACGTTGGATGTAGAGATTGCCTGAAGAGTAAAATATTTTAAAAGATGGAAAGAACTAAAACATTACAGACAGAGATAGAGCCCTGGTTGTACCTTCCTTGATCCTATTTTCTTCCCTCCCCCGAGGTAACACCATTCTCAGGTTAATGAAGATCCTTCCCATCTATTTTTTTTTTGCACTTTTACTGCAAATGGATATACCCACAAACATGTTTTTTAAGCTTTACGTAAATGGCTTCGCACCGTGGGTATCATTTTATGACTTGTTTTTTTTTCACTTAACATTATGTTTTTCAGACTGAGCCTGCTTGAGACCTGTAGCTCTGTCTGATTTTTACTGCCAGATACCTACCGTTCCGCCGGGTAGAAATACCACATTTTCGTTTTTCCATTCTCCTCTTGACGGACAGTTAGGTAGTTTCCACCTTTGAGCTCCTGCAAACACTGTTACTGTGAAAATCATGATACACACAAGACTTTCACGCACGTATCCACAACTTTGGACCTCAGTGTTGGTTTTGTCATTCAGGACTTTGATGAGAAGCTTCAGTAACAGCAAGTTAAACCCAACCATGCTTTGCCCCTTTGAGTTTTACTTTCCTTTCTGTAAAATGGACATGATAACATTACTGCATAAAGTCGTAAGAATTAAAGAAGAACATGAATGGAAAGCACTCAACACAGTGTCTTACACGTGGCGGGCGTCAATACCCAGGGGCTTTTTCTGTCTTACGGAGACAGGAAATTCAAATGGTTAAAAGATCTTTGGAGTCTTAACAACTGGGTGGGAAAGCCGGCTCTGCTGTTACTTCCCAGGCTGGGCTGCCCGTGGGAAAGGCAACTCACTCTTCTGAGCTTCCGTTTCTTTACCTGTTAGAAGAAAGCAAATGAATGCAGTTGTGAGTATCCGTTCTCCAAACAGGAATCTGTCTGGGTCGCGATCGGACTGGAGTTGTATAGCAGCTGCCGTTCCCTATTGTGAATAAAACTGGGCCCAATCTGTATTGTTTCTGAACTCCTAGTAGGTACCCGTATTATTCTTGTCCAGCAACATCTTATATGGAACCCCAGCATATAAAGCAAATGAAGTTGGAACTACCACAGTTAAAGCGGGGATAATATAGGTGTGTGTGGGTTTAATCCTGGCTCTGCCGGGTACTGGCTGTGTGAGCCTAAACAAATGACTTTATCTCTCTGAGATTCAGTTTCTTCATTTGTAAGATGGGGAAATGATGCCAACCTAATAGTGTTGTTATGTGGCTCAACTGAGATAATATATGCAAAGCACTTGGCATAAAGCCTGGCTTGTGATAAGAACCGAATAAGGGTGGCTGTCGCAGCTGTGGCTGTGACCACCTTCGCTGACCACAGGGTGGAGTGGAGATCTCCCAGCCTTGCATCGGTGCCCTCCATCGTCTGGCCCGACCTGCATTTCTAGTCTTCAACACCTACGCTGCAGCCAAGTTGAATTACAACGTCCCGTCTAGGATCCGGCGCTGCCGGGTCTGGGCGTATGCTCTGCCCTCTGGGGGGGACCATCCTCTGTCCTCTCCCTGGCTCCAAGAGTATGAACGTATGCTTTTTAAAACTTTTATCATGGAAATTTTCAGAATGTACACGAGTTAGAGAAGCTAGTATAATGAACCCTCATGTAGTCACCACTCAGCTCCAGGTGTTACCGACCTTGTTTCCTACATGCACCCCAACATCCTCGCCCCACTAGATTAGATCCCAAGCAGTTTATCGTGTCACCTGTAAATTCATCATTATGTATCTCTAAGGGAAAGATGCTATTTAAAAAACATAACTACAGGGGCGCCTGGGTGGCTCAGTTTAGCGCCCAACTTCAGCTCAGGTCGTGATCTCACGGTTTGTGAGTTGGAGCCCCACATCAGGCTCTGTGCTGACAGCTCAGAGCCTGGAACCTGCTTCAGATTCTGTGTCTTTGTCTCTCTCTACTCCTCCCCTGCTCACAGTCTCTCTCTCTCTCTCTCTCTCTCTCTCAAAAATAATAATAAAAAATATAACTACAATACCATTTCATGTTTGAAAGAGATGAATAATTTCTCAGTATCAATCTGTCACTGTTAAGTTTTTATCATCTCATAGATCTTTTTTTTTTTTTTGGTTGATTTGTTCAAATCAGGATACCAGTAAGATCTATACATTGCATTTACAGATGTGCTCCTTAAATCTGTTATCTTTTTTTTTTTTTAACGCTTATTTATTATTGAGAGACAGAGAAACAGAGTGTAAGCAGGGGAGAGGTAAAGAGAGGGGGAGACAGAATCTGAAGTAGGGTCCAGAGCCCGACGCGGGGCTCGAACTCACAAACTGCGAGATCATGACCTGAGCCGAAGTCAGTCGCTTAACCGACTGAGCCAACCAGGCGCCCCAAATTTGTTTTTTTGGTTTTTTTTTTAATTTTTTTTTTTCAATGTTTTTTAATTTATTTTTGGGACAGAGAGAGACATAGCATGAACGGGGGAGGGGCAGAGAGAGAGGGAGACACAGAATCAGAAACAGGCTCCAGGCTCCGAGCCGTCCATCAGCCCAGAGCCTGACGCGGGGCTCGAACTCACGGACCGCGAGATCGTGACCTGGCTGAAGTCGGACGCTTAACCGACTGCGCCACCCAGGCGCCCCGCCCCAAATTTGTTTTTATCTTTAAGTTCCTTCCCCCCTCTCTTCCCCCCCTCTTTCCCCCCTCTTTTTTTTTTAGAAACTGAGTTATTACTAGGCCTTGGGAATTTCCCATGGGAAATGCAAGCGGCAGGGGGAAGGGGGTTGGCCAATTTCTTCTCCATGGAACACTTTACTAGGTTCCTCTGTACCTTTTTTCCCCCTGCAGACTGATAGTTAGATCTAGATTCCAGAGGCTTAGTCAGATCTGGGGGGTGACTTTTGGCAAGAAGTTACCGGTGGTGATCTGCCCCTTCTATCAGATCTGCAGGGGCCGGCCTCCTTTACCATAGTCTTGTAGGATCAATCCACCGGTTCACAGGTTGTCAGCCTGACCTCACCCCTTCAGAGTGCCCCGTCAGACTTGCACCTGGTGGGTTTTAGCAGTCATTGACATCAGCCTCCATCCACTATTAAGTTTTGCAAAAATGGTAACATTGTAATTCCATTATTCCATTTGCATTTATTAGCTGCAAATCTTTGTGTAAGAAAAATTGTTGGTTTGCCCTGAGGTACGTTTATACAAGACAGGGAATAAACGCTTTATCTATTCCCTTTGTTTATCAGTTCTCAAAATAGTGATTTGGTCCCTGGCAGCCTCTAAAGGTAGCCACAGAATTTATTGTTGTTGTTGTTTATGTTTTTTATTTTTTAAGTTTTTAAATTCCAGTTAGTTAACATTACAGTATTATATTAGTTGCAGGTGTACAATTTAATGATTCATCACGTACATACGTCACCCAGTGCTTATCACAAGTGCACTTCTTTTTTTAAAATTTTTTTAATGTTTATTTATTTCTGTTAGTGTGGTTTGTCATATTTTGATGAATGTTTGAAATAGTTCATAGTCAAATATTTAAGGGGTGCCTGGGTGGCTCAGGTGGTTGAGTGTCCACCTCTTGATTTCGGCTCAGGTCATGATCCCAGGGTCGTGGGATCGAGCCCCACGTTGGACTCCATGCGGAGTATGGAGTGTAAACAGGGAAGGGGCAGACAGAGAGAGGGACAGAGGATCTGAAGCGGGCTCTCTGCTGACAGCAGATGTGGGGCTCGAACTCACAAACTGAGAGGTCATGACCTGAGCTGAAGTCGGACACTGAACCCACTGAGCCCCATAGATGCCCCACAAGTGCACTTCCGAATCCCCATCGCCCATCCAACCCACCTCTCCTCTGGCAACCATCAGTTTGTGCTCCATAGCTAAGAGTCTGTTTCTTGGTTTGCCTCTCTCTTTTTCTCCCCCCATGATCATTTGTTTCTTAAATTCTACATATGGGTGAAATCAAATTGTAGTTTTTTAGTCCCATTGTGAATGCCCAGCTGAAACATAACTTCCCCTAGTTTTTTTACCCTGACTCAAAAGGAATTTCTCCCTTTTGCTGAATTTAAACACTCTTTTCTAGTGGTTTCCAGCACTTTCTATATGTGTACTTCCTTTATCTTCAGCCATATCATAAGCTCCTTGAAGACATTTCTACACAGCACTTAACCTGATGCATCAGGCAGTGCTTCTCAAACTTTACATATGAACCATGGGGGGGGGGGGGTCTTGTTAAAATGCATATTCTGATTCATCAGCTGTGAGTTGGGCTGAGATTCGGAATGTCTCACAAGCCAGGTGATGCTGATGCTGCTGGTCCAAGGACCACCCTGAGTAACAAAGAGGTATGGGAAATTGATTTCATTGATTTGGTAAGAAGTGCACAGTCTGGGCTAGTTCATGGGCTGGGCCCTGTTACCTTAATGCTATTTTTTTTTAATGTTTATTTTTGAGAGAGAGAGAGCCTGGGGGAGATGCAGAGAGAGAAGGAGACAGAATCCTAAGCAGGCTCCGCGTTGTCATTGCTATCACAGCAGGCTCAATCCCATGAACCGTGAAATCATAACCTGAGCTGAAGTCGGACGCTTAACCTACTGAGCCACCCAGGCGTGCCAGGCCCTGTTTCCTGAAAACGCAAAGGGTTCTTAGAGAGTTTTAGTTCTTTAACATATTATTATTTTTTTTTTAGAATTTTTTTTAACGTTTATTTATTTTTGAGACAGAGACAGAGCATGAACAGGGGAGGGGCAAAAAGAGAGGGAGACACAGAATCCGAAACGGGCTCCAGGCTCTGAGCTGTCAGCACAGAGCCCGACACGGGGCTCGAACTCACGGATCGTGAGATCATGACCTGAGCGGAAGTCAGACACTCAACCGACTGAGCCACCCAGGCGCCCCTTTAACATATTATTTTAAATATGTTTAAGAGTGCACAGAGTTAAAAATGGGTTTGGTTTTGGTTTTGGTTTTTTGTTTTTTCATAAAATCCAGAAGGACTCAGAGTGAAAGTACATCAGTCCCCAGAGGTGATCGCTGTTACTTCTTGAGTTTTATTCTAGAGATATTTTATGCATGTTGGAACATGTATTTGTACTGTCTTTTATGAACATACTATTCACACTTCTCTGTTGCTTTCTTTTTTCCTTTTACTCTATCTTAGAAATTATTCCATATCTCAACATATGTCTCTACATCGTGTTTAATGGGTGGCATAGTTTCTACCCAAGATGTTCTTGTTTGGATGACGTATACAGTGAAGTGCGACAATGTCCTAGCTTCTTCCTCATCCTACACATTCCATAGAAAGTAGGGGGTCTTGTCTTCCATTCTTTGAATCCTCTGAATCACCTGGCCAGGGGTGGTGTATTTTTGTCAGTTTCATTTGATCTAGAATACATCCATCAATCGTTTACACAAACATGTATACACTTCTTTTTTTTCCCTTAGGATTCCACTCCTCTTAGAATTAAATTATCACTTTACTCTGTATATACCTTAGCACTCACAAGTTACTCAAAGATAATCTCTTGTTTTAGTAACATCTTACTGTGAAATACTGTATACGTGTGTATAAAATGTATATTGACAGAGCTCAGGCCATGTTACCCCAAAATATGGTGCCTTGGCATAGTGAACATTTCAAGCTGAAATAATTTGAGAAAATAGATGCAGGAAGGACTCTCTGACCTTCCCCTGAAGCAGACCTCTCACGCGACAAGTACCTTCCCTATACCCTGAGGAAAGGATCATCTTTATCTCCAAGATTGGGTCCCCCACAAGAGGAATCTGAATGAACACGCCTTGCTAAGTTTTCCTCGTTTGCCACGCTGACTTTATACCCCTTCATCCTATCGCATTTTTTCCATGACGCCACTCTTCATCAAACCCGGCACAAAAACAGCGTTAACTACTTCTTCAGGCCTTCATTTCCTTATGAAGGCTCCTGTGTCATGTAAAATTTATATTAAATAAATGTGTACGCCTTTCTCTTGTTAATCTGTCTTTTGTTACAGAGACCTAGCCAAGACCTAGAAGGATAGAATGAAAAGGTATTTCTCCTCCCCTACAGTATATTTAAGGAAAAAATAAAAACACGAATAGTGTCACCACCCCCCTCCAGGTTCCCCTCCCCTACCACAGGATGGCCTCTCCCTCTAAGGAGATGTGCTGATTTGACATTAATCATTCTCTGGCTTTCCTTTCCTCAGTGGTCCTGAAGCTACAGTGCATCAGAATCATCTAGAGGGCTTGATAAAACACAGATCGCTGTGCCCTCCCCCCAGTTTCTGATCTAACAGATATGGGGTGGGCCCAAGGTTTGCGTTTCTCAAAAGTTCCCAGGTAATGCTGATGCTGCCGATCCCAGGTCTACACCTGGAGAACTGCTTTAGCTCAAAAACGCTCTCGACTTGTGTGTGATGACTCTTGGCCTCCCCTAAAACCCAGCCACTCGGTACATGCATCTTAAGGACCTCCCCTCCTCCCTCCTCTACTCTCATTCCTATCACCCAAATTCCGAGCATTCAGTCTTTGCTAAATATTTCAAAGGATTGTGGCATTTGAGCAGCCTCCTTTTTTTTTTTCTTTTCTGTTGATGATCCCATTTATAAGTTGCATCTCATTTATGTGTGTGTCTATTATTGTTCGTTAGCCAACAGGAAGGATAGAAGCAACATTCACATGTCTTACTTGTCTTGTCTGGAAGCTCTTTGTAAACAGGAACCAAGTGATGGGGTTCAGAACGTGCCACCCCCTGAAATAACACTGCTGTTTAAGCTGAAGGCAGTTGAGAAACAGCAGATGCAGGAAGGACTCTCTTGCCCTTTCTACCTAAAAGCAGGTCATAAAATTGTCCTTGAGAAAGGTGCCCTGCCCATACCAGGAAGAGAAGAACGTTCTTATCAGCAGAGACCTGGAGTCAACTCCAGTCTGTATAAACAAAGCTACTAAAATAACCCTTACCTTCCATTCGTTTCCCCCATTTATTTCCTAATCACTATCCCACAGCATATTACCCGTAGTCCAAGCCCCTTTGGTCACATCCCCACAACTTGTCATTCTTCGTGCAAAAAGGTATATGAGCTTTTGGGCCTAACGGCCCCTTTGAGTCTTCATTTTCCTTCCGAAGCTTCCTGGGTATGTGTAAAAATACATCAAATAACTTTGTATGCTTTTCTCCCGTTCATCTGTCTCCTGTCAGTTTAGTTCTCAGGCCAGCCAGAGAATTGCGGAGGGAAAAAGGAAGTTTTAGCTTCCCCCCACATTTAATTTCCCTTTGTAGTCCACTTCCACAAGTAAGCTACAGGCCACAGTTTGCAAGCTCAGTAGCTTGTATAGGCCAAAAGGCAATGTAAGTCAGTGAAACTCGCAAAGTGGAATTTTACTGACCTGGAGACCATGTCCTGTAAAGAGGGCAGCTGTTAAACCTTGACTTAAGCCCATCACAAGTCCATTGCTCTCTGATTTTCTGTTTTCAAGAGAAACCAGAATTAATCCCAACTAATTCAACATTTTAAGGACACAGAGCAGACAGAGATTCCATGCAGAATACCGTATGCAGAACTGAAATGGAAGCCATTCCGTGTTTCAAGACCTTTGCAGTCAGTGGTTGGATGGGTGATTGGGGAGTGAGTAAATAATGATTCTGGGTCATTGCGGCAGCTCTTTACGGGAATGGAGGGAACACGTCACTGTTGAGTACCTACTGTATGCCCAGCCCTGTGCAAGGGGCTTTACACACCTTATCTCTTTTGACTTTCATAACAACGCCACAGGGTAGTTATTATCATCCTTGTTTATGTCCACACTCGTTTCCACAGATAAAGAAGTGGAGATTTAGAAAGGCACAGGGTCACATCACTAGTTTTCTTTATTTATAGGTTATAACCTACCTACCTAATTCTAAAAAAAAAAAAAAAAAAAAAAAAAAGGATCTTAGATGAGCTCGTATGATTTCCGCTGTGTCCTGAGCCTTGGCTTCCAGATGGCTCTGTTATACCAAGTTGCCACCACCAAAGGAATCAGGTTCTCAGAAGGCAGGTGGGGGAGGGCACCAGTGGTTCTAGAAGCAGGTTTGATTCCTTGCTAAGATTCTGGGGATCTTAGCAAGCGACTGGCAGCCTCATGCTCCTCAAGTATGTCAGCTAGTCCTGACGAGCTAGGACACACGGTGTCTCTTGCCATCCTGATAAGCCCTTCCCACCTCCTCCTTCATCACTGCCTACTACCCTCTCAGAATTCAAGACTTCTGCCTCCCAGTCTTGGAGTCTACTTCACCCTGATTCCCTCCTAGAGCCCAGTGGGATAAGGACAGATGCACATACAGGAGCTGTCAGGTTGGAAAACATTTTATTGGTGTCGCTGAGCCCGGAGAGAGTGATTACAAGATGGTGATCAGATCCCACACTTAGTCCCTCCTCCAGTGGGTGTCAGCAGTGCTGGGTCTTGAGGGGAACAGTCACTGGGCGTCAGGAGTTGCACTCCTCAAACCCTTCAGCTGGAGGGAGAGAGGGTATGGTCAGACTGGGGACCCTCGGGTGCGGGGAGCTGGAGTCCCCCTGAAGCCCAGGACGGGGCAGGGCGGGGGGGGGGGGGCAGCGATGGAAGGGAATCTCCACCCTGATCTCAGGTCTTATTCTCTAAAGACAGTAGCTGAGATTTCCCTCAGCTTTAGTGACAGAAAGGTTTATCTCGTTACCTGTCCGCCCTTCCTCCCAGATCGTCTACTGCTTCCCTCACCACCGACTTCTATCCTACTGCCCACCACCTCTTACCTTTGGAAAGGCATCCCAGTTGAGGAAAGGAAGTTTCCTTTTGATAGACTAAGAGAGAAAAGAAAGAACGAGACTGATGTGTTACAGGTCAGGGGAACGTGGATCCGTAAATGCTCAGTGAACGAGCTGTCTGTAGTGGCCATGGTGTTCTCGTTCTATGATTCTAGGAAGAGCTGCTATTCCCTGAGCCCTTGTTCCACGTCTGCCTTATACTGACTGCTCTGTAGGCATGCATTCATTTGGGCTGCACGGCTACCTTTTGAGGGAGGCACTGTCGTGACCTCATCACAGGTGAGGAAGCTGAGGCTCAGAGACCAGGTATCTGTGTGTGGGGGGGGGGGGGGGCACATAGCAAGTGTGAGCAGAGTCTCACAACACAGCCTCTAAAGCCCACCCTGTCGCGGACTTTGCCTTCTAAGTGTGGGCAAGGCCCCCCAACTTAGGACCTCAGTTTCCTCGTAGATGGTATGTGGGTTCAAAGAAACTCTTGGCTGATTAAGTTCTGCCTTCTCTGGAACTGTCTTTATGGCCCTGCTCCCCCCCCACCTCGTGCGGAAAAGAAGCGTGGCCATGTCAGCCTCCCGAAGAAACTTTCTCCCGACGGGCAACATTCAAGCAGGGCAATTACTCCCTCCTGGAACTCAGGAAAGACCCAAAAGGGCTAGCACTAGAACGTGTCGACCCCACCCTAGAAAGCCTGTGAACGGTCAAGGAGAGGAAGGGGTGCCCACGCTCTTACCTCAAAGAGGGCATGCCAGTTCAGGAATTCATCGGGCTTAAAAGCCTGTGGAGACAGAGAGACCAGAAGAGGATCAGTTTCAGGGGAGGACAGAGCTCAGCCCCTGGCCCCCTAAAAAAGGTGAGGGGTCCACGGTGGCTTTACAAGCCCTCTACCAAGGCACTGATCTTTATGCTGTGGATATTGGGGGGCAGCACTGGAGAATGGTACTTACAGCACGCAACTTGTCGATGTTCAAAAACTGAGCGTTAAAGTTCTAGGCAGAGAGACGGGGCATTGTGAGGGTGGCTAAGGAGGAGGGCACAGACTCACACTGGGGGCGGGGAGGGGGGAAGCAGGATGTTTACCTCAGGGCCTGCCGCGTAATCACCGATGGTGGTTTCTTCCTGGAAAGTGAAGGGGAAAAAGCCTACTGATCACGTAAGGGCAAGTCCTCGTCCCCAAACCCTCTCTGCCAGCCCTGCCCTCCTCCACAGGCGGGTCCCCGAGCCGACAGCCCGTTCTCCTCCGTGGGGCTCGGGTAACCTGTTCTGTTCCAGTAAGACAGATGGTGGACAGATGAGCAAGGCGGTGAGAAGGGATTGGAGAGTGGCGTGGGCGAGGAGCTAAAGCCCAGGCCTACACCCGTGGCAGGCAGCAGGTGCAAAGGGTGGAGAAGAGACGACTCCTCCCAGGAAGACCAAGCTAGTGTTGCCATGCAGTTGACTTGGGCTGCTCTTGAGACACCTCTGCTTGGCCCGTAGAGCCAGGTGGGGGAGGTTAGCACACAGGTAGGAGCCAGGCCGCCCAGGTGCCCTGCCTGCCTCTAACTGACGGAGGTTGGTTTGCTTGGTGACTTCATTGCCACCAAAGTCGGAGTCACCATTTCCCTTCCCCATGCAGACACTCCCCCAGACCTCAGAGCATCCCATCTTGCCACTTGCCCTGCTTTAGTTGTCCGGCTTCATTGTCCCTTACTTCTTCCTTCCCGTGACAGAGGCCACAAACGGGTACCCTACAGGCTAGACCCAAATGTTTAGCTCTTACAGTAGGTTGGCCTGTTGTGTTTTTGTTTTTTAATTTGGATAAAACATTTTCAATTAGTAAGAATACCCAAATCAAATTCCCGGTTTCCCCCTGAAAATTTTAAAACTCTGGCCACACCAGGTGCAGTTTCCTGCTTAGCCACAGCCAGATGGACTGTCCCTTTTTCCACTGGGTGGGTTCCCTCCACCTCCCCTGGGGCCCCGCCAGCCTGCCTGCTCACCGACTTCACTTGCTTGGGTCCCAAGCAGTTGTGCCCATGACCCCATCTTAGACTTTTAAATTCAGCACACTCTCCCCCAACCTTGGGAGAAGATGGGGAGAGAGGGGCCTCCAGTTCCTCCTGGCTGGAGACTGCAGCCTAGGGATCCTTGCTATGGCCTGGGCTCCAGAGACAGGAGGAAGCTTCCAGTTTCCCGGAAGACGTTCCCTGGGAGACCAACAGAACGCAGGTGAGGCTGAGCCCAGACGACCAACATCAGCCCCTGTCTCCTCCCAGGATTCAGTTGTCCAGCCTCCGCCCATCCTCTCCCCACCCCTTCCAGAAATAAAGCACATCCATCTGCATGTCTTCCTGGGGATACTTTGTCTCCCTTCCTCCTGTCTTCCCTTCCTCAGAGCCCCTGCTTTGCATTCAAAGCAAAGATCGCGTCCAACATAAGAGCCACGCGTCCAGTAGAGCGTACAGGTAAAGAAATCGAGGACTGAGGGAGGTAATAGGTAAGAACGAGAGAATCCAGGCGCCGCGCTCACCTCGGAAGTACCCAGGGAGGCACCCTGAGCAGAGTGGAGCGCCACAAGCGAGAGAAGAACCACAGCAGGAAGGACTGGAACCTTCATGGTGCCAGGTTTGGGGTGCTCTGAGGCGGGGCCTCACCGCTTGCCCTTTATATTCCCAGGAAGGTGGATATGAGCAGAAATGGGGTCCCCACCCCACTGACTCACCCCCAGATCCCGTCGCCCGCCCCCGGGGCTCTGGGAGCGGGAGGTGTAGACTGTTCCCCACTTATCTTGGATTTCTCAATTGACACTCTGCCCCAGGCACTAGGAAGGTGAGATGGCAATGGGGTGCTTCATGCAAAGGGAGCTGGGATGGAGACAGGTTGAACCTGTCCCTCCAAGGGATTGGCAGTGTCACCCAAGCAGCCTCTCCTTTTGCCTTTGTCTCTTTCCCTTACATCCTTCATTCTGCTCTTATAATTCAGGCTTTTTCCCACCCTACCCAATTCTGTATAAACCCCTCAGATGGCACCGAAGGCCTTTCGTGCTCTGGCCTCAGCCTGCCTTTCCAACTTTGCATATGACCCCACATTCTGGCCAGACTGGACTCCCTGCCACATCTGCCCTTCTTTGTCCTCCAACCATCTTGCCAAGCTCTTGCTTATCCTAAAATGCCCTTCTGTCGTCTCTACTTCTCAGAACCTGACCTCCATCTTGGGTGAAGCTTCCCTGATTTTTCCCATCATCCCTCACTGCCCTCCCCAACCCTCCCCATACCCTTCCCTTCTTGGGATTGCCACGGCAATTCATCTGTTTCTCTCTCAGGTCGTGAGTTCTCGGAGTTCGGAGAACTCTATCTTAATCACCCTTAGACGGCCCTCCGCCGTGCCTTCCACAGAGTGTGGGTGGAGCCAGCACCTGTTAGATTGGATATGTTAGGGATCAGGCATCCTTCCACCAAGTACGCTTTCCTCCTTTATCCATCATCCAGCTGCCCATCTCGAATTCTCGGGTCTTCAGAGACATGACTGTCTTGAGCTAAGAAAACAAAGAATAGAGAACACAGGGGGAAAGAAAACAACACAAAAACACAAAGCAGGTCTTAAAGATACCCACTCGGAGATAAGAGCTAGATCCTGAACTTTGAGTGCCTTTTCCATTTCAGTGGGCTCACCCCACCCCTCTGCCCCGCTCCCCAGCTCGGCAGCTGCATCGCCTCTAAGTGACAAAATATCCTAATCAAGCCACCTTCTCTACTGTGAGCTTCAGGTGGCCCAGCCAGTTCCTGGTGTAATGGGGAGGTGTCGGGACATAGCCTGACCATAGCAAGACCTTATTTAAGAGCAAGCCTCTTCACCCTAACCTGGTGCAGTGTGAGCATGGATGGCAGGCCTGGGGTAGAGGGGCTAGATGGCACTCACAGACGATCTTTAGGAACCCCAGAAGCTGGCGCTTCGGTTCAGTTCCCATGCTGCCCCCCCACACCCCAATCTTGGCCCCTCTGTAGCCTCAGGAAGCCTCCTCTGTTTGTTGTTTCTTTTAACGTTTGATTATTTTTGAGAGGGAGAGGGAGACAGAGTGTGAGAGGGGGAGGGGGCAGCGAGAGAGGGAGACAAAGAATCCGAAGCAGGCTCCAGGCTCCCAGCTATCAGCACGGAGCCCGACGCGGGGCTCGAACTCACAGACCGTGAGATCGTAACCTGAGCCGCAGTCGGATGCCCAACGGACTGAGCCACCCAGATGCCCCTCCTCTGTTTTTATAATAGCACGTCCCCCTTTGCAGAGCCACCTGAAGAGACAGAGCTTGAGGAACGCTCACTGAGCACGGGTGACCAGGTGGCAGTGGCTGCTGGAGGGGACAAGTGAGAAAGTGACTGGGGTGGGTGGAGCACCTCCCAAAAGGTTTTCTGGAGGACACAGGTTTTTATGTGTAATGAATTCTTACTAATTAATTAACAGTGACTGAAGGAGCTTATTAGCCACCAACGGGTCAGCATAGGGTGAACGAACTCCAGGGGTGGAGGGAATGAAGGGCACACAAAGGGGAACTGATACCGTGTAACCCACCCCCGGTTAGGCCCAGCTAATGGAGAAACGCTTCGGCCCCGCAGATCCAAAGCAGCAGAGGATCCAAACACATCACCCGTTTGGCTCTAGACTTCTTTTGTAACAAGTTGGCTTGCCGATGTTCTCCTCCCCACCTCATGCTAATGCTGCTAATAATGTTAGCCAACGTGCGGATGTCTTGGGGGGCGGCAGGCCCGGTGGTGCTAAGTGCTCCAAATGAATGAGCTCGTTGAAACAGCACGGTGATTCAGGTACTATAATTATCCACATTCTACAGGCAGGGGCACCGCAGCACGTAGAGGTTAAGTAACTTCGCCCCGGTCACACGGCCGGTGCCTGGCGAGGCCAGCATGAGAACCCCGGGATTCCAGGGCCTGCCCCGTAGTGCCCCTTTGCTGGACTGTGGAGTAGTGTCCTACAGGGGGCCCCGGCCAGCCCACGTGGCACCTGGCATGAATTAGACCCGTTTAGAAAGTTGGGGGGCAGGCTGCACGTAACCCCCGTCAGTGCCCCAGGTGTCCTTTCTCGGCATGCAGCCGGCACAGCCATAGAGAGCGGCTCCAAGCATTCGTGCGTTAATTTCAGTGAGTTAACCTGTCAACACCGTTGACAAAATGGAGACAGAAAATTAAGAGATGGATGGCCCTTGGGGAGCCTCAGTGGCTCAGTCGGTTAAGCGTCTGACTTCGGCTCAGGTCATGATCTCGTGGTCCGTGAGTTCAAACCCTGCTCGGGCTCTGTGCTGACAGCTCAGAGCCTGGAGCCTGCTTCGGATTCTTCGTCTCCCTCTCTCTGCCCCTCCCCTGTTAATGCTCTCTCTCTCTCTCTCTCTCTCATAAACAAATAAACATTAAAATATATATATAAAAAATTAAAAAAAGAGATTAATGACCCTCAACAAGCATATGCCCCAAAATGAACCTACGACTGCCCTCAGACTCCAGGTGCCTCTTGTAGTAGGAGACTTTGCCTTACCCAGTGTGCCTTTTTTTCCCTAATATTTACTAATACTGGGGAGAGTACCAGTCGGGGGAGGGGTGGACAGAGGATCCTAAGTGGGCTGTGCACTGACAGGCCGTCAGCACAGGGCCTGAGGTGGGGCTCACACTCACGAACCACGAGATCATGACCCGAGCCAAAGTCATACACTCAACCGACTGAGCCCCCCAGGCGACCCCGAGCGTGTATTTACAGACCACCTGTTAATTCTAGTTGTGGCTTTACAGTTCCGTGTTTACAGTCAGGTACTTTTGTGTCATGCCTCCGAGCTCAGTGTGCACAGCCAGAACAATCCTGGCTGGCTGGGCTGCTTTGCTTCCATCTGGTACCTTCCTGCTGGATCTTCAAGGACGATTTTGACCTTAACGTGATTTATGCTGTAAGCGCTAGCTTTCGAATCTAGCGTCCCTGTACTGCCTCAGTGGGTTTGTGTTCCCCGCGAGTGCCCAGTGTCCAACGGTTGGGCAAGTGGGAGAAGGGAGGGACAGGGGATCCTCCCCGTCCCGGCGGTTTGGGTAGCGGGCGGCAGGAGAGTCGCCGGATTTCAGCGTCGCTTTGGATGCATCACGTAGGGTTAATGGCGTCAGGCAGAGTCAGTCACATGGGCTCTGTGTCAACCCATCTCCAAGTCCAGCTGAGCTTCTAGCTCCTTCTCTGAGAATACCAGTAAACCCCTATTTTCCCACAGGCCTTCCCCCACCCCACCCCGAATCTGCCAGAACTTGAGTGTGGGTAGGAGGCGAGGCCCAGCCCTGATTGCTACATTACAGACACACCTAGGGGCTGGGAGCCAGCCTCCTGGGTTCAGAGAGGGAATACAGGATTTGAAGGGATGCACACTGGGCCCTTGGGACCTTGGTGAACACCCAGGTGAAAAGCCTAGAATCTTTGAAGAGAAAGGGGGTCGGGGTGTGGGGTAATGGGAGGCAGAATTCAGGACATCCCCGTCCCTTCCTCTCCCGTGCCTCTACCAATGTTACTATCACACCCAACGAAGCAGCCACGTTGCCCAGCAGGTCTGGTTTCTTCCTTTGCCACCCACCTTTTGTCCCTATGTACCCTTTGCTTATTAAGCTTCTCCCAGGAAGACTTCCTGGATTGATCCCACTTAATTCTGATCCCTCCTTCCATTCTGTAGTTGGCGAATACTTACTGAGCAGCCACTTCGGGCCTCAGCGCTGGGAATTCAAGATGGATAAGATAGATACCTGTCCTGTGGAACTTATCATGATCTGTGGACGGATCATAATCTAATAAAAAAAAAATTAGGCAACAAGATAACTTCAGAGAGTGACAAGTTCCGGGAGGAAAATACAACAGGGGTGATGTGATAGCGCTTGGGGTAGGTGTCCTTGGTTCAGCTGGCTACGGGAGGGCGTTTGAATGTAGACCGAAAGCAGTTAAGGCTCCAGTCTTCCAAAGATCTTGAGCTCCAGGGACAGGTATTCCCCGCCAGATTCTCGCAGCCGGTCCGGGCTGACAGGGGAGAGGGAGGCCGGAGCCAGATCGCCCCGAGCCATGGTGAGGAGTTGGGATTTCATTCTAGGGCTACTGAAAAAAAACTTGTGGAGGATTCTGAGTCTGGATCCTTCCTGGTTGTCATGGGAGAATGGATTTTAGGGGAAAAAAATGAAAGTCAAGGGCTATGTCAAGAAGTTACTTTCAGGGGCACCTGGGTGGCTCAGTCGGCTAAGCGTCGACTTTGGCTCAGGCCATGATGTCACGGTTGGTGACTTTGAGCCCCGCATCAGGCTCTGTGCTGATGCCTTGGAGCCTGGAGCCTGCTTCAGATTCTGTGTCTCCTCTCTCTCCGTTCCTCCCCCGCGTGTGCTCTGTCTCTGTCTGTGTGTGTGTGTGTGTCTCTCTCTCTCAAAAATAAATAAACATTTGGGGTGCCTCGGTGGCTCAGTAGGTTAAGCGTCTAACTTTGGCTCAGGTCGTGATCTCTCGGTTCATGAGTTTGAGCCCCGCTTCCGGCTCTATGCTGACAGCGCAGAGCCTGGGGCCTGCTTTGGATTCTGTGTCTCCCTCTCTCTCTGCCCCTCCCCTTCTCTCACTGTGTGTGTCTTTCTCAAAAATAAATAAAACATTAAAAATTTTTTTAATAAACATTTTTTAAAAATTTTAAAAAGGAGCTACTGCAAAGACCCAGGAAGGAGAAAGATCTGCCCTTTTATTAGATACGTTTAACCGACTGAGCCACCCACGCACCCCTTAGAGAGTCCTTTACGTTAGAGGGCCTTTGCCTCCTTCCAGTGGCACTTTAAATGTTTTTCTTTTTAAGTTTATTTATTTTGAGAGAGAACGCAGGGGAGGGGGAGAGAGAGAGGGACACAGAGAATCCCAAGCAGGTTCCACACTGTCCACACAGAGCCCGACGTTTGGCTCAATCCCACGAACTGTGAGATCACGACCTGAGCTAAAATCAAGAGTCGGACGCTTAACTGACTGAGCCACCCAGGCGCCCTGACACTTTAAAGGGCTGTTCTCAGCAGGCCTTGGACCAGGAACACCCCGAGAGTCTAGAACCATGTTGACCACCTCGGCTTCTCCCTCAATCCCTCAGGGGCTGGCTCCAGGAGACCCGAGTTCCAGCTCTTTCCATCCATCACCCTCACTCCAGGAAGCCACCTGTCAGTCAGCCGAATTGAGCGACTGCGCTGGGAGAGCTGGGTTCGCCTCCCTGTGGCTTCCACGAGGTACTGCAAGTCCCTCCCTATGGAGCTGAAATCACACCTTGGAGACATTGCAGGTTGGGTTCCAGATCAGGCACCAAAGCAAACGGTGCGATAAAGTGAGTCCGAGGAATTGTTTGGTTTCCCGGTGCACATAAACATTATGTTTACACTATACTATAGTCTATTAGGTGTGCAATAGCATTATGCCTTTAAAAACCAATGTACATGTCTTAATTAAAAAAAAAAAAAAAAAAACAACTTTATGCTGGGGCTCCTGGGTGGCCCAGTCAGTTAAGCATCTGACCTCGGCTCAGGTTATGATCTCACAGTTTGTGAGTTCAAGCCCCGCCTCGGGCTCTGGGCTAAAAACAGCTCGGAGCCTAAATCTGCTTCAGATTCTCTCTTCCTCTCTCTCTCTCCCCCTCCCCCACTCGCTCTCTATCTCTCTCTCAAAAATAAATTAAAAATGTTTTTAAAAACTTTTTAAAAATAGTTTATTGTTAAAAAATGCTAACCATCATCTGAGCTTTCGACAAGGTATAATCTTTTTGCTGGTGGAGGGTGTCGCCTCCATGTCCACGGGGCGGTTGCTGAAGGTTGGGATGATTGTGGCAATTTCTTTTTTTTTTTTTTAACATTTATTTATTTTTGAGACAGGGAGAGACAGCATGAATGGGGGAGGGTCAGAGAGAGAGGGAGACACAGAATCCGAAACAGGCTCCAGGCTCTGAGCTGACAGCACAGAGCCCGATGCGGGGCTCGAACTCACAGACCGCGAGATCATGACCTGAGCCGAAGTCGGATGCCTAACTGACTGAGCCACCCAGGTGCCCCTTTTGTGGCAATTTCTTAAGACAACACTGAAGTTTTCTGCATTCATTGATCCTTCCTTTCATGAACGATTTCTCTCTAGCACGTGATGCTGTTTGCTAGCATTTTACCCACAGTAGGACTTCTTTCAGAATTGGAGGCCGTCTTCTCAAACCCTGCCGCTGCTTTATCAGCTAAGTATGAAATATTCTAAATCCTTTGTTGTCATTTCAACCATCTTCACAGTATCTTCACCAAGAGTAGACCTCATCTCAAGAAACTGCTTTCTTTCTTTCTTTCTTTTTTTTTTTTATGAGTTTATTTATTTATTTTGAGAGAGAGCGTGCAGAGCAGGAGAATCCCAAGCAGGCTCTGAACCATAAGAACAGAGCCCGACCAGGGGCTCAATCCCACAAACCGCGAGATCAAGAGTCGGACGCTTAACTGACCGAGCCACCCAGGTGCCCCAAGAATCTGCTGTCTTTGCTTATTCCTAAGAAGCACCTCCTCATCCCTTCGGTGTGGTCATGACATTGCAGCAACGGGGTCCTGTCTCCGGCCTCCACTCCTTGTTCCACATCCACTATTACTTCCTCCACTGGAATCTTGAGCCCCTCAAAGTCATCCACGATGGTTGGAAGTCGAAAATCCTGTTCATGTTGCTATTTTGACCTCTTCCCTTGAATCACGAATGTTCTTAAAAAAATTTTTTTTAATGTTTATTCATTTTTGAGACAGAGCATGAACAGGGGAGGGTCAGAGAGAGAGACACACACAGAATCTGAAGCAGGCTCCCGTCTCTGAGCTGTCAGCACAGAGCCTGACATGGGGCTTGAACTTACAGACTGTGAGATCATGGCCTGAGCTGAAGTCAGACGCTCAACCGATAGAGCCACCCAGGCACCCCTCGAGGAACTAACATTTTAAAAAAGTCTTTTGTTTAATGTTTATTAAAAGAGAAAGAGAGAGAGAGCATAAGCGAGTGGGGGAGGGGCAGAGAGAGAGAGGGAGGGAGACACAGAATCAGAAGCAGGCTCCAGGTTCCAAGCTGTCAGCACAGAGCCCGACACGGGGCTCAAACCCATGGATCATGACCTGAGTTGAAGTCGGACACTTAACCAACTGAGCCACCCAGGCACCCCAAATCACAAATGTTCTTAATGGCATCTGGAATGATGAATCTCTTCCAAAAGGTTTTCAATGTATTTTGCCCAGATCCATCAGAGGATCCACGATCTATGGCAACTGTAGTCTTACAAAATGTATTTCTTAAATAATATTACTCGAAAGTCAGAATTACTCCTTGATCCATGGGCTGCAGAAGGGATATTGTGTTGGCAGACATGAAAACCTCATGAATCTCGTTACACATCCCATCAGAGCTCCTGGGTGATCAGGTGAATTGTCAGTGAGCAGTAATACTTTGAAAGGAATCTTTTTTTTTCTGAGCGGTAGGTCTCAGCACTGGGCCTAAAGTGTTCAGTAAACCATGTCGGAAACAGACATGCTGCCATCCTGCCTTGTCGTTCCCTCTACGGAGCACCGGCAGAGTAGATGGAGGAGAATTCTCACGGTCCCCAGGATTTTCAGAATGGTCAATGAGCAGTGGCTTCGACTTAAAGTCGCCAGCTGCGCTCGCCCCCAGTAAGAGAGTCAGCCTGTCCTTTGAAGCTTTCAAGCTAGGCATTGACCTCTCTCCAGCCCAGGAAGCCCTAGACGGCGTCTCCTTCCAAGAGAAGGCTGTTTCACCTACACTGAAAATGTGTCAAGTGTACCCCCGTTCATGAATGATCTTAGCTAGACCTTCCGGAGAACGTGCTGCAGCTTCTACATCAGCACGTGCTGCTTCACCTTGCACTTGTGTGTCAAGGTTTCTTTCCTTAAAGCTCATGCGCCAACCCCTGCCAGCTTCAAACTATTCTGCATCTTCCCCACCTCTCTCAGCCTTCACAGAATTGAAGAGAATTGAAGAGAATGCTCTGAATGAGGCTTTGGCTTAAGGGAATGCCGTGGCTGGTTTGACCTTCTGTCCAGACCACTCCGGCTTTCTCCACCTCAGCAACAAGGCTGTCTGCCTTCTTGTTCACATCCGCACTAAAGTAGCACTTTTCGTTTCCTTCAAGAACATTTGTTTCGCGTTCGCAAATGGCCAACTGGCGAAAGAGCCTGTCTTGGCTTTTACCTTCCTCGCTAGGCTGAATCATTTCCAGCTTTCGATTTCAAGTGAGAGACGTGTGACTCTTCCTTTCACTCGGACACTCAGGGGCCCGTGTGGGGTTATTAATTGGCCTAATTTCAATATTGTTGTGTCTCAGGGAAGAGAGAGGCCCAAGGAGGGGAGAGAGGGGAACGGCCGTCAGTGGGGTACACGCACGACATTTATGGCTTAAGTTTGCCGTCTTCTAGGGGTGACGCCAATGGTACCTGCCCCACGATATTACAGCAGTAACGTCAAACATGGCGATCACAGGCCGCCGAAACAAATATAAGAATAATGAAGAAGTTTGAAATATTTCAAGCATTACCAAAATGTAATGCAGAGACACAAAGTGAGCAAATGCGATCGGAAAAAATGGCGCCAATAGACTCGCTTGAGGTGGGGTTGCCACGAACCTTCAAGTTGTAAAAAATGTAACAGCCACCAAGCGTGATCAGATGAGGTATGTCTGTATAAAGCAGTAGCCCCCAAATCAGGACAAACGTGAAAATAGGAATAGTCCTCGTCTTTCTCTCAGCCAGATGGCTTTGATCAAGACAGGTTCCCCAGGTCCATTTTGGGCCAGGATTCTTTTATTTATTCATCGACTATTTGAGGCCTCGCCTGTGCCAAGGCCCTGTGGTCAGTGCGGGGGCGGAACAATGACCGAGGCAGTCGGACCATGCACTCAGGGAGCTTGGGATCTTGGAGGTGGGGGGGGGGGGGGGTTGTCACCGAGGCTGGCAGGGAGCTTCCTGTCCTTCTTTTACTTCCTGGGTCCCCGCAGGAATGTGGGAGATGATTGGTGGGGACTCCCTAACTGGGGCACATTCTACAGCCTGGATGAGACTTTGGCTCAGAGACTCTGAGTACAGACTCTCCGGCCGTGTCTGTAGAGCTCGTAGGCTTGTGATAAGCCTGGCCTCCGCCTGCACCAAGGACCTCTGCCTGTTTCCTTGGTACGTTAATGGAGAAGTTTCCACCACCCCCTCTGCCTCCCAGAGACACAGAGCTAAAGCACTGGGTATGAGCCTCCTGCCCACAACTTCCTAAGCACACGACCTCATCCACACCTCAGTGTGTTTACAAGGCAGGCAAGGCCTTGTGTTTACGAGGCATATGCTCTGCTAGGCCCCCGGCCCCTATTCTTGCCCCCTTCCTGACCCTCTGGGACTGGCCTCCTCTCTTGAAAAGCTCTTTACCCCGACCTCCTGATGTGAATCGCTTCCGTGTTGCCTTTTCAGGCTAGCAACACACCTGTGAGTTCCTCACCTTCAGGGGCACAGCATTCGGACGCAGACTGGACAAAGATGATTTTTTACAGATGGAGAAACTGAGGCACAGTGGCATCAGCTAGCTACTGCTTGTCAGTAGCCCCACCCCCACCCCCCCATCTGGTATGCCACTGTCGGCGGGAAGCCACGTCATCTACCCCTAAATCACTTCCGTCCTCCCTGGTCCCGGCCACCAGCACAACATTAAAGAATACAGTGTGAGAAATCTTAGGGAAACAAGATTCGGGTTTTATTTCCATAAAGAAACTCAGGAGGAGGAGAAGCTTCTTCTGAAGAACTGTCACACCGACTTCAGGTCACAAAACGGAGTAGGTGAAGAAAAGTGGCGGGTTTATCTGATGAAGTTGCTGGTCACGGAGACCCCACAGTGCGGTTGCAAGATACAAGGGACAGACAGACTTGGTCCCCAACCTGGAAAAAACAGGTGTCGGCACCTAGACCAAGCCTGACACAGGGAGGGGAGAGCTAGGGATGGGGCCGGTCGGGCTCCTCGAAGACTGACGTTTTTCGGGGCCTCAGTCATGACTGGAAATAATCTTCTAAAAAAGAAAAGAGCAAACGGTAGCCCGTGGCTACTCCGGAATCTGCTGAAACCAGGTGTCCCCTTCATCCAGTCTCGGTGCTCCCGAAATCTCGCGGCGTCCCACCTGTCTCGCCTGCGGGTCCCCTCGCTCTTGCTCCTCCCTGAAACAGATTTTGTGGTTCTGCCCAGGTCATCTCGTACCACCTCCGCCCTGGCGACTCACTTCCTCCGCACCTGTCACCCCAGACCCTTCCTCAACCTCTCCTCCTGTCAGGCCCGCACTCGGCACTCAGAGGGTGCTCCCGTTTCCTTATGAGTCTTCCTCCACAGGCCACACGAGGGGCTCCTCCTCAGTGCCCGTGGAGCTTCCACGCAAAACAAAGCAGATGCCGGGACCTCAGTGCACCCCCGGGGTGACCGTGGCTCGTGCGGCTCGCTCGGATACTCACCTACCAGAACTTCACCCACCGCAGCAGGCCAGGCTGCACCCGGGAAGCCTGCGGGACAAGGAGAACGTCTGAGTGGACGTCACCCTGTCTCCTGCACACCCTCTGGCCTCAGACCCTTTGTCTCAAGAGCCACGTTTTCCCCGCCCTGGTACTCACCGAGGAAGAAGGCGTGGCTACCCCCTGTAAAGAGAAGATCAGAAGAGATGATGGGGGCGCCACAGGGCCCTCCGTGTCCTCGGCCTCGTCCTCAGGGCTCAGGAGGGACCCCAGGGCAGGGGAGGGCTCAGACCAAGATCTTGGCAAAGGTCCTTGGGTCTGACTGTGGACGTTCAGCCCACGGACTTTTTTTTCAAAGCGGACTCATCAGCCGGCGCACATCTGACCCAAGATGAGCACACGCTGGCCAGGCAGACTGAAAGGTGGGTGCCCCCTGTCGCTGGGCGGGTAGAAATTGGCGACTGGGCACCCACGGGCAGAGCTGGCTGCTCTGTCACCTGCTTCCAGTCAGTAGGTGACTTCTGATGTCTCAGTAAAAGTCCGGCCGCGAGGGCAGGGGCTTCCTCATTCTGAGAGTTGGAGGGGAATAGGGCCTGTTTTTTGTCACCAGCCTAATTAGTACTTAGCACATTCATTTACTGAGTCTGTAAGATGGCTTCCCTTGTAACTGAATGAAACAAAATTCTCAGGGTTGTTTTTTGTTACTTTTTTAAGTTTATTTATCTATTTTGAGAGAGAGAGAGTGCGCGAGAGAATCCCAAGTAGGCTCCACACTGTCAGCACAGAGCCCGAGGTGGGGCTGGAACTCACAAACTGTGAGATCATGATCACAAACTGTGAGATCAAACCAAGTCAGACGCTTAACAGACTGAGCCACCCAGGGGCCCCTTCTCAGGGTTTGTTTGTATGTTTGTTTGTTTCCTATTACTTCTTTTGTGGAATGAAGCATTAATTTTCCCACCAGCCAAAAGTTTCTGGGCAAGCCCCCCGCCCCCAAGCCGCCCAAGTGCTGGTGTGCCTTCCTCTCCCCCCACCCTCCACGAAATCAGCAAAGAGGTGGAGGAAACACACTAAAAGCAAAGGCTGCTGGGGCGCCTGGGAGGCTCAGTCAATTAAGCGTCCGACTTCGGCTCAGGTCATGATCTCACGGTCTGTGGGTTCGAGCCCCGCGTCGGGCTCTGTGCTGACAGCTCGGAGCCCGGAGCCCGGAGCCTGCTTCGGACTCTGTGTCTCCCTCCCTCTCTGCCCCTCCCCCGCTCACACTCTATCTCTCTCTCAAAAATAAATAAACGTTAAAAACAAAAAAGCAAAGGCTGCTCCTTTCCTGTGTGTCATGTGACTTTTATATCCCTCTTTGAGAGGATATTCATTCCCAGTTTTCTCCTCCGCCTGCAATGCAGCCACTGCTACCTTGTAACCTTTTCCGAGTGGGTGCGTGTGAAGAACACCGATCGTTCCGTGGAAGATTCCGTGTTCTTCTCACCCATCGCTTCCAAAGTGCTCTCAGGGAGCCCGAGTCTCCTCGCAGACAAGACTTTCAAAACAAACAGGATTCGGCCTCAACTAAACCTGGCAGCCACCCCAGTGAGGAAACGGGGCACTTGGAGCCTTACCTTAGAAGGGATCTTGGCTGAGTACTGCCCACCAGAAGGAGTAGGGTGTGCCTGCTGGTTATAGTTGTGCTGCGGAAAGAAAACCAGAGAGTGGGGAGGAGGGCGGGGGCGGGGGGCAGGAGAGGGGGAGGGCATTTTGCTGTGGAATAAACACCCCACCTCCCTGCCTGGGCCAGAGCTGTCCCCGAGCCCCTGCTTCCTTGTGTCATGCGTTCTTTTCTATAGAGTCTCCTCGGGCCAGCCAGAGCCCGCAGCCTCACCTCACTTTGCGGTCGTCTCCCGAATGGCCCTGCCTCCTCCTTCCCGGTACCTCTCCCAGCTCCTCAAGTGTCGCTTAGGAGATGAGGGCAGGACACCAAGGAAATAAGTGAGGCCTGAACCCGGCGGCCCAGTGACGGGTGTCTTACCTTAGAAGTTACGGCCGCCACCTCTTGCCATCCCGTGCCCGACTGAGAAAACGACAGAATGGGGGTGTGAAGGAGAGAGGGCTTCAGATTGGCCAGCGCTGAGAACAAGACCGAGAGGGACCAAGGGCCGTCGAAGGCGGGTAAAAGGGCGGACTCACCTGACCGGCGCCGCCCGACCTCTTCTGGAGCGATGACGCATCGGCACCCTGGAAGGGAGAGGGAGCCACAGTTAGGGTGGCCTCGTCCACGGTCCTTCCGGCCCTGCCAGAGTCGAGCCTGCTGCCCAGGCTCGGCCCTCGTGCCGGAGCACCCACCCCCGCCCACCCCACCGCACCCCTGTCCGTGGTCCGTGATCAGCGCTACCTACAGAGAAGGCAGGGAGCCCGGAGGAAACTGATGGCCCCGATAGATACAGGACAGGTTTCCACACTGAGTGTGGGGGAGCGAGGCAACACCACCCCCACCGTGCAGCTGGGGCTGAGGCAGACTGGCCCGGGACTGAGCAGGACTGATGGCAAGCGAGCGGTGCCCCCACGGGCTTCCTTGGGGCAGGAGCGCACCTCAGCCCAGCCCACGTTCTGCCAACACCAAGCCCTGCTCCTTCCTTGGGCCCCGCAATCCCTGTTCACAAACGCTGTTCCCACAGGGTTCCTGGAAGGACGGGCTCTTACCCTCAGCACATGGAGGCAAAGCGGGGTGATTAGATTAGCGCTGGGCCAGAGAGAAAGGGGAGAAACACAAGGAAGCCCGTGAAGCCAGGTGAGGCACAGGTGCGCGGCCGTCTCCCCTCCACAGTCAAGGCGAGAGGAGAATTCTCAGCGGGAGGAGAGGAGATCGGTTTCTGCGACCATCCCTTCTCCACCTGGAGCCCCCACTCTCACCTGCCCCCACACAGGGTTAGGATGTTCCTCCTCTCACCTGACTCCCTTGATTTTTAGCCCCACTCTTAGCCCCAACATTGAGGTCACAAACTGCTTGACCACAGGCCTCCAGAAAGTTTTTGCTTGGTCTGCATTTTTAAATTAAATTAATTGCAAACAACTAGCAATCAGATTTCCGGGACGCCTGGGTGGCTCAGTCAGTTGAGTGTCAGACCCCTGATTGTGGCTCAGGTCATGATCCCAGGGTTGTGGGATTGAGCCCCTCGTTGGGCTCTGTGCTGAGCATAGAGCCTGCTTAAGACTCTCTCTCTCTCTCTCTCTCTCTCTCTCTCTCTGCCCCTCTGCCCTGCTTGTGCTCTCTCTCTTCCTCTGCCCTGCTCTCATTCTCTCTCTCTCTAAAATAAAAAAAAAAAAAGAAATAAAATAAAATTCAGATTTCCATCAAATGGCATGGCACACTGGCCATCCCTGAGCGCGTGGCTGTACACAGCGGAAGGGCTTTGGCCTCCCCCCTCACATGGCCCCGTCTGCCCAGCCTCACTTGCCTGGCCCACATGCATGAGTGAGTGCACCTTTGCCTCAGTGCCCAAAGGCTCTCGGCCACACAGAATCAAGGTATGGCCTCCTGCAGGACCCAGAGGTCCTGCCCATCCTTCCCAGATATTCAGACCCACTGCACCTGCTTGCACTAGACCATGACCTGCCCTTCTCCCCCTGTGCCCCCTGTTTTCTTCCAGCTTTCCTCCCTAAAGCCCCCTTTCCAGTGAAGAGAGTCGACCCCAGCTCCAGGCCCCTGCCTCTTCCCCACCTCGTGTCCCCGCCACCTGCTCACCCTGCAGTACCCACCCAGCTGTGGCTCCCCCTGAGCCAGGCCACACCCAGCAGGAAAAGCAGCAGAGCAGAGACGGTGGCTGGCTTCATGTTCCTGGGCCTGTGGAGGCCCCAGCCCTGGGCCTCAGCTTTTATCGGCGGGAGGACCGCCCACCCTACTCCTTCTCCAGTGACTCACGGCTTCTCCCTCCCAACCCACCCCCACTTAGCGTTGCAGAAAGGGAGGAGAGTGGGAAGGGAGGGAGGCACCCTCCGTCAGCAGGGAGGGTGAACAACGGGGACCGAGTCTACATGTCCCTGCCCAGGGCCTAGATCCCGAGTCCCCAGAGCTGAGCACCCGACCCCAAAGGTTCTGCCACCCTTACCTCGATAATTGCTTTCCAGTTCAGGAAAGGGGTGTTGTGTTTGAAATCCTGGAGGGAGGAGAAGAGGTGAGTGGGCCTCAGCCGGGAGTGCTGCAGCTTGGTGGGAAGTTGGGGGCTGATGTGCAGGAATGGGTTTTGGAGCCTGGGTGTGGTTCGGGGGTTAGATGAAAATAAGCACAGGGGAGTTCGAGGGTGTTGGCGCTTCTGGTATATGGGTGAGATTGCTATCTCAAAAGTGAAAAGAGGGTGAATTTTGTGACAGCGGGCTGGAGCTGGAGGGAGGTGGCGGCAGGGACAGATGACCAGGATCCCCAGTTCTTTGAAAAGTGAGAGGTCTCCTACCTCCCAGAGCCGGCTGAAGTAGAGGAGGGCCCGCGTGCTGGGGGACGGGACTTGGCCCTGTAGAGGAAAGGCGGGGTGCAGGTTAGCACGGAGCCCGGCCCCCTGCTCACCTAGGCCCCTGTTCCCGCTACCACCGCTGCTCGGTCTTCAGAATTTCATCGTGACTAAGGTTTGAGGGAAGCCGGGTGTCTTTAGGGACACCAGAAAATGGCTTTTGGAAGCAGAGGGAGAGAAAGGCTAGCTCTTGGGCGCCACTAACCAGCTCCCCTCCCCAGGCGCATACGGCATGCTCTTGACTATCCCTGTTCCCCCAGACTCTGCCAGAACTCAGGACCTCAGGACCAGGACCTGTCCCCAGAACTTCCTGCCGTTTTACCTTCCCTTCTGCCTCCAGCCCATTTCCCAAAGCTGAGAGCTGCACTTTGATCCTTCCAGACACCCCCCTCCCGCACCCTGGGGAACAACAGTGGAGACATAAGAAAGGAGCAGAGACCAGGAGTGTGGGGCAGCTAAGGTTTATTTCGAGGGTAAGGGTTGAGATTAACGGTGGGATAGCGATGTTTTAAGAAGGGATGGGAGGGGGGCTCCCATCCATCTGGTAGCTCCTTGTCTGGAGGTCACGGGGTGCGAAAGCTCCTCTGGTCCTGGGCAGAGAAATAAGTTCTAAGAGGGAGCTCAAGGAATAGGAATCAGGCCGTAGTGGGCCAAGTCAGGGGTGGATCGGGCCTCCGCTGCCGAAATCCGCAGGGATCTTTTTGCCCACGGCTGTCATCCAGTCAAATCTGGATATTCCAGTTGGGCTTGAAAACCTCATACGTGCCAAGAACTGTTACGTATATTCTCCTCGTCGTCACTGGTCAGTCTGGCCCTCCTTGTGAAGGAGATGGGCTCTCTGTTCTCTTCTCTGCCCATCTCTGTCCTGCCCTTCTTCCTAGACCTGCTCCTGGGGAAGCCGCCCCAGATGGATCCTGCCTAACCGTGAGCGCTCTCCTTTTACCGGCCCCCTAGATGTGTAAGAATGTCGACTGCCTTCCAGGACCCGGGGAAGTATGAGCATGTGCCTCTGGGCCTAAGTTCCCCGTGATAGGGGTTGGGGGTTGGGGGGCGGGGGGGCTGTTTCTCTATAAAACAGAAACAGTCCATTTGCTCCTGCGGTTCATCCAAACCAGACCCGCGCTGCCGCTGGGACCTTCTGCCTCCTGTATCTTTCACTGTCCCACCTTATTCCCCAGGGGGCAGACTTGGACTTGCTGAGGGCGGGGCTCTGTCCTCGCCTCCCTGCCTACTGCCACCGCCGCCACCGCCACCTCGGTTCCCCTGTCAGTTTTAGAGGTTAGGGGCCCTCGCCTTGTTTCTGTTGTTACAGGTCAGGAACTCGGAGATTGTGACAGGCAGGGGGCCTGTGGCTCCTGGAGAACAAGCCCCTCCTACCCCCCCCCCCCCCACACACACACACAAGAAGCAGTGGCCACTCAGCTCTTGTCTCTGGGAGCTCGAGGAAAGAGGGGCCCCGCGTTGCCACATTTTTCAGAAGCCGGAATTCCAAGTCATTTTGTAAAATCTCTCAGTTTTTAAACTTTGGCAACTAGTTCATAATGCTTTAAAAAAAAAAAAAAAAAGAATAGATCACCGGGCACCTGGGTGGCTCAGTCGGCTAAGCGTCCGACTCTTGATTTTGGCTCAGGTCATGATCTCCTGGTTGGTGAGATCCAGCCCCACATTGGGCTCCATGCTGAGTGTGGAGCCTGCTTGGGATTCTCCCTCTCCCTCTCTCTCTGCTCTTGCCCCGCTCGTGCTCTCACGGGCACGCACACGAGCGCGCTCTCTCTCTCTCTTTCTCTCTCTCTCTCGAAATAAACATTTAATTTAAAAAAAAAGAGTGGATCAAACAAAGCACACCGGCTCGATCGTCATTTGCAAATTCTGCCTTTGGTATTTGTGTGAGTTGTTTATCTGCCTCTGCTATTCGGGTGTCAAATCAACCTGCCAGGGGGTCCCCTGAACGTGGAAGGCGTGGGCAGGGAGGAAGCAGAAGGGGGTTCAGGGCCCCAAGCGCCTCCTAAGATCACGCGGGCTTGGAGCCCAGCACGCCTGGCCCCTAGCAGGCACCTGGGACACACTCCCTCCTCTCTCAGCCGGCGGTCCTCCCTCCCGGTCCTCCAGACTAAGGTGCAGTCCGCCGCCTACCCGGCCTCTGCAGCCTCTCCGGTTTCCCGAGGACTAGGCCTCTTCGTGCTCCCCTTAACCTTCCAGGTCTCGAAGGGGAAACTGAGCTTCAGAGAAGCTCAAGCTTCCCTCTGCTTGAGACCCGAAAGAGGCACTCCCTCATCCCCGACTCCCAGCCCACCCCTCTGTCCTTCCTCGTCATTCCTGTCCCTCTTTTTAAGCACTGGACAAAACGCTCCCTTAGTGGCCACCATCATCTCCCCAGGTCCCCACACCTCTTCTCCAGTCCCCTCTCTCCTGGGGATCGGAATGGCATAGCCTTCCAGCCCTTACCTTGTTTATGGCATCCCAGTTAATGAAACCCAGCTTGGATTTAAAATTCTGCAGAGGAAAAGAAAAAAAAAAAAAAAAGGAAAATGGCAAATTGGGTCATAATGCAATTGGCCCAGGGCCTCGGGGCAGGAGAGGTCAAGGTCCACCACTGACGGTGGTTGGTTATGGAAAGAGGACTTCAGCCTGCGGGGCAGAGGGACAGGGGTTTGTCTTGCCAACAGAGTGAGCAGAGCCACCTGGCCGAACTCACCTTCCAGAAAGTGTCGAAGTTGAAGAGCCCAGGAGATGTCTGAGAGTTCTAAGGCATCGGGGAGAAATGGGATGAGAGTGGGAAGCCGGCTTGTGAGCCAGAGGCAGGGGCAGGCGCTCTGGGGCTCAGGAGGGGACCCGTGGGTTGCCTGACACCACGGTCCGGACCCAAGGTGGGGTGATGCCTCCACTCACCAAGGTATTGATCCCACTGACAGCTTCACCACCGGACCCTTGCCACTGGGTAGGAAGGGGGACTGATTTTCAAAGCCTGTGCCTCCGGTCACGCGTGCCACCTGGCCACCTGCTCCTGGCTCACCACCTCTGCCTTGGCTCAAGCTCTGTGTACTCTCTGTAAAGCCACCTTCTCTTCTTTTTCACACAGCAGCTAGGAAGCCCCCCTTCCTGGACTATTTGCCACTTCCTAGAATAACCCTGCCCAGTCCCTTGAATCATATTCATACTCTGACTCTGCCCCCCACCCCCCCCCCCGCATAGCCTGCCCCCCAAACACTGCTGGTATGTGACGTGTGATCCACGAGGCGCCTAGCACGGTGCCTTAACCTGCCACGTTCCTGCGTGGAGATGTCTCCACTGTACAGACAAGGAAACTAAAGTCAGAGCCGTCGGCAGCTTGCCTCAGGATCTGTCTCCTTGTTGGCCTCCAGGGTCCAGATTCTGAACCACCTTAGTGGTCGCAGAAAGTTCTGCCGTAACTCAGGCGGTGGTGGGGGGGTGGTGAGCAAGTTTGCTCGCTTTGCTGGCCCCATTTGACCCAAGAGGAGGCCCAGGCTCAGAGAGGTCAACTGACCAGTCTGAAGATGCACAGATGACAGGTGATACAGCTGTCATTTGAACCCCCAACTACTACCTCAAAATTCACTGCCTTTCCACTTGTCAACACTGCCTTCTTAAGTGTGGTTCCCAAATACAGCCCCTTGACCCCTCTGTTACCTCTGGCTATCCTTCCCTTCACAGTGATAACGTGGCTCTGACGGCCATTCAAAGGAAGGAGAGAATGAATGAATGGAAGAGACAGGGATCCCAGACCCCCATCTGGTCTCCTGACAGTTACCCACCACAGACTCCGAGCAGAAGCGAGAAGACACCGATGCTTCTATTTCTTTTCCCGGTCCCTTAGCACTCTGTCCCCACCCCCCACCGTCCCTTCTCGGAAAGCTGTCCCTGCTCACCTGATAATTGCCTTGGGAGCCCCCAACGAGGTGACTGCCTTCTTTGCTTATTTCCTGGGGAGACAGAAAATGGAGAAGAGTCGGTGGGGAAGCAGGGAAGATGCGGGACGAGAGGGCAGGAGAGCAGAATGTGGGCAAGGGTCTCCTGAATCGGGACTGGAGATTTCCCGGGACCCCCAGAGAGGCTCTTCTCCCCAGGCAGCTCCATCTTCCCTGGAAAATCTTGCGTCAACTTCTTGTCGACCGGGCTATTGCACACTTAAGATACTTACAGGTGACATAACCACCTCTTTCTTTTCATGTCTGCAAACTGCCCAAAATCCACCAGGAAGGGTCCTTGCCATCAAAGCATCTGAATTATCCTCTGGTTTTGAGGTGGAAGCCAGCCAGACCGTTGGACTAAAGTGATTCAAACTGCAGGGCCCAGGCTGGGCTGATGTTTTGCTTTGGTCAGAAGGGTGACGCTAGCTGGAGAGTCAGTGGGAGCCGAGGAGGCCCGGAAGTAGCCTGGCTTGTCTCCTCCTGAGTGAGAGGTAGGCGCCTCCAGACCCCCACTCCTCGGGACTAAGATGAATTCCCAGGGCCAAGGTCAAGACTGGGCTGCGACGTGAGACTATCTGCCCTGTTGGTATCACTACTGCAGAGGTGATCACCATCCCGTTCTCCTGCCACCAGTCTCTACTCTCAAGGCCTGTCATCTCCTTACCCTGATGTCACCAGAGCTGCCGGGCCCTCCCTGTCCTCCTTGGAAGCCCTGAAGGATGAGACACGAAACACAGGTCATTGTTTTAGATCTTGGGTCCATCCCTGGAAATGTTGGTGCCGATTTAATACAATTCTTCTATAAACGCTCATGGGATTCTCTTTTGGAACATGTCAAAATAATCCTGGAATTCATCTGGGAGAGTAAGTGTCTAAGAATAGGTGAGAAAACACTGGAAAAGACAGGCAGCAAGGGAGGACCTGTACTGGTAGATATTCATGTGCCATAAAGAAAGCAGTGCCCAGCACAGATGAGCCCGTTTAACCAAGTAGAGCTCCCTAGGCGCCTGGGTGGCTCAGTCGGTTAAGCATCCGACTCCAGTTCAGGCCATGATCTCATGGTTCATGGGTTCGAGCCCCTCATCGGGCCCTGTGCTGACAGCTCAGAGCCCGGAGCCCGCTTCAGATTCTGTGTCTCCCTCTCTCTCTGCCCTTCCCCCACCTATGCTCTGCGTCTCTCTCCCCTCCCCCACTCACACTTTCTCCCTCAAAATAAATAAATAGACTTAAAAAAAAAAAAAGGTACAACGCCTGCAGAAGCTCTCCAAAAATATGAAGGTATTTACAAGCAGCATTTTTACATCAGTGGTAGAAATAATTCAGTGCACACAGCTGGGAACACCAGTTCGGTATTCGGCGGGGGGGGGGGGGGGGGGGGGGTGTAAGGGGGACAGTTATACCTCACTGGTTCCCTCCCTTCTGTTTTTATCTGATTTTCCCCTCATAAGAGAGCACACAGCTCTGATCAAAAGTGTGGGTTAAGTCCAGCTGATCTGAGGAACTGGACTAGACTCTATACAGCAAAGTCAAGTCCAGATGGATTAGAGTTAAATAGAAACAATGAAATTATAGAAGTAGTTCTAGAAGAAAATAAAAGCCTTTGTGTTCTCACGAGCAGAAACCATAGAAGAAAAGACTGATATGTTTGACTACATATTTAAGACTTTGCTACATAAAAAACTAGAGACAGAATTACAGGCTGGGAGCTTTTCTGACACCTGTCTACCCATCGAGGTTAGTATCTCTAATATCCGAAGAGCCTGTTATTCAGGGAGCCTTCTCCCCGATGGTCGGCCGCGCTCGCACCAGCCACAGTCGAGCCCCATCTGCTTTGCCCAGAACCTGATAGAAACCAGAATCTCAGCCCCACCCCAGGCCTGCTGACTCAGAACCTCAAGAACCGTAGGTGATTGGTGGGGACCTTAGCGTAACACTTCCTCTTGTCAGTGCTGCAGGTGCTGACAGAAAGCCCAGATTTCCAGAATAACCAGGAGGGAAGCGCACGCTTTCGACACACGGTTTCCAACGCTGTCAAAGAGGTCACGGGACTCTGTTTGTTGGCCAGGTGGGTGTAGGTCATTTGAAATGATGACGTTTCTAAAAGGACCAGTTTCTATGTGATTTTTCACCGCCCCATCCATGGTATAAAGTGAGGCACACCACGTGGGGATTTGCCAGTCATTATTATTTTGGAGATTCGGTTTCTTCCCCACAGACGGAGTTGGGGCTGAGCAGGGGTGGGCACAGTCCTAAGTTTGGCTCTTACCTGACCCCCAGATCCTCCAAACACGCGGACTTCATTCCCTGGGTTGTCACACTGAGAGAGAGAGAGAGAGAGAAGGCTTTCTCTCTGTTGCCACCTGGAAACCAATCCCAGCCCCCATTACCCCCAAGGCTAGCCCACACCCGCCCCCAGCAGCGCACCCCCTCTCAGCTCTGGCCGTCGCTCTCCCAACTCTCCCGTCATTCGAGGGGCCTCGGCACCACCTCTTTTCCCTCCCATCCGGGGAAAGGAGGGAGATCTGTGCAGGTGTGCACGCAGCGGACACTCACCTCGGGTTTATTTCCACCACCGCTTCCGCCGCCACTGCTACCCGAGGAAGAGCCAGAAGTGTGTCCCTACGAGGGAAAGCAAGAGTCCATACGGGGTCTCCGAAGCACTCAGCCAGAACCAGATCGTTTCCAGGGTGTTATGATTCTCTTTACTCCCCTGTCCCCAGCCTCCATCTCTTCCCGTCTTTAGCTAGCCAGTCACCGAGGGAAGTTATTTGGGGCACAAAGGTCCGTGTGGCCAAGTGTATTTGGAAATGTGGGCCAGTTTGGGGATTCCGAGCTTTTGTCTCCTCTTCCCTCCCCCACCCCACAGGCCAGAAGTGAAGAGCCTTGACCCTGGCACCCAGGGGCTCCGTCTGTCCTCCTGACTCTCCTCCTCTCCCCCTCTCCTGGAACCTGGAAAGGGGAAGGGACCCCTAGATCCGTAATTACCTGGGAGCCTGAGTAGCTGCTTTGATCAAAATTCCTAGAATTTTCTAAGGGACGGTCCTAGATGGGGAAGCAGGTAGTACAAGGAGCAGTAAATTACAGCAGTTTACGTGGCCTGGCTCGTCCTAGTCACCTCCCTCTTGTGGCCTGACACCTTTCCCAGATATCTAAGGAAGCCGATGGTGCTCCCCACGGCAGACCCCTCCGTGGGAGAGCCCACGCTGAGCCCGTGGTCCCCTCCTGGCCTCTCACCCCTTTTGTAGGGGCCCCACGTGTCCCGTATGTATCAGTGTCATCTACACCACGGCTCCATAAATGTCCTCTCTCCATGTGTGCGACAGGCTTGCCCCTGTTCCCCGGGGAGCTTCCCAAGCAGGTGTCCTGTTTTCCCGTGTCCACCCCTCTCCTTCCATCTGCCACCCCCGTCTCTTGTCAGATCTGCCCAGTGGACACTGGCACAGCAGTGGGTGAGACGGGAGGGAGAGCACCCCACCCGCGTGGAGCAAAAGACACGGGAGCCCCGTGAGCTGGCAGCAGGCAGGACACCCCTTGTGGGGACCTAGGGGGTGTGTGTAAGGAACCCCGCCTGCTGGGGCCGGGAAGGTGGGGTGCAGGGGCCGAGGGGCCCAGGACGGGGCCACAGCGACGCCAGCGTTCGGGAAGACCTTGGAGGCTGTCTTCTCCGCAGGGACTGCTGGGGTCCGGGCTGCACCTCTGCCTTCAAGGGGGAGCAGGACTCACCCAGCTGGGCCCATAATTGCTGCCACCGTTGCCGCCGCTGCTGCCACCGCCGCTGCCACCACTGCTGCCACCGCCGCTGCCACCGCTGCTGCCACCGTTGCTGCCACCGTTGCTGCCACCGCTTCCCTGAGGGGCAGGAAGAGACCAGAGTGAGAACCAGAGTCGAGAACATCAGGATCATTTGCTCCCCTCCCCCTCGCCCTCCCCCTCTTGCTCAGGCACATCCCCTGCACGGTCTCAGGGGAGCAGAGACTCCATCATCCGCTGTGCAAAATGCCCCCAGCCGCCCAGTCGCCTGTCCCCTTACCCGGGAGTTGCCAGAGCTTCCGCCTGAGCCGGACGGCGGGGGGTTGGTGCACTGCAGGGGAGAGTTTCCAGACCTCAGTCAGAGCCCCTGCCCTCGCCGCCGGGCTCTCCCGCTTCCTGAGGCTTGGCCCCTTTCCCCACGTGTTTCTCCCCCACTCCCCGTCCCACTCCCCTCCCCTCCTCCTGGTCACCTGGCCCGGCCCGTCTCTTCCCTGTCCAAGCTGCCTTGTCCCTCAGTCTGCTCCCCCCACCCCGCCCCAATCCTTCTTTCTTTCCTCTTCAATTCGCCTCCTTTCTGTCCCACGCACCCGAACACCCTCTGCTTTGCCCACACCCGTCCCCTCACCTCTGTGTGTGAGTTGCTGCTGCCTCTCACTGAGCCATACCCGGGCTGGACCACGGTCCCCTGCAGAGAGGGGCAGGCTGAGCGGGGGACTGATGGGGACTGACCGACAGATGAGGGAGGCGTGGGGACTGTGGGCTCGAAGGGCGAGAGGTGGCGAGCATCAGGGCTGGGGTGGTTACCGTACCTGAGCGTTGGGCCCCAAGTTCAAAGATCCTCCGTTGGCTCCTTGGCCCCAGGCGCCTCCCTGAGAGTGGGTTCCGAAGCTGCCATCTGAACCTCCGGGGTATCCCTGGCCCCAAGGAGTCCCCGGGCCTCCAGGGTTGCCCTGGCTGTGGCCTCCAAAGCCACCCTGGGAGCCAAAGATGCCATGGCCTCCAGAGGGAGGTTGGCCATGGGTTCCCTGCAAGAGCAACGCGCCCACACTTAGTGTGCGTGACCATCCGCCTGGTGACAGGGGAGGGCGGGACAAAGGCCGAGGCAGGGGGACGGAGACCCCAAGGCGGCAGAGGAAGGCCGCATCACGTGGAGGGAAACCACCGCAGACAGCCACAAGTAAGAGACCTTCCTTCCCATGGGTCACCCTTCCAACCCGCTCCAAGACTCTCAGCCCGGGGGCCCACGGCCTCCTATTTCCACACCCAGCTTCCCGCTACTCACCCAAGCACCGTTGCCGCCAGGCACGCCCTGCCAGGAGCTGTGAACCGCATCTCCTCCGCGGCGAATGATGTTCTCAGCCTGCCTGCCTGCCTCACCCCCAGGGTTCCCAAGGACGTGGGCTGCCTCCTCCGCGCCACGGCTCGTGGCCCCCCTGCTTGCAGAGCCGGAGGCCTCTCCGGTCCCTTTGCCAGCAGCCTCTTCGACTCCTTGGCTGATGGCATCTCCCACCCCCTTTCCAATGGCGTCTCCCATCCCGTGTCCCACGGCCTCCTCGACACCTGCTCCCGCACCCTCCCCTTCTTTCAGCAACGGGCCGGCCCCCCCGCTGCCCAGGCACAGGGCCAGCAGGAGGCAGGCCAGGGAGCCCTGCAACCTCATCTCCGGCTCGCTCCTTCTCTCCCTCCTGCCTTCTTCCCACCCGAATTTATTTCTCTCTGCCCTGTCTCCTCCTCCCTGCTGCGTGGTCTCCTCTGTTCTCTTCTTCCTTCGGACTTCTCCCTCCCTCTAGGTGTGCAGCCTTCTCCCTCCTTTCCCAGACTCCCCTGCCTTCCCAGAGTCCTCCTCCCTGCCTCTACTCCTTATACTGCAGCTTGGGAGAAGGTGGCAGGGCTGGGCAGCCCTGTGTCCCTCCCTCGTGACTCAGGGCCAGCCACCGATAGGGTAATGAGCTGTAATTGTGAGTCCGAGAATCTGTGTTGAAACAGAGAGGGAGCCCAAGCATCAGGGAGGGAGGGAGACATGGGATGAGGCAGGTGCAAAAGTGTTCCGATTTCCCAACCTTAGGAATTTGGGGCGCAGGGTGGGGATGGGGGCATCCGAGGAGACAGGTGGTTGGCGTCTCCTAGAGGTGGTGGGATGGAGGGGACTGAGGAGAGAGGAACCACAGGCAGGACCCAACCAGGGAAGCCAGCGTAGGAACCCAGTGGGGCGGGACCCACTAGGTGGAAGCCAGCCTGGGTCAGGGGCACCAGGATGAGAGGCAGGTGCCCTTTCTTGGCCTTGCTGCCTTGGTTTTGGTGGCCTTTGTCTCTCCCATCTGTCTTCCCGCCCATACTGTCACCTAAAGGTGACTGTCCTCAACTTCTCCTGTACCTTCCAGCCCGCAGAGGGCCTGGGAGCTGTGAGGCTGCCCTAAGTGGGGACCCCGGGTGCCGGGGAAGGAAGTGGCCAGCCCCAGAGCGGTCACCAGGGCGTCTCAGCACTCGGGCTGCTCTTGGCTGAGAAAGCTGGGTGCGGAGCAGGGGAGCTGGGCGGGCCAGCCACCCCCAGGGAATGAGTGGGAGGAAGCAGCTGACCCAGGCACCCATCCTGTTTACCTGGCCCACTGGGGGCACGTGTGTGAGCTCACAGCCTCCTGGGAGGCCTGGACTGCTGCTCGCCCCACCCACCCCTGTCTCCGCCGGGCCTGGGCTGCACCAGCAAGGGAGGAGGGGTCGGCGTGAGGGCCCCCCACCCCCCCACATCTGGGCTCAGGACACAGAGTTTGGGCATCTTGCCCTCTCACCCGGTTTAGTAGCACCCGGGGCCGCCTCTCTGCTCCCAGGGCCCGGGGTCCTCCCACTTGTCCCTGGCCTTGTATCACTGGGACTCATCACCGAGTTAGGAGGGGCCGGTTTCCATCCGCCTTTCTCAATGCCTCTCAGTCAGTCTCTCTCCACCCCAGCACCCGCACCCCACCTTGTAACATCGTCTCACCGTGTAAACACGGTCCCGGTCTGTCCCGGGCAGCCCTACCTGTTGTCATTACCTCTGTTTAATGATAATCATAATGGTGGCAGTGGGAATAACAATATAATCATCGTGGCAACTTCAGTTTGTCAAGGGCCTTCTATGTGCCCGGTGCTGGATTAAGCACTTCAAGGCTCACACAGCCCTGGGAGCTGGTCTCACTGTAACCCCATGTAGAGACCGAGAATCTGGGGCTCAGAGGGGAGCGGTGAGTGTGTGGGGTGGGTGTGGGGTAGGGCCAGAGCCAAGCCCAGGCCTGCCCTGCTGCCAGCACTTTCTGTCATCATCTGTCTCAGACCTCCCCCTTTGCCTGTCAAAACCTTCATTCTCATTAGGATAGAAGTGGCTGTGATTTTGCCCCGGGGCCTCGTGGCGGGGGGGGGGGGGGGGGGGGAGAGGGGGGGGGACGGGGGGGCAGGGAGCTGGAGTAAATCTGAGGCCTCCGGATCGCTGATGGACACCTCGGCCCCTGAGCCTGCTGCTTCCATTTCCAAGGGCAGGACCGTGGGGCTGGAGTCGGCACACTCCCTGACTCAGAGACTCCCTCCCACACTTCCCTCCTGGGACGCCACCCTCACAGTGGCATGTATCCGCCCTCCATCCTAGCTCTATTACTAATATTTTTCCTTAAGCCAGCTTACTTTCTTAAGTGTATTCTATGTCGCTTCTGTAGGAGGAAAGACAGGATCGCTTACCCCTAGACAGATAGTACCAGAAAACAGGGCGAGAAGCAAACAGTGGTGTTACATTGTAGCTGGCTGCAGCTCCTGTACCTCCTTTGTTAAGAAAGGAGATTAGCGGGGCACCAGGGTGGCTCAGTCGGTTAAGCGTCCAACTCGATCTCCACTCAGGTCATGATCTCACGGTTCAGCCCTGCATCAGGCTCTGCGCTAACAGCATGGAGCCTGTTTGGGATGCCTCTCTCTCTCTCTCTCTCTCTCTCTCTCTCTCTGCCCCTCCCCTGCTTTCTCTCTCTCTCTCAAAAATAAATAAATAAACATTAAAAAAATAAAATAAAAGAGGAGATTAGCAAGTATGAGGGAGGTCAAGGAACGCCAGCACAGAAATTGAGCCTTCCTCTTTAACATAATCAGAAAGCTTCGGAGAAAAGTGAGAAAAGGGTACGTCTCTCACTGGGCGGTTCAGACTTATTCAAAGCCATGTTCATGAACCACCTACATTTCTCCCATGCAGTCCCATGTTCTACCTGCTGGGGAAAACTACCTTCAGACATCTCTGGGCCAGAGAAGCCACCTGAAACCGTCTGAAGGCATATTGATGAAAGAACCTGTTGTGAACCAAACAGAAACCCAAGTGCCTCCACGTGCACAATCTCACTTCTTATCACCACCGGGGGGGGATGGGCATTATTCCCATTTTGCAGGTGAGGTAACTGAGGCCCAGGGCTGGTAAACACACCCCTAATAGCGTATTTGAGAAAGGATCATGGCAAAATGGGGCCGTCCGAATTTGACCCAGGTCTGTCTGCCTCCAAACAGCTTTCTCTCCTACGTCACCAAGCCTCCTTTGCTCTTATACTTCATCACAGCCGCAAATCCGACACGCCCGACCTCATGTCCAGGACCTTCTGACTGCGGGTCCTCTCTAAGTCACTACTTCATTCATTCACTAAGTCCTTATTGAGTACCTACTGTGTGTTACAGCTGTTCTAGGCGCGGGGGATTCAGGGTGGAAGGAGATCATCTAAATCTGTCTCCTCAGGGAGCTCCCATTCGTTGTGAGGAGGTGGGACAATAAACACGTCGGGTGGTGAGCACCAATGGAGGAGAATACGGTGGGGTGAGGGACTAGAGAAGACAGAGGGAGCATTTCAGGAAAGGCTCTGAGAGATGTGACCTATGAACTGACACCCAACGGAAGTGAGAGAGCGAGCCATGAGGATGTCTGGGACTAGAGTATCCTAAGCAGAGAGACAGCAGTGCAAAGGCCCTGAGGCAGGAGCCTGCTTACTCCATTTGAGGACCGTCGTGGCTAGAGCAAGGGGGAAGTGGGAAGAGTTGAAGTCAAAGAGAAACCAGCCCGGACAGTGAGGGTTCGTGGACCACTGCGAGGACTTTGACTCTGAATGAGGTAGAAACAGCGGAGGGTTTTGACTGAGGAAGGCTGGGGTCTGACTCGGTGTTAACGGGGTCCCTCTGGGGGACAGGGGGCAGGATGTGGGGACAGAGACCAGGAAGGAGGCTGCGGGGGGAGGACGGAAGCTGGACTCCAGTAGAAAGAGGAGATGAAGCCCTGGGTCTGGGTGGCGTCTCTGTGGTGTCCTGGGCCTCCGACTGGCATCTGACTGGCTCGCCTGTGCACAGCACCTGTCCTGGAGACTGGCTGCAAATCCTAAGCCCGCCCCTTCTTAGCTGTGATCTTCACCCCCCTGTGCAGCGGTTTCCTTGTCTGGAAGAGGCGGGAACGTGAGGGTGAGGTGAATGCAATATGTGTTCTTGCTAGCGTGGGGCATGTTGATGTTGGAATATTCTCTTGGCGGTTTAACTTTGAGACACATACACAGGCACACACGCACCTCCTGAAATGGCCCAAAGCAGACACTTGATTTTAGGCGCATCTGGGTGGCTCAGTCGGCTGAGTGTCCAACTCTTAATTTCAGCTCAGGTCATGATCCCAGGGTCGTGGGATCGAGCCCCACGTTGGGGTCCGCACTGAGCGTGAAGCCTGCTTAAGATTCTCATTCTCTCTCTCCCTCTACCCCTCTCCTCTGCTCACACGCTCTCTCCCTTTCTCTCTCTAAAAATAAAAAAAAAAAAAGAGGGGTGTCTGGGTGGCTCGGTCGTTAAGTATCTGACTTCAGCTCAGATCACGATCTCACGGTTGGTGAGCACAAGTCCCACATCAGGCGAGCTCGAGCCCCACTTTGGGTGAGCCCCACTTCTCTCTCTCCCTCTCTCTCTCTCTCTGCCCCTCGTGGGAGTCTCTCTCTCTCCAGTCCCCCTGCCCCTCAGTCACTTGTGCCCTCTCAAAAAAAAAAAGCGTCTAGCTCTTGATTTCAGCTCAGGTCATGATCTCACTGTTCAAGGGTTGAGCCCCAGGTAGGGCTCTGAGCTGACAGTGTGGAGCCTGCTTGGGATTCTCTCTCTCCCTCTCTCTCTCTCTCTCTTCCTGCCCCTCCCATGCTTGCACTCTCTTCCCCTCAAAATAAACTTTAAAAAAAAAGAGAAAAAAGAAATTAAAAAAAAGAAAAAAACTTAATTTTTAAAAGGACTTATTTTGAAGCAGTCCCCTCCTCCTCCCGAAGGGTCCCCGGGAAGCAGGCCACCTGGCGAGCAGCGACCACCAGCAAGGAGGCGCTCTTGACTAGGAGCCGGGCCACTGCCACTTACCAGCTGGGTGGCCTCGGCCCGGGAGGGGGACCATCACGGTACCTGCCTCACGTGGGCGCTTGTGAGCGCGGGATGAATCATGTGGGTGAGCGCTCGGCACAGCCGGAGTCAGCACCCAGTAAAAGAGGGCTGTGAGGGTCCCGCCCAAGCTCCCCTCCCTGTTCTTCCCCGGCTGCAGAAACCGGCCCCTCCTCTCCTCACCCCCTAGCCTGCCTCCACCTGCCTCTCTCAGGCGCCTCGTTCCTGCCCCCCTTATTCCATGGCCGAGAGGGAAACCAAGTCTGCTCGAGGCGGTAGCCTCCCCCCTACCAGCTGCCGGCCACTGGTGCCTGGGCTCCACCTCTCCTCTCGAACATGTCAGTCTGGGGGGGAACGGACGTCAGACGAGTAGACATGTAATTACACACTGTGCTTACACAAGCACTATGAAGAGGAGATCGGTGAGCCACGAGAGAGCGTTAACAAAGGTGGCTTGTGTGGCCGAGGTAGCTGAGACCTGAAGGGTAAGGAGGAGCCAACGCAGGGGATGGGAGGGCCACAGAGAATATTCCCAGCAGAGGGAACCGCACGCCAGGCCCGAGGCCGAGGCCGAGGTGAGCCATGCCTCTTCGAAACCTGAGAAGCCCTTGTTTCCCAGAAGCCTCTCGGGACTGACACTCCCCACGCACATGATTATCCCTTATCCCTGGCACCTTCAGGACCCATGCAGGCAGACCAGCAAGAAAATGTGCACACAAATAAGAGCACTGAAAGCTTTGCCTTTAGGAAAGAATGATGCCCTTGAACATGCCCTTTCCAGAAGGGACTCCTCCAGTTTGTATGAAACGAGCTCCAGCACAGAGGAGACCCTCAGTAGATGCGTAATATGAACGCGCGCTTCTCTGTTCATGAGTTTGAGTCTCACATCGGGCTCTCTGCTGTCAGCACGGACGCCGCTTCAGGTCCTCTGTCCCCCTCTCTCTCTGACCCTCCTCTGCTCACTTGCGCTCTGTCTCTCAAAAATAAACATTTAAAAAAATCGTATTGATGTGTGGCTAGATGGATAGACACGTGACGGATGGATGTGTCAGAAAGCAATCAGAGTAAAATGAATTTATACTTTTTTAAAGCTATTTTAAGTAGGCTCCACACCCGGTGTGGGGGGCCTGAACTCACAACCCCGAAATCAAGAGTCGCATGCTCCGCCAACCGAGCTGGCCAGGCACCCCATGCAGAGTAAAATGTTAATGGCAGATTTTAAAGGGTGGGTACACAGGTATTCACTATAAAATTCTTTCATCTTGGGGGCACCTGGGTGGCTCAGTTGGCTGAGCATCAGACTTGATTTTGCCTCAGGCCATGATCCCAGGGTCATGGCAACAAGCCCCACATCAGGCCCCAGCTGAGCATGAAGACTGTTTAAGATCCTCTGTGGGTGTGTGTGTGTGTGTGCACGCGCCTGGGTGGTTCAGTCAGTTTGGGCATCCGACTTTGGCTCAGGTCATGATCTCACAGTTTGTGAGTTCCAGCCCTGCATCAGGCTCTGTGCTGACAGCTCAGAGCCTGGAACCTCTTCGGATTCTGTGTCTCCCTCTCTCTCTACCCCTCCTGGCTCACATTCTGTCTCCCTCTCTAAAATAAATAATAAACATTAAAAAAAAATTTTTTAACATTCTTTTTCTCTCTCCCTCTGCCTCTCTCCCCAGCTCACACTCTCTCACTCAAAAAAAAAAAAAAAAAAAATCTTTACATTTGAAATATTTTCAAATCAAAATATCGCCGGGGAAGGGAAGGACCCTATGTGATAAAAATGATGGTATTCTGCAAATCCAGAAAAATGCAGTTAACCAGAAGGGTCAGGAAGGTCACCATGCAGGCCCCGCCCCTCCTGGTGTGGCGTTTAGTTCTCACCGAGGCATTGCTTTGTATTTGTTTTCATATTCTGTTTATATGCCTTGTATCCCCAGGAAGCCTGTAAATTCCCCGAGGGCAATTTTCGTCTCTAATTTTTGGCCCCACAAGTGATGGAATTTTGGAGCCGGAAGCCATGTTTGCAGTCCTCCCCTGCAGATGCCCCGCCCCCCTTCATATAGAAGGAAATTCTGGCCCCTGGAAGGAAAGGAAGCTGCCCGCAGGCATCTGATCCTAAGAGGAGTGCAGGTGTCCCAGCACCCAGGCCAGTGCATTCTGGAGACTTTCCAGGCAATTTGGAAAGGTCAGGTTCTATCAATAGGCAGCCAAGGCCCTGGCCCCGCTGAGCCTCCGTTTCCTCATCCATACAATGGGCATCACAAGAGGACTTCTGCCTTTGGGTTGTGAGAGGCTTAAATGGTTCTAGGTCTTCACACAGTACTGGAACCTAGTAAGTGCTTAGTAAGCAGTAGCTGCTACCGCACATCCGAAAGTCTGGCCTTCCGCGTCACCGTTCATGTCTTGTAAAGAGGCCCGCCCTCCTGTCATCGGTGTGCCTGCCACCTGAGCCTTTGGTCCTCCTCCCCGTGCAAGCATCTCCCACACGCAACAACTCCCTCTCTCCTTTGCACGGATGCCCCCCACCCCACCCCCTGACACACACGGGTGCCAAACAGGAAAAGACTATGTTAAGAACATGCTTTGTAGCTCTTGTTTCTCCTCCACTTCCTATGTGACCTTGGCCATGTTTCTTAATCTGCGGGAGCCTCCATGTGCTTCTCTAGTAAAAGGGGCCATGACAGAACCTCTTACCTAGTGAGGTCATGCACCCAGCAGGGAGCCCAGCAATGCACAATAAATACAAGTTGCCCTTGTTATTCCTTCCGGGCCACACCCCCCAATGAGGACGCCACTCCCTGGGGCTGCACTAGGTTCCCGCCACTCTCTTCCTCGTGCTTCCTCCCCCACTGCCCGCTTTTTCGGCCCGGATGCTCCTCTCAGTGCTGAGCATGCGCGATGCTGCACGCCAGCGAGGCATGGCTCCTCCCTCTGAGTGCCCTCTTGCCTCTGACCAGCCCGACGACGTCTCCAGCTCAGCCCCGCTGTGTGTCACCCCCTCCCCCAGCTCCTTCAGCAAAGTAGCAAGAAGAGAAAAGAGAATCCTCCCCCCTCCCCTCAACCAACCCCTCCCCCGGGAGCACGGCGGACCATGATGAGAGTAAAACCGCGTCGTATTTATTCACAAATCCCAGTACAGACCCCTTTCGAGACTCAGGAAATCTGTCCCCCCACCCCCAGCTCCTCCAGGTCCTGTCAGCTAGTATGACAACAGGAAAGTCAGTCTGCTGAGTAAGGCCAGTGCATCAGTTTAGGGAATGATGGCGATGACGCTCTGGAAGAGAGGAGAGAGGGAGTGAATGCAGGGAACGCGGCCCTGAGGGGACCAAGGCCTCTGTCCTCAGCCCCCTAGAAAATGAGAGGGACATTGACACTAGCTTCTCTGACCTCGGACTTGCTTATGTCCTAGACTCCTAGATTCAGGAAGAATAGGGAGCCAGCCCTCCCAGGCAGAGGTGCCAGGGGCCTCTGTGGGAGCCCAGGGGCCTTGTCCGTTTTGCCTCAGAGGATCCCCTGCCACCCCCACGGCCCAGGAATAAACAAGGGTGTGCCTTGGGGCTGTTCCCACCCTCATCCGTATGTCCCAGTCTCTTGCGGCTCAGGTACTAATTGCAAAGAGAAGAGCTAGGACTTTGCTTTGGGCCCAGAGTAGGGAGCAGGGTCCCACAGGAGTCTTTATACTGGGGGGCGAGGGGGTGCCTATCAGCCAGGCAATGGACAGAGCGGCAGGCTCCCCCCGCCTCCCACCGGCATATGGCTGTAAGGCAGCAGAGGCTGGGCAGCAGAGGGACTCACAGTGCGTTGAGGGAGGAAAGCTGGTGAGAAGTGTTGGGCACAGAGGGGAGGGTTTCGGCAGTGCCTCCCCCGCTGGCCCCCCGTGAGTCTCTTTTGCCAGCTTATGTCCACCTCCACGGGAATGGAAAGGAGCCACAAGAGGGGGCGAGGGACACAGAGCAGGCAAAGGAAGGGAAGGCCAGAGCTGGGAAACAGGTCGAATGGATGGCCTCTGCAAGGCTGAGAGTCTGCCCACCGTGACATTGTCCGTGAACGGGCAGTGGGAAGGGATATGACTATGTCTCCAGAGGCCAAGAGCACAATGTAGAAGCCACGTGGGCACTCACCTGCCACAGAGCTGGAAAGTTGAGGAAGGCCTTGTTGACCGAGGCCTGGAATTCAAGGACAAGAGGGTTGGTCACCAGCACGTGCCCCACCGCCCCCCCTAGCGGGGCCTCCCCTCCCTCGTGCTGCTTGGGAGACTTACTCCAGATGTTAATGTTGTGGTTGCGCCCCCTCCGTGCTGGCCGGTGGAAACGCCTGGATGAGTGCCCTGTGGATGAAGCCCAGACTGTCATTATAACCCGTCAGCCCTTGAGGGGTTCCAAGTTCATCTTCCACCTCTGACCTGCTGCCCTGTAGCAGGGGCCGGGGTGGGAGGCATAGGCTAACCCCCTGCCCCCTCACTGTCCAGAAGGAAAACCCAGAGCCCATGTTGCTGTGGGAATTCTGTGAGATGAGAAGAAATGCCTGGAAGGATGTCTGCCCCCTCCTGACTAGTTTTCCCCCAATTCCCTCTTATTTCACTGAACGAATGCCCTGTTGCTGAGAAGGCCCTGACTGGAAAGGGAACCCAGAGAACCCACACAGATCCTAGTGTGACCTCAGCCCGACCTCGGCTCTACCCCCTCTGACCTGATCCCTAACGTGGGTTGATCCCTGTCCTAATTTTATCCCCAGATACTCAGCAGTGCCTCTGCTGCTGTGGTCAGCCTCGAATCCCACAACAAACCTCCCCCTCCTGACCTCTTCCCAACGAAGACTGCTGTCTGACCCAGAGCCCACCCCTCCACCCCGTATACTTTCTGCAGAGTCCCTTCCTCCCCACCCACCCCTGGGTCCCTGCCTGGCAGCCGATGTGGCTGTCGGCTTCGAGGTCGAGGTCTGGGTCAGTCCTCAAGATGGTGTCCTAAAGATTCTTTGTGGAGATTGGAGCGTGGGGAATTGAGGCAGGCAGGGGTCAGCCTTCTGGTCCCCATGCCCCCTCCTTGGTGCCCGTTCTGCTGAGTGCTAGCCACAGGACCTTGGCAAGTCCCCCGAAAACCTCAGTGAGCTTCCATTTCCTTATCTGAGAATCAGGGAGTCAGCACCCTCACCCTGCCTACCTCAGAGGCTGGTTATGAAAATGAAGCAGAAAAGGGCTTGTCTCCAGAAGCCATTCCCCATGCTTCCTCTGATGCTCTGGGTTTTCTCAACACTCACTCTGTTTGCACTGCCACAGATCTTGGCTCAGTAACCACTTCCTGTTCCCCAGGAGAGGCTTCGTGTGCCTCTCTTTACACCTCCTCAACTGGGAGGGCAGCTCCCTGAAGGTGGGGCTGGGCCCCTTTCACGCTGTCTGATACAGGGCTTTGCCATGAGGTGGTTTCCTCCATCTGGCCAGCTGAGCCCAGAGGAGGAGCGTGGCCATGGAGCTGCCCAAGCTTCTTTCACCGAATCGAGGCTACATGGACTACCCAAATGTCCCAAGGGTTTAACTTTCCCTCCCCCCAGCCCCTTCTCCCCAGTTCCCCACCCCTGTTCACCTACATTCAGCAGCTTGTTGGCCTCCTTGCCGGCTTGGTTGACCCCATTATGAACATTCTGCTGCAACCTGTCCACCTCCTTCCCGGCCTGGCCAGCAGCATGGTGGACACCTTGGCCAAGTTTCTCCGCTTCCTTTCCAGCCTGGCCGGCAGCGTGGTTGACCCCTTGACCAAATTTCTCTGCCTCCTTCCCGGCCTGGTTGACCCCATCGTGGACCCCTTGGACCACTTTGTCTGCCTCCTTTCCGGCCTGTTCAACAGCATGGTGAACGACCTGGCCAAAGTGCTCCACCTCCTTCCCAGCCTGGTTGACTCCCTGGTGGACCCCTGGGACCACTTTCTCTCCCTCTTTCCCACCCTGTCCTGCAGCGTAGTTGGCCTCCTGGCCAAACCTCTCTGCCTCCTTCCAGGCCTCATTAGCCCCATGCTGGACTCCCTGGCCAAACTGCTCCACCTCCTTCCCAGCCTGGTTGACTCCAGGATGGACCCCTTGGACTATTTTGTCTCCCTCTCCCCCAGCCTGCCCTGCAGCATAATGAACATCGTGACCAAACTTCTCTGCCTCCTTCCCAGCCTGGTTGACCCCATGATGCATCCCCTGACCAAACTTCTCTGCCTCCTTCCCAGCCTGGTTGACCCCATGATGGATCCCCTGACCAAGCTTCTCTGCCTCCTTCCCAGCCTGGTTGACCCCATGATGCATCCCCTGACCAAACTTCTCTGCCTCCTTCCCAGCCTGGTTGACCCCATGATGCATCCCCTGACCAAACTTCTCTGCCTCCTTCCCAGCCTGGTTGACCCCATGATGGATCCCCTGACCAAGCTTCTCTGCCTCCTTCCCAGCCTGGTTGACCCCATGATGGATCCCCTGACCAAACTTCTCTGCCTCCTTCCCAGCCTGGTTGACCCCATGATGCATCCCCTGACCAAACTTCTCTGCCTCCTTCCCAGCCTGGTTGACCCCATGATGCATCCCCTGACCAAACTTCTCTGCCTCCTTCCCAGCCTGGTTGACCCCATGATGGATCCCCTGACCAAACTTCTCTGCCTCCTTCCCAGCCTGGCTGACCCCATGATGCATCCCCTGACCAAGCTTCTCTGCCTCCTTCCCAGCCTGGTTGACCCCATGATGGATCCCCTGACCAAGCTTCTCTGCCTCCTTCCCAGCCTGGTTGACCCCATGATGCATCCCCTGACCAAACTTCTCTGCCTCCTTCCCAGCCTGGTTGACCCCATGATGGATCCCCTGACCAAACTTCTCTGCCTCCTTCCCAGCCTGGTTGACCCCATGATGGATCCCCTGACCAAACTTCTCTGCCTCCTTCCCAGCCTGGTTGACCCCATGATGGATCCCCTGACCAAACTTCTCTGCCTCCTTCCCAGCCTGGTTGACCCCATGATGCATCCCCTGACCAAGCTTCTCTGCCTCCTTCCCAGCCTGGTTGACCCCATGATGCATCCCCTGACCAAACTTCTCTGCCTCCTTCCCAGCCTGGTTGACCCCATGATGCATCCCCTGACCAAACTTCTCTGCCTCCTTCCCAGCCTGGTTGACCCCATGATGGATCCCCTGACCAAACTTCTCTGCCTCCTTCCCAGCCTGGTTAACCTCATGATGGGCCCCCTGGCCAAACCTCCCCGCCTCATTCCCAGCCTGCCCAGCAGTTTGGTGGACCCCCTGGCCAAACCTCCCTGCCTCGCTTCCCGCCTGGTTGACCCCATGATGGACCCCCTGAATCACTTTGTCTGCCTCCTTCCCAACCTGTCCAGCAGCGTTGTTGACCCCATGGACAAACTTCTCTGCTTCCTTTCCTGCTTGTCCGATGCCATTGTTGATCCCATGGGCTACCTTGTCCAAGCCGTTGTTGAGCCCCTGGACGCCCTTGTCCAGCTCCTTGCCAGCTTGGCTCCCCATGTGGCTAAGTCCATTAAAAACTTTCTCCACTTCCCTTCCAGCATGAGTGATTCCATTATTGATGCCTTCCAGGGCCTTGCCCACCTCTCTCTCTGCATTGCTCAGCCCTCGGTTGATTCCTTCAATGACCTTCTCAATGGGGTCATCACTGGCCGCCCATCCAGGAAGGGCCCCCCAGAGCAGTAGGAGGGAGCAGGAGCTGAGCAAACTGGCAAGGTGCATGTTGTTGGCAGGGTGGGGAGGATGCAGAGAGGAGCCAGAGAAGCAAAGCTGCTATTTATCCTCTACCTCCCTCCCTCTTCTCCACCCCTCATGACTCAATTACCCTGTGAGGCACTGACTTGGTCCCCAGTCAGGGAGGTATTTCCCAGAGAGCTCTGAGTTGAGCAATGAAGAGGAGGAGGCAGAGAGGGTGAGTCATGAATGGAGAACACTCACGTGGCATCTTCGCCTCTTGCCCATTTCAGGCCCTCCACCCCAAAGCCCAGATGGCCTCCCTTCCAACCACCCCCTCTTTTCATTCCTCCCCCACCATCCAGGTCTCCTCTCTCCCAACCCCACCTTCCAGCACCCCCATCCTCACGACCCAGGCCTGGCTCTTCACTCCTCTTGGGGGACGGAAGGATCGTCTCCCCAGTAGTGAGAGTCTGGGGCGATGGGAGGTGCAGTCAAGGGAAGGAGAGCACTCTTAGGGAGTTGAAGGAGTCATCAGACCTTGCTCTTACTGTTCCAGTAGATGCCCCCTGCCCTACACTTACCGCGTCCCAGCCCCATGGGTCTTCTCCCTGGTCCTCAGACACACCAGGTTTATTCCTGCCTCCATGGCCTTTGCACTTGCCGTCTTCCCTGTCTGCAATGCACAACTCAGATCTTCACATGGTGGGTTCTTCCTTATTCTGCTCTTGACTCAAATGTCGCCTTCTAAAAACAAAAAACGAAACAAAACAAAACAAAAACCTTCCCTGGTTGTCTCTCAGTTATATTGGATGATATCATCCTTTTGTTTTTATTTTTATAAGTATTTACCATGACCCAAAATTATCTTTTATATTGTCTGCATCACCTATCAGATTGTAAACTTCCAGAGGACAGGGCTTTTGTGTTGGTCACTGCTACATCCTCAATTTTTAGAACATTGCCTGGGGTTCAGTTAATATTTCCAGGCTAAACAAGTGGATGGATTAAAAGAAGCACTCCCCGAAAGTATGTGATGTAAGTACACATCGTATGCTTGCTAAGGGAGCCTGAGTCTCAGAGGGCGCTGGAGAGAGGGGTGCCTGGGTCCCCAGAGCAGCATAGGGCCCCTTGGGGAGGGTTACAGATTTTGGAGCCAGGACACATTCTCATAACAGAACCTTGGCTCCTGCTTCCTAGGCCTTGGGCAAGGGCAGAGGACTGATTGCCATGCGCTGGGACAGGACGCAGTGTCTCCTGAAAAGCCGGTTGAGGCAGCCACGGGGAGGGGCCGAAGACCGGGGGCAGCAAGAGAGTGTCAGCCAGAACCTGGGCTGGAGGCCAGGGGCTCATCCTTCCTTCCCTCCTCCCCCTGGGGCCTCCTCGGTCCCAGCCTAAAGCCCCAAGCGTTCACATGGTGGTAGGGGTTGGAGGGGAAGAGCCGGGAGTCTAGCCTGGGCATGACAAAGGTCACCAGAAGGAAGGGCAGGTGGTGGCCGGTCGGTCTGTGGCAGCATCGTTATCTGGGGCTAGTTTAGAGGCAGGCGGAGACCAGAAGAATGAGAGCCAGTGTGTGGGTAAGTTGGGTGCAGGGGTGAAAGAGATTTGGGTTTTGATGCCAAAGGGAGAGACAGAGAGGGGGTGGAGGTGGGATTCCCGGTGGGAAGGCTCACGGGAAGGAATGTACAGGGTGTGAGTGAGCGGGGGTGGCAGAGTTATGTGCGTGGGTGCCCAGGTGTGGTGAGAATCTGCACGTGTTGTCAGCTCTGTTCAAAGGCCCACCCCCCTTGGAGGACCCATGGTGCCACCCGGGGTCCTGACGCCCAGGCCCAGAGACCCAGGGGCTTCTGCCATTTCTAGGCACTCCTGTAGAGGGCGACAAACCGTGCCACGTCTCCAAGCTTGAACTCCTTAAATCTGTCTCCCAGTTTCACGCTCCAGGGACAAAGCCAAATCCCTGGGCAAACTCAGGTGTGGCTCTTCTGCCCTTGTCCGGTGCCTAAATGAGGGAGTTTCCCGTGCCAGGAGATTGCAGGGTGGGGAGGGGCGGGTGGTGAACTTCAGAATCCTAATCCACCCTGAGATTGAGAGGTGGGGTTTCTCCTTTTGAAATGCACTCCATCATATCCTTCCACCCCTCTCTCTGCCCATCCCACCATCTCCCAGCAGCCCCAGTGCTTCTCAGGCCCGTTCCCATTTGCCACTACTTGTTTCAGGACTTTGGCATCTGGCGCCATAAGAGACTGGCCTGGAGTCGTCCTTCCTTTGCTGTCCTCTGCTGGCTTTGGTCATGTGGCCCTGTTGCTTCTCTAAAGCAAGTCAAAGAGGTTTCTGTGGCCCAGCGTCACAGCAAACAGTCCCCGGGAGGGACCAGTGGGAGCACACACACACACGGTCTCAGAGAGCACATGCCCTGCCCAGGGCCTCCCCGCTCTGGTTAGGATCTGCAACCATTCCTATGGGCTGGCGAACACTTGTTCCTGAGGCTTTGGCAGATGTTTTTTTAATTATTCTTTTTTTTTTTTAATGTTTATTTTTGAGAGAGAAAGAGAGAGAAACAGTGTGAGTGGGGGGAGGGGCAGAGAGAGAGAGGGAGACACAGAATCTGAAGCAGGCTCCAGGCTCTGAGCTGTCAGCACAGAGCCCGAAACAGGGCTTGAACTCACAAACCACGAGATCATGACCTGAGCCGAAGTCTGACACCTAACCAATTGAGCCACCCAGGCACCTCTGCTTTAGTAGATCTTGCCCATAAAGTCATCTGGATCTGGGTCAGCCTTTGGGAGGATAAATCTTAACTCTGTTTCTTCTTTTGTTATTGGTCGGCTCAGATTTGCCATTTCTTTTTACATCACTGTTGATCCTTTATATTTTCTTAATGTTTATATTTGAGAGAGAGAGAGGGAGAGAGAGAGAGAGAGAGAGCACGCGCACGCACCAGGGAAGAGGCAGAGAGAGAGGAAGACACAGAATCCGAAGCAGGCTCCAGGCTCTGAGCTGTCAGCACAGAGCCCCGCGCGGGGCTCGAACTTGTGAACCATGAGATCATGACCTGAACTGAAGTCGGTCGCTCAACCGACTGAGCCACCTAGGTGCCCCACCCCTTTATATTTTCTAAGAAAATTTTTAATTGCATCTAGCTTTCCACATCTGTCATTGTAAAGTTGTACAAAACTGGCCCCTCTTCAGTCCTGGTTTCATTTGGGTGATCTTCCACAGCCCCCATCATACATGTTAAGTTTGTCCCCCTTTTAATTAATACCTGTATTTTGGTCTTGAGTCATTGAAATTTCCCCATCTGTACACCCAATTTATTTTCAGTTCCCCTTCCCTGAAGCATCCAAACAGGAGAGCCTCACCTTCACCCTGTCCCGTGGCAGATGCTTGGCAAATGGAGTTCCCACGAAGGCTTGGGGAAGGAAGAGGTTATGGTGTCATTCTGCCTCTTCTGGCTTCCACACCTCTCTCTGAGATGGTGACTCCCTCTTGACCCAAACCCCCACACTCCCTAAATCTTGGTCACAGCTGTGTGTCAGCTAGCCCTGCAGGTGAAGGCCCTTGCCTGTGAGTCACAGATGTGCAAGCAAGCCCCCACCCCCAGTGCTTTAGAGGAAAGGAGCCATCTGTCCATCTGTCCCAGAAGCTGCTTTGCCCCAGGCACAGTTTTAGGTGGTGGAGGCCCCATGGTGAACGACAGGGGATACATTGAGCAAGTCAATGAATAACTAGATCATGACAAACTATGTGAAAAGCCACAAGAAGAATGGGATGCTGTGAGAGGATCTGACTTGGAGGTCGCTTAAATTTAAGATTGGGAGTCAGAAGAAATGTGAGGATATAGTATTTCTGTATTCACTCTGGTATTTATTGAGTGAGCACTGTAGGTGCCAAACCTTCCTCTAGTCAGTGGGATAGAAAAGTGAAGGTAGACAAGCATTCTGCCCTCCAAGAGTCTAGAGGGCAGAGACACCCGGCAAGAAAACGAATAAACAAGATGATTTTTAGGGAGAGACATTTGCTGTGAGAAAAATTAAAATGTAGGGAGTATAACGATGGAGTTTTGCACACTGGAACATCTAACTCAGGGAGCGAAGTCGGACAAAGCTTTCTGGGAGATAGGCGGGTTGAGGGGGTGAGGGCGATGGTCGGTAGTGATTGAGGCAGGACAGAACTTCAGATGGGAGTCAGGAGGGCCTCTCTTAAAGGGTGGCGCCGGAGGGAAACCAGGAGGCAGCTGAGCAAGGACACGGCTTTCCAGGCAAAAACAAACAAGCAAACCGCAGCTAGGCAGCTAACTAACCAGAGGAGGGTCAAGGAGCAGCACACAGCCAGTGTGCCCAGGGAGAGAGAGAGAGAGAGACCAGGGCTTTGGGGACCAGTGTAAAAAGTTGGATTCTATTCTAGACGTCAGTGGCGGGCGGCCTGGGGGCTGCGGTGCACGCGCGCGGACGTCACATGCTTCGCACCGCCTCCTCTGTGACGTCACAGGGCACTGTGACGTCACGACGAGACGCTCCGGCCCCACTAACTTGGGCGCCCCGCACCGCAGTAACGTCCCGGCAGCTCCCGGAGCGACCAGGCAATGAAACCTTAGGCCATGTCGAAACGCGACATCGTCCTCACCAACGTCACCGTTGTCCAGCTACTGCGACAGCCGTGCCCGGGTGAGGGAGGCAGCGGGGCGACCCCGGGGAACGGGAGAAAGGGCGGGCCGGAGCCCCCGCAGCCCAGAGCCCCCTGCGGCGCGCGTGCCCGCCGCCCAGTGTCCACGAGGGAGGGGGCAGGAGACGGGGTGCGGCGCCGCTGGCCCGCGACTCTGCCACCGCGGAGCCGCTTCCCTCCGTCCCTACCCCCTGCGCAGCTGGCCGACTGGTTTCTATAGCGATGGCGGCGGGCCAGATAGCGGCCCCCATCGGCCGTGGCGCCGCCAGCGCGCGGTGGGAGCTAGGAAGCAGGGGCCGGGGACAGGGGCGGAGCCGCGTCTACGAGGGCGCATTTCTGAGAACGGCCGCAGGTTGCTGAAGAACCTCAGCCAGCCGGGTTTCACGTAGGAGGGACGCTCTTACCGCCCAGCGCGGAAAGGCCGCTTGGGGGTTGGTGGGCTTTGTCCTCCTCGGCCTGTGCACAGCGAGAGCCGCGCCAAGCACGTTACAGGCGTGCGCTCATTGGAACCTCACAAACACCTGGTGAGACCAGGGTGTTTATTGACCCCACTCGGAGCGGCAGGGAAGAGCGCGAGCCGCCTCCCTCGGTCTCTCAGCACCAGAATAGTAGCGCTGGGACTCGCAGTCCCCTGCTCCAAGCCATTGGGCAGCCAGCCCTACCGCACCCAGCCATAGGTGCACCCACACTCCAGCCGGATGAACCCAGGTCTTGCAGGGCAGGGCAACCGGCATTCCCCCGGCTGCTTCCGCTGCCTCCGTACTGACCGCGGCCGGGGTGCCAGGGCCGGAGGCGGTGGGAGGGACCCCCGAGGAGCTGCGCGGGGCAGATCCGCTGCTGCCCGCTGCGGACCTCCCGCCTGCTCAGCGCTCGCCCTGTGACCTCGGGCCTCGGTTTCCCCTCTGTGAGGCGGATTTATCGCTCCTGCCTCACAGCATTCAGCGAGCAGGTGGCCGCGAGAGCTCAGCACGGCACCTAGCCCATGGCAGCACCCAGGAAAGGGGAGCGTCATCTTAATTAGGAGAGCACGCGCCTGTTGCCTTTGTTTCACCTACCAGGTGATGCTTCATCACTGAAGCTCCTTCAGGCTCTTCCTTCCTAGTGCAGGAGCTTCCCTCCAGCCCACGCACCCCACCCCTGGAGTGGAGGGGAGGAGAGAGAAAGCCTGGGGGCAGGTGGGAGAGGAGAGCCACCTGAGTTTTCTCCCGAAAGGCCGCCGAGTGGTCTCAGATTCCCACTCTTAGCCCAGATGAACGAATCTCCCTCTTTTGTGATAGCGGAAGCAGAACCCCCAGGAATGCAAACATCCTAGGTCACCAAAGCCACAGGGTCACTGCCACCAATAAACTCTTAATACCTTCATGAACTGGTATTGCCCCTGGAGACCCACAGTCCAGACTCAGACCACATGGACTGCGGCAGCCCGTAGAGGTCAGGGAGACCCACAGGCCAAGCTGGCCCACGGCTCCTAGCCCCACCACCTCCCAGGTGCCTTTGATTCTGGCGCCAAGAGCAACACCCACCTTCCTCCTCCAGGGCCTCTCCAACCTCTTCTCTCTTCCTTTCCTCACAAGTACTCTTGGTAGCAACCTCTTCCCTCCGCTGAGGTCAGCACCTACTGGGCCTGGAGATCTGAGTCTTCACAGCAGCCCCCAGGTAGAAGGTGCAGATGCAACACCAGGAAACAGGCCAGAGAGCTCATTCACTTGCTCAAGACCACGCAGGTGGCTGAGCAGGGGCTGACATTCAGGCCTGATTCCCAGCTAGAAACCCTCTGCCGGCCGGGCCCCCTGACTGCGGCCTCTACGTCTCCCCTCCTCTCCTCAAGCCCTTATCTGTAGCGCAGCTAGCACACCTCCAAACACAGGGGTTTTCAATTGCCGTATGGGAGTGGGAGCGTGTACGTTTGGAGAGGTGGAAGCTGGAGCGGGTTTCCATTCGTTTCGTGTTTTGATACACCTGTATTTCCTACTACTCTGAGCATAAGAATCACCTGGAGTGCTTTTAGAATCAGGAGTCCTTGGCTTCAGTGTAGACCTATTGAATCAGATTTCCCTAGGAAGAGGCCGACCGTGGGATTCTCATCATCAGAACAACTTGGGGACCACGGGGTTGGCACAATTATCAGACAAGTTTGGGAAATAATCTTTGAAATATTAATGTATGTGGACTGTCTCCTAGACTCCATCATAAGCATCACATATATCATCTCATTTAATCACAGTGACTCTCTAAGAGTGTACTATTATTTTCATTTTACAGAGGAGGAAACTGAGGCATAGACAGTATCACTCCAAGTGATTGTTAAAAATACATGCATAATGAGTTACAATCTCTAGGGGAGAGGCCCTGGCATGCGTATCTTTTTTTTTTTTTTAAGTTTATCTTCAGAGAGAGAGAGAGTGCATGTGAACAAGCGAGGGAGAGGCAGAAAGAGAGAGGGAGAGAATTCCAAGCAGGCTCTGCGCTGACAGCAACACAGAGCTCAAACTACAAACCATGAGATCATGACCTGGGCTGAAAACCAAGGCGTCTGACACTTAACCAACTGAGCCACCCAGGCGTCCCCAGGCGTTGGTATTTTAAGTAAGCCTACCCCCTGATCATTCTATGGATCGGGTGGGTTGGGGAAACAGTGGGCTAGGTGGTTGGCCACTAGGGGCCTGGAACCAGCAACAGGTTCTGGGTGGCAAAAAGGGTTCATTCTCTCCCACTATGGTGGCGCAGCTCATTGTCCCCACCCTCCTCAACAGTGACCAGAGCACCACCCCCACCTGAGCCCAAGGTTGAGGCAGAGCCAGAGCCACAGCCCAAGCCCCAGCCTGAGCCAGAGCCTAAACCTGAGCCAGTCAAGGAGGAAGCCCCGCCTCCTGCCCCTAAGAAGGTCCCTGTGGTTCAGAAGCTGACCGTGGGCATCAATGGGTGAGTCAAGCCTGGCCCTAGCCGCTCCTGAAGGCTTAGGGCCCAGCCTTTCCTCTGGTTGCTGCCTGAGGCATCTCCCCATTTCTCACCACCAGTGCTCTCATTCTGCCCATCCTGGCTGGAGAAATACAGGGAGAAGGTACAGGGGTGCACCCTGAGAGGACTCACATTCTGGTGGGAATCAGGAACACGACAGTTTTAGTGACGCATGACATGAACAGCATGGAAGTTGGGTACAGTAAGGCTGGAGAGAGTAGTGGTAGCCAGTTCTGAGGTTGGGGCAGCTCAGTGAGCTAACAGGCAGGAAGTCAGTGCATGAAGCACACTGGCACTGGGTGGGGAGCAAGCAAGGGAGAAAAGGAGGCAGGGAGCAGGGGAAAGCTGGTAGGGGCCTGGCAGGCCATGGTAAGCAGTCCAGATTTGGTTCTACTGATTAAGAGCCATGGAGGTTTTCCAGCCATGAGACATAATTTGACCTAAGCTCTACAAGATCCATCCAGCTACAAGATTAGGGATAGGGGGACGGGCTGGGTGGGTAGCAAAAGCAGTGAAGAGGCTGAAGAGGACATCTGGGCGAGAGATGACAGTGGCTACACTTTGCCTTCTCTCCCCAGACTGAGTCCCACCCAGTCCCCTAGAGTGCACCTCCTGTTATCCCCTTCTCTCCCGTCCCCTCCTCTGCCTGCTGGCGAGGACTCTGAGGACAACCCCCACAACCCTTGTCCCTGGACAGATTTGGACGCATCGGCCGCCTGGTGCTTCGCGCCTGCATGGAGAAGGGTGTTAAGGTGGTGGCAGTGAATGATCCATTCATTGACCCAGAATATATGGTGAGCAGCAGGCCGACGGTAGACCTGGGAAAGGTGGGACTGGAGTGGGGAGGGCGCTCGGGAGAGCTCCATGGAAGGCTCCCAGATGCCGTGTGGCTCCTTCACCGGGGTGGGGACACCCTCGGGATGCCAGCTCCTCCACCCTCGACACTCAAGACTGGGAGCCATCCTGTCTCCCACAGGTGTACATGTTTAAATATGACTCCACCCATGGCCAGTACAAGGGGAACGTGGAATTCAGGAATGGACAGCTGGTCGTAGACAACCAGGAGATCAACGTCTTCCAGTGGTAAGGGAAGCTGTGCGATGCATGCCTGCAGCAGATTAACGCAGGAGCTGTAGAAATGACCAGATGAGATTCCAGCCCCTTGTGTGGGGCCCGGAACCCCCCAAATTGTGTGTGCACGTGCCTCTGGGTACTGGGCTCGAGGGGTCTGAGAAGTCCCTGGCCCCTAAAATGGTGTAAAAACACTAGTCTAGAAAGGTGACCCACTCTTTTTATTAGCACACATTTACATGTTTTCTCACAGGCAGAGCAACTCAATGTTTAACACTCAACTTCTGATTCTCCTTCAACCCCCAAACCTACTCATCTCCCTTCCCAGGAAATGGCATCACCACCTAGCCAACCGCTTCCACTTGGTTCCTACAGAGCAGCCACAGAGGCCTTTTAAAAACATCACCTGGACGCGGTGACTCCCCTACTTAAATCTTCCAATGGCTTCCCATTCCCCCATGAATAAAATCCCAGCTCCTGATGGGGCCCCCAGGACTATTAGCTCCCCCCTGCCTTTCCATGTCATCCCAGCCAAGCCGGCCATCCACCTCTTGGGACCCTAAACGAGTATCTCTTACACCTGGGCAATGCTGACTCCTTAGTACCCATTTCACGTGGTTCACACTGACATCACTACCCTTCCTGCCACTGAAAGATATGTTTAGAATCTGTAAATCAAAAGCAGTAATGTTAGATATTTAATATGCTTTCAAATATAAACACTTTCAAGATAACAAAAAATTTAAAAATTTATAAAGGGAAACCGCAACCGTACTTTATCTTTCTTTTTTTTCTTTTTTTTTTTTTTTTTAATTTTTTTTCAACGTTTTTTATTTTTTATTTTTGGGACAGAGAAAGACAGAGCATGAACAGGGGAGGGGCAGAGAGAGAGGGAGACACAGAATCGGAAACAGGCTCCAGGCTCCGAGCCATCAGCCCAGAGCCTGACGCGGGGCTCGAACTCACAGACCGCGAGATCATGACCTGGCTGAAGTCGGACGCTTAACCGACTGCGCCACCCAGGCGCCCCCGTACTTTATCTTTCTAATGTAAATTAGCAGCCACAACTGGCCCTGCTGCCGCTTGAGACAGCCGCAGCCACTCCCAGCACCTCGGTGTCTATGCGCGTGGGGCAGGAGGGCTGGTGACGAGGCACTCAGGGCTGGGTGCGAGCAGGATGAGCAGGACGGCGGGTGGAGGCGGGACTGGAGAGCCCCTGAGTATAAGCTGCCTGAGCCAAGTTTGGAATCTTAACCCCTAACACAATTCCGGCACAGCAGTCACTGCTCAGACATCCCGTGTCCTTTCCTTGCTCAGCCTGGCGCTCCTGCCACCTGGGGCACTCTCCCTGCCTTCCCCATCCCGTCTGTCCCCTCAGTGTGCGCCCAGCACTCAGGTGCTGCCTTCCTTGGTGACTCCAGCAGCTCTTCCCTGTCCGCCCGCTTTTGTCACTGCACCGTGGATGTTCTTCGGGCACTCGGCACCAGCCATGTGGTTTGTGTGTTTTACCCTCGCTTCACCCCTTCCTAGCTGGGTGACCTTGGGCAAGAGACTGAAATGTCCTAGCCTGTTTCCTACGGTATCTGCTGGGGATGATGATCATACCCACCACAGCAGTAGTGGGGAGTACGACCGAAGTTAACAGGTGTGGGGGGACATTGGGAAGGGTGTTTTCCCACAAAGCCACAGTCGTCTCGCAGGGAGGGCCCTCTTGCTTTGTGTCGCCATTACGGCTTTGGCACCGCAGACGCAGGCCCTAGCCCTGGGTAGACTCTACTTCCTTGAAGAAAGAATGGAATCCTCAAAACAGCCCTCTGGAGAGGAGGGCAGGGCCCGTGACAGCCTAGAAAAGGAGCTGGGGTCTCCTCCGATGCCAATTCAGCAACGGCAGAGGAATACGAAGTGCTCCCCTCTCCACCGCAACTTGGAAGGCAGGAAAAACGGAGCAGCAGAGAAGAGCTAGTTGGGCCAGATGATGAAAAGTGCACCCTGACAGAACAGACGACCGGAGAGAACCATGTGTGGCGGTCCAGGGAGATGGGAAGCAGCTTGTTCGTTCACTTGTTCCATTCTCACAGTGCATCCAGGGCCAGGCCGCCTGCCCTCTCAGCCGGCTCTGCCTGCTACTCTCCTCCCCTCTGCCCAGGTGCCGGCTCCTCTGAAAAATGCCAGTAACAGTGCCTACTCCTCAGGTCACCAGGGTCAAAGGAGTTCAATAAGGTAGAGCACTCAGAACACGGGTACGTGGCAGGCGTGTATAATGGTTAACAAAAAAACCCCAACACTGAAACCCTCTGCAGGGTGCAGGCTCAGTGGCACAGAGTGGTCTAGAAGACAAAACAGATGCTGACAAATAACCACAGAAGAAAATATCACTGTTGTGATAAACCCCGTGGAGAGAAAAAACCAGTATGCGGTTTATTCACTTATCGCTTGTTGGCTAAAGCCAAGTAGAAGACAGCAAACGCTAGGTGTCTGATGTTTCAAATACAAACATTGGCTATCAAGTGGAAATGTGAGCTTCTCAAACAGCAAACAGAATCTCCTTTACTTTCTAATGTAAACCACTAGTCACTGCAGGCCCCAGGGCCACCTCGGGCTTCAGTTCTCCCCTGGGATCCGTTCTCAGGGATGTAGAGTGTCTTCAGAGACTTGCCCAGCCTCTCGCACCGGGCTCTCGGTGGAGGACAAGGGACTAGGAGGGCTGTGGGGAGGTTACCAGGGCTGGGGACCGGAAGCGGCGGGGCAGGCCTCACCTTGCCGGGGCCCACGTTTTGGGCAGCATATGTAGAATGGGCCTGACCTGGCTGGGAGCAGTCAGGGATGGCCCCCCTAGGCGCGTTGAGGTTTAAGTCAGGAAGGTGGCAGCTTGGACCCAGGCATAGCAGGCGGGGTAGAGTCAAGAAAAGAGGCCCGCAAGGCGGGGTTAGTGATGAAAGGCAAAACCAGCAGGATCAAATCCACTGGGATAGCTAGGGATGGGGTGGGGGGAAAAGACAGTTGCAGGCCAGGCAGGAAGGTGTCTGGTCAGCCTTTTGAACAGTGCAGGCCATGACTGTGAAGGCAAGGCCATGCAGCAAAAGACTGACTCCAGCGCTGCCACCCTCCACAGCAAGCAGCCCAGAGATATCCCCTGGAAGTCTGTTGGGAGCCCCTTTGTGGTGGAGTCCACGGGTGTGTACCTGTCGTTAGAGGAAACTTCGGTAAGTGGGGGACAGGTGCCTGGGGCTGGCTGGGTGGGTGTGGGGGGGTGACATTTGAAGCACCTCCTGACATCTGTGTTCCTTCTCTAGAACCACATTGAGGCAGGTGCCGCGCGTGTGGTAATCTGCGCACCGTCACCAGACGCGCCCATGTTTGTCATGGGGGTAAACGAGACGAACTATAGCCCTGGCTCCATGAAAATTGTCAGGTAACGGGCAGCAACATTCTGAAGCGTGTGGGTGGCACCCAGAGGACGTGCCAGCCTCACCCTCTTCACCCCTACTCCCAATAGCCCCCTGGTGCTTTCACATCTCCCTTCCCGAAGCCTTAACAACCTTCACATTAACATTACCCTGAGACTGTTAGAACAGCACGGCTCCTGGGGAACATGCTTGGGGAGCTTCTCCGGCCACACTTGTGGTGCCTCCTTCAGCCTGAAGGCACCCCCAGTGATCTCTCTCATCCCCATCCTGACTTTCACAAAACCAGGCCTGTGTGCATAAACTGAGAGGTGAGGGGGGTAGTGCTGGCTCTGGGCCTCACCTCACGGTGCCCTTGCACACCTGGGCCGTTTCAGCAATGCATCCTGCACCACCAACTGCCTGGCCCCCCTTGCCAAGGTCATCCATGAGCGATTTGGGATCGTGGAAGGGCTGATGGTGAGTTGGAGAGGAGCTGGAGCAGGAGGGATGGCAGGGAAACTCTACACCTTCCTCCCAGGACTTGCTTAGCGTGTGGTGGTAAAAGGGAGAGACTTGTTTCGGGAGGAGGAGCCAGGTGGTAAAGTCTCTTAAACACTGTGCAACTTGCAGACAAGGCTGGACCCTGGCCTGCACGTGGCCCTCCTGTGGTCTCTGGTGGTGGCCACACCAGTCTCCACACCTGGGTTAGAACCTCCGGCCTGGGAAAAAGAGGCATGGGAGTTTAGGAGAAGGCCTCAACAACTCAGCCCTCTTCCTCTCCCAAGACCACAGTTCATTCCTACACTGCCACCCAGAAGACAGTGGACGGGCCATCAAAGAAGGCCTGGAGAGATGGACGGGGTGCCCACCAGAACATCATCCCAGCCTCCACAGGGGCTGCCAAGGCCGTGGGCAAAGTCATCCCATCCCTCAGCGGGTATGAGGGCAGAAAGTTACAACCAGGGTCAGGGGGTGCACCCAGGAGGACTGGACTGGCCCCCAATCTTTGAGGTGTCCACTGAGGGGAAAGCAGAGACAACGAGGGATGGACAGAAAAGTCCCTGGGTTCTGACTCCCACCCCTAATGTGGGATTCTCCAGGAAGCTGACGGGAATGGCGTTCCGGGTGCCAACCCCTGATGTATCTGTTGTGGACCTGACCTGCCGCCTGGCCCAGCCTACCTCATACAAGGCCATCAAAGATGCCATAAAAGCAGCAGCCAAGGGGCCCATGGCTGGCATCCTTGCCTACACCGAGGATGAGGTAGGGGCTGAGGAGGGCGACCCTGGGAGGAGCCCTCTGAGGAGGAAATGTGATTGTCCACTTGCCAAAGAGCTGCTCACAATGTATCAAGATAGGGACTGCAGGGCTGGGAAGGTCTGCTGTCCCAGCCTCAGGGTCTTTGCACTTGCTATTCCTGTGGTCTGGATAGCTCTTCTTCCAGGTGGCCACATAGTCTGCCCTCACCTCCGAGTCTCTACGTCAATTTCTGTCCTCAATAAGATAATCTCTTTCTGGCCCTTTCCCTTACCTGAAATTTCATTTCATAGTCACTATTGGCACTGCTAGCACGTGCACAAGAAAGCACGGACTTTGGGACTATCTTTTTACCTCCATGGGCCCAGCCATCTTCCCGGGAACTGGCACACAGCAGGTGCTCGATACATGCTTAGTGAACAAGACAATGGCTCCCATTTTTCAACGCTTACTTGGGACAGGCCATGGCCCGGTGGCCTCCCTGTGAAGAAAGGATGTCACCATCCCTTTGCTCCCATCATGCCATCTCTGTACACCCACCTTTGGTGCTGCCTCTGTGCTTTAGTTCCTATAGGTCCACTCTCACACAGCCACCGGGATCTCGTTTTAAGCAAATCAGATCACATCCCCCCAACTGCTGAACACCTTCCTCTGTGGCCTTAACACCACACAAGGCCCAAGGCCTCAGGGCCTCTGTGTTGTAGCTCCTTCCACCTCAGGCACTGCTGAGGGCCTGAGTTGACCAGATGCTCCTAGACATCCAGACCCAGCCTGACCACCTCCCCTCAGAGAGGGCCTGCGTGCCGGCCCGTTCTGAGTGCCCGCATCGTTACCAGGAAGTCATGTTTACTGGTGCAGCATGAGGGTGTTCGCCTTCTTAGTCCTTTGGCCACCCCCAGCAGGCAAAGCCCCGGTATGCCTTCCTCATACCATCCCCAGAACCCGGACACAGCAGGGCTCCACCAGATATTGCAAACGAATGGATGGCCAATGTGCCTAAGAGTCGGAGCCTGGGCTCCTGGAGGTCCTTGCTCGGCGACCCACACTTTATCTTGAAATTCGAACGCCCAGGTTGTCTCCACGGACTTTGTGAGCAATACCCACTCGTCCATCTTCGATGCCAACGCCGGCATCGCGCTCAACGACAATTTCGTGAAACTCATTTCCTGGTGAGGGGGAAGGAGTCCGAGAGATTGGGGGCGGGGGGAGAGCGGGAGTGGTCGAGAGGAATCCCCTGACCCGCCTCCTCCCTCCCCAGGTACGACAACGAATACGGCTACAGTCACCGGGTGGTGGACCTGCTCCTCTACATGTTCAGCCGAGACGGGTGAAGCAAGACGACCCCTCTTCTGTTCCCCTGGGCTCCGGGGCCGGAACCCGTACCTCCCGTTGCCGCCTCCCCCGAAGAAGGAAGACGCCCAGTTGTGAAATAAAAACGCAGAGTGCTCACTGTCGCGCCCGTGTCTCTGCGCCGGTCACTACGGGGTCACGGCGCGCCCCGCACTCAAACGCGCTCCGCCGGTGCCCGCGGTGGGGGACCACACCTCGCCGCCCCACCTGGCTCCGCTCCGGCGCACTGGGGCCGCGCAGGCTCCCGGCGCCGGCCGCGGGCCGTGACGTCAGCGCGCCGGCGCCGGCCCGGCCTCGCTCCCAGAAGGCCGCGCGGGTCGCGGCGGAGGCAGGTGGGCGCCAGCCCCGCGCTCGGGCGCCAGGCCGGCCGAGGAAGAGACCCGCGCCCCGCGGGCCCCGGCGGCCGGCGCCATGACCCTGTTCCACTTTGGGAACTGCTTCGCCCTGGCCTACTTCCCCTACTTCATCACGTACAAGTGCAGCGGCCTGTGAGTGCGGGGCAGCCGCGGGCGGGAGGGCGGGGGCCCGGGCCGAGCCTGACCGCCCGCTCCTGCAGGTCCGAGTACAACGCCTTCTGGAAGTGCGTGCAGGCTGGGGTCACCTACCTATTCGTGCAGCTGTGCAAGGTGAGGGCCCCCGGGGCCCCCTGAGAATACCCTGGAAAAAATGGGCTCTGGAAGGGGCGGAACTTGGGGCGAGGTCTCCAAACAACTTTTGTATAGCAGTTTAGTAAAATTGAGAAAACTCAGTTGTGTGGTGGAGTGTTTCGTACTTGCAGGAGCCGCGAACTAACCCCAAGGTCCACACAGTGCTGCTGACACTGCCGGGGTAGCTATAGCTAGCTCCGGCACCTCCTTGCCTAACCCGATCCCCTGTGACCACCACGGAACCCAAACTTCAGACCCCTACCCCCTTGTCTCCCCTGATCCTGTCATCTTGCCCGCCTCTTGCTCCCTTTCCACAAGGGTCCCTGAACCCCCAGAGCTCTACCCTCCACACCCACGCTAATTTCCTGCATATCCCACTTGGGTTATTCCCCTCACCTTGCAGTGATCTTTCTGTTTTCTCAGATGCTGTTCCTGGCCACTTTTTTTCCCACCTGGGAAGGCGGCATCTATGACTTCATTGGGGTGAGTGGGACAAGGGAGGGGGCAGGAGTGTAGGAGTGGGGCCCCCTGGCACCTGTGCTCACTCAAGCCTCAACCTGACCCACAGGAGTTCATGAAGGCCAGCGTGGATGTGGCAGACCTGATAGGCCTAAACCTTGTCATGTCCCGGAATGCAGGCAAGGGGGAGTACAAGATCATGGTTGCTGCCCTGGGCTGGGCCACCGCCGAGCTCATTATGTCCCGGTGTGTGCAGCAGCCTGGAGCCCAGATTCCTGAGAAAGGATACCTGGGTTCTAAGGAGGTGCTGGAGGGTGGGGGCTCAGACTCTGGGTGCTGAGGGTGCTGGAGAATCCCTCCCTTTGCCTTCCTCAGCTGCATCCCCCTCTGGGTTGGAGCCCGGGGCATTGAGTTTGACTGGAAGTACATCCAGATGAGCATCGACTCCAACATCAGTCTGGTACGGAGTCCTGTTCTCCCACACACCTTTTTGCTGGTGGCTGTACTCTTCCCAAAACCTGGTCCTGACTTCCCACCTCCCTGCAGGTCCATTACATCGTTGCATCTGCCCAGGTCTGGATGATAACACGCTACGACCTATACCACACTTTTCGGCCAGCAGTCCTCCTACTGATGTTCCTTAGCGTCTACAAGGCCTTTGTCATGGAGTGAGCTGGGTGGGGTTTGATGTTGGGTCCAAATGGGGGTGGGTTATCTATTCTCCTTTCCTCATTGTGATGTTTCCTTACAGGACCTTCGTCCACCTTTGTTCCCTGGGCAGCTGGACAGCACTGCTGGCCCGAGCAGTGGTGACAGGGCTGCTGGCCCTCAGCACCCTCGCCCTCTATGTCGCTGTTGTCAACGTGCACTCCTAGGCTTGATGTCTCAGACATTCACATACCCTTTCCCTGCCTCCAGGTTTCTGTGAAGTAAACAGTATTTGGAAAGTTGTTTCTGCCTCCATCTTTCTCTCTCGCTCTCTCTCTTTGAAACTATCTACCAATACCATATTCACTGGGTTCTAGAGGCCCTTGTTCTGGCTTTGAAGCCAGGTAGGCTAGGAAACTGGCCAACGCTGGTTTGTCCTGTGTTCTGCAGCAGTTCCCGGCTCTTCCTTTTTCCAGGATAGACTGGGGGCTTGGAATAGATAATCTTTGAGCAGTGGCAGGGAACAGGTGATAGAAGGGAGCTAGAATTGAAGAATATATTTCTCAGAGGCTTTTCCTCACAGCCTGGGCCCTTCCCTGGCTGCTTACCTCCTAGACTCTCAGCCCTAATCTCCCCTTCCAATCCACCCTTCATATGGAGGCAAAGGGGATGTATCTGAAATCCCAGTTTTATTAGTGCATCCTCCTTGCTTACAACCTTCTGGGATTCCCCATTGCATACTGAACAGTCCAACCACCTGAATTCTGGGTTTGGCCCTTGGGTGGCAGACTTTTATGAGCTCTGAGGTGCTTTGGTTCAGTTCTGTAGCCCTCAGATCAAATCCTGGCTGGAGTCTTCTTAGTATGGAGTACAGAGACCACTGCAGCCAACTAGCACAGCAGCTGAGCCCAACTTGGGCATCGTCCTGGATGCTGCCCTCCCTACCTCTGGTTTCACAAATTCTTTGGGAACTTCTCAGGTGTAGTCGGAGACCAGCCTCATTATTCAGAGGGCAGAGAAGAAAGAGGCAGCCACTCCAGTTGGTCGGTGGCAAGTTTAATAACAGAACTTAAACATACAAGGCTTATCTGGTGGCTGCAGGATGACTGGATCTCTGCACCCACCTGCCAAATCCCAAAAGTTTATATATAGAGGTTTTAACTGGATTCAGTCACATATTATCTAAAACCACATCAGTGTCAAGGTTATATCCTTGGGGTAGCATGTGGGGTGGGGTGGTGGAAGAGAATGCACATTTCAAGGACTGTGGGGGGTGAGAAGACTCCCAGCTCACAGGTCAACCGGTCAAGTTCACGTGCTCTCCATTTCCCCCAGCACCACCCCAGGCCTTCCCTGTTCTAGTGGCCAGCCGCCTGCCCCGTTCCCTCCCCATCCCAGAGGGGATGTGTCAGAAGCAAGGCTTTAATGTCATGTTTGTGTTCCACCTTGATGCAAATCCTGCCCGCCCAGGAAGGTGCTCCTCAGCGCTGGTATTCCCACAGGGATCTCCCAAGGCCTAGGATAGGGTAAGTGCCCCCTAGGCAGTCTCTTCCCTCCAGGCTGTCAAGGTCCTGCCATAATGTTGCTTAACCCTGGGCTTAGGAAAGCACTAAGCACAGCTGTGCTAGGAGTCTTGATGTGTTCAGAGGGAGCATTTACCCTCAGGTGGGGAAACCACCACCTAGCCCTGCCACCTCTTCATTGTCCCTAGTCTAGACTGTCCACAGGTGTCTTGGAGGGGTGGGGAGTGACTGATTGGTCACAGAGTATATGGGCACTCCTAGCCCAGCTGGGTAGATCTTGGACAGCATCTCTCTCCCACACCTCCATCCCATGCCCCACCTAGCCTTTGACATGTATGGGGACGAGTGAAAGTTGCAGAAATGACTATTCAACAACTATTTGCTGAGCAGAGACTCTGATCCAGGGCCACTGTAGGTGGCCAACTATCTGTGGATAATCCCAGCTTTTATGGGGCTCGGGGAGACCAGAACGGTTGGGCTGAAATGGAGGGAGCACAGGCTAGATCAGGGCGGTGCTGGGGGGCCCAACCTGGGGGACAGGATGGGTTCCCTGGAAGAGAGATGTGAGCTGAGAACTGAAGGATGAGCGAATGGGGCGAGGGGAAGAAAGCAGGTGGCAAAGCCTGTGCAAAGGCCTTGAGGTCAGAGAGCAGGCCTGGCTTTCCAGTGAAACGAGAATTGATTGGAATAAGATCCAGGCGGCTTGTGAGGCTGGAAGCCAGCAGGGACAGGGAGGAACCATGGAGAATTCTAGGCCAGGGAAGGGCAGGGAGTCCAGGGCTCACTGATGGGACGTGTTTGTAGGATCGCTGGGCCATGTGGAGTGGGAGAACCAGAGACAGATGTGGAAGCCACTGCAGATAGAACAGGCCATGGGGGCAGCGGAGTGGGGGCTGTGGTGAAGAGGAGAAGCCTGGGGTCCTGCCAGAGAGACTCCTACTAAAGAACCAGGAAGAGAGGTGAGGAAGGGGACGGGGTGGAGGGGCGGATGTCAAGGCAGTGTCGAGCAGTTGGAGAGTGAACTTTTCAGGGGAGAGGCATGTGAGGACGGGACCTGTGACTTTAGCCTCCAGAGTCAGTCCCACTGCAGCAGCAGAGGAGTGAGCAAGTGGAACCGGAGTGGAGACCCCTGTGAAGGGAGAGGCGGCTGTGGAACGGTGCTGCTTGAGGTGGAAAAGATGTTGACACATTCTGTCAAGGTGCCGAGGGGAGAACGAGAATGGAGGCTGAGGAGAGAGACCAGAGGTGGTGTCTAGGCTAGCGGAGGGGCAAAGGCATCACTCCTGAGGGTGCCTGTCTGTGGTCATGTCCAGCTCGCCTGTAAATGCTGTCACTCTAGACAAAGGAATGGGAATTCATTTCCCCCAGGAATGTTTAGTGACTACCTACTACACACTAGGCTGTGTCCTAGGAACTGGAGATACAGACCTGAACAAATAAATAGCTGCTGAGTTATAGGCTTGTGGGAGGTCAAAGGGGATCATGAAAAACACTTAGGACAGTGCCCAGCACAAAATAAAAGCATAGTCAATGTGAGCTGGTTTATTACTATCACGCAGCACAAGTGTGTTGGAAGAAGAGCCCCAGGCAGCCCTCTTGCCAGCCTGGCGTGCTAAGGACGGCCCCACTTCACAGGAGCCGCAAGCTCCCACTCCCTCCTGAAGCCCCCACCCCCTCAGAGGACTGGGCCCAAGGACTGCTCTGCCACGGGGGGGAAGCTCTCCGCGGATGGGGAAGGGGAGTGGGGATGTCCCGCAAAGTTGGGGTGCCGTGGGCTGCAGGAGCAGACACAGGTGGTGCTAGGGCTCTTGATTGCTTGATGTTCCGGTGGCTGCCCAAAGGGTCCCGTGCCCCCCACCTCTGCTGTGGGGGATGCGAGGATGGCTTGAAGGCCACGGTCCCTCTAATAGTAGAGCTCCTGATCCCACCAGCCTGGGAGAGAGAGAAAGGAAAACAGGGAGGTGCTCAGAGGTATGGATCAGTGGAGGTTTGATACGGAGGGTCAAGCTTTGCTCAGTGGCGGTATCGTAGCCAGTAAGGTTTATCCAAGGCGTGATTATTGCTGATTGATACGGAGGGTCAAGGGTTTGGAGGTCAAAGATCAGAGCAGCTGTTGTGAGAATGTTCCAGCCCCCCACCCCCTGGCCCCCAGTCTCCACACTCACTCCCTGGGCAACAGCGAACTCCAAGTTTCCGGATCTCATCATAGACGAAGATGAGGAGGCCAAAGGGCATGGGGACCAGCCACCACTGGTACCTGAAGGCACAGGCGGGATGGCGAGGTGAGGGCTACCCTCAAGTCTGTGTCCCTGTGCCCATCACTCCACTCACAGCTCACAGCCCCTCACCGAATGGGCATGAAGTTGAAGATGTTGGGCATTCCGGGGCAGTAGCACAGGAAGCAGCCGATGCAGACCTGGAACACGATGGCAATCACCAGGATCCTGTTCCTGCGGGTGGGCGGGAGGGGACGGGCTCAGAATGGCAGGTTCAGAACAAAGGCCATGGGGAGCTGGGGACCAGACGGAAAGCAGGGCACTGCAGGGTCAAAGGACGTCAGCTGGAGATGTTCCAACAGTGGACGCTGGCCCTGTCCCATCTCCCCTTTGGCTGAGGAAAGCAGAGGGGCCGGGTGAGAGGCAGGTGGTGGGAGCCAACTATAGATAAGGAATAGTAGCACCTGCGCAATTTCCGCACATGCGCAAATTGGTGCTGGCGTCTGCTGGCTGCAGTGAGCCCTAGTCAGGATCTGGTGGGAGCTGGAGCCAGGGCTCGGAGGGTAGGGCGGGGCAGGGGCGCGGCCGGCCGGGGACACCTGAAGAAGCCCTGCTGGAAGGCAGAGAGGCGGCGTGTCTTGCGGATGAGGACATCAGCGATCTGGCACATCTCGATGCTGATGAAGAACACGGTGTAGCAGGTGTACTGCTGGTACAGGCGCTGCCCGAACGTCTGTGGGCCAGAGGGGAGCAAAAGCATCCTGAGCCCAGATGGAGAGGCTCTGCAGTCAGCCAGGCAGTCAGGGCCTGGGACCGTGAACCCCTGACTGCTCTTTCCCTTACGTCAGAGGCTGGAGCGGGGGAGAGGACGGATCCCGATCTGCCAGGTTTGCAGGACCAAAGAATGTGGGGCCTAGACATCTTGGTCTCGCAAGCCTGGATGGCAACACCTGGGCACGCGGTAGGTCAGGCAATTGCTTTCATGATGGAAGGAGGGATGTAGAACCTTCCGGACACCCACAAGAAGGCCCCTGGGAAAAGGGAATCGGGCTCCTAGGGCAGAATTTGCAACGTCCGGTGACTCCAGTGCCCAGGCAGATGGCAAAAATGAGTGAAGTAGGCCAGAAGAGCCTATGGGGAAGAGAGCACGTGCCCCGTTTAAAAGGGGCAACCACTCTTCAGACCATTTCTTCAGTGTAACTATTCATAATACCAGCTAATTGTGTCAGGAACGCTAACTCTGCTTCAGGTACCACGCGTCTCACATGTATATCTCACTTAATCCCCCCCGGTAAGCGTAGGAGGGAGACTGGTGGTGCTCACACTTCAGCATTTCTGAATCCTCAGAAAGGCTGGTTATGACAGCCTTCCAGGCCTGGGGTGTGGACTGAGAATTTGCATTTCAGACAAGCTCCCAGGGGATGCTGTCGGCCTGAGGACCACGCTGTGAAGTCCCTGAAGTAGATATTAGTATTATCTCCACTTACAGATGGGAAGACTGAGGCACAGAGAGGCAAAGCAACTTGCCCCGTGTCACACAGCATGTGAGGAATTGTGGCAAACCATGAATCCAGGCAGTCTGGTTCCAAGGTCTGCATTCTTAACCGTGATGGCAAATGTTTAAGGGGAATATCCTGACCTCTAACACCGCAGGGCACACTAAACACACCTGCTAACCGAATCGAGCCTCTCCGGGCTCCAAACCTTCATTAAAGCCCGCCACACGTGCAAACACTCTGTGTACGTGATACTGCAGTGACAATAACAGAATAGGGGCCCGGCTCCACACCAGAGATGACGTGCTACTGGAGGGCAGGGAGGGGACATCTGCAGCTGTGACCATCAGCGGCAGGAGTTTGGAGCTCAAGACAGTGGTGGGAAAGGACCCAGAACTGGCAGAGAGTCTGGGATGCTCTGCCTGAGCTCAATCACACGTGGAGGATTGAGTGTGGGCCCACCCACAAGGTAGGTGGCACCGGAAATGAAGGCGACATGGGATGGGGTGGGGCGAGGGCTCACCCACTCCTGGCCATAGCTGTCCTGCAGATCCTGTAGGTGGTGATTCTCCCAGTATGGCCGCAGCCCCACACACAGCAATGGGAACCAGCCCTCCTGGGCCATGGCCGTAAAGTAGTCAGTGAAGCCGGCAAATGATTGGATGGCACCTGGGGGAGATGCAAAGAGACACAGGGAGACAGGGATGAGACACAGACAGAGACATGGAGAGAGACAAGGACGTTGAAAGGTAGGGACACAGAGAGGAACAGAGACACAAACACAGGGACACAGACAGTGACAGACATGGAGAGACACAAAGACAAGGATCCCAAGAGAGATCAATAGGGACATAAGAGACGAGGCACAGAGAGAGACAGAGACACACACCCAGAGACAGGGTCATGTAGAGCAGGGCCAGAGACAGAGAAGGGACACAGGGAGGGATCACGGCAGACACAGACTCAGAGAACAACAGAGACCCAGGATCGAATCCAGACCCCAGGATCTAGAACAAGCCAGAGCCCCAGCTAGAGACTCCAAGGCAGGTGGGCAGCCCCGCAGGGAGCCCCGGGCTCCCTGGCCCCACAGGCGCTCACCGATCTGGAAGTAGGAGTAGGCAGCCAGGGGCTCGTTGACCAATCTGTCGCGCTTTGGGTTCCGGGGACGCAGATGCATGATGTCACTCTCTGCCTTCTCATATGCCAGAGACACAGATGGGAACTGGCCAGGAGCAGAGGGAACTGGGGTTAAGGGTTGGCCTGAGCCCCTGTCCCCTACCTGTTAGGGTCCCCCTCCACCCCACCTCCTGCCAGCGGACAGAGATAGGACTGAGGTTACGAGGCAGGTGACCACACAGGCAGACCTGCCTAGACAGCACGGATCAGCCAGTCCATCCAACAGAGCAATGTTTGGTCCATCCCTCCAACAAAGGTGTGTTGTCTTGTCCGGTCCACATCCGTGCCACATCTGACCTGATATCCACCTCCATCAGAACATCTGGATTTACCTCCACTATTGCATGTTCTTGTTCACTCTCTCTCTCCCTCCCCCACCTTCTCTCTCCCTCTCTCTCTCCCCCTTACTGTTTCTTTGTCCCTGTCTCTGGTCTCTTTCTCTGTGACTGTCTCTGCTTTTGTATCCCTGTGTTCCTATCTCTCCTTGTCACTATCTCTGCATCTCTTCTGTCTCTGTGTCCCTGTGTCCTCCTCCCTATCCCCCACGCCATCTGTCCATCACTGCAGAATGGCAGCAGAGTATACTGATCAAGAGCAGAGTCCCTGGGGCACCTGACTACCTGGGCTCGAATCCCAGTGTGCCACTTATTAGCTGTGTGACCTGGGACAAACCACTCGACCTGTCTATGCCTCAGTTAGCTCATCGGTAAAATGGGGATAATAAATAAAGCCCATCCCACTGAGCGTTTGTGAGGACAAAATTAATTAACGCGTGTCTGGCCCAAAGAAGGCACTTAGGCAAGTGCTGTTGAATAAATAAGTCAACGTGGCCATGCATCTGGCTGCATACATCCCTGTATCTGTGGTTCTTTTTCTGTCTGTCTGCCTTGGGGCCTGACAGTGTTTATCTGTCAAGGCTGTTGAAGGGTGTCTGTCTGTGATCCAACTTTCACCAGATATGTGTGTTAACGTCTGAGTCCACGTGTCTATGCCTGAGTGCCCACCTGTGTGTCCACGTCTGTAGTTCTGTCTGGGACTACCTATCTGCCTGCCTGCATATCCGCATCTGCCTGTCTTTGTACACACGTCTGTATCGTTGTGTCCAAGAGTGTCTGTCCGTGGGCACTGCACGGGTGGGAGCGTTGGGGCTGTAGACTCACGATGTCAGTGCAGAGTTCTATGAAGAGGATAGTGATGCAGCCGAGGGGCAGGGGCACACTGACAGTAATGTAAATGAGGTACGGCGTCAGCTCTGGAATGTTCTTGGTCAATGTGTAGGCGATGGACTTTTTCAGGTTATCAAAGATCAGCCGGCCTGTGGGGTTACAGAAGACATCTCAGACTCCTCGCTGCCCAGTTCCTCCTGTGCCCACACTGCCTCCCCCAGTCTCCAGCCCAGCTCGGACCCTGCTCCACGCCCGTCACAATGGAGGCAAAGTTGTCATCCAGCAGGATCATGTCAGCCGCATTTTTGGCAGCATCCGAGCCAGCAATGCCCATGGCCACGCCGATGTCTGCCTTCTTCAGGGCTGGGGAGTCGTTCACGCCATCCCCTGTCACAGCCACGATTGCGCCCTGCAGGGAGTGGGTGCGGGTAAGGGGTGGTCAGTGAGAGGCCAACCCAGGGCCAGCCCAGCCCATGGGCCGCCTTCCTCGGCAGAGTCGTACCAGTCGCTGGCAGCTCTCCACAATCACCAGCTTCTGCTGGGGACTGGTGCGAGCAAACACCATCTCGGGGTGAGTACGCAGTGCCTCCACCAGCTCAGACGGGTCCATGTCCTTCAGCTGCATGCCATTGATGACGCAGGCACGGGCATCCCTGGGAAGGAGGTAGGAAGGCATCACCAGGGCCTCAGTCTGCCTGGGGTGTGGAGAGAACCATGGGGGGTGGGCAGAAGGGGCTTACTTCTTATTAACTTGGTCCAGAGGCACGCGGAGGCGGGCAGCGATGTCCTCCACTGTCTCGCTGCCTTCTGAAATGATACCCACACTGGCTGCAATGGCCTTGGCTGTGATGGGGTGGTCACCTGTCACCATGATCACCTGTTGGGGAGGGGACCATCAGACCCTTGTTGCCTTCAGATCAGCCCACTCTCCTCATCCTCCCTGGTGGACATCTACTGATACACTCATTCACTTATTCAACCAGTCGTGACCACCTGCTGTGTGCCTGGAAAATGTCAGGGACAAAGCAGACAGACAAAAATCTCTGTTCTTGTGGAGTTGGCACTCTAGTGTGGGAGACAGAAAATAAACAAAGTAAAGGAATGAATGATACAGCATATTAGGAGAGGGGAAAAATTAACCTGGGTAAAGGGAATGGCAAATGTTGGATGGAAAAAGTGGTGTCAATTTTAAGTGTGTCCAGGGAAAGCCTCATTGAGAAAGTGACATCTGAGCAGAGGTCTGAAAGGGGTGAGAGAATTGGCCACATGTAAAACTGAGGGAAGAGTGTTCGTGACAGCAGGAACAGGCAATGCAAAGACCCTGGGGTGCGAACATGCCTGAACTGTTGGAGGAGTAGAGGGAAGACCAGCATGACTGGAAAGCAATAAACAAAGAAGTGAGGCAGGGGGGTGGCTAAGCAATAAGCTTAGAAAGGTAACAGGGCCAAGCTCTTCTAGGGACTGGGTCTTAGAGACCATGAGAAGGACATGGCTGTCGCTTGCTCAGTCTTGGCTCCCCAACTCTTGATTTGTCTTTCAGGAACCATCCCCCACCCCCAGAGTTGAAGTGAGGTCTCTAGCCAAGAATGGGCAAGTAACCCCAGACCTAGCCAACCGAGGCATCCCACCCCTAGCCACAGTGACTGGTTCAGGGAGGAACATGTGACCCAATCCGGGACAACAGCAAAAGAGGCACTCTTTTTCTGTGGGGTGGCTAAACAGGTGGGATGTCGGTTGGAGCTGCTGGGGGGTGGTCATCTTTGTCGACCAAAATGCAGGGACTGCTTGAGAATAAAGCCATCAGAGAGAGAAGTAGAACCAAGACATGGAGAAAGGCAAATTCCTAATGACACTGAACTCCTAGATCCAGCTATACCTGAAGCTTCATTCCCCAGAACTTTTCAGTTTCATGAATCAATATATTCTTTTTTTGGTTCAAACCACTTTCAGGTAGTTCTCTGTCACAGGGTTTGTCACCCCCAAATACTGCTAACTTCTGTTCTCACCCCTGCCTGCTCCCCTTCCTGGTTGCATACCCGGATGCCTGCTGTGCGGCACTTGAGCACAGCATCAGGGACGGTGGCCCGGGGAGGATCTATCATGGATACAAGTCCCGCAAAGCACAGGCCACTAGTTGGAAAGTTCATGGCCTCCACATCGAAGGCGTAGCCGGGAGGGTAGTCCTTCTCACTCAGGTAGAGCTGGCAGAATCCTGACCAGAAAACAGGGGAGTCAGAGAGGGGTCCAGGAAGCCCTTCTCTAGCAAAGCCAGGTGATGAGTAAAATAACAAGGCCCCTTGTACCAAGCACCTACAGATGCCTGACCATCATCAGATGGCTGAATACTTCATTCACATGATGTGAGTCTATTATTACAACCAACCTGTGAGACTGTTAGCATGCTTATGTTGCAGATAAGGAAACTGAGGCCTAGAGAGGGGCATTTCTTGCCAGCGGTCCCACACAAGTAAGATAAACGATCCAGGATTGAACCACAGGTTTGTGTCTTCCAGGGTTGAGGCAGGGGTTAGGGAAATTTAGGAATCGGGACAAAATGTTGAGGGAGATCAGAGGTCAGGACAAGGATTGGGGAGTCTTGAGTTGAGGCAAGGATTGGAGGTCAAAGGGTCAAGAGGAGGACACTGACAGGTGGATGCGAAAGCAGGTCAATGTTGGGGCAAGAGCTGGGAAAAATCCAGGGATGTCAGGTCAGGAATGGGAAGGTCCCAGGGAGGACAGGTGGGAAGGAGCTGGGTCAAGACAGAAACTGAGGATGGACAAGGGTCAGGACTGAGACAGGGAAAGTCAAAGATGAATGTGTGCACTTGGGCAGGTCAGCTGTGAGCCAGGGATGGGAAAGGTCATGGTCAGGGCTGGGCGGGGAAGGTTGGGCAGGGAAGATTGGGCAGGGTCTGTGCTAGCTCCTCCTCACAGATTGGTTTACCATCTACTGTGGGGGTCTCACCGAGCCCTGGGGGTCTCACCAAGCACGCGTTCACCCAGGCCTCCCAGGCTAAGGTAGGCAGTCTGGAAAGCCTCCCGCCACTGCTCGTCCAGCGGCAGCTCCTGGCCCTTGATGAGGATGGAGCTACAGCGTTCCAACACGCGCTCAGGGGCGCCCTTCATCACCAGCACGTGCCGGGGGTCCCGCGGGTCCTCCAGTGTGTGGATGGACAGCTTCGGGCAAGGAAGGGGACGGCGTTAAGGACCAGGACAAGGGGGCGGGACTTGGGAGAACGGCGGGGTTGACCGCGCTGGGGCGCAGCCGGAGGAAACTTTGGAGGGTGCAGCTTGGCTGGGGGTGAGGGGCTAGCGTGCCGGACAGGTCTTTCGTAGAGGCTGAGGGTTAGGGACGCAGTAAGGAGCCTGAGCGCAGAGAATGGATAGAATTAGGGTCGGAGTTGGTCTGGGACGGAATTTGGACTGCGAGCTACCCCCACGGAAGGCCTGAGAGCCGACGGTGAGCCCCCAGCTAAGGGGCTGGGGGGGGGGGGGGGGGAGGGGGAGAAGTGGTTGTGGGCGGGGCTTGGCTAGGAAGGGGGAGGGAACTAAGAGAGAAACCCTGCGGTAGGCCAGCCCCGAGTGTGGGTGGGGCCTGAGATGGGCGGGGTCCTCCCTGTGGGAGGGGGTCTGGGCGGGACCGGGCGCACACCTGGAACTTGTTGGTGGAGTTGAAGGGGATCTCGCAGACTTTGGGGAAGCGCTCACGGTAGCCCATGGCGTTGCCTAGGGTCAGCTCCGAGAACTTGAGCAGCGCAGTCTCGGACGCGTCCCCGATCACGATGCGCTGGAAGCGGCGGCGGGTGTCAGGGGCGAGCCTGGCTGCACCAGGCTCCCGGGATCCCCCGGAGTACCCTATGGTCTCACCTTGGGCACCGGCACCGCGTCCTGGCCCGACTTGAAGGCAGCGCGGTTGCACAGCGTTAGCACGCGGCATAGCGCCCGCCACGTCTCCGAGGACTGGTCAAACGTCTGCCCTGCAGACCAGGCGTCCAGGCTGGGGCCGCGAGGGGACTCCTCGCGGGCCCCAGACCCGGAGCAGCGCTCTCCCATACCAGAACCGAGTCCCTCTCTCTAGATTCAGGACAGGGTCACCTCCCAGACCTGGGTGGGACCCAAACCCCTCCTCATACCCCAGGACAGAGCCTTCTCTCCAGACCCAGTACTGAGTTTCCTAGGAGACCCAATCCCAAGCCCCTTTGCAGACCTAAAGCTTCACAGACTCTTGTCCCGATCGGGATGGAGCCCCACTCCATTAATGCAGATCCCTCCCCAGACTCCCTTCAGTAACCTCAGAGCTCCCTTCCAGGTCTCTAGCGTCTACCAGATCCTGCCCCAGCCCCGTCTCGTTCCACCCCCACACCTGACTGGTCTTCCGTAGTGTCAGCCGAGTGGATGTGGTTGTCAAACCAGAGATGGGACACAGTCATGCGGTTCTGAGTGAGGGTCCCTGTCTTGTCAGAGCAGATCACTGATGTGGAACCCAGTGTCTCCACTGCTTCCAGGTTCTTGACGACACAGTTCTTGCTGGCCAGTCGCTTGGCTGTCAGGGACAGACAGACCTGGGAGAAGGGGTGAGAAGCGCAGGTAGGGGGCCCCATCCTTGCTTCTAGTCCTTCCCTTCTCTCACAGCACGGGGAGCCTGCATCCCAGCCACAATACTGTGTACACAGCATTCCTCGGCAAAACCCATGCTTTTCTTGCCTGTTTTTTCCGGCCTGTGCTTTCTTCCACTTGGGACACCTCCCCAATCTGCCCAGACAGACATAACTAGGCCCCTCTCTAAGCTGCCCAGGCTGAGGTTCTGCAGGTTCTCTTATCAACACAACCAAACTGAGAAAGCAGACATCCTCTGAACCTCCTCTGGGGCTGGTCTTGGACTGGGTGCTAACTGTTGAGGGCTGCCCACACTGGACCTCAGCCTCCTCCTGTCAAGGATGCGTCTTGTTCATCTGTGAGTCCTCAGCGTTTGGTATAGGGTATGGCCCAGACTAGCGTTGGTGAGTGTTTGCTGAATGGATGGATAGATGGAGAGACAGGGGGTGGGGAGGATGGTTGGTGGGAAGGTGTGTGGGTGGGAAGTGAGGGGGTGGTAGGACAAATAGGGAGACGATGGAGGCAATCCTGGATGAATGAACACGCAGATGGACGAGCCTCTCAGCTCTCTGCACCTCTTTTCTGTCTCCCCAACTCACCGTGACAGTGGCCAGCAGCCCCTCGGGCACGTAGGCTACCACAATGGCCATGAAGAAGACCATGGCCCGCAGGAAGGTGTAGCCAATGCACATGGCCACCACAAAAAATGTGGCGCCGAAGAGGATGGCCAGGCCTGCGATGATGTCCACAAAATGTTCGATTTCAATGGCGATGGGGGTCTTCTCATTTTCTACTCCCGATGCCAGTGATGCAATGCGCCCAATGATGGTGCGGTCACCTGTGTTCACCACCAGGCCCTGTGCCGTGCCTGCAGCGGGGCCAAGAGGGCGCCTCAGGGACAGGTGGGCGGCAATGGGGGTGTGCACACAATGTGAACTGCAGAAGGGGAAGTCATGGGAGATAGAGGGGCAGGACGCCCCGAAGAGGGGGTGGTCACGTGAGGTGGGCAGGCAGGGGGGCTTCATACATGGCAGAAGAAGGGGAGTGGAGGCAGCCGTGGGGAGTGTGGAGGCAGCGTGGTCAGCCGGGGGCGGGGGGGCGGGCAGGGGCCTCACAGACCTTCAAGGCACATGGTGGAGAAGAAGGCGATGTTGCGGGTCTCCAGGGGGCTCTCGTGTGTACATTCGGGCGAGCGGGTCTGCGGCTCAGACTCTCCAGTCAGCGAGGAGTTGTCCACCTTGCAGCCCTGGGCCTGGAGGATCCTGATGTCCGCTGGCACTCGGTCCCCGCCTTTCATCTCCACCAGGTCGCCCACCACAAGCTGGTCTGCATTGATCTGGAACTTGTCCCCATCTCGGATCACAGTTGCTTGCTGTGGGGCAGGGGCACAGGGTTGAGGTGGGCAGGGGTGGGGGTGGAGGTCACTGAGTGCAGGGGAAGGCGGGGAGATGCAAAGAGGGAGCTGTGGAGGACCTATGGGCGGAGTGGGAGGCTACAGGCTGGGAGCAGGTTGGGCCTGGTGGGAAGGCCCACACAGACAGACGCCAGGAGCCTCCCTGCGCCCGCCCGAGTGCACACAGGGAACTGAATGGGGACCCACCTGGGGCACGAGGTTCTTGAAGCTGGCAATGATGTTGGTGCTCTTAAACTCCTGGTAGTAGCCAAAGCAGCCGGTGACCACGACCACGGCGATGAGGGCCAGTGCCAGGTACAGCTGGGTAGAGGCAGGAAGGGGGCCAGGCTGACGAGAAGGGGCCGGAAGATCCCTGCGCGGGGGCACCCGCCTGCTCCCTGTCCCCCGGTGTTCTTGGGGTCACCCCTGTGGTTTTCCCTGCTCTACTAGCCACCACATGCACTGTTCCCCGTGGCCTGTGTTCCCTGTCCCTGTGTTCTCCACGTCCCACATTCAGCTTCTCTGTATTCCCAGTGTCGTGTACCTATATCCCATATTCTCTGGGTCCTGAACCCTACATCCCCCATGTCCCCATATCCTACGACTTGTGCCCCGTGTCACCATGCATCCTTTCCTGCGTCCTTTTGAGTCTTGTATTCCACATGTCTGCTGTCCTCTGTCCCCTTATGTTCTCATGCCCTATAGTCCCTGTGTTACAAGTTTCGTGTTCTGTGTTTTCATAATCTGTGTGCCACCTCTATGTGCCCTGTGCCCCAAAGTGCACCCTCCTGTCCCCATTTCCATGTTAGTATGCTGTCGATCTTATGCTTCATATTCTGTGGACTCCACGATCATGTTCCAAATTCCAAGTCCCTATGTCCAAAGTCTCCCCATGTCTGTGTACCTCTAAGTCCCCATCTGGTGGCACATGTCCTATGACTTTCAAATCCCTGTCAATGCCACACGTCCCTAAGTTCCCACGTCTCTTGTTCTGACCCCTGTCATATATCCAATGTCCTCTTATCCCACATTTCAATATTCTCTCTGTGCTTCCTTGTCTGCTTCATGTCTCTCTAGGCACTGTGTCCTGAGTCTTCTGTCCCCTATGTCCCTATGCCCTGTGTCCCATGTCTGAGTCCCATGTCCCTTGTGCCCTTGGTCTGTCCCGTGTCTTCTGTTTCCCAAGTTGCATATCTTAAGTATTGTATTTCTACGTCTTTGCATCCCCACCCGTGTCCTCCATATCTGAGATACATTCTCTGTGTCCCCTGTGACCTGTGTCATCGGGTCTGCCCCATATCCCAGTATCATTCATCTCCCCCTCCTCTTGCCCCCCGTGACCTATGTCTTGGAACTGCATTTCCACGAGTCTGTGTCCCCATCCTGTATCCCTCGCGTCCTGAGTCCATGCTCAATGTTCTCTATCCTCCAGTTCCCTGTGTCCCACGTCTGCCCACAGCAGCTGCTACTCACATTGTCGTCGGTGGTGAGGTCCCCCTCACTGGCCTGGATGGCAAAGGCAATGAGACAGATGGCAGCAGCCACCCACATGAGGCACTGCAGACCACCGGCCAGCTGCCGGGCGAACTTGACATACTCAGGGGTACCACGCGGCGGCCGCAGGGCATTGGGCCCATCCCGCAGCAGCAGATCCGCGGCCAGGCTGGCAGTCAGGCCCTGGGGACAGGGCAGGTGGTCGCAGTGGCTTCCAAGGGCTTTCGTCTCACCACACGCTCCTTGGTGGGGGTAGCTCTTCTGTCTGTCTCTTTCCCCTCTTCTCCCCTCTGTCTTGTGCCTCTTCGTTTCTGTGTCATCCTTGCCTCTGTCCTGCCCCTTCCCCCTGCCCTCCACCGAGTCTCTCTCAATTTTCCTGCCTGGTTCTCTCTTCCTGTTGTCTCTGCTCTGCTTCTCTCTCTTATCTGCCTCTTTGTCTCTCTCTGTCTCTGCCTCTCTGCCTCTTTTTATCTGCTTCTCCTACTCCATCCCTCTCTCTATTTGGCCCTTTCTCTCTAATGCATTTCTCCCTTTTCTTCCTCTCTCTCTCTCCCTCTCTCCCCTTCTCTGCGCACACCCCTCCCTCTGCGCCCAGCTCACCTTGGTCGCACTGGTCTGGTATTTCTGTTCCAGCTCCGCGACTGACAGCTGGTGGTCGTTCTGCGTGGTGGGGGCAGGACAGTCACTGTCCAGCTCTCACCGGCCGCACTCCTGCCCCCCACCCAGCCCCCTCGCCCCCTGCTCACAATCTCCATCTCCTTCTTCATGTTCTCCAGCTTCTCCTTCCTCTTGCCTCCTTTACTGCCTGCCTTCTTCTTGCTCATCTTGGCTGCCATGTCCCCACCAGGGCCAGGACCCAGCTCTACTGAGTACATCTCGTAATTCTCCTGGGGATGAGAGGAGCGGGGAAGCATCAGGTCCCGCTGAAACTCCTGCCTCCAGCCTCCAGCCTCCCGACCCCTGACTCCGGGCCCCACTCACTGCCTTCCCCATAGTGCTTGGTGCAGCCACCCTCCTTTGCCGAGACAGAGCCTAGGGTCTGGACTGGTCCTGATATACCCAGGGAGGGAGGAGGTGGAGCAAGACTGCCCCAATTACAGCTGATTGTGGGGCTCCTTGGGGTGACCTCCAGGCCTAAGCAGCTCAGGTATTACCTATTGAGCTGCCCCAACCTGCCCAGACCCATCTCAACCTACCACTGAGATCAGGGGACCACTGAGGATGTCCATCGTAACAACAAGAACAGCAAACATACGGTGTTCATCACGTGCCAAGCACCGGGCTCAGGGCTTTCCTGTATTAACTAATGTAACCTCACAACATCCCTTTGAGACGAGTACTATTCTTTCCTCTCCCTACCACAGAGATGGGGAAACTGAGGCACGGGATGGTTAAGTCACTTGCCTGTTGTCCGCAAGCTCGGACGTGGAAGGGTCAGGACTCAGAACCAGGTAGGCTGGCTGCAGGGTCCTCTTCCAGGCCACGCTGCCCATGCCTGACTCCTGGAGGGGGAGTGTGCTCACAACGGTTGCCGTAATAACTGTCATTTAGGGAGGACTTCCCGTGTTCTGGCTCTGCCCAGTGTGCTTCGTGTGGATGTTTCATTAGCTCCTCACCCTATAAAGTTATGTTCTCTTATTGGCCGCCATTGTACAGATGAAGAACCCAAGGCACAGAGAGGTTAAGGACTTGGTCTAAGGCTGTGATGACTAAGTACCAGGGGCAGGATTCCAGCCCAGGTCTGACCCTGGAGCCTGGCTCTCGTATGGGACCACCAGTGAAGAAGCCCTCAGTTCACATCAGCAGTCGGTGGCAAGTGTGAGCCAGGCCCTGCACACATGTGACCGTGGGGGTCCCTGCAACAAACCCCTGTGCGGGCGGCATTAACATTCCCGTTGTGCACAGGGGAAACCAAGGCCTGGAGAGGTTCAAGGGGGTCCCGGAGGTGCCCCGCACATCCAGCCGTAGCCATTACAGGTGCTCCCATCTCCACCCCAACCTGCCCGCGTGGGGAAACCAAGGAACAGAGTGGGGAAAAGACGTCTCCAAGGATCCCGGCCCGATCTTGGTTTTGGTGCCAGGTTTGAGGTCCCCCGGGTGGACACCCCTGTGGGCAGCAGTGAGGATCTGGACTGCTGGAATGGTAGGTTCTTGATATCTCATGCTTGGCCTCACAGCACGGACGTGTATCTCAGGCCAGGCACGGGTATATCTGATAAGATAATCGCTCTGGCGACGTCCTTTTCTCCTGAGGCAGGTCACCTGGGAAAGTTTAAGCTGTTGAGCAGCCCAACCTCCTCCCCATACCCACCCAGCTGGTCATCCCATCTCCTGCTACAGGGGACCCCCAGAGAGGAGACTGGTGGGGTGAAGTCACACTGAGTGCCCTTACAATGAGTCTGCTTGCACTGGGGGGCTTCAGCTCTCTGAACCGCACATGTGAAGCACTTTGTGTCACGTCGCTCCTCTGCTTACAACTCTCCAGGGGTTTCCCTTCTCGCTCATAATAAACTCTCAAGTCATTCCTGCAAGATCTTGCCCTAGCTCACCTCACCTGGCTCAGTTTCTACTACGGTTCAACAGGCACTGGCCTTCTTGCTGCACTTTGTACGGGCCAAGGTCATTCCTGCCCCAGGGCCTTTGCACTTGCAGGTCCTTCTGCCTGACGCTCTCTTCTTTAGAAATCTGCATGGTTCTTTCTCGCCGTCAGGTCTCAGTTCAAATATCATCTCTTCAGATAGTCCTTCCAATATTTCACCCTGATCAGGCTCCATGCCCTTGACACTGCTTTACTCACACCCCTTGTCCCAACCTGACACTGTATTTTATTCTCATTTGTTTGCTGTCGATCTTGTCACACGAGAAGGAAGACTGGGACTTGGTTGCGTTTGCTGCTATACACACAGCACCCAGAACAGTGTCCTCAGACACACAGTAGATGGTCAGAAGACACTGTTGGATGTGGAATATTCATTAGCAAAAACGGAGTATTGGGCAGGCCCTCAGGAAGTCTCAGTCACTGGGAATTCCTTGGTTCCCCTTGCTCTCTCTAGCCCTTCCACCCTGCCCACCAGGCCCCTACCTCCGAAAGCATCCAGAGCCTGGGGCAAATATGATTCAGGACCACCACAACCTAAGTCACAGGTGGAGAGACCAAGGCACAATCACTGGCAACAGATGGCTGACCCTCGACACGTGCAGACCTCTATCATAATCAGGGACTCTCTTCCTCTAGTCTCTGTTCCATTTGTCCCTTTATTTTCATTTCTTAGTTTTACTATGTTCCTTTTCAATGTTTTATTTTTAAATATTTCAGACCCACACATTACAGGGAGAAAATGAATACCTGCCTACCTTTCAGCTAAATTGAATGATCTTATCAGTTGGTGGTTTCTAGAGGAATGATAGATGACACACAGAGAGAGTGAGAGTGAGAGAGAATAGATTTTTTTTTTAAGCTTGGGCTGAACCACTTGAGAGTAACTTGGAGACAGGATGCTTGTTTATCCGTGAACATGTAGGCACGTGTCTCCCACAAATATGGACACTCTCTTACATGACCGTGGTCCAACGGTCAGATGCAGGACGTTCACACTGACATGACATTATGAGCTAATCTAGGGAATGTATGTGAATTTCCTATTTTCCCTCTCATGTCCTTTTCGTGGTCCGGGATCACACTTGACATTTTTAGTTGCCATGTCTCCTCAGTCCCCTCCAATCTGTGACATTTCTTCACTCTTTCCTTGTCTTTCCAGACCTTGCCATTTCGGAAAAGTATCAGTCCATTATTTTGTAGAATTTCCCTCAGTTTGGCTTGGCCGACGGTTCCCCATGATTAGATTCAGATCATGTGCTTTTAGCAGGAACATAGCAGTGATACACGCCCATCTCAGAGCGTCGTGGCAGGATGGGCCTCATTTTTGAGACTTTAAGTGATCTGGACCGGGGTAGACATTTGGAGGATATCCAGAGGCTTAGGGAATGACCAGAGGGCTATTCTATGATCTCTTTATTTTCCACGCAAAACGCTGTCACAGGCACAGCTGGCATTCGGTAATGAAAACACAGTCACCGCCTGAGCCCCCCACCACATCCGCAGCCGGCCACTTAAAGAGGCTGCTGGCCCAGCCCCACGGCCTTGTCCACTCCAACTGTTCAGTGTCTGGCCATGTCCACAGTTAAATACTTTCACTGCCCCCCCGCCCCTGGCGTCACTCCAGGTCTGCGTCTTGTGGGAGTCTTTCCTCGTGCATTTATTCTTTCATTGTGCATCCAAACGACTCTGACCCTGCCTCTGGGGGACACAGGCTGTGGCCCACAGGCAGGATCTGGGTAAAGCAGGAGGTGTGCTGTTGGGACCCGGAGTGGAGTCTATCTCAGTCTGGTGGGCACCTCCCGGCACAACTTGGGGGCAAAGACGTCTCACAAGAAGGTTGTAAGTGTGACACCATCTACTGAACACAGTAGGTGCAAGATTTCTTGGAGCCGGAAACACACAGATCACTGGAGACTTCTTCAAGAACAATTAATGGTCAGAAGTGATTTTTTTTTTTCCCCTGAGAAAGAGAGGGCAGAGGATAGACTTTTAAATGGATGGTGAATGTGGAGTGGGTTTTAGGGGGTCTCCTGAATCGTGACCACACACACTCTTAGGGACTCATCACCCTACAAGTCCTGATGGGCTCAGACCCCTGGCTGCGCCTCCTTCCCACATGTCTTCCCCTGTCAAGCTTTGGGATGCAGCCCACGCAGCCCCTCTGTTTACCAAAATTGTCATTTCAACATCTTGGCACCTGAAGCTTCCTCCACCTGAAACACTCCCCCTACCCCCTCCCCACATTCAGCTACTTGTCTTTTGTGCTCCGGCACAGATGTCTTTTCCTCTAGGGAACCTCCTTGGACCACCTGCCAGCTGGATCAAGTACCTCCCCTGGGCTCCCACAGGCCCCTGGGCTTCCCCATCCCAGCCCTGACCCCTCTGGCCCATAATTCCTCCATCACAAGCCTGGCCACTCTCGGCTGGTCTCATTTCCCCCCCTGCCTCATGAGAACAGGATCCACGAAGTCTCAGTCACTGCCTTGTGCCCTGTACCACCCAGCCCAGGGAGTGTTTACTGAGTGAAAGAACTCACTGTGACCGTGACGTTTGGTCTGTGTTTGGTCTCTCAGATAAGATAGTGGATTCAGCAATGCCCTTCGCCTCATGGGCAGGTCACCCTTCCCCCCCACCCCCACCCCCACCCCCACCATCTCCAGGCCTTGGGAAGACTGAAGAGAGGGGCAGAGCAGGCAGAGAACCTTGCTTCTTGCTCCCTTTCAGGCTGGTATAGGAGCCACATGGGTTTGGCAGAGACAAGGTCTGGCCCCAGCCTGGCTAAGCTGGCAGCCACATCTCCCGTGCTCTACTCCTCTCCCACTTTCGTCCAGATGTGGGAAGGTTGACCATCCTCAGGAAACTGCCAAGCTGTCCTTATCTGGGATCTTAAAATCACATCCAGAATCCAACCATGTCTCCCTACGCCGCTCCCATGCTGGTTCCATCTCCATTCCTTCCTGCCTGGACATCACAGCAGCCTCCCTCCCAGTCTCCCTGCTCCCATCGTCTGCTCCCCACCCACAGCCAGAGGGAGCCCGTGAACCCCTGAGGTCTGGGCTCTTCTGGCTGAACCCTTCAGTAGCTCCACCTGACTCTTGAAAGCAAAGTCTGCACAATGGTGCCCAAGGCCAACAATCTGGCCTGTGGCCTCCCAGACCTCTGCTTCCCCCACTCCAGCCACACTGACTCCCTGCTGTGCCTCAGACCCAGCAGACAGCCTCCTGCCTCCTGCCTTAGCATGTGCCCTTTTCCTCCTCTGGGAATGCTCTTCCTCCAACACCTACATGGCTCCCTCTCTCCCTCCATCAGGTCTTTGCACAAATGTTACCTTCCCAGTGTGAGCTCCTTGACTAGCTGAATTAGAACTATGACCTGTGGTCCCCCTGCACCTCTGTCTCAGCTACCTTCTCACATACTATGTAATTGCTCTTATCTATTGGGTTTCTTGTGTGTTTTCTGAATCCCCCTGATAGAATGTGAACTCCATGAGGACAGGGATTTTTGTCTGTCTGTTTGTTTGTTTTAGAGAGAGAGCTACAGGCAGGAGTGGGTACAGGGAGAGGGAGAGAATCTTAACCAGGCTCCAGCGGAGCCTGGGGCGGGGCTCAATCTCACAATTCTGAGATCATGACCTGAGCCAAAATCAAGAGTCAGCTGCTTAACCCAATGAGCCACCCAGCCACCCGTGTTTTGTTTTGACTGATGGGAAACAGCAAATAGGGACTCAATAAACTTTTGTTGAAAGAAATAAAATAAGTCTCAGGGTCCCAGAGACATGTATGTGGCAGCAATCCTAGCCACAAATACTAACATGGACACGTGGTCCTGCCTTGGGATGCTGTTCTTTGTCCGCCAAAGACGCGCTACCCCAACATAAAGCAGAGGGGCAGACTCAAACAGACACAATGACAGGAAGCCCAGGGCAACAGTGACACTCGTTGAGAGCTCACTGCCCTAGCCCCGCTGTAAGCACTTGTGTGAGCTCATTTCATCCCCAGAACAACCTTATGAGGAAGGTACTGTGCTTATCTCTATTTTCCTGTGAAGAAACTGAGGCCCAGAGAGGTCATATGACTTGCCCAAGGTCACACAGCTAGGAAGTGGCAGAGGCAGGATTCGAACCCAAGCAGCCTGGCTAGAAAGTCTTCCTGTGTGAACACACAGGATCACAGCCGACACCATTTCACAGAGAGGCCTCACATTAAAACTATACTCTGCTTGATGATTTATGGGATATTTATTGAGCACCTACTAGGTGCCAAGCACTGGGATTTGCAGTGAAATAAACAGTCACGGTCCTGTTCACACCCCAGCAGGAGGGGCAGCATTACAAATTTACTGGCAAACTGGGAGAAGAATATGAAGGAAAATAACAGGGTACTAAGGAGAGAGGCAGAGGGGACGATGCTGAATTAGACTGGGTATCGCAGAGGGGTCTCTGAGGTCCTTAAGGTCCTAAGGATGAGGACACGCCAGGAGTAATCTAGAAGAAGGAACAGGAGAACAAAGGCCCTGATCTGGGAACAAGGTAATATTGAGGGTCAGCAAGGAGGGGAGGCAGAGAGGCTGGATAAGGTTAGTGAGGGGAGGGTAGCAGAACGTGAGGGCAGGGGGTGGTTCTTGTGGGGCCTTGTGGACCAGGAGGAGGAGTTAGGATTTTAGTCTAGGAGCAGCTGAAGGCATTTGAAGTCCGATCAGAAGAGGAGCATGTGAGGATTGAGTTTCAAGGAGATGCCCCCAGTTGCCATGTGGAGGATGCTCAGGGGGAGACTGGGATGAGAACCTGGGGCAGGAGGCTGGGGAAGGGCCTTGGGGAGAGGAGGGGGCAACTGGGGGAGGGAGGCTCAAGGAGACCTCCTATGGAGACATGGGCTGGGGCCGGAAGTATCTGGCCTGGGGGTGGTGAGGCACCCGGAAGAAGAGGTAGGTTTGGGGAAGTGCTAAAGCCTGTGTAGGAATAAGGGGTCTTGGAGCTTCCGGGAGAGGCTGCAATGGGGAAGTGTGATGAGGGCCTTGTGGGGCAGAAAGGGTAAAGGGAGATAAGGGAGGTGAGAGCCTCTGGCAAGGGTGGGGAGGAGAGCAAGGAGGAGAGGGCAGGGCCTGGACTTGTTCTGGGAGCCACGCTATTAAAGAAGATAAAAGCACAGTCTGAGAGGTATGAGGAGAACCAGGAAAGGGTGGGCAGTGGGGGGTCAGGAGGCAACCGAAAAGGGAGCTTCTAGAAGGGGGATGGGTTCAGCAGTGTTTTGCCTTCTTGAGTGTGCCCAGTGCCCAGCACAGAGCCCAGTACACAGCAGATGGTTCACTTTCTGCTGAATGAAGGCATGCATGGATGGGCTAGTTGAAGACAAAGCTCACATAGATACAAACCCTGAGGACTTAAGGGCTGCATTTTGTGATTAGGACAGGCCAGCACCGCACTCCCCACCCCTGGATGGGCAGCTTGAGAAAAGTGGAGTTAGAAAAGGTATTCTTGGGTGGAGAAGTATACAAAAGCTCATAACGGGGCTCAAAAGCCAGGGATGAAAGGTGTGGAAATTAATGAAGGCAAACTTCGTTTGAAATGTTAGGCCAGAAGGTGGAGCTCTCTCACTGTACCACTCCAGGTCAATTACAGGAAGAAGTGTCAATTACAGACCCCAACAGGGGACTCCTCCACAGCGACAGGAAAGAATCACAACTACAGGCCCAGGGGGAAAAGATGCACAGTGCATCTCCTACAAGAAATCAACCACCCCTGCAACTCAGCCAATGAGAAACACCTTTTCTGCAATGGACTGGTTCAAAACAACCCCTCCCAACTTTCTCCTCCTTCTCCATAAAATAACGGTCCTCTCCTTTGTTTGCTAGATTTGCCTATGGTTTTGTCATAGTTTGCATGTCCCAAATTGTAATGCTCTGTGTTTCCTGAATAAACCCATTTGCATTGGTAAAATAATGTTTTATACTTAAGGTTAACAAGGGGTACAAGCCTCTTGATCCAATCGTCCAATCCCGGAGCCAAAATTCGTAGGTGGTGGGGGAATGGGATTTCTTTGGTCAAAGTTTCTTCCAACTTCCAGCCAACTACAAAGGTGGAATCAAGAAGTGAGGCTAGCCCACCCTAATCAAGACAGTAAGAACGTCTCTGTCCACCACCGTCAGCCAGTCCAGAAACAGCAGAGGAATGGGGCAGAGCCAGCATAATCAGGATGGTGTAACTAACCAGGACACACCCCCTGTTCACTGTCAGCCAATCACGAAAAGAGGAAAAAAATGATGGGGCTGAACCAGTGGCATCAGCCCAAAGCAAGTTCCTTGGGGGAGCGCTTGGCCTTCCAGCCAATCAGGAGCCAGAGCAGAGAAAGAGCTTCCCCCCCCCCCGGCCCCCCCCCCCACCCTAGGTTCCACCTGGGCTCTCAGGAGCCTGGAAGGTCCAGGCTAGCTGTGGAGGCCTGGGAGGGAAGGGATCCTAAGTGTGGAAAGTGGCACGGAGCCTCCTCCGCATACATGCACACCTACAGAGAGTCTAAATACGTCGTAGAGGAGTTGACAGCGCATCTGGTCCCGTCCTGTCTTGTTTAGCTTCCTTCCATAGAAATACTAGCACCACTTCAACTTTTAGAAACTGCTGTAGGCTTACCACAACTCCTCCTTCATCAGGTAATGAGCAGGAACCTGGGCTTTCCCTTAGTGGCTCCAGCCTCCCAGCCCTGGCCTTTCCCCCCTACCTTTATCCCCGCCCATCAGCTGGCATGCTGAAACCAGGTCTACCCATCACCCCCACAAACCAGGGATGCCAAGGAAAATGACACAAGTGAGGGAGTGGAAGTGGGGACATTTTCACAGCTAGCCCTGGTTCTTACTTGTGCTGACTCGCCATGAGCATAGCCGCTATCTTATTTTCCTGCCCTTAGTATCTGGCTTACTAGCCCAGGGCACAACAAAGCACTTTTCAGCCAAGGGGCTTACCAGCCAGGGAACTTCTAGCCATGATTCAAGCCAACAGTATACTATTCAGGACCCAAGAGACCCACCTGCTGAGGGACATGGAAGCCACCAGCCTGACCTCCCAGTCACTCTCCACCGTGGGGTGTATCTTCCACCATTTCAAGGCCTTCCCTTTCCCCTGCTCTGCACTTCTGTAACTCCACAGTGCAAGGCTGGGAATAATACATACATACATACATACATACATGCCTACATAAATAAATAACCACCAAGAGGGGCACCTGGCTGACTCAGCTGAGAGAGATACAACTCTGGGTCATGAGTTCTACCCCCACACTGGGCATAGGAGCCTACTTTAAAAAAGAAATCAGGACATTTTTCAACTAAATACATTTTACTTTGGCTAAATACACATGCTTTCTGATTTTTGCAGTGTGTGTGTGTGTTTATACATTGTGCATAGAAGGGAAATGTATTTTGTTGGGGTTTCATTCTTCTTTCCACTCTGGGCCCATGTCTTCATCTGGGTACAATTCTTGTTTGTCAGATTAATGTGAATAATAGAATGGGGCAGAACAATCTTGTCTAAGTTGCCACTATTCCCAGTTGTACTATGACATACATAGTACTTCTCTTTAACTAACTTTAAAAAAAAAAGGTAAATAAATTGCTTTCAAAAGGAAACTTTACTCATCACAAGAAAAAAAGTTCTGTATGTGTATGGTGATGGATGTTAATCAGACATTTTGGGGTGATCATTTTGCAATATGTACAAATACTGAAACTAGTATAATGTTATATGTCAATTATACCTCAATAAAAACAATTTTTTAACAAGGGAACTCTAAATCACTCTAACCAGTATCTTTCCAAAAATTTTAAATAATTTAAAAAGAATGGTATATTTCACCATAAAGAGAGAATAACCATAAACATAAATACAGGAAAACAAAAACTATGTTATTAAATGTTAGGTACTTTCACCTGGCTGTTCTCTCAGCTTGCCAGCCACCCACCACTGATGTCTTTTTCATTCCAGGTGTGACGACTTTTTTCTTTGGCTGCTTTGAAAATGTCATTCTATTGTTTCCTGGTTTCTAATTATTTATTTTTTTAATGTTTATTTATTTTTGAGAGAGAGTGCGTGAGTGGGGAGGGGCAGAGAAAGAGGAAGACAGAAGATCAAAAGGGGGCTCTATGCTGACAGCAGTGAGCCAACATGGGGCTCAAACTCACAAACTGTAAGATCATGACCTGAGCCAAAGTCAGATGCTCAACTGACTGAGCCACCCAGGTGCCCCTCTAATTATTATTAGAATATAGTCCTCAGTTGATAACACTATATTGTACAATCGAAATTTGCTAAGAGAGTACATGTAAATATTCTTACACACAAAAATGGTAAATAAATATGTCAAGTGACGATGTGTTAATCAACTTGATGGGGGGGAACCCTTTCCATATATATGTAATCATCACATTTTACACTTTAAATACCTTACAATTTTGTCAATTAAACCTCAATAAAGTTGGGGGAAAATATAGTCTTAATTATTTTTGTTCCTTTGAAGTCCAGGTATCTTTTTTTCTGCGGCTACTGTGATGGTTAGTTTTATGTATCAAATTGTCTAGGCTATGATGCCCAGTTGTTTGGCAAAACACTAGTTTTGATGTTGCTGTAAAGGTATTTTGTAGATGTGATTAACATTTACAATCAGTTGACTTCAGGTAAAACAGATACCCTTCAGAATGTGGGTGGGCCTCATCCAATCAGTTGAAGGCCTCAAGAGCAAACACTTGCAGTTTCCTGGAAAATTAGAAATTCTACCTCAAGACTGTAAACAGACATCCAGCCTGAATTTGCAGCCTGCTGGGCTGCCCTGTGGTTTTTGGACTTCAGAGGGCAACATCAACCTTTCACTTGAATTTCCAGCCTACTAGCCTGTGCTAGAAATTTCCAACTTGCCAGTCCCCACAACCACATAAGCCAGTTCCTTAAAATAAATCTCTTTTCTCTCTCTTTCTGCATCTCTATCTCTGTGTTCTACTTCTCTGGGGAATCCTGACTGATACAGCTGCTTTAAATTTTTCTCTCTGGACTTTTCTGAACTTCTTGAATTTATGGGTTCACATTTCTCATGATTTAGGGAAATTTGTCAGCCATTATCTCTTCAAATATTGAAATTTTTTAACCCAAGGACTCCAGTGGCAGCTATGACGGTTTTTTCCCCTTCCTTTTCCTCTCTGTGCTTCGGGTTGGATGAGTTCTATCAAATTGATTTTGATTTTTCTGATCTTTTCTCCTGCACCCAGGATGTTGCTAAGCCCAGGGAAATAATTTGACTTCAGATATTGTATTTATCAGCTGTGAACTTGGGGGCACTCCAGCTCTCAATCTGTCACACCAGCCCACTTGGCCTTGGAAAACTTTGCTGTTTTCTCTTTCTTCAGAACAGTCTCTCTGTCACAGGCTCGGTCCTTAATCCATCTGGACAGACATTTGGAAAAAATCCCGAGAAAGAAAAGCTGCTGATTTCTGCTTACTTAAGAGAGATAGTTCCCTCGTTGGATTTTAAATTCTTCAGAGTTTACTCTTTAGATTCCATAGCTCGTTGATGCCTTTAAAATGTGAATTTTTAGTTTATCCCTTGTGACTGTTATGGAAGGAAAATGGTCTTCCATGACCCTAAATCGTACAGGTATGGAATTTGGATATTTTAAGATAGAAGTCACATCTTGGGCTCTCCTGCTTACACCTCCAACGGCTTCTCTTCACACTTGATATCCACACTCCTTACCATGGGCATGAGCACCATGACCTCATGACCCTGGGGGGTCTGTTCCTGATGACCATTCTATATGGACTTAACATACTCCCGTGGCTGTCCTCCAGGCATGCTGGCTTCTCCCTTTTTCCTACTCTTCCTTATCTCAGGAAGTTATACTTGGTATTCTGTCTGCTTGGATTTCTCTTCTCCCCGATACTTTCATAGGCCTCTCCTTCTCATGCTTCAGGCCACAGCTCAAACGTCACCTCCTAAGAGAGGCTTTTCCTGAACACATTATCATGTATACCTCCCATTCCCCAGCTTCTCTGTTTTATTTCCTTTAAATTATTTATGATGCTCTGGAGTAATTTCATTGATTTGCACTTTCTTATTTATGTCCTAGCTTCTGTCAAAATAACATGTATTTTGTGAGGTAGTGGTCTAATGTGTCCTGCTCAGCATTGCATTCTTAGGCTCTAGAACAATACCTAACACACAGAAAGTGTGCAATAATGGCTGCTGAACAAATAAATGAAATTCCCAGGATACTTACAGGAGCTGTTAGTACACAGGGCTGTGGAAGGGCATATCCCAACCACACACACAAATATGCACAATCATGCAGAAGGCATCGTAGGTACTGATCTCAGAAGTGCTGGTGGAGGGGGCAGGGCAGCTCACTAATGTCCAAGCCTGACTCCAAAGGTTCCCAGGAGAGCAGGAAGGACTTGGCACTGTGAGGGCACAGAGCATGCCAAAGAGGTGTCCTGGCTCGTGGTTCTTCTATTGTCTGGTGTCATAAAGATGAACAGGGACATTAACAGACTTGGAATGAAGGCCACAATGCTGAAGCACAAGGCCAGCAAAGCATTTTTCTTTGCTATGACTTTGTCTTCCAAACTATTTGCTTCTTGTGCCTGTGGAAGTGAAGACAGGCTGATATTTTCCTAAAAAGGGGTGAAACAGGGTAAGGAACCACAAGAGAGAAGCTGGAGACTATAATGGGGATTGGGGGTGGAGGGATTAGGTGGAGGAGAGGAGGAAGCAATGAAGCAGGGTGGGGCAGGGGGTCCAGGCAGGACCAGACGGAATGGGGTATGGAGGGGATCTTCAGGAGGAAGCAGAGTCAGCAGGGTGGTGAATGGGGTGGGAACAAGGCCCAGGGTAGCAAGGAGGGCGGGGTGCTGAATGGCTGGGGCTAGTATCTGGCAGGTGGGGTGCTGGGCAAGGGGTGCCGGGGTGTGGAAAGGGGGATGGGGTGGGGTTAGGGGTACTCCCCAGAGTGGGGGGACAATGGTTTATCCCCACCCACCAAGCAGGAGAACACTAGTATTCCCAGTGGGAAGAAGCAGAAGACAGAAAAACGGGAAAGCAGTGTATAGTCCTTTGCAGAGATGTTGAAGGCTGTCTTGTAGATGGGCTGCATCACAGTGACCTTGAACTCTGGGTCTCGGACATCAGTAGCTTGGACTCTAGCAGACAGAATGAGGTCTGCAGGGAAACCAAGAAGGGTCAGCAGATGCTGAGTAACGGGGGGCCATAGAAGAGACCACATCAGCAGGAGGGCCCTGGAAATACCCACCCCACAGTGACCACGGCCACCATTGATGGAAACTGGACCCCGTGACACTCCCTGATCCCATATAATACCCTTGCTGGCCCTATATTCCACTCTCTGGGTAACTTAGAAACCCTGTGTGCTTCCTCTGTCTCCCTAGACCCACCCCTGCTCTCCAGTATGGCACTACACCCTGTGCCTGTGCTGTCCAGTCAGATCAGCCAGGTACTAGCATATTACTGACAGTTCCCCTTCCAGTCTAAACAGTGCTCAGTTTAGATGTTATTAAATGGTCACTTTAGCCCAGTGATTCACAAATTTGAGCATACATACATCAGAGCCACCCGGAGGACTTACTAAAAACAGATCCCTGCACACCTTGTTTTTAAAAGATTGAGTTCAATGTCTAAATTGAATGCAGGGGCACCTGGGTGACTCAGTGGGTTAAGCAGTTAAGTGTCTGACTCTTGATTTTGGCTCAGGTTCATGATCTCATGGTTTGTGAGATGGAGCCCCCTGTCCGGCTGTGCCCTAGGCGTGGAGCCTGCTTAACATTCTCTCTCTCCCTGTCCCTCTGCCCCTCCCCCACTCGCTCATTTGTGTGTGTGTGTGTGTGTGTGTGTATGCATGTGACTTGCTTTTTCACTTAGTGGTCTTGCTGATGAGGGAGCAAAAGGAGGGCTGAGGGCAAAGCACAAGCTAACACCCTGCACCCCTCCCCCCAGGTGGGATATGTGTGCCATTCCTGGCTCTCCAGGAACAAAGAAAGGGGAAAACAAGTGGTTAACTGATAGAGATCACAGTCATGCAGGACCTGAGTCTCCATCAGTTTGCAACTGCCTTAATGATTTATAAGAAAAAAAAAAAAAAAAACAACAATCTTACCAATAGCAAGACCTCCAGAAACCTATAGACTCAATTTCCTGGAACCCTAACATCACCCTCCCCTCCAAAGGATAGAAAATCTTACATAATCAGTCACTTCTCACAATCACAGTGTAGCTCTTTCTGCCCATGCTTCCTGTCCCTGTGCTATAATAAAAACACCCTTTTGCACTGAAATTTTCTCAAGAATTCTTTCTTGGCCTTTGGCTGCCAAGCTCCACTTCAAACCACATCATTTTCATAAGAAGAAGTTTTAAAATTTGTAAAGTCCAATGAACATTTTTTAATATTATGCTTAGATTTTTTGTGTTTTTTTAAAGTTTATTTTATTTATTTTGAGTGTGTATGTGTGCATACAAGTGCACATGCATACACACACACACACACACACACACACACACACACACACAAATGAGCGAGTGGGGGAGGGGCAGAGGGACAGGGAGAGAGAGAATGTTAAGCAGGCTCCACGCCTAGGGCACAGCCGGACAGGGGGCTCCATCTCACAAACCATGAGATCATGAACCTGAGCCAAAATCAAGAGTCAGACACTTAACTGCTTAACCCACTGAGTCACCCAGGTGCCCCTGCATTCAATTTAGACATTGAACTCAATCTTTTAAAAAACTTTTTCAATGTTTATTTATTTTTGAGACAGAGAGAGACAGAGCATGAACAGGGGAGGGGCAGAGAGAGAGGGAGACACAGAATCTGAAACAGGCTCCAGGCTCTGAGCTGTCAGCACAGAGCCTGACGCGGGGCTCGAACTCACGGACCACGAGATCATGACCTGAGCCGAAGTCGGCCGCTCAACCGACTGAGCCACCCAGGCACCCCTGAACTCAATCTTTTAAAAACAAACCAGAGCCCGGGCACCTAGTGGCTCAGTCAGTTAAGCATCTGACTTAGGCTCAGGTCATGATCTCACAGCTCGTGGGTTCAAGCCCCACGTCCGGCTCTGTGTTGACAGCCTGGAGCCCACTTCGGATTCTGTGTCTGCCTCTCTCTCTGCCCCTCCCCAGCTCATGCTCTGTCTCTCTCTCAAAAATAAATAAACTTCAAAAAAAAAAATAAAAACAAAAACAAACCAGAGCCTGTGTTCTCCCTGTTTAATACCTCTAATGGCTTCACTTCACACTTAAAATCCAGCCTTCCTCCTGTGACCTTGATGCTGTGACTTGCCTCCTGGCCTCCTCTGACCTCACTTTATAGTACTCCCATGGCTCACCCCAGCCCCACTAATCTTTCTATTCCAGGGACAAGGCAGGCTCCTTCCTACCTGAGTTTTTGCACTTAACTGCTCTGCTTAGCCCTCTCTTCCAGATGTTTCTGTGGCTCTCTCTTCTCACTTCAGGTCACAGCTCAAATATTAGGTCCCCAGTGAAGGCTTTCCTGAGCCACTCTGTCATAAGTCCCTCTTCCTGCTCACCCAATTTTATCCTGTTTTTTTTTTTCTTTTTCATAATGTTGACCACCAACTAGAGTTGTGCTGTCCAGGACAGTAGCCACTAACCACATGTGGCAAATTTAATCTAAATACATTGTAATTAAATAAAAAAATTGAGTTCTTCAGTTGTACTAGCCACATTCCAGGTGCTTGGCCAGTAAATACCATATTGGATAGAATGGCTCCATCGTTGCTGAAAGTTCTATTAGACAGTGCTGACCTCAGCTACCTTGCTGCTTTATATTACTCTTTTCTGTGTCCCCTCAATATAAGTTTTATAGAAGCAAATACCTCATTTATCAGAATCAGCACCGAATCACCAAGGTCTAAAACAGTGCCTGGCACACTAAAGTGGTTGCCCAATAAATGTTCACTGAATATATGGATAAGCCCTATGGTACTCAGCAAAGCGGACACACAAAAGCATGTGAACACATGTGAATATGAGCAGAAAGCACAAGTCTCCTCAAACTTTATTGCTCTTAAAAAGTGCTAATGGAGGGGAGACTTCCTCCATTACAATAGGTTATTGATGTCCAAGTTCAAAGGCTCTAGGAGGTACAGTTCATGACTTTTTGAAGGAGGTGAGCTTTCAGTATGACCTCTTATTTTCTGTTTCAAGACTGCAGCTACAATGGAGCAAATGATCATAATGGAGCCCACCAGGATGCTTGAGATGCTGAAGGCCAAGGCCAGTCTGGAATTTATCTGTGCCTTCCTCTGATTTCCATGAAAGTTGGCTTCCCAGGTCTGTGGGTATGAAGGCAACCTGGTGGGAATGTTTCAAGGGTGGAGTGAGATGGGGAGGGGCAACCCAGGGGAGAGGTGAGGAATGTAAGTCCAGGAATGCTGGTGTGAGGGAGGTAAGGGCTGGTTCAGTCCCCCAGTGGAAAAAGGAAGAGGAGCAGAGAAGAGGCCCTGGGGAGGAGTAAGGGCAGCTATATAATGAAGAAGGAGGGAGTAAATTCTCCAGGAGGACCATGAAGAGGTCCCTGGGGAGGAACAGGTGGGGGGGAAAGGACAGAGGAGGTATATCTGGGAACAATGTGAGTTGGTGGTAGCTAGATGGTGCCCACCTTGAGGGAGAACAAGAGACCTGGGATCGCCAACAGAATGAAGAAGAAGAAGAAGAAGGCAATGATGGAGAGGAACAAATAATCCTTTTCTGGGGGATTCAAGGACGTCAGGATGACTGGGTGCATTGGAGTGACTTTGAACTCCAGGTTTGTGGGTTCAGTGACAGTAGCCATGGACCTTGGCCTGAGGAAGAAACGCTGAACGGGCAGAATCTGCAGACAGGAAATGGGTCCCAGATAGGGAACATCTGAATTCCCAGGAAATGAGGATCAGCTGAACCAACCCCTCTACGTAGAAAAGCACTGAAAATGGACACTGTCCCAAGCCAGAACCCACCACACCTCCTTGTTCCTGTATAATACCCTTGCTGGTTCTATGACACAATTCAATCTTCCTCTATCCTCTCATAATTCCTCTCTGTACCCCCACCCCCATTACTCCCTCCATTTCTCCCTTCAGCTGCTTCACTTTCCTCTTCTAAACTCTCTCACCCCGGGGCGCCTGGGTGGCTCAGTCGTTAAGCGTCCGACTTCGGCTCAGGTCACGATCTCGCGGTCCGTGAGTTTGAGCCCCGCGTCAGGCTCTGGGATGATGGCTCAGAGCCTGGAGCCTGTTTTGGATTCTGTGTCTCCCTCTCTCTCTGCCCCTCCCCCGTTCATGCTCTGTCTCTCTCTGTCTCAAAAATAAATAAAAACGTTAAAAAAAATTTAAAAAAATAAACTCTCTCACCCCACTCCACCCACATACACTTCAACTCTCCACTCTTTTCCGATAACCCCTCACAAACCTACTTAATGGCCCTGGGACTTCCCTTGGCTTAGTTTCTGAGGCTGTCTGGGCAATTTTCATCATGGGGCATGGCTTCTCTGTTGGCCACCACTTCATTATGATTAGTTGCTCTGGTATAGGCGTGTTTCGAGTGCTCAGACCCAGCTTCTGATTGGTTCAGTGTGTAAGGGGCATTGCTTAGCCCCTCTCCTTTCTTCCTGCCCTCAATCGATTCAATGAACCCAATGAACCTAATGACTGGGTTAAGTTACTTGCTCTTTTTGTTGTTGTGCCCAGTTTGAATTCTTCATTGGTTCAACAGAACCAAGGGTGTGGGTCTCACTTCTAGATTGAATCTAAGTGCAACAGGACATTTACTGATATTCCTACAAGGAGCCTATAGTATGCTAGGCCCACAGTGGGCTCTGAGGACCATGTAGTGACTAACGCAGCCAAGATTGCAGCTCTCCTGGAATCCACAGCCCATGGGGGAGAAGGAGGGGAAAAGTCCAAATAAATAAACAAAATGATTTAAGGGAAAACCAAGGGCTCTGGGGAATAACTAAAATGAGGAAGAGGGGCTCTGGAGGGCCACACAGGGCTGAGGGGTGGGGTTGAGTGGACAGGAAAGGCCTCTCTGAGAAGGAACATCTGAGCTGAGACCTGAAGTACAAGAGGAGCCATAATCAGAGGATTCAGAAGAAAGACTTCCAGGCATGGGGAACAGCAAACACAAAGGATCTGGGGTGGGAGGATGTTGGTGAGAACAGAAGCATTAAAGAGGGCAGTGTAGCTGGACTCAGTGATGGATCTAGATGCATAAACAGCATATATAGCTGTACAGATTCAAACACACACACACACACACACACACACACACACACACACACACAGTCTACAAGCCAGTAAGCCCTCCTTAGAATTCTTTCATTTTGAATGTTTTCAACATCCCCTTTCTATTAACAGCCCTGTGTGGTGCTGGAAGGGATCCAGAGCAAGTGGGTGAGGTGTTTGTGCTCATCCCCTTGAAGAGTTAGGCTGAATGGCTGAAGGATCTCTCTGCTGGCAGTTCCCTGCCTTGAAAGTTCTTTGGCTGGGTGTTTCTTGGCTTTGCCAGGCCATCAGAAAAAGATGTAAAAATGTAAGATGATGAAGGAAGCACTCATTATTCCACATATATTCAGCCAAGTGGCCCATACTGAAATTTATCATCTGTGACCCACTTGTTCTTTTTAGCTCCCCTGGTCTTTGGAGATGGAAAGGAGATGTGCCTTCATGATGTCTGCCCTGGGAGACCACTGGGGATGGGACCAAAGCCATGGCTGAGAGCTACAACCTTCTACCTTCAGTCCATGAAGTCCTAGGATGGAAGAGATGCAGAGGGTGGGGACTTTAGGTGAGGCATGGGACGGGAGGGTGGCAAAGGGTCAGAGAGTGGCCAGCCTTGATAGAGAAAGCTAAGAGATGGGACCTCTAGGGGAAGAATCAGATCTGAAATAGTGATTTTTCTGAGTGTGGTTCCTTGACCAGCCGTGTCAACATCACCCAGAAATCTCTTAAAAATGCAAATCCGTGCCCACTCCCACACTTACTGAGTATAAAATCCTGGTGGTGCCCAGCAATCTGTGTTTTGATAGGCCCTCCAAGTAATTCTTATACAAACTAAAGACTGAGAACTCCCAGATGAGAAGAATGAATGAGAAAGAGTGGAAGTGCCCAGGCCCTTCTAGGAGCTTCACTCAGACCTCTGGCCTTTGTGTTTAGGATGTTCCTTTGTTCTGGAGGTATGGAAGCTCCCCAGCTGGGTCCGCATGGGGTTTTATATCCATAAACAGTGGGGAAAACATAATAAAATAGTTTCACCTAACCCAAAGAAAGACATTAAGTTTTCAAATCAAGTTGAAAGTACTTAGGAATCACTTATCGACATGACACATAAATCTAGTATATTGTCATCAAAATCCTCAATTCTAAGACATGACAGAATTTTATAAGCTGGCGAACTGAACAAACAAGGTTATTTATATGGAGAGGGAATTAAATAAACTATAGACGATTAAGAGAAAATACAGGGAATTTAATAACAGTAGACATTTAAAATGATTCGGAGGGGGAAAGAGGAATGTATATAGGCTGAGCAAGCTAGGGAAAATAATAAGTAGAAAAGGAAAGCAACATTTTATGCATAAACTATGATGGAACAAATAAAAGTAAGCAAATCAGTTACCATACGGAATATGAATTTCCTGGATTCCCCTAAAAGTTAGAGATTTCAGATTAACAAAATAAAAACACCAACATTTAGCTAGATGTTGCCTTTAGCAGTATACCACTTAAAGAAAACATTACCAACAACAGAAGATTGAGGACGAGGCCACAAAGAGCAATACAGGCACATAACACAAACAGGGCAGAAGTAGTAATATACACATCAAAGCAAAAAGCAGATAAAAGTGTCAAAGAAGGATGGGATAAAAACTAAAGTTTTCAATGTACAATGCACAAAAGAAGACATGTCTGTCACAAATATTTATGTAGTGAACTCTAAATCAGCTACATTGTGAGAATAAAAGCAACAAACAGAAGAAATTTTAATAAAGCCACTAGAAATATAAGGACTTAAATATACCTCTTAGAAAATTTGAAAATGAAATAGAAACAGAATGTACAAATATGTATAGGATTTGAATAATTTAACTAGTAAGTACAATTAGAGAGTTATTTAGAAAGTTACACTCTAAAGTAGTTACTGCACCTTCTTTAGTTATAGAAATATTTATAGAGAAATATTTATAAAATTCATCAAGAACCTGGCTACAAATAGAAATTAAAAAATGTAGAGTTCCTTAAACAATACCAAAAAATCGGAAGTAAACAAAAAGGAGACTTGGAAAAATTTCTGTTTGCAAACTAAGAGATAGTCTCATAAATTACAGCCATACCTCAGAGATATTGCAGGTTGGGTTCCAGACCACAACAATAGTCAATATCACAAGAAAGCAAGTCAAATGAATTTTTTGGTTTTCCAGTGCATATGAAAGTTATGTTTATACTATCCTATAGTCTATTAAGTGTGCAATACCATTGTATCTGAAAAAAATGATGTACATAACTTTAATTTTAAAATACTTTATTGATTGGGGCACCTGGGTGGCGCAGTCGATTAAGCATCCAACTTTGGCTCAGGTCATGATCTCGCAGTTCGTGAGTTCAAGCCCCACGTCAGGCTCTGTGCTGACAGCTCAAAGCCTGGAACCTGCTTCAGATTCTGTGTCTCCCTCTCTCTCTGCCTCTCCCCCACTCATGCTCTGTTTCTCTCTCTCAAAAATAAACATTAAAAAAATTAAAAATAAACAAATTTTAGAACTGAAAAATGTAACGAACTGAAAAAATTTTTAAAAATCATTAGATGAACTCAATAGCCCATAGAGATGACAGAGGAAAGAATCAGTAAACATGAAGGCAGTTAAATAGAAATTATCCAATTTAAATAATAGAGAAGAAAATTAAGAAAAATTAACGGAATCTCAGAGACCTGTAGGACAATATCAAAAAGCCATGTCATCACAGTTTCAGAAGGAAAGAAGAAAGAGTGCTGTAGAAAAAAACCATGAAACAATAATGGCTGTAAACTTCCCAAGTTTGGTGAAAGACATAGATTTAAAAAAGCTCAATGAATCCCAAACAGGATAAATCTAAAGAAACACACACACACACACACACACACACACACACACACACCATAATCAGACTTCTGAAAACATAGAAGAAAATCCTCATGACCAGAGTTAGATAATACAGAATTCTTAGATGTGACACCAAAAACACAGTCATAAAAGGAAAAATTTGAAACTGGCTGTTGTCAAAATTAAACATATTTGCTCTGCAAGAGAAAAAAAATTGAAAAGAGAAGTAACAGACTGGGGAAAATGTTTAAAAATCACATTTCTGAAAAAAATACTTTTATCAGAATTACAGGAAGGAAACAATCCAATTTAAAAATGGGCAAAAGTGGGGCACCTGGGTGGCTCAGTCGGTTAAGCGTCCGACTTCGGCTCAGGTCACGATCTCGCAGTCGGTGAGTTCGAGCCCCGCGTCAGGCTCTGGGCTGATGGCTCAGAGCCTGGAGCCTGCTTCCGATTCTGTGTCTCCCTCTCTCTCTGACCCTCCCCCGTTCATGCTCTGTCTCTCTCTGTCTCAAAAACAAATAAACTTAAAAAAAAAATTTAAAAATGGGCAAAAGAGGCGCCTGGGCGGCTCATCCAGTTAAGCATCTGACTCTTGATTTCGGCTCAGGTCATGATCTCACAGTTTGTGAGTTCAAGCCCTGAGTCAGGCTCTGCACTAACAGTGCAGAGCCTGCTTGGAATTCTCTCTCTCTCGCTCTCTCGCTCTCTCTCTCCCTCTTTCTCTGTCCCTCCCCTGCTTGCCATCTCTCTCTCTCTCTCAAAATAAATAAACATTAAAAAAAATTTTTAATGGACAAAAGATTTGAACAGATCCTTTATTAAAGAGGCTATAAGAACATCAAATAAGCACAGGAAAAATATTCAAAATCATTAGCTATTCTGGAAATACATATTAAACTTTGATGACATGCCACTGCATACTTGTTAGGATGATTCAAGTAAAAAAAGGCTGGAAATATCAAGTATTCACGAGGACATGGAGAACTGGAACCCTCATTCATTGCTGGTGGGAATGAAAAATGGTACAGTGTTCTGTAAAAACAGACTGAAAGTTTCTTATAAAATTAAACACACATTTATCCTATGACCCAGCAACCCTACTTATGGGTAATTACCCTAGATAAATGAAAACACGTTCACACAAAATTTTATGAGAATATTTATAAACACTCTATTCACAATCTCCAAAAATCGGAACAGTTCAAATGTCCCTCAATGAAGGTGTGGATGAACAAATCGCATAGACCAATACATTGGAATATTACTCAGAAATTAAATGGAACAAACTGGTGATACATTCAACAACTTGGATAAATCGTAGTCATTAGGCTGAGGGAAATAAGCCACTCTTAAAAGGTTATTTCTTTAGAGTGATGTCCATGAAAATGACAGAGTAGGGAACTTCAAAATCCCATCCCTTCACAAAAGCAGTGATTAAACTAACAAAAACTGTCAAAATCAGCTTTATCAGAATCAGGGGCTTACAGCAACCAGGGAATGCTTAATCAAGGAAAAAACCCAGCAGTGTCAGTAAGAGAGCTTTATGGTGTTTTAACTTATCTTGGCACCATTTCCCACTCCCCAGCCCAGTTGTAGCCTTGAAGATAACAGCTTACATTCCCAGTACAAGTTCTCAGAACCTATACTTAGGTACTAGATACAAAATTAATTCTTAAAGAATCATGGTTGTTGCTTTGATCTGTCTGGTGGCCCCCTGAAAGATCAGCTCAAAAGGCTCGCCTTTATTTCCTCTTATTGAGAACAAACCCAGGGATGAGGCAGCTACTAGAGGTGGGGGAGGTCTCAAAGGCAAGTGAATTAGCTGTTGCCACCTAGGTGAGAGGGTTAACAGTTGGATAACAAATCACAGACAAACCAAAGAGCTGTGGAAGAAAAGCTGGGGAATGAGATGCTTGGGAAACAGTGTAGAAAAGTTCCCACACATTCCTGGGAGTCTAGAAGTCCATGTGTTTGTCCAGGGGTGGGTGCATGCTTGGAGAAGACCTGAGAAGACCCTCAGCTCTCGCCTCTGGCTGAACTTTAGGCCTGTACAAGCAGTAAGTGATAGTGAAGGCAGAGTTGTAAACTACCTGCCTGAGTGTTGAGGGCATTCGCCAAAAGTGAGTGAAGAATATTTGAAGAAATAATGGCCAAAAAACTTCCCTAATTTATTAAATATGCAAATCTACACATCCAAGAAGCTAAATAAACTTCACATAGAATAAACTCAGAGAGATCCACCCTTTAAACTATAGAGAACAAACTGATGGTTATCAGAAGGGGAGTGGAGGGGAGGGATGGGTTAAACAGGTGATGAGGAGTGCACTTGTTATGATGAACATATAATGTTCATGTTGTATGGTGTTATATGGAAATGTTGTATGAAAGTGTTGAATCACTATATTGTATACCTGAAACTAATATTATTCTGTATGTTAACTAACTGGAATTTAAATAAAAACTTAAAAAAACAGAGAGAGATCCACCTTTATTATGTAAAAACCATAATAGGGGTCCTAGGTGGTTCAGTTGGTTAAGCCACCAACACTTGACTTTGGCTCAGGTCATGATCTCATGGTTTGTGGGATCAGGCCCTGTGTTAGGGGCCACCAGCACAGAGCCTATTTGGGATTCTCTCTCTGCCCCTACTCCACTCATGTGTGCACTGTCTCTCTCAAAATAAATAAATAAACATTTAAAACAAAACAAAATACCATAATCAAACAATCAAAAAAACAAAGAATCCTGAAAGTACCAAAAGATGTGATTCATCACATACAAGGGATCCTCAATAAGATTACAGCTGATTTCCTATCAGAAATCATGGATGCTTAGAAACACTGGATGATATATTCAAAGTGCTGAAAGAAAAAAAATTCAACCAAGAATTCTCTATACGGTGAAATATATTTTACATAAATATATATAAAACTATATATTCCACAAAAATGGAGAGATTAAGACACCTTTTTTTTAAAGTTAGTTTATTGATTGATTGATTGATTGATTGATTTTGAGAGAGAGAGAGCAGAGGATGGTCAGAGACAGAGGAAGAGAGGGAGAGAGAGACTCCCAAGCAGACTCTGCACTGTTCGGCTCTGGCCCAATGCAGGGCTTAAACCTATGAACCATGAGATCATGACTCGAGCCAAAACCAAGAGTCAGACGCTTAACCAACTGAGCCATCCAGGTGCCCAAGACACTTTTAAATAAACAAAAACAGAGGGTTTGTTGCTAGTAAACCTGTCTTACAAGAAATGCTAAAAGAAGTCCTTCAGGCTGAAATGAAAGGACACTGGGCAATAACTTGAATCCACAGAAAGAAATAAAGAATACTTGTAAAAGTAACTGTATACATAAATATAAAATTCAGCATTAATGTATTTCTGGTTCCTCCTTCTTTTTCTATATGATGTAAAGATAATTACCAAACAGAAGAATCTATAAATCTGTGATGATGAGTACAAAATGTAAAAGATATAACTTGTGAAAATAACAATACCAGTGAAGGGAAATGCAGCTACATTGAAGCAAAGAGATTTTGTACAATATTGAAACTAAATTGTTATTAATTCAATTATATTGTTATAAATTAGTTGTAATCCCCAGGAAAACTACCAAGAAAATAACTATATTTTGTAAGAGAAATAAGAAGGAGATTAAAATGGTACCCTAGAAATATCTAAATAACACAAAGAAAACAGTAGGAGAAGAAATGAAGAACAAAAATCATATAAGATGTATAAAAAAATCAAATAGCAAAATGTTAAAAGTCTTTCATTATCAACAATTACACTAAATGTAAATAAATCAAATTCTTCAATTAAAAGATAATTGGCAGAATATGTTCAGGAACATGCTCCAACTATATATTGCCTACACTTTAGAGCCAAAGACATAAACAGGTTGAAAGTGAAAGGATGGGGGGTGCCTGGGTGGCTCAGTCGGTTGAGCGTCCGGCTTCAGCTCAGGTCACGATCTCGGGGTCCGTGAGTTCGAGCCCCGCGTCGGGCTCTGGGCTGATGGCTCAGAGCCTGGAGCCTGCTTCTGGTTCTGTGTCTCCCTCTCTCTCTGTCCCTCCCCCGTTCATGCTCTGTCTCTCTCTGTCTCAAAAATAAATAAACGTTAAAAAAAAATTAAAAAAAAAAAAAGTTAAAGGATGGGAAAATATTTTCCATGCAGACAGTAACCAAAAGAGAGCTGGAGTCACTATCCTAACATCAGAAAAATAGACCTTAAGACAAAAATTATTACAAGAGATAAAGAGAACATTATATAATTACAATGATAAAAGGGAAAATCCATCAAGAAGATATACCAGTCAAAAACATAGATTCACCTAACCACAGAGCCTCAAAATTTTGAGGCAAAAACAGAAGTGAAGGAAAACTGACAGCCCAATAATAACGGTGGGATAGTTTAACAACTCAATTTCAATAACAGAAACAGAAAACCTGAATAATATTTTATATTACCTAGACCTAACAGACATCTTTAGAACATTCCACGCAACAAGAGAAGAATACACAGTCTTCACAAGTGCACATGGAACATTCTCAAGCATAGATCAAATGTTAGACCCCAACACGTCTAAATATACATAAAACACTGAAATAATACAAAGTATGTTCTCCAAACAAAATGGAATGAAATTAGAAATCAGTAAGAGAAGAAAATCTGAAAAATTCAAATATGTGTAAATTAACACACTCTTAAACAACCAATAAGTCAAAGAAGAAATCAAAGGGAAATAGAAAATGCTCTGAGATGAATGAGAACAAAAACACAACATACCAAAATTTAGGGCATGTGGTAAAAGCAGTGCTCACAGAGAAATTTATAGCTTAAATTCCTACATTAAAAATGAAGAAAGATATCAAATCAACAACCTAACCTTCTGTCTTAAGTTACTATAAAAAGATGAAAAAAATGAAATCCAAAGCAAGCAGAAGGAAAGAAATACTAAAAATTGGAGTGGTGACAAATGAAATAGAGAATAGATAAATAATAGAGAAAATCAATGAAACCAAAATTAGTTCTTTGAAAAGATCAATAAAATTGGCAAACCTTTAGCTAGACAGACCAAGAAAAAAAGAGAGAAGACTCAAATTACTAAAGTCAGAAACACTTTCAAAACTGAGGACATTGGGGCACCTGGCTGGCTCAGTAAGTGAAGCATGTGACTCTTGATCTTGGGGTTGTAAGTTTGAGCCCCATGTTGGGTATAGAGATTACTTAAAAATAAAATCTTTAAAAAAAAGTGAGGATTCACCACCAACCTTACAGAACTAAAAAGGATTATAAGAAAATACTTATGAACAATTATACGCCAACAAATCCCTAAATGAAATGCACAAATTCCTGGAAAGTCAAAAAATACCAAAACTGACTCATGAAGAAACAGACATTCTGAATTAACCAGTAACAAGTAAAGAGATTAAATCAGTTTAAAACCAAACCAAACCAAACAACAACAAAAACTTCCAACAGAGAAAATCCCAGGCCCAGAAAGCTTCACTAGTGAATTCTATCAAATGCTTAAAGAATTAAAATGAATCTTTTTCAAACTCTTCCAAAAAATAGAAGAGGAGAAACTCCTTCCTAACTTACTGTATGAGGTCAATGTTACCCTGATATCAAAACCATACAAAGACATCACAAGAAAAGAAAAAAGACCAATATCCCTTATGAACATAAATGCAAAAATCCTCAACAAAATACTAGCCAACTAAACCCAGCAGCATGTTAAAGGAATTATACACCATGAGCAAGTGAGATTCATCCCAGGAATGCAAGGCGGTTTAACATATAAAGCTAAATCAATGTAATATGCCATATTAATAGAATGACAGGGAGAAAATAGGATTATCTCAACTGATACAGAAAAGGTATTTGACAAAATTGAATACTGCTTCATGATTTAAAAAAAAATCTACTCAGAATGCTAGAAATAGAAGGAAACTAGCTCAACCTGATAAAGGGTATCTAGGAAAACCCCACAGCTAACATCATACTTAATGATATGATGCCTTCCCCCTAAGATCAGGAATAAGACAAGGATATCTGCTCCCACCACTTCTATTTAACACTGTACTGAAAATTCTAGCCAGAGCAATTTGACAAGGAAAAGAAACAAAATCATCCAATTTGGGAAGGAGAAATCTAAACAATCTCTATTCATAGATGACATGATTCTATGCATAGAAAATTCTCAAGAATCCACAGAAAAAAACTATTATAACTAATAAATGATTTCAGCAAAGTTGCAGGATACAAAGATCAACACATAAATATCAATTGTATTTTATTACGCTATCAATGAACAACGTGAAAATGAAATTAAGAAAACAATCCCATTTACAAAAGCATCAGAAAGAATAGAACACTTAGAAATAAATTTAATCAAAGGAGGTACAGGACTTGTACCTAAAAACTGTACTAAAAACTATAAAACATCTCTTAAAGAAATTAAAGAAGACTTAAATAAATTGAGACATCTTGTGTTCATCAATTGGAAGGCTTAATATTTTTCAGATGGTAATATTCTCCAAATTGTTCTACAGATTCAATGCAATCTCTATCAAAATTTCAAAGGTCTTCTTTGTGGATATGGACAAACTGATTTAAAAAATCACATAGAACTGCAAGGGACCACAAAAAACAAAACAATCTTGAAAAAGAACAACAAAGTTGGAGGACTCATTTCCTGATTTCAAAACTTTGATTAAAGCTACAGTAATCACAAAGAGTTCAGCTCTGGCATAAGGATAGAGTATGGCACTGACATACAGATAACTGCAGGAGAACTGAGATAGAAATAAACCCATACAGGGGTACCTGGGTGGCTCAGTGGGTTAAGCGTCTGATTTCGGCTCAGGTCATGACCTCGCAGTTCGTGGGTTCAAGCCCCACATTGGGCTCTGTGCTGACAGCTCAGAGCCTGGAACCTGCTTTGGATTCTGTGTCTCCTTCTCTCTCTGCCCCTCCCTGCTTGCACTCTCTCTCTCTCAAAAATAAATAAACCTTAAAAAAAATTAAAGAAAAAAAAAGAAAGAAACCCACACATCTATGGTCAGTTTTGGAATACCCAGTCCATTCAGTGAGAAAAGAAGAGTCTTTTCAATAAATGGTGCTAAGAAAACTGAATAGCCACATGTAAAGGAATGAATTCAGATACTTGCCTCACACCCTATACAAAAATTAACTCAACATGGATAAAAAATCCAAATGTGAGAGATAAAATTATAAAACTCTTAGAAGAATGCACAGAGGTAAATCCTGCATGACTTTAGATTTGGCAATGGGTTCTTAGATATGACACAAGCACAGGGGGAAAAAAATAGATAAATTGGACTTCAACAAAATTAAAAAATTCTGTGCATCAAAGAACACTATCAAGAAACTGAAAAAATAACACCCAGAATGGGAAAAATATTTGCAAATAATATATCTGATAAAGGACTAGTATTCAGAATATGTAAACAGATCTTACAACTCAACAACAAAAAGACAAAACCCAGCTAAAATATGGGCAAAGGACTTGAATAGACAGTCAAGTCATTCATTTCTTCAAAGAAGATCTACAAGTGGCCAATAAACACATGAAAAGATGCCTATTAGCTATTAGGGAAATGCAAAGCCAAGCCACAATATTTAATGGGTGTAAATAAAGTCTATAATTCTTAAAAAGGAAGAGAACAAGTGTTGGTAAAGGATGTGGAAAAACTGGAACTATTATACACTGCTGAAATAATACAGCTACTGTGAAAAAGCCTGGCACTTTCTCAAGAAGCTAAACATATAATTAGCATATGACCCACGCAAGAAACTAAACATAGAGTTAGCATATGACCTACCAATCCTACTCCTAGGATCCTATAAAACCCAAGAGAACTGAAAGCAGGTGTTCAAACAAAAACTTGTATAAGTTATATATGTCCATACATATATACATATTTGATATATATACATATATATGGTAGCAGCACTTTTCATAATAGGCAAAAAGTAGACACAGTACTAATGTCCATCAACAGATGAATCAATAAAAAAAATGGCATATATCCATACAATGGAATATTATTCAGCCATCAAAGGGACTAAAGTACTGATTCATGATACAGCATGGATGATATTATACTAAGTGAGACAAACCAAACAAAAAAGTATGATTTCATTTACAGTTTTCCCGTGTCACTCAAAAAGCAGAGTGTTCCCATGAAAAGTGTCATAAAGTGAAATGGCAAATAAAGCAAAGAAGTAATTATCATTAATTTATATGAGAAAATTTTTGAGCATTCCTATATCCAAACAAATAACCTCTCTTAGGCTTTTCTGATACCTTAGGATGCATCTTGCTAATGGATGCACAAAATAAGTCGAGATAAAAGCACAGATGCTCACAGACATAGTTCAAAGCTCTGGAGTCTTGATGTTAAGACGCTGAGTGTAGTTCCCAGGGAAGGAGCATGGTGGTTGCCTCTCTTGCTGCTGGGAGTGCCCACTGCCTCTATTAATGGCTCCCTGCCAAACGATGCTGAATGCTATTTCCACTTTTTGCCTTTTTTTTGTAAAAGTGAAAGTCCTCTTAGGATTCCTTATGGCTAGTGAAAACAGGTACTAATGTAGATCTTTCGTGAAAGCAACGTGGAGTAGTACAAGCTTTTGAAAAGTGAGGGGTACATGTATATGAAATGTCTATAATAGGAAAAATCCACATGGACAGAAATCAGATTAGAGGTTTCCAGGGGATGGGGGAAGAGGAGAATGAGGAATGACTACTTAAATGCCCCAGGTTTCTATTTGGGGTGGTGAGATTTTTCGGGAATTGGACAGTGGTGATGGTTGCACAACATTGCGAATGTACTAAAATCCAATGAACAGATGGGGGCCATTTCTAAGCAGACATTTCATAAGCCATTGTATGATTCAGCTATTCTTTTTTCTCTACCTTGAGATCTGCAGGATCAAAAATATCATCTTCTTCTTCAGTCTGGATCCTGTAATGAAGATGACCTGGAGCTGAGCTGAAAACAGACTGAGCCACTGAGACTTAGGAGTCATTTGTTCTAGGAGCATAAATTAGCCTAAGATAATTGACATAGCCCCCCTCATTAACTGTGTTTCACACAGAAAGTAACTCTGTTTGCACCTCAAGTTACACAAAAATATTTCTTGATGGTGGATCCTTCAGCTTCTCCCATAACCTTTCCCATCAAAGAAACTCTAATATTTTTATTATACCTGGGCATGGTCAGCAATCAGTGTCTGCTGACTGGATTAATAAGTAAGGGCTGAAAACTCACACAAACATCTTCCATTGGTAGATCTTCCTACAAGATTTACTGACATAAAAAAATCTGAAGGTGGGAACTGGGTCAGAGGCACACCCCAGTTCAAAGATGATCTTAGAGATGAAGAGGGACGTCTAGTCTCTGGAGTTCTGAGGAAAGTTTCCTGGTTTGTGGGTACTTCTGTCAACAAGCTAAATGGACTGAAATTATTGCAGTGTAGAGCCACAGGCTTAGGATGATGGCTGTGAGGCCCATGGCAAAGGCCAGCTGGAATATTTCTCCACCTTCTGCTCCTTCCATGTCTAATGCTTTCTTGGTCTATGGAGGTAAAGAAAGATGGGTGGGGGTGCCCTCGGGAATCAGTGTGAAGATGGGGAGAAGGGAAACCAGTGCAGGGCAGAGTCCCCGGAATGAAGCAAGAGGGGCTAATCCAGAAAGAGAGGTGGAGATGGAGGGGGGGCACTGTAAAGAGAAAAGAAGGATGTGGAGAGAGGCAAGGTAGGGTTCCTCTGTGAAAGAGAGGAAGTGGAAAGAAGTTGGATAGAAAAGGATAAAGTTCCAAAGGAGGAGAGAAGAGATGGTTTAAGGCTGCCTGTGGGAGAGGGGAAATAAGCAGGGGTGCTGATCTCCATTGAGAAGGCAAGGGAGACACCAAGAAGGGTGGGAGGAATTGGGACCACACCCACTTTGCAGGTAAAAATGCTGTCTGTGATCCCAAAGGCAGGCAGCAGAAAAAGGGACACCCTGAACAGAATCAAGTAGTTGTCAAAGTGGAGATCCAGGGACATCTCATCACCAGGGTTCTGTGGCATGACCTACAGGGCTAGGAGGGCAACAGATTGAGGTTGATCAGGGTGAGGGAAAGGATCTCATCACAGTGGCCAGAAGAATGGACAGCAGAGACCTAAATGAATGGGGACCAGGCTAAACCAACTCTGCAGATCAGAGGAACTCTGAAAGGTGGCACCACCCCAAGGTGGGACAGCCCGGCCCCCACACCACCCCACTGCCCCATTTCCTCACTGTCCTCTAGAATGCAATTTAAGTTGCCTGACTTCCCTCTCTTCTTGATTTATCCTTCCTGTTCCCCACAATCCTCCCTGACACCCAATGACCCTCTCCCTGTCCTCTCCAATACTGTTTCTGTCCCTAGTGAATTTTCTCTGTCCTCCTTTATTTAAAAAAAATTTTTTTAATGTTTATTAATTTTTGAAGGAGAGAGAGATACAGCGTGAGTGGGGGAGGGGCAGAGAGAGAGGGAGACAGAATCAGAAGCAAGCTCCAGGCTCTAAGCTGTCAGCACAGAGACGGATGCCGAGTTTAAACTCACAAACGGTGAGATCATGACCTGAGCAGAAGTCAGACGCTTAACCAACTGAGCCACCCAGGTTCCCCATTCTCTGTCCTCCTTTAAATTCTCCCTGTCTTCCCTTCTCTTTGCACATGTATTTTCGATTTCATTTCTTCCAATTCTTTGATTTTTCCTCTCTACCATTTTTTGGGCTAATTAGCTTGTTTTAAACTTTTTGAATGTTTCAAAAATTACTTCTTGGTTTTCAGCCTTTCTTTTCTTTTTTAAAGTTTGTTTGTTTGTTTGTTTGTTTGTGTAAGTAATCTCTGCATTCAGCGTGGGCTCAAACTCACAACCCCCGAGACCAAGACCTGCATGCTCTTCTGACTGGGCCAGTTAGGTGCCCCTCAGGCTTTCTTTTCTAATGTATGCATTCACAGCTATACGTATAACTCCAAATATGGCTTTAGCTCTACTCACAATTTTTGATTTCTAGGTACATTTTGTTGAAGTATAACTAACATACATACATACATACATACGTAAAAAGTACACAGATCCCAACTATATGCTACTATGCTATTCACTATTATGCTACTATTACTATTATGCTAGTATGGCTTTCACTAGTAACACACTCTTAAAACCACCACTCACAGAAATAGAAATTTCCAATATCTTAAAAGTCCTGCTCTTGTCCCATCACTATCTGCACAAATATACTTACATTTATATCACCATAGATTTGGCTATTTCAGAATTTCATATAAAAGGAATCATAAAGGATATATCTTTAAAAATTTGTTCCTCCTCTTTGCTGTACAGTATTTCCTTACATAACTATATCATAACCTATTTATTCTTTTTTTAAAGATTTTATTTTTAAGTAATCTTCATATCCAATGTGGGGCTCAAATTTACAACTCTGGGATCAAGAGTTGCATTATCTATTGACTGAGCCAGCCAGGCACCCTTATATTCTCTTTTGTATATCAGATGTTCTAGCCTTTTGCCCACTTTGTATTTATGTCGTCTCTTTCTGGGTTATTTATGTATTCATGTATTGATATAATTCACATACCATAGACTTCACCATTTTGAAGTAGATAATTCAGTGGATTCTAGCATATTCACAAGGTTAGACAACCATCGTCACTAATTCCAGAACATTTTCATCACCCCAAAAAGGAAACTCACATCTATTAGTCACTCCCATGTCTACTCCCATCCCCTGGCCACCACTAATTTACTTTCTGTCTCTATGGATTCGTCTGTTCTGGACATTTCATGTCAACGGAATCATGCAATTTGTGGCTTTATATGTCTGACTCCTTTCACTTTGTATACTGTTTTCAATGTTCATTCACATTATAGCACAGAGAAGTACTCTATTCCTTTTTATGGCTGAGTAACATTCCATTGTATGATAATACCACACTTTGTCTATCTTCTAATGTGTTCATAGATATTTGGGTTGTTTTTACTTTTTGGCTATTATGAATAATACTGATATGACTGTTTGTTTTCATTTCTCTTGGGTATATACCTAGGACTGGAATTGCTGTTTCATACGATAACTTTATGCTTAACTTTTTTTTTTATATGCTTAACTTTTTAAGGAACCACCAAACTGTTTTTAGTACAGCAGTGTACTAAGCATGTCTTTTTATTTTGATGTTTTGACATCTTGGAGCCTTGCTGACCCAGGAAAGACTTCTCCCAGAGCTAGCTAATTCCTGGAGATAGCAAATGACTCTCCTGGGACCATGCCTTTGATATGCAAACCAACCAAACCAGAGCCTACCCCTAACCACCTCCTTTGTGGGCTCTTACAGGGCTCTTACATGCCAGACTATTATCCCTCTACCTCATCATCCCAGTATCATGTACCAGATGACTAGAAACAGCCTTTATATTCAGAGCCCACTGAAATTATTAAAATGAGTCAATCTTTAGCCAGCTTGCCATGCTTTGCCATGCCTTTCTTGCCAAAACCACAAGAAAGGCCCTTGGGGCGCCATGGTGGCTCAGTAGGCTGAGTGTCTGACTCTTGATTTCAGCTCAGGTCATGATCCCAGGGGGAATCCCGTGGGATCAAGCCCTGTGTCGGGCTCCGCACTGGGCATGGAACCTGCTTAAGATTCTCTCTCTCTCTCTCTCTCTCTCTCTCTCTCTCCTCCTCCTCCTCCTCCTCCTCCTCTCCCCCTCTCCCCCGCTCATGCACTCTCCTCTCTAAAAGAAAAAGAATCTCTTGCACATATTTTCCCCTCACTTCCTCTGACTCCTGGATGACCCTGGCACTTCCCAGTGTTGTCCTGCATGGTATGGTGTGCCCTCTCCTCTTAGGAACTATGAATAAAAATCTTTTTTTTTTTTAATGCTTATTTATTTGTTGAGAGAGAGGGAGAGAGAGAGAGAGAGACAGAGAGCTCATGCAAAGAGCAGGGGAGGGGCAGAGAGAGGAGAGAGAATCCCAAGCAGGCTCCATGCTGTCAGACCAGATCCAGACATGGGGCTTGATCTCATAGCCGTGAGATCATGACCTGAGCCAAAATCAACAGTCAGTCACTCAACCGACTGAGCCACTCAGGCGCCCCACCAGACTATCTTTTCAATGGCAGTCATCTCCTGATCTGTTGGCCCCACCACACCTGAAGAATGATAAAGTCCACATTTTAAACGAAGCAGCTGCACCACTTCACATTCGCACCAGCAATGAATAAGGGTCCTAATTTCTCCACATTCTTACCTATGCTGCTTATTTTCTTTAAAGAAAAAAATGGGTTACTATAGCCATCCTAGTGGCTGTCAACTGATACATCACTGTGGGTCTGAATTTCATTTCCCCCAATGACTGGTGATGCTGAACATCTTTTCATGTGCTTATTGGCCACTTTTACATCTTCTTTGGAGAAATGTCGGTTGAAATCCTTTGCTCCTTTAAAAAATTGGGTTATTTGTCTAATTGTTGAATATCTTTTTTTTTTTTAAGTAAGCTTTACACCCGATGTGGGGCTTGAACTCATGACCCTGAGATCAAGAGTCACCAGCTCTACTGACTGAGACAGCCAGGCACCCCAAATGTCTTTTTTTAAATGTTTATTTATTTTTGAGATATAGAGTGCAAGTGGGTGGAGTGAGGGCAGAGAGAGAGGGAGACAGAGGATCCGAAGCAAGCTCTGCACTGACAGCAACAAACCCGATGCAAGACTCAAACTCACCAACAGTGAGAGCATGACCTGAGCCGAAGTCAGACGTTTAACCAACTGAGCCACCAAGGTGCCCTTCTTTTTGCTTTTAAGGTATAGAAATTCTACATGTTTTCTAGGTATAAGTCAACTTATATCCATAGCACAAGAATATTTCCCTATGCTGTGACTTTGCTTTTTTACTCTCTTAATGGCATTTTGGGAAGAATAGAAGTTATTCATTTTAATGTAGTCCATTTATCAATCTTTTCCTCATGTTTAGTTTTGTGTCCTATTTAGGACATCTGTGCTTTGTCTAAAACCCTGAAATTGTCTTCTACGTTATCTTCTAGAAGGTAAACTATTTTACATTCCACATTCAGATCTGTGATCATTCTGGAATTTGTTTCTGCATATAGTGTGAAGTTGGATCTAGATTAAATTATTCCCATACAGTTACGCAATACACCCTGCATCATTTATTGAAAATAACATCCTATACCTACTAAACTCTGGTGCCACTTTTACCATAAATCAACTGACCACATATATGTGGGTCTGTCTAGACTGTATTGTATTAGCCAACATGTCTAGCCTTACACCAACACCACAACATCTTAATTATTATAAAATTCTAGTAAGACTGGCCATTTGTTACTATAAGTTTGACAACTTTGTTTTTCTTCCTCAAGATTGTCTTGGTTCTTCTTAAGCCTTTGGATTTCCACATACATTTTAGAATTAGCTTAACGGTCTCCACCAAAAAAAAAAAAAAAATGTTCTATAGATCAATTGGGAGAGTGGATATCTTTACAATATGGTCTCCAATCCATGAACATGGTCTAATCCTTCCTTGTATTTAGGTCTTTTTAATATATTTCACTAATGTTGCATAGTTTTATGTGTAGAGGTCCCATGAGGGAGGAGGTCATAAGAACCTCCGATTTGTAGCCAAGTTGTGGGTAACCTGGGTACCTACTAATTGCAATTGGCATCTGAAGAGAAGCGGCAGTCTTGAGGGACTGAGCCCTTAACCTGTGAAATCTGATGCTATGTCCGAGTATGCAGTGTGAGAATTAAATTTCAGGACATGCAGCTGGTGCCACAGAATTTCTTGCTGTGGGAAAAATCCCTACATATTTGGTGACCAGAAATAGCAGAAGTGTAGTGGTCTGTAAACAATAAAGGAGACAAATAGAAGGAAAAACTATGTTTTTCCTTATACAGATGTCTATTTGCTTTTTTCACTCTCATTTTCTCATGAGTATACAGAGTTTTGCAAGAGCTACATGATGTGTGATACACAGCAACAGACTAAATGTAGAAGAATATGAGAATCCAGTATCTTCTATTCAGCCAGACAGGAAAGAGATTTGCAAAAATGTAAAACAATGCTACTCTGTTCACAAATGTTTTGAAAAATATAGTTATTTTCATGACAACAGTGTTATTTGTATCAGCATGTAAAGGGTTTTTATTTTTATTTTTCAAATTAATAATTTTTTCAGTTTAATCCCAGTACAGAAAATACCAATAGATACAACTCATACAAGCAAAAGCTTCAGGTGAATTCTCAAAAAATTTAAGAGTGAAAGGGGTCCTGAGACCAAAATATTTGAGAACTGATATTTTAGAGTCATCATCAGTCCTTAGGTCATGCTCCCCTGCCAGTCAGTAACAGGCACCCTGTGTGCCCTCACCTGCCAGCAGTGCCACACACTGGACATCTGCGGAACTGCAGGGCATCCACTACTTGTGGTCCTACCTGCTCATTAGGATGTACCTTATCTTCAGAGGTCTGAGCATCAGTCATGCAGCTCCCCCTTCTCTAAGTCCTGTAACACCATCTCTTCCCTATTGTATTCCAGGTCTAGAAGTAGGAGTGGAGTTACCTTAGCCTTTACCTTTTGCTCTTACAGGATTCCAATCCCTGTTTTAAATCCCCTTTGTTGGGAATACCTATGGTGTCTATTTTTCTGACTGAACTCTGATTGATATGCCTGCTATACTGAATATCCTCTCTTTAGATGGCTCTGAGAGGGCCCTGTAGCCCTATAAGAAGCTTCCCTTCTTAAGCTAGTTTTGGGGGGTGTTTTTTCCTTGCAATGAAACCATCTGTGATTAAGGCATAGGGTCCATGTTTTACCTGCATCCAGACACATTCCATCCCTCCTTCCCAATGTGAAGAGGGTGAGGGATGGTTCCCATATGCTCTGAATCACATTATTCTCCTCCTCCTCCTCCTTCCTCTTTTCCTCCTCCTTCACCAAAACCACCACCATCATGACCATCATCATCACCATGTTATATAATACTCACTATGTGCCAGGCACAGTTCTAAGCATTTTACATACATTAGCTTACTTAATCCTCTAAATGAGGATTAATCCAACTAAATGAGGGAGAAACCATTATCATCCCTATTTTATTTTGTTTTTATTTATTTTTTATTTTTGAGAGAGAGAGAGCCCATGCATGCATGTGCCCACAAGCCAGGGAGGGGCAGAGAGAGGGAGAGAGAGAATCCGAAGCAGGCTCTGCACTGTCAGTGCAGAACCCGATGCAGGGCTTGAACCCATGAACCACAAGATCATGACCTGAGCCAAAGTCAAGAGTCAGAGGCTTAACCGACTGAGCCACCCGGGCACCCCAGGAGAGAGAGAATCTTAAGCAGGCTCCATGCCCAGCACAGAGCCTGATGCAGGGCTCAATCCCATAACTCTGGGATCATGACCTGAGCCAAAATCGAGTCAGAGGCTCAACAAAGCCATCCAGGTGCTGCATTATTAACCCTATTTTAAAGGTAAGAAAACATGCACAAAGAGATTAAGTGACTTGCGCATGGCAACACATCAAGTTAGTGGCATGCCAGGAATTCAAGCCTAGGTAGCCTGGTTCCAAGGCCCAGGCATATTGATTCAGTTCACATTTATTGGGCACTTACTTTATGTCAGTTCCTGTTCTAGATATTAAGGCTATAGGGAGAACAAACAAATGTCCTCAGCTTTACTAAACCATCTCTCCCACATCTCCATCCCCTCTCTCACTGGCACATTGTCTATCTCATCTTTCCCACCAAAACCAAAACAAACAAAACCCCAAAACCCACTCCCCTAAACCCCTGAATCCCCTTCAAACTATGAATCTGGGTTTGATTGTTGGTTCATTCATAATTACAGAGACAAAAGGAGAGGCAGAACATGGGGCCATGCTACTATCTTTTCAGAATTTCCATCCAATGGAATATTCCCAAGTCCCTCCCATCTTAAAAAAAAAAAAAAAATCACTCTCACTCCTCTGTTCCTACCCCAGTACTGACTTTCTTGGCCCTTCATCAACAAGCTTCTTTAAAAAAATGTCTATATCATTTCCACTTCCACACCTCACAATCAATCCATGGCTCTCTGAAACTGGGCATTGGCCCTGTTGTGCCCCAGAAACTGGAACCCACATTCTTCTCAGGCTTTCCTTTCTCCTTCACCTCCAGAGTTTTGGAAAGTGATATCTACACTCTGTCTACACTCCCCTCTTCTTTTTTTAAATGTTTATTTATTTTTGAGAGAGAGAGAGAGAGAGAGAGAGAGAGAGAGAGAGAGCGAGCTGGGGAAGGGTGGAAAGAGAGGGAGATAGAGAATCTGAAGCAGGCTTCAGGTTCTGAGCTGTCAGCACAGAGCCCGACACGGGGCTCAAACTCACAAACCATGAGATCATGACCTGAGCCGAAGTCCAACACTTAACTGACTGAGCCACCCAGGCTCCCCTATACTCCCCTCTTCTTGTAAACCATTTGGGTCCCTGCAATATGGCACCTGTTCCCTCTTGCCCATTGATCCTCTGAAATTGCCTTCACCAAAGGTATTAACACCTCTCTTCCCTTAAATCCAGAGGATACACCTCGTATCTTGACATGCTTGTCCATGCCCTCCTTTCTGAGACCTTTCCTGGCCCTTTCCCAATTCTGGCCCAGATGCCTCCCTTCCTCTTGCACTCCCCAGAGCCATGGGGCACTCTGGAAAGCTGGCACCAAGGGTACTGGAGGAGGCTTCCTGGGGACCAATACCTTTCCAGACTTGCCCCTGAAGATGAAGCCAATCAGAAAGCAGGTCCTCTAGGCATACTTAGGTGAGTAGTCAGCATGTTGTTTGATGAACCAGTCAGGAGTTTAAAGTAAAGATAGAGTTAGAGTTTGACTATCTCAATCATGGAAAGGCAAGTGATACCTTCAGACTTGTAGCTGACTACAACTCAGAAGGAGGTAGCTTGTCCCTTCCTACTAAGGACTCTGACAAAATCCTTCACTTTCTGGAAACAGAAACCCAACTTCCCAAACCAAGAAAGCTACTATGCACAGGAAGGACAAAAAAAAAAAAAAAAAAGTAAAAGAGAGAATGAAAGAAGAAAACAACAGGAAACAAGAGATACACAGTAAAGAGGGATACTCATCAAATCTGCCCACTGTCTTTAGTCATCATAACCTTCTCTTTAGAAATCCCAGCTGTTGTCTACACTGTGAAGACTGGGCACTGTCACCACTGCCCAAGACCTAACCTCCTGAGTATACCAGGAGCATCTATTTCTCCACTCCCCATTCCTGCAACTATTTCTTCCCAGAACTGACCACTGGAGGTGGGAGATGTCCTGGCTCTGCTATCTTCATGGAAATCCTCAATAGTTCTCTCAATTCATTCTATAAAGCCACACATTCCTTCTACCATCATGCCCCAATAGATTGAGAAAGCACCTTGGAAGTAAACTGTTACACAGCAAGGACAAATTCATGTCAAATGCTTTTCTTGAGTATTTATGCCATTATATGTACATAAATGCAGTTTCTATGTTCAGTCTCTTGTTGGTTAGGTGACTCTCCAGCCAAGGGACCCACCAGCTAAAGATCACTGCAGTTGAAGGACTCACCTGACAAGGGATACATGGGCTCAGGAATTCAGAACCCAGACAAGTTACCATACCAAAGCCACCTCAGACAAAATATTCACTAGGTAAGAGAAACCCACCACCAACCCAAGGTTCTCACCATCCAAGGGACCTCCTGGAAACCAATATACATTTTTCATCCCACCCAACATTGAATTCTTTCCCCCCTCACCTCATATTTTTTTTTATCTGGAATATCCACCTTGCCCTTTAAAATGCTCCGAGATAATTCATTCTGTCAAGCAGAAGACTAGTTACCAATACAAGGAGAGGGTAGCAAAGATCATTACAATGCCAACCACCAGAAATAGAAGTCCAAACACTTCTTCCCACTGCATCTTGGTATCAGAGTTGCCAAGGAAAATACAACACAGTAAAGTACTGGATGGGGCACTTTTACTCACATAAAGAAGAGAAAGAGCAAGATCAGCTCCAATAGTGGGTGTCTGGGCAGCAGGTGCAATTAGCCTTTATGAACTCCTCTTGTGCCACAGTGGAAGGACCCTGATCCCCGCCTTCATGGAGTCTGAAATACTAAAACCTGGGGTTGTGCCTGAGAACACAGGTACTTAAGCAGAACAAAGGAATACACAATGAGCCTGAAACAAGGAAAAATATTCCCACACAAGGTGATAAGCCTTGCATACACTGTGTGGGCTCTTTATCTCTTGGTCAGAAAGTGTTTCAGGCCCAAGACCCATTCTTATGTGGCAAGGGGATATTGGAAGACTGTGTACATGAGATCGCTTTTCCTAACACATTTCATGAAGACTTTCCTGGCCCCTGGGTTGTGTGTGTTGCTGCTGTTCTTGGTGCTTCTAGGTCTTTGCCTGTGCTTAAACACAGCTGTGTCATTGACAAACCACAAACTTAGTTACTAAGTCACAGTTCTGTAGATCAGAATGGCTAGATTCTCTAGAATGCTCAGGATCTCACAAGGCTAAAATCAAGGTGTTGACCAGTCTGTGTTCTCATCTGGAGCTAGGATCATCTCCCAATCAAATATGGTCATAACAGGATTCAGATCCTTACTATTATAGAACTGAGGTCCCATTTCCTTGCTAGCTATCAGTTGGGAGCCACTTCAGATAGGGGCTGCCTGCATTCCTTGCTATGTAGTCTCCTCCACTTTCAAGCTAGCAATGGAGAATCTCCCTTGACTGCACTCCATCCCATGCCTTGAATCATTTTTGCCAGTAAGATGTTGTCCCTTTTAAGAAGTCACTGGATTAGTGTCCCATGGAGGACATTTTCCCTCTCTTAAAGTTAACTGATTGGGGAATTTAACTACAGATACAAAATCCCTCCACAGCAGCACATAGATTAGTACTTGAATGAACAACTGGGAAAAAGTGTGTGTACACCAGGGAGCAGGAATCTTGGGGCCATCTTAGAACTCTACCTACCACAATGGTGATTTCCCATTTCCATCATTTCATCCACACTTATTAAATGACATTCTACTTTTAAGACCTTCCCCCTTTTCACCTTCTTTCTCTTTCAGTCAGTATAGACTAAAGAATTCTTTTCTAATTCAATATTTTATAATCTGTTATTGACATTATTCCTTTTCCTTCCCTTCTGTTTGTAATCTCCTAGTTTTCTTACAAGGCTTGTCTACTTCCTCTCTTCCATCTAGAGAGGTAACTCTGGTAGTGCCCTCCTGTAGCAGACTGGGGTCTGCAACAAGGAGGAGCCAGGATCCCATCTTACAGTTTCCAACAAATCCCTATCAGGACGGGTGGAGCCAATGTCCTGATAGAGGATGGAACCCAGCTCCAAGCTCCGAGTCCAGGAGAAGCAGAGAATTGTGGGACCACGCCCCCTTATGCAGACAGCCAATCAGGACTTGAGGCACTGGTTTCTCCATTGTGAAGAAGTGGCCTTTAACGTTTGGAGTCTTGGGATGCTGGAGTCTTGGTTTTAAACTAGGGGAGGTATAGTGGGCTTGGCTCTCTGTTTTCAAGACACTCAGGATCTGTCTTTGTCTGGGTGGAAAGATCATGCCCCCAAAACACGCCCCACCTGCTGCAAAAGGCGCGGCTGCTGCAAAAGGCCCGCCTGCTGCAGGAGGCCCGCCTGCTGCAGGAGCCCCGCCGGCTGCAGGCGCCCCTGAGAAGCCGCCAGAGGAAACACAGACACCTGAAGAACTGGCATTTTATGCCCCGAATTACTTATGTTTGACCATCCTGGCCGTAATTTTGTTCCCTCCCCTGGGATTAATAGCTATATTCTTCAGTTACAAGGTAAAACAACACCTATGTGATGGCCCATCCTGCCCTCTACCTGCCCCTTACACCTGTTTCTGCCCTGGGACCTGGATAGGGGCTTTCCCTCAGTGACCATTGGTCCCCAGCCCTTCCCCAAGGGTATCATAAGGCTAGACTCAGAAACCCATACCTAAAGCTCCCATCCCTACAGACTTCGCAGGCCAACAAGAACAGCGAATGGGACGATGCTTACCTCAACTCAGGCCGAACTGGCTGGCTGGATGTATTTGCCATACTCATTGGTTTAGGCATCATTTATGCCTATACCCTATTTATGTGAAGGCCAGGCCAAGTAGTCCATGAGTCCACCTCAAATAGGACTTACCCACCAAGGCCCTAACCAACCAAATCAGCCACCATGCAAGAAACCAACAGCCAAGACATCTTCTAGCCAGAAAACCTATTGGCCAAGGAACTCAACATCCAAGCAACCCACTAGCCCAGGGACATCATACTACTTCATCCTTTTCGCTGCTGGAGCCATCGTCATCCACCTTGAGGGTCCTCACTTTCATGCCCTAGATGTGCTTAGCTCCATGATACTTGGATGCTCTTTCAGAAAAAAAAAAAAAAAATTATTTAAACCAATAAAAAATGAAGGGAATGTTCCAGCTTCTCATGTGTGTGCATGTGTTTATTTGTTTCTGAGTCAGTGTCTGTGTTTTGCTGGAGCTATGTGTTTCATATCCCTGCTTTTTCTAGGCAAACAGAACCCTCCTTCAACTTTTGAGATCCAAAAGTCAAATTGTTAAGGGAAGAATGGAAAGACTTCAAGAAATAAACAATAGATTTGGTGCAAGAGCTAATGAAGATCACCCCCCCCCCCCAATCCTGAAAGGAATAGAGGAAGTAGAGAAAGAGAGATTACATGCAAGTACAACCCTAAGGAGAGTTGCATCTCAGGAAGGGGTGAGGTGTCAAACACCCCAGATACTATTTGTATTACCTCTTCACAAATAAGTCCTATAGAGGCTCCAAGGTCGCAAAGAAAATATGCTGCATGGTAGGGAGGTCTAGGAAGAAATGACCTTAGACAGCCAAGTAGGGTAGCCCATGTCTCAACTTGGTGAGAAGGAGGTGGGGTCTACAGAAATGCAAAGTACCAGGGTGGGAATGACTAGCAGAGGGGAGCCAGGGATAACACAGGAGCCATCTTGAATGAAGGAAAACAGAGATCTAGGCTGACACAATGGATAACAAACATCGAGGGGTTCCTACTGGTACCCTAACTTCACGAACAACCCCAAATTCAGACCAGAAACACTAGACTTAGTAGAATTAAATTTCCACAATGAAGGAGAATGGGGATTACCAATAGAAAGGAGGTTAAGTAGCTGTGAAAAAGACTGCTAACTCTACCAAGGGTCATCTTTTCCTCCCAGGAGCACAACTCAGCCACATTTCCTAGGTTCCCCTGTGTGGCCATGAGACTGTCTTTGGCTCTATGGAATCACTTCTATCAGAAGTCATGTGTGCCACAAACAGTCCTGGCTTTGAAACATCTCCCATGGGCACTCTCCTCCATACTCTTCTTCCCCTAGCTGACTGGCCAAGTGACACCCATGGTGCTTTGAAGGCCACAAGTTATAGAGAGGAAGAACTCCCATCAGCCTTGGTCTCTGAACCACTGTAGGAACAGTCACTGTTTCCCCAACTGCCCCCCTGGTTGAGCAGAAAATACGTATTTTGCCATCACGTGTCTGGTCTATTTCATAACTCAATTCACCCTAACTAGTGAAGATGCTGGAAAATAGAGTTACATTTCTCAGACATCTGGGATTGCTACTTGAAATTCATGCCCAACAGACAGACCCATTTTGTTGGGCAGTTTATAGGAAATAATGAACGAAGGAAACAACAAAGGTCTTAGTCCATAGTTAACCTTAATCTTAACGGTCATGATGCTGTGTCTGTTTCCTACAAGATCCTGGGTATCTATGTGAATTACATGTGCTTATGGGACAGTGCTCCATGTTTTGGGTGTGTCTGGAGAGGGGATTATTCCTGGTTGTCTGCTATGTTAGTGGGCCTAGAAGGTCAGCCATCCCTGTCCCTCCCCAGAGAAGCCCAGAATGCTGGGCCTGTCACATTCAGCTGCAAAGCCATGTGGAATCAGAATGGCCCATGTCGGCATGAACAGCCAGGTTCCAAAAAGTCACACTGTTATACAAGACTTGGAAATCCAGCCAATCTTCTCCACTCCAGCTCTCTGACTCCCTCTAACCTGTATTCCACTCTCAGGCATTTATCTGGTATTTATCATTCATGTAAATATAAAACAAACAAAATTTGTAGTCTTGCATCTTGAAACATCATCATTTGAATTACTATAATGACACATGCAGACTTAACAATTTTATTCACTCTTCTCTCTCTCCACTATCTCCCACAGAATGAGATGACAATTTTTAACTCAATTTACAGGCTTTCCATTTCATTATGCTGTATAAGTAGACTCCATTACTGGACTACCATGGTGATTACGTACTCTTGCTGAACTCATATTTGAACTCAGGAGCCAACCAATCCATCTGCCTGTAATCCTTCAGATTTTTCTTCCTTTTCTTCTTCTTCTGCCTCCTCTTCCTCTACCTTCTTCTCTTCCACATCCTGCCCCTCCTGCCCCTCCTCATCTTCACTTTGTTTGTTCTACTTCCTCAGTTATCTATGTGCCCCTTCACTAATCATTCCCAAACTCTCCAGAAGAATTCTATCACTGCTTTCAACAGAATTTCCCCATGGTCCAGTAGGCCAGGTAATTTTTCAATTCTCTTTCTCCCTTGGATCATTAAACCTTGGATCATTTATTTACTTGGGATTTTTTAATTTACACAACATTCACAAAAATACACCCACAAGTAATACAAAGAGTATGGAAGAGCTCACTTCATGGCTGGATGTGGTATCATTTTCCTCTCTCAAAGGTAATTGCTGTCAATATTTTGTTGTAACTCTTTCTAGTTACCTTTCTATGCATTTCCATGTGCATTTGTGTCCACACACATTGCCATTACGCTGTTTTTCTGTTTACCACTAGGTCTTGATGATCTTCAATACTCAATTAGTATTGAAGATCTTCAGCACTTAATGCCCTGTATTCCACTTTTGAATTATCCCCCTCTGTCTTCTTCTGGCCCAAAGGGTACATTCCCATGTTCTCAGACCTGCCTTTTCTCTCTCAATGGTAGCTCACGGATTCCAGCACCTGGCATGAACCTGTAGGCCCTTCTTCCTCCTGAGCAGGGTAAGAGGGAGAGTATCCATAGAATAAACAGCTGCAGGAGAGCAGATTCTGCTGTATACCAAGAACTAGTTTTGCAAATTTTATTTCTGACCACTGAAAACTTAACAAACTTTAGGACACTCACACTGTGACATTATTACCATGTCCTATGATTGTGATTCTTAACCTCTTACAGTCTTCAATTCTGATGACCCATTTATTGTATCACCCTTGTAATAAGACTTAAACTGATGTCCTTATTTTCTGGAAGAAACATGTACTTTTGAATTTTCTTTGCTGTTTTTTGTTTTTTTTGGTTTTTTTATTTTAGAGAGAGAGAGAGAGAGCATGCATACAAGCAGGGGAGAGGGGCAGAAGGAGAAAGATAGAATCTTAAGCAGACTCCATGCTTAGCATGGAGACTGATGCAGGGCTCAATCTCATAACCCTGGGATCATGACCTGAGCCAAAATCAAGAGTCAGACACCCAACCAACTGAGCCACTTGAGTGCCCCTGAATTTTCTTCGTTAAGCCAGAAGGACATTACTAGCATGAAACCCATGGGTATGTGGATTAAAAAAAGAAAAATAATAATTCCCCAATAACCCATGATAGAGCTATATTTCTTATTCAAATGAAGAGTTTGAGAATCTGAGTCTCATTTAAATCAAGAGTACACTGGGTTTCTAATTTTAAAAATATTTTTATTCAAGTGCATAAGAGTGTACAAATCATATGTGCATACCAATGAACTTCCACACACTTTCACAAAATGCACACTTATGTAACCTGCTCCTTAAACAAGGCATAGACCAGAAGACTCTGGTGCCCTCTTCCAGTCACTTCCTACAAAAGATAACTCCCGGGGCACCTGGGTGGCTCGGTCGGTTAAGCGTCTGACTTCGGCTCAGGTCATGATCTCATGGTCCGTGGGTTCGAGCCCCGCGTCGAGCTCTGTGCTGACAGCTCAGAGCCTGGAGCCTGCTTCAGATCCTGTGTCTCCCTCTCTCTGTGACCCTCCCCTGTTCATGCTCTGTCTCTCTCTGTCTCAAAAATAAATAAATGTTAAAAAAAAATTAAAAAAAAAAAAAGATAACTCCCACCCTAACCTGCTCTCCCTTTTTAAAATAACTGCCTGGTAGACCATGTCAGGGAATGCCAAATTTACTAACGGGACTTCCTGTTGATGGATATTTGGATTATTCCTACCTTTTGGCTGCCACAAACCATAGTGCAAAGAACATCCCTGAGCATGCTTCTCTGTTCACATGAGCAGGTTTTTCTCTAGAACAGAGTCCAAGAAGTGGGATTGCAGGGTTCAAGCATAAAGGGCTTTGTACACTTTGATGGCTAATACCATGATGATTTCTGCAAAGGCTTCATCAAATCACACACCTAATCCCAGTGTTTGAAAAAAACATTCTTTGTCTTCTTGTCATCACATAATATCATCAGTCCTATGAAATTCTGCCAATTTGATGAGTGAGAAGTGATAGCTCCTTATTGCTTTAATTTACATTCCTCTGATGACTAGTGAATTTGAACACTGCTAAGGACTGAATTGTATCCCCCCAAAATTGATATATTTTTAATTATTTTTTTTGTTTTAATTCCAGCATAGTTAACATACAGTGTTATAGTAGTTTCAGGTGTACAAAACAGTGAGTCAACAATTCTATACATTACTCAGTGCTCATCATGGTAAGCACACTCTTAATCCCCATCACCTACGCCACCCATCCCCCACCACTTCCCCTCTAGTAACCATCATTTTGTTCTCTGTAGCTAAGAGTCTGTTTCTTGGTTTGTCTCTCTTTTTTTGTCCTTTGCTCATTCAGTTTGTTTCTTAAATTCCACATATGAGTGAAATCATATGGGATTTGTCTTTCTCTGGCTGACTTATTTCACTTAGCATATGCATATACATCTTTATACATACCATATATATATGTGTGTGTATACATATATATATGTATGTATATATATATGTATGTGTGTATACATATATATGTGTGTGTGTATATATATATATATATATATATATATATATATATATATATATACACACACACCACATCTTCTGCATCCATTTATCTATTGATGGGCACTTGGGTTGGTTCCATAATTTAACTATTATAAACAATGCTGCAATAAACATAGGGGTGCATGTATCGCTCTGAATTAGTGTTTTTGTATTTTAGAGGTAAATACCCAGTAGTGCGATTACTGGATCATGGGGTAGTTCTACAAAACTGATATACTGAAACCTTAACTCCCTACATAACTGTGTTTGAAGATAGCTGACAATATTGTATTGAGAATATAAAAAGCCAAAAGCAACAAAGATTAGAAAGGACCAGAAAACACCACCAGAAACTCCAACTCTACAAGCAACATAATGGCAATAAATTCATATCTTTCAGTACTCACTCTAAACATCAATGGACTAAGTGCTCCAATCAAAAGACATAGAGTAACAGAATGGATAAGAAAACAAGATCCACCTATATGCTGTTTACAAGAGACCCACTTTAGACCTAAAGACACCTTCAGATTGAAAGTAAGGGGATGGAGAACCATCTATCATGCTAATGGTCAACAAAAGAAAGCTGGAGTAGCCATACTTATATCAGACAATCTAGACTTTCAAATAAAGACTGTATCAAGAGGGGCGCCTGGGTGGCTCAGTCGGTTAAGCGACCGACTTCAGCTCAGGTCATGATCTCGCGGTCCGCGAGTTCGAGCCCCGCGTCGGGCTCTGGGCTGATGGCTCAGAGCCTGGAGCCTGCTCCCGATTCTGTGTCTCCCTCTCTCTCTGCCCCTCCCCCGTTCATGCTGTGTCTCTCTCGGTCTCAAAAATAAACGTTAAAAAAAAAAATTTTTAAAAAAAATAAATTAAAAAAAAAATAAAGACTGTATCAAGAGATGAAGAAGGGCATTATATCATAATTAAGGGGTCTATCCACCAAGAAGACCTAACAATTGTAAACATTTATGCGCCAAATGTGAAAGCACCCAAATATATAAATCAATTAATCACAAACATAAAGAAACTCATTGATAGGAATACCATAACAGTAAGGGACTTCAACACCCCACTTACAACAATGGACAGATCATCCAATCAGAAAATCAACAAGGAAACAATGGCTTTGAATGGCACACTGGACCAGATGGAATTAACAGATATATTCAGAACATTTCATCCTAAAGCAGTGGAATATACATTCTTCTCCAGTGCACGTGGAATGTTCTCCAGAATAGACCACATACTGGGACATAAATCACCCCTCAGCAAGTACAAAAAGATCGAGATCATACCATGAATATTTTCAGACCACAACACTATGAAACTCGAAATCAACCACAAGAAAAAATTTGGAAAGGTAACAAATAGTTGGAGACTAAAGAACATCCTACTAAAGAACGAATGGGCTAACCAAGAAGTTAAAGAGGAAATTGAAAAGTATATGGAAGCCAATGAAAATGATAACACCACAACCCAAAACCTCTGGGACACAGCAAAGGCGGTCATAAGAGGAAAGTATATAGCAATCCAGGCTTTCCTAAAGAAGGAAGAAAGGTCTCAGATACACAACCTAACCTTACACCTTAAAGAGCTGGAAAAAGAACAGCAAATAAAACCCAAAACCAGCAGAAGACAGGAAATAATAAAGATTAGAGCAGTAATTAATGCTATTGAAACCAAAAAAAACAGTAGAACAGATCAATGAAACCAGAAGCTGGTTCTTTGAAAGAATTAGGAAAACTGATAAACCACTAGCCAGTTTGATCAAAAAGAAAAAGGAAAAGACCCAAATAAATAAAATCAAGAATGAAAGAGGAGAGATCACAACCAACACAGTAGAAATAAAAACAATAAGATAATATTATGAGCAATTATATGCCAATAAAATGGGCAATCTGGAGGAAATAGACAAATTCCTAGAAACATATACACTACCAACACTGAAACAGGAAGAAGTAGAAAAAAAAATTTTTTTTTTTCAAGTTCCAAAAAGGCTTTATTACGTACAGAGGGGAGGGGCTCAGTCCTTCTTGGCTGCCGCTTTCCGCATGGCCGCCACGACGTTGCTCAGCTCCTCTCTCTTCCTCTTGGCGCGGATGTGTGTCCCCACCCTTTTCTTGATGAACTTGAGCGCGCGCTTGTCCTTGGAGACCTTGAGCAGCTCCATGGCTCGCCGCTCGTAGGGGGCAAAGCCACACACCTCTCGGATCATGTCCCGCACGAACTTGGTGTGCTTGGTGAGGCGCCCGCGGCGGCGGCTGTGCCTCGGCTTGCTCACGTTCTTGGTTACCTTGTGGCCCTTGTTGAGGCCCACGGCCATAGGGTAGCGCAGAGCCATGGCTGCTGCTCCTCAATGGCTCCCGCGGCGGAAGAAGTAGAAAATTTGAACAGACCCATAACCAGTAAAGAAATCGAATTAGTAATAAAAAATCTCCCAAAAAACAAGAGTCTAGGGCCAGATCGTTTTCCAGGGAAATTCTACCAAACATTTAAGGAAGAGTTAACACCTATTCTCTTGAAGCTGTTCCAAAAAATAGAAATGGAAGGAAAACTTCCAAACTCTTTCTATGAGGCCAGCATTACCTTGATTCCAAAGCCAGACGGAGACCCCACTAAAAAGGAGAACTATAGACCAATTTCCCTGATGAACATGAATGCAAAAATCCTCAACAAGATATTAGCCAACCAGATCCAACAATACATTAAAAACATTATTCACCACGACCAAGTGGGATTTATACCTGGGATGCAGGGCTGGTTCAATATCTGCAAAAACAATTAACGTGGTTCATCACACCAATAAAAGAAAGGACAAGAATCATATGATCTTCTCTATAGATGCAGAGAAAGCATTTGACAAAATACAGCATCTTTTCTTGATAAAATCCCTCAAGAAAGTAGGGATAGAGGATCATACCTCGAGATCATAAAAGTCATATATGAATGACCCAATGCTAATATCATCCTCAATGGGGAAAAACTGAGAGCTTTCCCCCTAAGGTCAGAGACAAGACAGGGATGTCCACTCTCACCACTTTTACTCAACATAGTATTGGAGGTCTCAGCCTCTGCAACCAGACAACACAAAGAAATAAAAGGCATCCAAATCGGCCAAGAGGAGATAAAACTTTCACTCTTCGCAGATGACATGATACTCTACATGGAAAACCCAAAAGATTCCACCAAAAAACTGCCAGAACTGATTCATGAATTCAGCAAAGTTGTAGGATATAAAATCAATGCACAGAAATCAGTTGCATTCCTATTCACCAACAATGAAGCAACAGAAAGAGAAATCAAGGAATCAATCCCATTTATAATTGCACCAAAACCCATAAAATACCTAGGAATAAATCTAACCAAAGAAGTGAAAAATCTGTACATTGAAAACTATAGTAAGCTTATGAAAGAAGTTGAAGCAGACACAAAAAAATGGAAAAAGATTCCATGCTCCTGGATAGGAAGAACAAATACTGTTAAATGTCGATACTACCCAAAGCAATCTACATATTCAATGCAATCCCTATCAAAATAACACCAGCATTCTTCACAGAGCTAGAACAAATAATCCTAAAACTTGTATGGAACCAGAAAAGACCCCAAATAGCCAAAGCAATCTTGAAAAAGAAAACCAAAACAGGAGGCATCACAATCCTGGACTTCAAGCCATACTACAAAGCTGTAATCATCAAGACAGTATCGTACTGGCACAAGAACACCCAGATCAATGGAACAGAATAGAGAACTCAGAAATGGACCCACAAACGTATGGCCAAGTAATCTTTGACAAAGCAGGAAAGAATATCCCATGAAATAAAGACAGTCTCTTCAGCAAGTGGTGCTGGGAAAACTGGACAGCGACATGCAGAAGAATGAACCTGGACCACTTTCTTACACTATACACAAAAATAAACTCAAAATGGATGAAAGACCTAAATGTAAGAAAGGAAGCCATCAAAATCCTCGAGGAGAAAGCAGGCAAAAACTTCTTTGATGTTGGCCGCAGCAACTTCTTACTCAACACATCTCCGGAGGCAAAGGAAACAAAAGCAAAAATTAACTACTGGGACTTCGTCAAAATAAAAATCTTCTGCACAGTGAAGGAAACAGTTAGCAAAACTAAAAGGCAACCAACAGAATAGGAGAAGATATTTGCAAATGACATATCAGATGAAGGATTAGTATCCAAAATCTATAAAGAACTTATCAAACTCAACACCCAAAACACATACAATCCAGTGAAGAAATGGGCAAAAGACATGAATGGACACTTCTCCAAAAGAAGACATCCAGATGGCCAACCGACACATGAAAATATGCTCAACATCACTCATCATCAGGGAAATACAAATCAAAACCACAATGAAATACCACCTTACACCTGTCAGAATGGCTAACATTAACAACTCAGGCAACAACAGATGTTAGTGAGGATGAGGAGAAAGAGGATCTCTTTTGCATTGTTGGTGGGAATGCAAGCTGGTGCAGCCACTCTGGAAAACAGTATGGAGTTTCCTCAAAAAATTAAAAATAGAACTACCCTACGACCCAGAAATTGCACTACTAGGTATTTATCCAGGGATATAGGTGTGCTGTTTCGAAGGGACACATGCACCCCAATGTTTATAGCAGCACTATCAACAATAGCCAAAGTATGGAAAGAGCCCAAATGTCCATCGATGGATGAATGGATAAAGAAGATGTGGTATATATATATACAATGGAGTATTACTTGGCAATCAAAAGCAATGAAATCTTGCCATTTGCAACTACATGGATGGAACTGGAGGGTATTATGTTAAGCGAAATTAGTCATTCAGAGAAAGACAAATATCATATGACTTCACTCATATGAGGACTTTAAGAGACAAAACAGATGAACATAAGGGAAGGGAAACAAAAATAATATAAAAACAGGGATGGGGACAAAACATAAGAGATTCTTAAATATGGAGAACAAACAGAGGGTTACTGGAGGGGTTGTGGGAGGCGGGATGGGCTAAATGGGTAGGGGGCATTAAGGAATCTACTCCTGAAATCATTGTTGTACTATATGCTAACTAATTTGGATGTAAATTTAAAAATATATAAAATTATTAAAAAAGAATATAAAAAGTGTACCAAAACCAAATATTTTTTAAAAATCCAATTAGAAAACGGACAAAAGCATGGCCATTCTTCTACCAAAGAAGATACACAGATGGCAAGTAAACACATGAATATGTTAAACTCATTAGCCATCAAGGTAATGCAAATTAAAGCCACAATGAGATATCACTGCAAAACTGCCAGAGTGGCTAAGATTTACAAAAAGTAGTGGTAACATCAAATACTAGCAAGAGTGCAGAGAAACCTGATCCTTATACATTGCTGGTGGCAATGGAAGACGGTATATCTAGTCTGGAAAACAATTTAGCAGTTACTTATAAAACTAAATACGCAATCCAAGAATTGAGTTGTTGGATATTTACATCTGAGAAATGAAACTTACATTCACACACAAATGAATTCACACTTGCACATGAATGTTTACAGAAGTGTGGAGCTTGAACTGACCTTGAGATCAACACCTGAGCTGAGATCAAGAGCTGGACACTTAACTGACTGAGCCACCCAGGTGCTACTATATATGTTTTCTTTGTAACAGGCAAAAAAAATAGAAACAATCCAATGTCCATCAATAGGTGAATTTATATACAATTTGGTATTTCCATACAAATAAATATTAAGCAGTAATAAATAGGAATGAATTACTGATACACACAACAACATGGATAAATCTCATAATTATGTTGTGTGAAAAGAAAACAGAGAAAAGAGAGCATATATTATGATTCCAATTATGTAAAAATTCTAGCAAATGTAAACTAATCTATAATTACAAAAAATGGAGCAGTGGTTTCCTGGGGATGCTAGGGGTTATGGGGACAGAGAGTGTTGGGGTGAAAAGGGATTTCAAAGAGGCTTGAGGAAACTTTTTGGGGTTACAGAGGTGTTCATTATCTCGACTGTGGTCATGATTTCACAAGTGTTTTCATGCATTCATCAAAACTTATCAAACTGTACATTTAAGTATGTGTAGTCTGAAACACAGCCACATTCCTTTATGTACTGACTTATTGTCTATGACTGTTTCTATGCTACAACAGCAGAGTCGAGTAGTTGCAATGGAGATTATATGCGTGCTCTCATCACTTTGCACTGCTTCTTGGCACACTACAAACACTCATGATGCAGTTAAAATTCAAGAGAGTTTCAAGTGCCACACATATCCACATACCATGACTTGTTTTTGTTTTTCTTAATGTCATGAGCCAAAAAAGGAGAGAGAGAAAAATGGCTTCGAGTGTCATGCTTTTAAGTGTGGATTATTGTGTTAATGAACTATATGGTGAACATTGTGTTTATTACAAAATAACACTGTAACTGTGCTAAAAGACCACACTATATATTGAAATTACCAGAATAAAGCCCCCTATGCAATATTCCTAACCCCCTGGAAAGAAATGTTCAGAAAAATTGGAATGTGTAAAGTGGAATATCTCATCACAAATTTCTTCACAAAAATAAAAAATGAAAATGAGGCTACAGCCAAAGTAAGTTTCTGAATGGCCCATTTGTTCATCAAGCAAGGAAAGCTTTTACCAATGGTCAGTTAATTAAATCATATTTTATTGCAGCAAAAGAAAATATGTCCAGAGCAAGTAAAGTTATTTAAGACTATTCACCCTTCATGAGAATTACTAAAGAGTAGGGAGGATTGGAAGCAACATCATGGTCAATTACTAAAACATATCTACAGTAGTCAATTCATACAGACCAAAAGTAGAAAGGTAGTTGCCACAAATCAATAAATGTGATAGACCGTATTAATAGAATGAAAGATAAAAATCATATGATCATCTCAATACATGCAGAAAAAAAAATCTGACAAAACACAACAGCATTTCATGATAAAAAAACTCTCAACAAATTTGATATAGAAGGAACATATCTGAACACAATAAAAGCCATATATGACAAACCCACAGCAAGTTTCATACTCAATGGTGAAAAGTGGAAAGCTTTACCTCTAAGATCAGGAACAAGGCAAGTATGCCCACTCTTATTCAACACAATACTGGAAGTCCTATCTAGAGCAATCAGGAAAAAAAAAATACAAAGCATTCAAATGAAAGGAAGAAGTAAAATCATCTTATTTGCAGTTGATATGAACTTATATATTGCAAAATCCCCAAGACTCAACCAAAAAACTGTTAGAACTAATCAACAAATTCACTAAAGTTGTAAAATATAAAATCAACATACAGAAATTAGATGCATTTCTATATGCTAATAATGAAATATTTGAAAAAGAAACAAAATATTCCCATTCACAATAGCATAAAAAAAAACAATAAAATACTTAAGTATAAATTTAACTGAGGAGCAGAAAGATCTGTACACTGAAAACTATAAGCCTCTGGTCAAAAAAATTGAAGAAGACACAAACAAATGGAAAGATATTCTCTGTTCATGGACTGGAATAATTAATTTTGTTAAAATGACCATACTACTCAAAGCCACCTACAGATTTCATGAAATCCGTATTAAATCTGTATTCCAATGACAATTTACAGAAATAGAAAAAACACTCCTAAAATTTGTATGGAGTACTCACCCAAATAGCCAAAGCAATCTTGAGAAAGAAGAACAAAGCTGGAGGTATCACACGTCCTGATTTCAAACTTACCAGAAAGCTAAAGTGATCAAAGCAGTATGGCACTAGCATATAAATAGACATATATATCAATGGAACAGAATAGATAGCCCAGAAACAAACCCCTGCATACATGGCCAACTAATATTTGATAAAGGAGCCAATATTCAATGAGAAAAGCATAGTCTCTTCAATAAATAGTATTGGGAAAACTGCATAGCCACATGCAGAAAAATGAAATTGGACCTTTATCTTACACCACTCACAAAAATCAACTCAAAATGAATTAAAGACTTCAACATAGAATTGAAACTGTAGAGGCGCCTGGGTGGCTCAGTCAGTTGAGTGTCAGACTCTGGCTCGGGTCGTGGTCTCACGGTTTGTGAGTTCGAGTCCCACATTGGGCTCTGTGCTGACAGCTAGGAGCTTGGAGCATGCTTCAGATTCTGTGTCCCCCTCTCTCTCCGCCCCACCCCTGTTTGTGCTCTCTCTCTGTCTTTCAAAATGAATAAACATTAAAAAAAATTTTTAAAAAAGAATTGAAACTGTAAAACTTATAGAAGAAAACATAACGAAAAGTTCCTTGACATTGGTGTTGACAATGACTTTTTTGGATATGACACCAATAGCACAAACAACAAAGGGTAAAATAAATATGTTAGACTACATCAATCTATAAAGTTTCTGCATAGCAAAGCAAACAATAAACACAATGAGAAGGCAACCTATGGAAGGGGAGAAAATCCTTGCAAACCATATACATGATAATGGGTTCTATCAAAAATATATGAAGAACTCATACAATTCAATAATGAAACAAAATCAATCCAGCTTAAAAATAGGCAGAAGAACAGAAAAGACACTTTCCCAAAGAAGACATCCAAATGGCCAACAGGTATATGAAAAAACACTCAACGTCACTAATCAGCAGGGAAATGCAGATTAAAACCACAATGAGCTATCACCTCACACCTGTTAGAACAGCTACCATTAAAAAGACAAAAGATAACAAGTGGTGGAGGATATGGAGAAAAGAGAAATGCTGAAAAGAGAAATGTTGGTGGGAATGTAAATTCATACAGGTGCTAAGGAAAACAATATGGAGGTTCTGCAAAAAATTAAAAATAAAACTACCATATGATCCATCAATCCACTTCTGGGTATTTAGCTACAGGAGATGAAAATAGGCTCTCAAAGACATCTGAACTCCTGTGTTCGTTGCAGCATTATTCACAATAGGTAAGACATGGAAACAATAAGTATCTGTTAATGGATGAACAGATAATAAAGATGTGGTAAAAAAAAAAAACTCATACAAATACATATTTGGATTATATATTACATATATTTATTATATATTATATATTTGGATATATATTCAGCCATGAAAAAGAATGAAATTCTGACATTTGCAACAGCGTGATATAAGCCAGACAGAGAAAGACAAAATATCTTATGAGATCACTGATATGTGTAACCTAAAAACATCCAAACTCAAAGAAACAGAGAGAATAGTGGTTGCCAGAGGCTGTGGGTGGGGGTATTGGGGAGATGTTGCCCAAAAACTACAAACTCCCAGTTAGAAGAATAGGTTCCGGGGACGTAATGCACAAAATTGTAATGATAGAGAACAATGCTGTACTACTTACTTGAAAGTTGCTAACAGAGTAAATCTTAAATAGTCTCATTACAAGAAAGAAATGGTAATTATCTGTCATGATGGAGGTGCTATCTAACATTATAGTGAGGATAATATTGCAATATATAAAAGTATATCAAATCAACACATTGTACACCTTAAAATGACACAGTATTGTATGTCAACTACAATTAACCCTTGAACAATGCAGTGCAGGGGACCCCCATGCAGGTGAAAATCCACCTATAATTTTTGACTCCCCAAAAACTTAACTACTAATAGCCTACTATGGACCAGAAGCCTTACCAATAACTTAAGCGGTCAATTAACATGTATTTTGTATGTTATAAGCAGCATATATTGTATTCTTACAATAAAGTAAGCTAGAGAAAAAATGTTAAGAAAATCATAAGGAAGAGAAAATGCATTTACGGTACTGGACATATATTTATTGGGAAAAAAACCTCCACATATGGCTTTCCAGGTGCGCCAGGGGCTGTGGAAATCTATGATGTTTCCTATTAAGCCAATAGTATCAACAAGAAACTTCATTCACTGTTGTCAGTTCCAGGAATTTTTGTCAGAAATAGAAGCTGAATATCCTGATTTAAAGAAGAATCAGATAGGGAGTCAACATGGTGGAGAAGTAGGGGGTCCCGAAGTTCCCTCATCTCGAATACAGCAGTATTGAGGCCAGAAGACTTGGAATTCCAGGAATCCAGGCTACAGAGTGACAGAAACATCTCCAGGGGCCCACAGGGACAGCTTGGGCAGCGTAGGCACAGAGGAGAGGGATCCCCTTCTGTGGAGAGACAAAAGGAAGAGAAAGAGAGGCTGTGGAAGTGTGGAATTGTATTTGGACAAGAGAAAAACCTCTCTGGACAAAGGTCTGGGGAACGGAAAAAACGGAGTCAGTTTCTAACTTGCAAACAGCCTTAGGAGTGATGATCCAGGGTTGGCATGACTTTCTCCAGACCTCAGCTACCCTGGGTGGAGGGTGGGGGAGCCAGCTTCGGCTCGGTAGCTAGCTCAGAGGCGAATTGGGAGAGCAGTCCCCTCTCTTGAGCACTGTAAGAAGAAGGTATATTGCAGCTCCGAGGACAAAAGACCTGCAGGTGCCAGCCAGAGGCCCTCTGTTGGCTGGGCAGAGTGGCATTACCCCAGAACCAGGTCATGCAGAGTGGAATCCTTTAGGACATAGGGATTTGAATCCCAGCCCAGTGCCTGGGAGGCATGGGAGACTGTGGAGTGGAACGAACTGGCCTGCTCACATCCCTGGCACTGTGAGGACAGCCTTAACAGTGTGGTTTGGGACACATGGTCCAGGGAGGAGAGACAGGGGTGTTGCCATTTTTCTCCCCATCACCAACATGATGGGCTTCAGAGAACAGGACAGCTGCCCCAGTGGAGACCGGACCTGCTTACACCAAACCCCACCCCTCTGTGCCTGGTAACTGCATATCTACCAGAGCAAGATTGACACTGAACCAGAGGGCTCCTCCTCCAGACCAGCACAGCCACTTGTTCCAAGGCACCACTGGACATTGGTCCAGTGGTTTTGCATTTTCTGATTTGATTCTTGGTCAGTTCTTATTATATATATATTTTTTCTTTTCTTCTTATTTCTTCCCTTCTCTATTCTGATTGTTGGTTTGTTTAAGCAGGCATTTTTAATCTATTCTTCTTACACCTCTTCTGTATCTCCTTCTTCTTTATTTTCCTCTCTCTCTCGCTCGCTCTCTTTCTCTCTCTCTAGATTAAGCCGTATAGTTTCTCTGATTCTCTGCCTGGTCAATTTTTTTCTTTTCTTTTTCCCTGCCCCTGTCATTTCTCTCTTTGTATGGGATAAGGCTTCTTCCACCACTACCCCCCTTTTAAATTTTTTCCAGGGTTACTTCAATGAACAAATCAAAGCACACCTGGTGGGAAGTCCAAACCATCACTACGAGTAGGGAGATAAAGCAGCCAGAGTCACAACAACAGGCAGCACACAGGACACTCCAAAACACCTCCTGAAGGGCCAGGCCCTGGACAGCGTATGACCCGTTTTGAATACAGTAGTACTGGCAGGTGCAGGACACATAAAAGACAAAACTAGCCAAAATGATGAAACAGAAGAATTCTCCTCAAAAGAAATTGCAGGAAGAAATGACAGCCAGAGACTTTCTCAAAACAGATATGAACAATATATGTGAACAAGAATTTAGAATAATAGTCATAAGACTAAGAGCTGGGCTTGAAAGAAAGCATAGAAGGCAGCAGAGAATCTATAGCTGCAGAGATCAAGGACCTCTGCACAATTAATTAAGGACAATTAATTAAGAAATGCTGTAAATGAGATGCAAAATAAACTAGATGCAGTGACAGCAAGGATGGGAGAATAAGTGAACTACATGATAAAATTATGGAAAATGATGAAGCCAAGAAAAAGAGAGATAAGAAAATACTAGACCACGAGGGGAGAATTAGAGACCTAAGTGACTCAATGAAACATAATAATATCTGTATCACAGGAGGTCCAGAAGAAGAGAGAAAGAAAGGGGCAGAAGGTTTACTTGAACAAATTATAGCTGAGAACTTCCCTAATCTGGGGAAGGAAGCAGACGTCCAAGTCCAGGAGGCACAGAGAATTCCCCTCAGAATCAACAGGAACAGGTCAACACCATGGCATATCATAGTGAAACTGGCACAATACAAAGATAAAGAGAGAATTCTGAAAGTAGCTAGGGACAAATGGGCCTTAACCTATAAGGGTAGATACATAAGGGTTGTAGCAGACCTGTTCACTGAAACTTTGCAGGCCAGAAGGGAGTGACAGGAAATATTCAATGTGATGAATAGGAAAAATATGCAGCCAAGAATCATTTATCCAGCAAGGCTGTCATTCAGAATAGAAGGAGAGATAAAGGCTTTCCCAGACAAACAAAAACTGAAGGAGTTCATGATGATTAAAACTAGTCCTGCAGGAAGTCCTAAGGAGCACTCTGTGAGTGGAATGCTTCAAAGACTACAAAGGACCAGAGATATCACCACAATCATGAAACCTACAGATAACACAATGACGCTAAATCCGTATCTTTCAATAATCACTCTGATTGTAAATGGACTAAATGCCCCAACCAAAAGACATAGGGTATCAGAATGGATTAAAAAAAAAAAAAAAAAACAAGATCTATCTATATGCTGTTTACAAGAGACTCATTTTAGACCTGAGGACACCTGCAGATTGAAAGTGTGGAGATGGAAAACCATCTATCATGCTACTGGAAGTCAAAGGAAAGCTGGAGTAGCCATACTTATATCAGACAAACTAGATTTTAAAGACTGCAACAAGAGATAAAGAATGGCATTATATAATAATTAAGGTGCCTATCCATCAAGAAGAGCTAATAATTGTAAATGTTTATGTCCCCAACATGAAACACCCAAGTATAAAATTAGTCACAAACATAAGCAATCTTATTGATAATAATACGGTAATTATAGGTGACTTTAATACTCCACTTACAACAATGGACAGATCATCTAGGCAGAAAATCAATAAAGAAACAATGGCTTTGAATGATACACTGGACCAGATGGACTTGACAGATATATTCAGGACTCTTAATCCAAAAGCAAAATACACATGCTTCTCGAGTGCATGGGACATTCTCCAAAATGGATCACATACTGGGTCACAAAACAGCCCTAAATAAATATAAAAGGATTGAGATCATACCATGCATATTTTCAGATCACAACGCTATGAAACTTGAAATCAACAACAAGAAAAAATTTGGAAAGCCTCCAAATGCATGGGGGTTAAAGAACATCCTGCTAAAGAAATAATGGGTAAAACAGGCATATAAGAAGAAATTTAAAAATATATGGAAGCAAATTAAAATGAAAACATGACAATCCAAACACTTTGGGATGCAGCAAAGGCAGTACTAAGAGGAAAATACATTGCAATCCAGGCCTATCTCAAGAAACAAGAAAAATCCCAATATAGAACCTAACCTCACATCTAAAGGAACTAGAATCAGAGAAACAAAGAAATCCCAAATCTAGCAGAAGAAGAGAAATAATAGAGCAGGAAAAAACAATACAGAATAAAAAAAAAAAAAAAAACTCTTAGATCAATGAATCTAAGAGTTGTTTTTTTGAAAAAATAAACAAAATTGATAACCCCCTAGCCAGACTTCTCAAAAAGAAAAGAGAGAGAACCCAAATAGATAAAATCACAAAGGAAAGAGAAGAGATCACAACCAACACCACAGAAATACAAACAATTACAAGACAATACTATTAAAAATTGCATGCCAACAAACTGGACAATGTGGAAGAAATGGGCAAATTGCTAGACACCCACACACTACCAAAACTCAAATTGGAAAAGATAGAAAATCTGAGCAGACCCATAACCAAGAAAGAAATTGAATCAGTTATCAAAAATCTCCCAACAAATAAGAGTCCTGGGCCAGATGGCTTCCAATGGGAATTCTACCAGACATTTAAAGCAAAGTTAATACCTATTCTTCTCAAGCTGTTCCAAAAAATAGAAATGGAAGGAAAGCTTCTAGACTCATTCTATAAAGCCAGTATTACCTTGATTCCCAAACCAGACAGAGACCCCACTAAAAAGGAGAATTACAGGCCAATATCCCTAATGAATACAGATGCAAAAATTCTCAACAGGATACTACCAAATCGAATTCAACAGTATAATTAAAAGCATTATTCACCATGATCAAGTGGGATTCATTCCTGGGCTCCAGGCTGGTTCAGTATTCACTAATCAATCAATGTGATACATCACATTAAAAGAAGAAAGGATTAGAACTATATGATCCTTTCAATAGATGCAGAAAAAGCATTTGACAAAATACAGCATCCTTTCTTAATAAAAACCCTCACAAGAAAGTCGGAATAGAAGGAACATACCTTAGCATCATAAAAGCCATATATGAAAGGCCCACAGCTATATAATCCTCAATGGAGGAAAACTTAGAGCTTTCCCCATGAGATCAGGAACATGACAGGGATGTCCACTCTCACCACTGTTGTTTAATATAGTGTTGGAAGTCCTAGCCTCAGCAATCAGACAATAAAATGAAATAAAAGGCATCCAAATTGGCAAAGAAGAAGAAGTCAAACTTTCACTTTTTGCAGATGACATGATACTCTACAGGGAAAACCCAAAAGATTCCAGTAAAAAACTGCTAGAACTGATACATGAATTCAGCAAACTCACAGGATATAAAATCAATGTACAGAAATCGGTCACATATCTATACACCAATAATGAAGCAAAACAGAAAGAGAAATCAAGAAATAAATTGTGGGAGGCCGGACCCCGGTGCCAGGCTGAGACCGGGTCGAGCAACGGCTCCCTGTTGACTCAGCCAACCCAGTGGTTCCCCCTCCCATTCCCCCACTTGCAAAGGCATACGAAAGCCTTGTCAAGGCTGAGAAAGTTAATTCCTGAAGCCTGTGGTCTGTGGGTGTTGGCAGTAATGTTACCCCCCCTTTTTTCTACCCCAGGTCAAATAGAAACAAACATGGGAACTGGTTTTGCTAGCAATCTATCAACAAGGTCTTGTTGTGACCCGTTTAGAAAGTTCACAAGGTACACAGAACTAAATGTTTTGGTTGGCAGCGATCATGTGAAACCTGTTTATTCTTAGAATGGCCTGATCCATAAGAGTCTTATATTATAAAAGATTGTGTACAGCAACAATAAAGCCGTCACTTGGGCCATCAGCCCAGTGGACCCTCCTGTTCCCAAACTGGCTTCTCTTCTCTTTTTTTTCTTACATTCCCCTACCCTCAGGACCCTGATCTCGGTGTTTGTTGTGCCGGTCGCAACAATCAATCCTATTTACAATTTCACCAAGAACCATAGGATACCTAGGAATAAACCTAACCAAAGAGGTAAAAGATCTATACACTGAAAATCATAGACAGCTTATGAAAGAAATTGAAGAAGACACAAAGAAATGGAAAAACATTCCATCCTCATGGATTGGAAGAACAAATATTGTTAAAATGTCAATACTTCCCAAAGCAATCTACACATTCAATGCAATCCCAATCAAAACTACACTAGCATTCTTCCCGGAGCTAGAACAAATATTCCTAAAATTTGTATGGAACCAAAAAAGACTCTGAATAGCCAAAGTAGTGTTGAAAAAGAAAACCAAAGCAGGAGGCATCACAATCCCAGACTTTACTACAAAGCTGTAATCATCATTGGCACAAAAACAGATACATTGACCAATGGAATAGAATAGAGAACCCAGAATTGGACTCACAAAAGTATGGCCAACTAATCTTCAACAGAGCATGAAAGAGTATCCAATGGAAAAAAAGAGTCTCTTTAGCAAATGGTGCTGGAAAAACTGGACAGCAACATGCAGAAGAATGAAACTGAACCACTTTCTTACACCATACACAAAAATAAACTCAAAATGGATGAAAGACCTAAATGAGAGACAGGAAACCATCAAGACCCTAGAGGAGAAAACAGGTAACAACCTCTTTGACCTCAGCTGCAGCAACTTCTTACTTGACACGTCTCTGAAGGCAAGGGAAATAAAAGCAAAAATTAATTATTGGGACTTCATCAAGATAAAAATCTTCTGCACAGCAATGGAAACGATCAACAAAACTAAAAGGCAACTGACAAAATGGGAGAAGATATTTGCAAATGACATATCAGATAAAGGGTTAGTATCCAAAATCTACAAAGAACTTACCAAATTCAACACCTGAAGAAACAAATAATCCAGTGAAAAAATGGGCAAAAGACATGAATAGACACTTTTCCAAAGAAGACATCCAGATGGCCAACAGACACATGAAAAGATGCCCAACATACTCATCATCAGGCAAATACAAATCAAAACCACATTGAGATACCACCTCACACCGGTCAGAGTGGCTAAAATGAACAACTCAGGGAACAACAGATGTTGACAGGGATGTGGAGAAAGGGAACCCTCTTGCACTGTTGGTGGGAATGCAAGCTGGTGCAGCCACTCTGGAAAACAGTGTGGAGGTTCCTCAAAAAATTAAAAATAGAACTACCCTATGACCCAGCAATAGCGCTACTAGGAATTTATTCAAAGGATACAGGAGTGCCGATTCATAGGGGCACATGTACCTCAATATTTATAGCAGTGCTATCAATAATAGCCAAATTATGTAAAGAGCCCAAATGTCCATAGACTAATGAATGGATAAAGAAGATGTGGTTTATATATACAATGGAATACTACTTGGTAATTAGAAAGAATGAAATCTTGCCATTTGTAACAACATGGATGGAACTGGAGGGTATTATGCTAAGTGAAATAAGTCAGTCAGAGAAAGACAGATATCCTATGTTTTCACTCACATGTGGAATTTGAGAAACTTAACAGAAGACCATGGGGGAGGGGAAGGGGGAAAAATAATTTTAAGCAGAGAGGGAGGCAAACCATAAGAGACTCTTAAATATAGAGAACAAACTGAAGGTTGATGGGGGAGCAGGGGGGAGGAGAAGATGGGTGATGGGCATTGAGGAGGGCACTTCTTGGGATGAGCACTGAGTGTTGTATATAAGTGATGAATCATGGAATCTACACCCAAACCCAAGAGCACACTGCATACACTGTATGTTAGCTAACTTGACAATAAATTATATTAAAAAAAAAGAAATGTTTAAAATAAATAAAAGTTTATTTTTAAATAAAAAGAAGAATCAGATGGAAATTATAGAACTGAAAAACATAATAATGAAATAAAAACACTCACTGTAGGGGCTATATAGAATAATGGAGATGACAGAGGAAATAGTTGATTTGAAGAGCGAATTTGAAAATAGAAATCACACAATTTGAACAATAGAGAGAAAAAACATTGAAACAAAAATTAACAGAACCTCGGGGAACTGGAAACAAACAGTACTAAAAGATTTAATGTGCATACCATGAGAGTCCCAGAAGGGAACTTTATATAGTGTCTTCAAAAAAAGTTTTTACAAAAAAGGAAAGGATGATCAAATACATCCCAATTTGGCAAAAGGCTTAAACTTACACGTTCAAAAAGCCCAATGACCCTCAAAAAAAAAAAAAAAAATCATCAACTCAAAGATCCATGGTCAGACCATATTACTCAAACAGCTTAAAACCAGAGGCAAAGAAAAAGTTATGAACACATCCAAGGAAAAAATTACACATGCCTAAAAAGAAACAAAAATTCAAAAGACTGTGAAGGTCTTACCAGAAATCTTGACTGCCGAAAGGAAGGGGAACAATATTTTTAACTTCTGGGAGAAAAGAACTGTCAACCCAGAATTCCAAAACTGGTGAAAATGTTCTTCAGGAATGAAGGTGAGAGGAAACTAGCAGAATACATTGTCACAGACCTACTTTAAAATAAATGCTAAAGTTAATTCTTGAAGAGGGAAATGATACTAGAGGAAAACTTGGAGTATCAGAAAGAAATAGAAGCAATATAAATGGTCAAGATCTGGGCAAACATGAAATATTATTCTTCTTTTGATTCTTGAAAATATATATGACACTTGAGAGCAAAAATGATAACAGTGATGAGATTTTTTCAATGTGTGTAGATGCAATACATACAGAAACTAAAATATAAAGGAGGCAAGGTGGAGGGATTAATATTGTGGCAGGTTGCTATATTCCACTTGAAGTTGTAAAATATTCTAGGTAGACCATGAAAACTTTAATTACCTTTATGGTCATCTCTACGGCAACAACTAGCAAAATTTGCAAAGATATATCCTCAAAAATCACAAGAGATAACTTAAATGGAGTACTAAAATAATATTCAAGAAATCCAAAAAGAAGCAGGAAAGAAAAAGGAAAATGAAAAGAAAAATGAAAGAAAACGAAAAACAGAGAAACAAATAGAGAACAAATAATAAAAAGGCAGAATTGAGGCCAAATATACCAATCATCACATTAAATGCAAAAGTTATAATATAGAGATTTTCAGAATGTATTAAAATTAAAAAACAAGACCCACCTATATACTGTCTATAAGAAACCCACATTAAATGTAATGATGTATGTGGGATAATAAAGTAAAGAATGTGGGGGGAAAGACATGAAAACACTACCAAATAAGGGTGCTTGGGGTGGCACTGTCACTTGGGTGTCCAACTCTTGGTCTCAGCTCAGGTCATGATCTCACAGTTCATGGGTTCAAGCCCCACATCAGGCTTCTGTGCTGACGGTGCACAGCCTGCTTGGGATTCTGTCTCTTCTTCTCTCTGCCCCTCCCCCACTTGTGCGTGCTTCTCTCTCGCTCTCTCTCTCTCTCTCTCTCTCTCTCATTAAAAAAAATAAATTTTAAAAAACACTACCAAAACAAAGATGGGTGATTATAATAACATCAGACAGAGTAGATGTCAAAGCAAGGATAATTAAAAAGGATAAAGAAACACATTAAATAATGATAAAAGAGACAATTCAACAGGAAGACATAAGAATCCTAAATGTATGAGCACTGACAACAGAACTTCAAAATACATGTTAAACCTGATAAATAAAACAAAGGGAGAAATAAACAAATCCACTATTATAGTTGAAGACTTCACATTCCTCTCTCAATAACTAGTAGGACAAGTAAACAGAAAATTAGCAAAGATGTAGAAAAATTGAATACTATCAACCATCTGTATCTGTCATTTATACAACACTCTAGCCAAAGAAGGCAGATACGTATTCTTTTCAAGTACACATGGGACCTCATCAATATAGAAACTATCCTTTCTCATTAAACAAACTTAACAAATTTCCAAGAATTAAAATTATAAAAAGCATATGAAACCACACAAAGCAAACCACATGGAGTCATATTATCTGACTGTGCTTCAAGAATTCTAATATGCCCCCATACCAATATTCCTGCCCACTCTGAAGTATTATCCTATATAATCTGTGACTGTCAATATGATGGCATATCTCTCCTGTGACTAGGTTAGGTATGTGGCACAGCTGACTCTAAGAAAGAGACATTACCTAGGTGGCCCTAACCTAAATTCATGAGGCCTTTATATCTGGGCCTAGAGGTCAGAGACAGAGGAAGTCAGAGACTCAAAGTGTGAGAGGGACTTTGATGGAGGGAGGTTCTCCCTTGATAGCTCTGAGATGAACAGGACCACAAAGCAAAGTATGCACATAGATTTTAGGAACCGAGAATAGATATTAGCTGATAGCCAGCAAGGAAAAGAGAATGCCCTCAGTTCCCAAACCACAAAGAACTGAATTCTGCCACAACCACACGAGCTTGGAAGAGCATGAGAACAGAGCTCCACATGAGGACACATTTCAGTAGACATATTCGTTTCAACCTGGTGAAATCCTGACAACTCAGGCATACAGTTTCTGGATTTCTTACCTACAGAATGGTGTGATAATAAATCGCTATTGTCTTAAGTCACTGAGTGTATGGTGTTTTGTTAAATAGAAATATAAAGCTGATGTGTTGGCCATAATAAAAGTAAAGCAAGGATCAATAGCAGACAGATGACATGAAAATCTCCTAATTCTTGGGGAAAAAACATGCAATTTCCCCATGGGTAATTCATGGGTCATGGGCAATTAGAAAATGTTTTCTAAAACATTTCAGACCAAAATTGAAGTATATAACGTATCAAAATATGTGGAGTGCAGCTAAAGCAGAGCTTAGAAGATGTACAACCTCAAATGCTTATGTTAGAAAATAAGAAATGTCTCAAATTAACGATCTAAGCTTCCAACCTAAGACACTAGAAGATAAGAGCAAAATAAACACCCCCCCCCCAAAGAAAACCAGAAGAGATAAGAGTAAAAATCAATGAAATTGAAAAGGGAAAAACAATGAAACTATGGTGAAAATCAATGAAACCAACAGCTGGTTCTTGAAAATGACTGATTGATAAACCTCTTGTAAGACTGACAAAATAAGACAGAAGACACAATGACCAATATCAAAAATGAGGGAGAGAATACCACTACATGTGCCTGAGACACTAAAGGGAAAATAAAGGACAACTACAAACAAGTCTTTACACATAAATTCTACCACTAAGGTGAAAATTGGCCCATCCTTCAGAAACAAAAACTCAAAACTAATCAAGAAAAAGAAATTAAGTAGTTTTGTATCTAGTAAAGAAATTATATCTATTTGTATCTATTAAAGAAATCTATTAAAGATTTTGAAACTAAACATCTTCTGAAAAATTAATCTCCAGATCCAGATGGTTTCGTTGGTCATTATACCAAAAAACAACAACAACAACAACAACAACAACAACAACAACAACAAAACCACCATTTCCACACAATCTCTTCCAGAAAACAGAAGAGGGGAGAATATTTCCCAATATGTTTTATGAGGCCAGCATTATCTTAAGGCAGATTGTGTATACAACACTATAGACCAATATCTCTCATGAATATAGACAGAAATATTCTCAATAAAATATTAGAAATCCAAAACCAGAAGTATATAAATAGAATACACCATTGCTGGGGTGCCTGGGTGGCTCAGTCAGCTGAACATCCAACTCTTGATTTTGGCTCAGGTCATGATCTCATGGTTTGTGAGATTGAGCCCAGTGTTGGGTTCAGCGCTAACAGCGTGGAGCCTGCTCAGGATTCTATCTCTTCCTCTTTTTCTGCTCCCCCACCGCCCCCCCCCCCACCATCTCAAAAATAAATAAATAAACTTAAAAAAATACACCATCACCAACTGGGGTTTCTCCCAAGAATGCAAAGCTGGTTCAATATTAGAAAATCAGTCAATGCAATCCACTATATTAACCATCTAAAGAAGGAGAACCATGTTATTAACTGATACAGAAAAGTCATTTGGAAGTATTCAACATTAATTCACCATAAAAATTTAGCACACCAGGACTAACAAGGAACTTCTTCATCTTGATAAAGGGCATCTACAGAAAACCTATCTAAAATCATACATAACAATGAAGGGAAAAGTTTTCTCTCTAAAATTTGCAACAAGGCAAGAATGTCCTATTCCACATCTCTCCTATTCCTATTCCTATTCCACATCAGACTGGAAGTCCTAATATGCACAAGAAGTCAGAAAAAGAAAGAAATGTCATAGGGACTTAAGGGAATAAATAAAACTACCCTTATTTGTAAATGACATGATTGTCTATATAGAAAACCCCAAAGAATTTACAAAAAACTCAGAAAACAAAAAACAAAAAAATCCTCTTACAGTTGATAAAAATGGGTTTAGCAAGATCACAGATTGCAATATCAACACACAAAAATCTAATGTGCTTCCTTATGCTAGCAATGAACAATCAGAAATCAAATTTATTTACACAAATAGAGAAGTGCCTGGGTGGTTCATTTGGTTAAGTGTCCAACTTCCACTTAGGTCATGATCTTGTAGTTCATGAGTTCAAGCCCCACATCAGGCTCTGTATGGTACAGAGCCTGCTTGGGATATTCTCTCTCTCTCTCTCTCAAAATAAATAAATAAATTTAAATAAATAAAGGGGATTAAGAATACACTTATCTTGATGAGCACTAAGTAATACATAGAATTGTTGAATCATTACATTGTACACCTGAAACTAATATAACACTATGTTAATTATAGTTCCATCAAAATAGTAAATAAAAATAAATAACAGCTAGCAAAAAATGATAATCATAATACCATTTTCAATAGCCCCACAAAGCAAGTAGTTAGACATAAATCTAAACTATTATGTGTATCAGCCATGTGTTTAAACTGCAGCTGCTGAAAAAAAGAAAGAAAAAAAACTAAATAAATGGAGAGGCTCCCAATTACAGTGAAATGGAGGCTCAATGTCTCTCCTAAAATTGATCTGAAATTCTAATGCAATTCCTATTAAAAGACCAGCAAGATTTGTAGATCTATACAAGCAGAGTCAAAATAATTCTGTGAAAGAAGAATGAAATTGGAATACTCATTCAATTTTTAGAATCACTATAAAGCTACATTAGAAGAGAACATGGTATTTGCAAAGGAACGGACACACTAATCAACAGAACAGAATAAAAAGTCCAGAAAGAGACCCATATATACACATATATGGACTTCGTTTGAAAATAAATTGGATGGATATATATATATATATATATATATATATATATATATCTTTCTGGATATATACAGATATATATATCCAATTTATTTTCAAACGAAGGCCAATGCAACTTACCAGAGAACGAACAGGTTTGTTTTTTTTTTTTTTTAAATGGTGCTAATTACAACCAATTTACTTTCAAACGAAGGCCAGTGCAACTTATCAGAGAACGAACAGGTTTTTTTTATGGTGTTAATTAATTGAAAAACTAAATGAAAATCATCATCATCATCATCTCATCTAAAACCTCACCTCTTATAAAATAATGAACTCAATATGGATCATAGATCTAAATGTAAAATGTAAGACTATCACACACTTAGAAGAAAACATAGGAGAAAATCTTCCTGACACTGTATTAAGAAGAGATTCTTAGACATGACACCAAAAGGACGTCCATAAAATAAAATTAAAAAATAATTTGGGCTTAATATAAATTAAAAACTTTGCTCTGCAAATGACGTTGTTGGAAAACAAAAAAGATAATCTACAGACCCAGAGAAAACATTTGCGAATCACATACCTGAGAAAGGACTTCTATCCAAAATATATAAATCACCTTCAAAACTAAACTGCAATAAAAAGCAACTCCCAGAATTGACCAATCACCTAAGAGAGTAGGAAGAGCTTGCACTCCTTCAGACCAATCAGTAGCCACATGAGTATTGGATTCCCCACCCTATCACAGACAACCTCCAATCAGCCTATAGTAATAGAAAGGCAAGATAGGAGGCGGGTCCAGCATGGTCTCCACGGTAACCCATGGCGGGTTGGAGTGACGGAGAGCCTCCTTGTACCCAGATCCAGATGCCCTGATGGGAGGTGTTTGAAGGGGCAGGGAGGGAATTTACGGGGGATAGGGTGGGAGAAAGCATGGGTAGCGGCAGAATGAGGGGGCAAGAAGGGTTTCAGGAGGCAGAGGGGGTGTTATAAGAAGAGAACTATTTAGAGGGAACACTTGTTTAGGAGAACAGGGAGGCTGCTATGAGTGGAGGAAGGAGAGGTTCAGACGGTCAGGACGCTGGTTTCAGAGGTGGAGAGAAGGTGGTAGAGGGAGAAAGGGCAGGCCTTTATAAGAGGACAAAAAGAGGCTATGAGACTATGACAGGGAGAGGACTTAGAGTTTAGAGTTGGTCAAAGAAGGTCTTAAGAGGAGCCAACAGAGAGGTAATGGGTGGGGAGAAGGGGAAGAGAGCAGTTTATGGGCGAACAGTAAGGCTCATAACAGGACCACGACAGGTTCATGGGGACAAAGTGAGGGATATTACAAGTGGGATAAGGAGAGAGCTATTGGAGACATTCACAGTTTTATAGGGTAAGAGTTTTATGAGGGAACAAGGGAGGTTTCACAGATGGAAAGTGAGAGTGTTCAAGTGTTGAGTAGGGGTCTTCTTATTAGGGTGTTTTATAGGGGCAAAAAGAAGGCTGCTTTGGGAGGACCATGAGGGTGTTATAGGAACAGAGTTTGTTAACGACTCAGTTGAGGTTTCACGAAGGACAAGTGAGAGTCATCAGAGTCAGTAAGGGGTTTTGTGGGGGTGGTGTTAGGGGCCAAGTGAGACATGCTGTAGGGACCTGAAGGCAGTTATAGAAGACAGGGAGAGGTTATAGGAGACAGGGAATGGGCAGGGATTATAGAGCATAGGGGTGGAGGGATGCTAGGAGATCCAGGTAGAAGGAGGTATTGGAATAAGAACAGATTAGAGGGCACATGGTAGGAGTTAGAAGGGGTTGGTAAGAGTTTTTAAGGAAATCAAAGAAGAATCTATACAGCCAAATATCTTGAAAAGGAGTCAGAGGGGACAGCACAGTACAGAAGCCATACTGAGCCATAACCCACTCCCTCCCCACAGGCGTTTGAAATTTTGCAGGACAAGCCCCCCAGAGACCACATGTGCCTGTCCATTTGTGCCTTACTCCTGTGTTTTCCCATAGGCATTGTAGCCTTGATCTTCTCTCTCCAGGTGGGAATCTGCATCAGGCTAATCCTCCTTTCCTTTTCATCCTGCCCTTGACCGTGACTCAAATTCTTTCTTTTGTCCCTCCTGTGGGCTCAAATCCCCACCTGCGTCCTTACAGTCCCATAGCTCACCCATTACAATAACCCACTGAAGCCAACTATTCCTGTCCCGCCTCTCCCCTCTAATCAGACAAGGCACAGCAACAAGTGGAATAACCGAACCTTGGCAGCTGAGACGTCCCAGCAAGTCTACTACATGGCAGTCTTGGGGATTGTCTTGGGAAGCATCATCACACTCGCCATCTTGATTTTCCTCCTGGTGGACTTATTTTCTCGTTAACCTCCTTTTCAGCAAACCACTAAAAATATATAACAGTGTTACATACCTTGGCTCTAAGTATCCATTTGGGCCAAATGGGACACCTGTTCCAAAATGTCTGGTTGCCAAGTGTTGACAGCCTGAGCCAGCACCTTGAGGTAGTTGATGGGGCAAGAAAGGGGCAGGTTGGGCAGCCCACTGGACCTTCAGGACCAACCCTGGGATCTTGCCAAGGGATGGGGGCCATGGAGGCAGGGTATGCCACTGTTTCCCCAGGGAAGTCTCCCCTCCTGCTTACATCATGCATTCATGTCATAAATCCGTTCATGCCAAGGACCTTAGCTCTGCAACCTGACTCTGGAGATACAGCAGTGACCACTTCAGTTCCAACCACACCCCTCTCAGAACTTATAAATCAGGTAAAGATAGACATATCATCAGAGAGTGATAGTTCAGTGTGGTCTAGTCTCTAGTAGGGTGAACCCAGAGAGGACGGTTGTAAGAGGCCTGACCTAATCTTAGGTACTTATGGTCTACCAGAAAGCCAGGAAGTCAAGCAGCTGTCAGTGAACTGGTAAGAATTCAGGTCAAGTTACAATTGTGGAGAACTTCTGTTACAGTTATGATGGCCTCGTGTCCCCCCCTCACCACCAAAGCTTGTCATTTATTCATTATTCAACAAATAATTTCTTAGCACCTATGACTTATCAGGCACTGTACTAGGAGCTGGAGATTCAACAGAGCAAGATAAGTCTCCTTTCTGAAGGAGCTTACATTCTACTGGGAAGAACCATAAACAAATAGACCTCTAAGTAAATAAGATAATTACAGGGAGTGGTAAATGATAAGGAGAGAAATCAAATAGGGCAATAAGCTAAAGCAGTGCCACTAGTGGTTCACTTCTGTTGATGGTCTGCAACAAGATTAAGTGCAGAAATTTCCAGTAAGCAGTTCAAAACTCACAGAAATTTGACATGGCAGTGACATGCAACAATAGAATCAACAGACTTGTCTTATTGGACAGGGAATAGACCAAAAGAATCTATCTGTACATGACATTTTGGAGATATCAAAAAATGAGTCCTACTCTGCAACCACAAATAGTTTGAGGTACACTAAGCTAGAATGAGGTCTAGGAGTATATTGTTTAGAGTTATGCCAGTGGCTGTAACAAATAAACCCCACCATTTCAGTAGCTCACAAAATAGCTTACTTCACACTTAAAGAACCTCCCAAAGTGGGCATTTCTGGTTGCCCACATATTAAGTTAGGGATCCAGGCTCCTTCCACTTGCTAATTCCACCATCATAAGTGCTTAGAGTCTTCTGAACCTAGGCAGATGAGAGACTAGAGAACCCCCACTTGCTTCTTGAAATCCTTAGCCCAAAAGTGAATCCTTATACACTCTTGGATAGAAATGTAAATTGGTACAGCCACTATAAAATATAACATGGAGGCTCCTCAAAATATTAAAAATAGAAGTACCACATGATCCAGCAATCTCACTTCCTTGGGAATATATCTAAAGGATAAAAATCACTGTCTCAGAGATATCTGTACTCCCGTAATTACTGCAGCCTTATTCACAACATCCAAGATATGGAAATAGTCCTCCAATGGACAGAGGAATAAAGAGGATATACCAATACATATACAAAGAAATATTATTAAACCATGAGAAATATGAAATCTTACCATTTGCAATAATACGGATAGACCTTGAGGGCATTATGCTAGTAAAATAAGAAAGAGAAAGACAAAATGTATGGTATCACTTATGTATGAAATCTAAAAAAGCCAAACTGACAGAAACAGAAAGTAGAATGATGGTTGCCAGGTGGAGGCTGGGGGAAATGGGGACAGGCTGTTAAAAAGATACATCACTCAGTTATAAAATGAGTAAGATCTTAGGTTCTAATGTATAACATGGTGGCTATGGTGAACAATACTGTATTGTATACTTAAAATGTGCTGAGTAGATCTTAAGCATTCTCACCAAAAAAAAAAAAAAAATAGGTGCGAGGTAATGGATGTATTGATTGTGGTAATAATTTCACAGTGTATATATCAAATAACTATGTTGTATACCTTAAATATGTCACATTTTTGTCAATTATACCTCAATAACAAATAAAGCTTTGGTGCTAGGTGACATACACCTCTTGCTCTCAGTCCATTGGACATAGCTAATCTCATGGCCTCACCTGGTTGCAGGGGCCTCTGGAAAATGTAGTTTTAGACTGCACAGCCAATAGACACCTAGCTGGCTTTGCCACAGAAAGTCTTTCTAAGATGTTCTTTGAGCTGAGACATGGAAGCCCAAGTGTAAGAGCTGCTCCAAGAACTGTGAGAACAGGGTTCCCAGAGTAGGAATGGCAATCAGAAAACCTTAATGCTGGAATGAGCTTGGAGATTCAAAGAACAAAAAGGAGGCCATTGTGGCAGTAATGTCACACATCTACTCTCCAAAGCAGGTGGGGTTCTCTCTTCCCTGTAAGAACACTTGTAGGTGCTTATGAAGGTCCCTAAGATGACCCCCAATCCCAGCTCTCCTGAAGAGGAAATCCAACACTCGTCCTTTACCCTCAGTCTGACAGAGATCTGCTCACAGGAATCTTTGCAGACATATGGCTGCCTATCTTTAGGACCTCCAACTCCCTCCATGCCTGGCTCTGCCCTGGGTGATGCTGGGGATACAGCAGTGACCAACACAGACCCCATCCCTGCCCTCAGGACATCTGCAGTCCAGTGGAGAAGACAGGCTAACCACCAGATGGGGCTGTGAATTGTTCTTTCATTTATTCTTTCATTCAGTGAAGTTCTATTGTTCATTTATTACAGTGCCATTCTGGTGGTGTGTGAAAGATGATAAACTTAAGTAAGAAAATATTAAGAGTACTGGGGAATAAAAATAAAGCATGGTAAGGGTGATTGGAAGTATTGGAGACAGGGGAGGGGCTAGAGTTTGAAATAGAGAGGCAGGTAGTGCCCCAATTAGGATCTGACTTTTGCCAAAGACTTGCAGGACTTAGGAGAGGGAACCAGACATGTATCTGGGGTGAGAGTCTCAGGCAGATGGAACTACTAGTACAAGGGCCTAGAGGGAGGGGCACATCTGATATTTCTGAAATATAGTAAGGAGGCCAGTATAGCTGAAGTGAAGTAACGTAGGGAATGGTTAGAGATGCAATCAGGGAGGTAACGTAGGCAAGATCAAAGAGAACTTACTTTACTCTGAGTGACATGAACAGACATTGGAAAGGTAAGCGACATGTGCCAACTCAGGTGTTAATAGTCTCTCTCTAACTCTGGAGGGGAGGAGACTTTGGTGCACAGGTGACGGCAGGGAGACTCACGTGATATTCCAGATGGGAGGTGATAAACTATTAGGCCAGAATGGGGAAGAAGAAAGGGAAAAGCCTTGATGATTTTTAAAGGCAAATAGGAATTGCTGATGCATGATATGGGTATAAGAGAAAGAAGGAATTTTGGCCTCGGGAACAGGAATCACAGAGCTGCCCTTGTCTGACCTGGAGAAGTCGTAGAGAAACAAGTCTGGGGACTACACTGTAATGGTCATTCTAAGGTTTAGGAGCCAATGTTCTGGCTGCAGGCTGGTTCAGCAGTGGGCATGTGACCCTGCCTGAGCAAATGAAAATGGGATAAATGGTTTCCGGAGCTTATGGTAGAGAGAAGCAGCTCACCTCTTCCATGTTACCTTCTAAGACCACATCTTTCTCCTCCACCTCGGCTGGTGCAGGGTAAGCTGTTCTGCAGCCAGGTGGAAGAGGCTAAAGCTACTAGGATGAAGGAGGAGCCAAAAAAGAAGCAAGTGCGAGAAAGAGGAACCAGAAACTGGGTCCCCAATAACATCATGATAGTCTCTGAGCCGTCAACTGTTTGCAGGCACTGTTCAAGGAGCTCATGCATGTTGTCTCATTTAAACCCCACAACACTAAAAACAGATATTATTACTGTCCCAAATTCATAAATGAGAAACTGAGGCTGCAGAGATTGAGAGACTTGCCCTAGATCATTTAGCCTGTGAGTGGTAGAATGAGGATTCAAACCCAATGAGTCAGACTGCAGAACTTTTGCTCATGATAATTGCCTTTCAGTGTTTGAGCTGCTGGATTACACCTCACCTGAACCAGGACAAGGCAGTACCTCTTTTAAATCACATGAACCAAGATATTTCTTATTTGGGAGGAAAAACACTACACTGACTTGGGTTGGGGACATTTGTAACCAGAAAGAGGCTTAGCTGTGAGAGTCCAGAGGAGGTGATCCAACCAATGTGGGGTCGGGGGTAGGGGGAGTCAGAGAAGTCTTGCATGGAAGGGCACATCTGAGATAAGACTTAAAAGACTGAGGAGGAGGTAGCCATTGAAGGTAATGAAGGGTGATGGAGGTAGGGAGCACAGCAGGAATAAAATCCCAGAGATGGGAAGGAGGGAGCCTTGACAGGTAATGCCCCAGTGAGAACACTATCTTCCTCTCTGGAAAGGTCTTAACCTAAGGATAAGTGTCCTCCACTCAGCCCAATCATCTCTCCCACCAGCCCTCTGCTAAGCCTCAACTCTGTCATCGCCTGCCCCAGTTACCGGCCCTGGCCTGTCTCCTCCTCTGATCCACCATCTACAGAACACCCAGAATGTTCCTCCCACTTTTTTTTTAACTTTTAATTTCATAATTTATTTAAATAAGTGTTTCAAATCTACAAACTGTGAAGAACAAGTCTAGCCCCCATGTGACATCCACACTTGGCAGATGTAAACATTTTCCTATACTTGCACCGGATCTCCTTCTTGGAAATTAAATGTTGTATGTACAAATTAAATGCCTCCCCCTTCTCCTCTGTTCTCTTCTTCCCTCCCTCCATCCCTGAAAGAAACCACCAAACTCATGTTGCCGTAAGCAAATTCTATGTGTATTTTGTACTTTTACTCAATGGATGTGGACACACTTGATGGTGTAGAGTTGCTGCGTTTGGGTGTGTAGTAGTCCTTAGTGACTTCTGCCAAATCTTTCCAGCTCTTCATCTTCCAAGACTCACCTTCTGGGTCTCTCACCTGGTCCAGTTGATGTTTCAGTTGACATGGTCATAAAAGGTCAATTGTTAGTAGGAAATTAGAGACAGGATAGTCTAAAATGTGCCAGATGTTGATCACAAATTTTAAAACACTGTGTCCAAGAGGCAAATGATAAGAATCCATCTCTGGGTATTAATGCTACTAAAGAAGGTTTTATCCCCCAAAAGTAGTGTCCTATAGATGACCCTTCTTAAGCTTTACTATGCATACAAATCACTGATAGATTTGATCAAAATGCATGTTTAGGGGGCGCCTGGGTGGCTCGGTTGGTTAAGCGTCCAACTTTGGCTCAGGTCATGATCTCACAGTTCATGGGTTCGAGCCCCGCATCGGGCTCTCGGCTGTCAGCAAAGAGCCTGCTTTGGACCCTCTGTACCCTTCTCTCTCTGCCCCTCCCCAGCTCATGTGCGCTCTCTCGCGCTCTCTCTCAAAAATAAACATTAAAAAATTTTTTATTAAAAAAATTTAATGCATGTTTTGATTCAGTAAATCCAGGAGTGGAGGGGCAAGGGATTCTGTATTTCTAACAAGCCCCTGGAGAATGCTGGTCTTTGAACACCTTGTAATACAGCAGCAAATTACAGACACTAATGTGAAAGCTTGAAGCTTGTCAAACAGGGACCAGGAGCAGAATACAGGTGATGATAATTATTTTGTCAAGTATATTGAACAGACCGAACACAGTAGGGGTACAGAGGGGACTTATATTTCTTCTGTAAGATGCCAATCTCACCTTTTTGTATCAGCCTTTTGGAGGGTGGAGACGAAAACATCCTCTTCTTATGTAAGAAAGGAAGAGGAAAGCCACTGCAACTTCCTCCGTGAACGACAGCTTGAGGTAACAGTAATTCCACAGGCACCCAGAGTCTCTGCTTACAGAGTGTATCAGGGTTCCATCAGAGAAGCTGACCCACTGGGGGGATGGACAGATGGACGGATAGATAGATAGGCAGATGAACTGGGATTTAACCTTATGCAATTGGAGTTATGAAGCAGTCCCTAACATTGTGGTCTTAGGGTCTGATGCTGGCACTCGAAGTGCACAGGGCAGGCAGTTAGGAAAGGAAGACAGACATAAAGTGGGGAGAAACTCGACAAGGGGGCCTCTGCCCTTGGTGGTGTGAACGTCCACAGGAACAGCTGCCATCCTTCATTACGGAGATAAACCCACACCTGGCCCAGGAGCTGAGAAGCTGGGGGGAAGATCCAGGAAAAGGTGAAACAATTGCTGGCCCAGCTGCTGCCCTGTGCAAACGTGATGACCCAGCAGAGCCAGCCAGTGACAACCTGTGTGATCTACAAAACGGCAGCTGCTTCACTTCTGCCCACCAAATCTTGCCCAAGCCTCTCTATGGGTCCATCCTAATTGAAATCACACAGAGAAGGTAATTCCAAGATACAGTTCGTTCAGCCTGGTCAAGCTGACACACTACAAAGCCACAGCACAGAGACTGGAGGAGAGTGGTGAGAAGCTCATCAGTGACTGCCGGGGAGATGGTCACATAAGCAGCTTGAGTGGATGTTTCTAATAATTTCTGGGTGGCATTTCTTTAGAGTTGGAGGGGAAACTGTAGTAGTTATCTCTTATTTGGTTTTAGCCTTTCTTCCAAAACATACAGAATCCTTTCATGTCATAGCTTCAGTCAAGGTGTATCTGATTAGTTATCATTAGGTCATGGTTATAGATGTTTCATTAGATAATATTCCAACTTTCAGCCAATTCTCTTTTTCAATAGATTTTATTTTTCACGAGCAGTTTTATGCTTACAGAAAGTTACACAAAAAGAAAAGAAAGTTCCCATATACTTCCTGTCCCTCCACACATATTTTCCCTTATTATTATTACCATCTTGCAGGTAACTTTGTTACAACTAATGACCAAGAGTAAACATTATTAACTAGAATCTATGCTTCACATTAAGACTCACTCTGTATTGCACAGTTCTGTGGCTTTTTATAAATGCATAATGTGATGTACCCACCATTTCAGTATCACACAAAATAGTTTCACGCTCCTAAAAATGCCAAGCCTTGGGGCACCTGGGTGGCTCAGTTGGGTAGGCATCCAACTCTTGATTTTGGCTCAGGTCATGACCTCACAGTGGTGTGCACTGATGGCATGGGGCCTGCTTGGGATTCTTGGCTCTCCCTCTCTCTCTCTGCCCTACCCCGCTTGTGTTCTCTTTCTCTCTCACACACAATAAATAAATAAACTTAAAAAAAAAAAAAAGCCGAGCCTCACCTTTCCATCCCTATCCCCCACCTCATGATCTCCTGGCAACCACTGATCTAGTTTTGCCTTTTCTAGAATGTTATATATTTGTAATCATACAGACGATCTTTTCAGATCATCTTCCAAAGTGGCTGTATCATTTTGCATTCCACCAGCAATGAATGAGATTCCTGTTGTTCCACATCCTCGACAGCATTTGGTACCGCTTTTTTAAATGGATTTTAGACATTCTAATAGGTGTGCAGAGTTATCTCATTGTTTTAATTTGCAATTCCTTAATGACATGATATCAGCAACTTTTCGTGCTTATTTGCCACCTGTACATCTCCTTCGGTGAGATATCTGTTCATAACTTTTGTCTATTTTTAAGTAGATTATTTGTTTTCTTATGGTTGAGTTTTAAGAGTTCTTTGTATATTTTGGATACAAGTCCATCTTCAGGTATGTGTTTTGCAAATATTTTCTGCCAGTCTGTGATTTATCTTTTCATTCTCCTAACAACCAGTACTTTCTTTTTTTAATTTTTTAAATTTCGTTTATTTATTTTTTAATTTACATCCCAGTTAGTCAGCATAGAGTGCAATAATGATTTCAGGAGTAGATTCCAGTGACACTTCCTCTTCATATCCCAACAAGAGTCCTCCCTAATGCCCCTTGCCCATTTAGCCCATCCCCCCACCCTCAGTTTGTTCTCTGTATTTAAGAGTCTCATATATGGTCCCCCTCCTTGTTTTATATTATTTTTGCTTCCCTTCCTTATGGTCATCTGTTTTGTATCTTAAAATTCCACATGAGTGAAGTCATATGATATTTGTTTTTCATTCCATCCACATTGTTGCAAATGGCAAGATTTCATTCTTTTTGATTGCTGAGTAATACTCGATTGTATATATATACCACATTTGCTTTATCCATGCATCTGTCGATGGACATTTGGACAGTACTTTTAAAGCCCCTGGAAAGGCTCATAGACCAATGGCAGACATGCTAATTCATTTTGTTTTTTAATAGCAAAACACCCTACAAAAGGCAGAAGGGTGGCAATGTTTGAGAGAAACGGCACCTTTTGAGAATTAAGCATTGTGGAGTAGTAGCTGCTAATCTTTCTTCCAGGAAACCCACCTGGATTACATCAGCCCCTGGCACCCCCTTCTGCTTCTCAGCCCTTATGAAGCACTTAGAAGCTGGACTCAGCTTCTCCCCGAAATGTGCTATCTCAGTGGTGATACCATGTCCCCTTGTCCCTGGGCCAGTGACTCAGCCAGTCCTTGGATGTCCCCTTAACTCCTCACACCCACATTGTTATCAGCATCTCCCCCAAAGCTGTCCCTTCTCCAACATCAGCATTTCAAGGTCTGCTCCATCTAATCCCCAGCCCAGAGCTGGGACCTCACCCTGGATACCCCGCCCTCTACAGCCAATCAGTCTCATGACCCACTCAGTGTCCTCCTCTCTTCTCCGCATCCCTACTTCACCCACCATTGCCCTCGACCCCCACACCTCATCCTGCCCCACCCTCGTCCCTCAGTCCCCAGCTTTATTCTCACCCCACCACCTCTCCCCTCATTTGTTTATTGAATAACTACTTAGAGACTTGGGCTTTATACTGGACACCGAGGACAGAGTAGTGAGCTGGGCATGCATGCTCGGTAAAAGGTCCCTGAATGTTGCCATTCCTCCGGGGCCTGTCTGAGGCTGAGTGGGCTCTCCAGAACCCCAGCCCCAGTATCCTGTGCTTTCAGGGGCGGCCGACAGACCTCGCACACTCCCTGTGTCCCCAACTGACCCAGTCCTGCAGCTTATACTCTATCCTTACCTGGTGGTGGTGAGGCGTCTAACTCCCCCACTGAACTGTGAGCTCCACATGGGACTGGACCAGTCTCCTCCACCGCGATGTCCCCAGGGCAGGGTCGGCAGCGTCGGCTCACGAATGTTATGGAATGGTAAAGACGAACGAATACCTGGAAGAATGCGTGCCGGGGAAATATTAGGGTCCTGCTATCGGCCCCCTATCCCTCAGACCGGAAACACTCTGTTTCTGAAACCAAAGAGCCTAAGTTTGGCATCTCCGCACCTGACCTCCAAGGATGAAAGTCCCATTTTGTCAAGAAAATCGAGGGAGGCATTTGGGACCTTTTGCCTCTTGGGGACACTTGGTGGTGAGCGGGAGGAGGCCGAAAGCGAAGAGGCCTCACCGTTTCTCCACCCCCCTTTCGTCTTCACTCGAAGGGACCCATCCAGGAGGAGCCAGACACGCAGGACTACTCCGCGACGCTGAAGAGCCGCGAGGCCCCAGTCTGCTTGGCAACCGATGGCGTCACTGACGGCGCGCCCGTGACGCCAGAGGCGGGCGCCACACTCGAAGAGGGTGCGGGAAGCTGCCGCCGCGGCGCGCGGACATGGAGTTAGTGCAGGAAGCGCGGGAACTGGGCTGCTGGGCGGCGGAAGAGATGGGGGCGCCCGCGGCAGCCCGGGCCCCGGAGTCAACTCTGCGCAGGTGAGGGACGCTCTGACAGTGAGGACTCCATACCTTAGAGATAGTCTCCGGGGGTGAGAACCCCACCCCTCACTGAAGACGCTCCTTCGTCTTCCCCACCTCTGCCCCAATGAGAATAACCCCCGAGGGCGTCCCCCTTAACCCACCCACACACCCAGTAATATATCTGGGAAGAGGATCCCGGATTGAGTGAAGACCCCCCCCCCACTCCCACCCCCCACCCCGTGAGACCACCCAGAGTGGGCGAGGCACCAGTGAGGATCCTCTGAGAGTTAGTAAAGCCCCCAAACTATGTAGAAGTGAGATCTTTGGAGCAAGACTGTCCCTACAGCACCTACCACCCCTACCGTCCCAAGCCAGTGAGGAGACTCCAGGTCAGCAAAGACCACCCCACTGGAGACTGAATCTAGAAGGGTGATGATCCATATCTGGTAATGAGAGAGCAGTTCCTGGCAGTATACTCTCCACTCCCACCTCTGGAAGTGACCAGCGATAGCCCTCTCCCAGAGAAAGGAATCTCCGCGCACCCCCTCCCCCCCGCCCCCCCCCCCCCCCCGGGAATGAGAATATCCACACCCAGTGAAAAGCCCACAACTCAGTGACCAAGAATTCCCAAAGACTGTGGACACATCCCCATTCCCCCCAGAAGCGACAACTCCCTAGTAAAGACTTTCCCCACCACTGCCACCCTGGGAATAAGGATCCCCCAACCTTTGTGATGCCCCAGGCATACCCTTAAACACTGTCTCCACAGACTGTGTCTGGGCCAGGGGGCCGACATCTGGGCCTATGTCTTGCGGCATGTGCATAGCCAGAGGTGAGCCTGGCTGCATGAGGGAGGCTGTGACAGGGGAGGGGACACAGGCAAACCTCACAGTAACACTTCTTCCTTCTACCTCTCCACTGTAGGAATGTCAAGAAGATCCGAGGAAACTTACTTTGGTAACTGGTTCTAAAAGCTATTCCTTCCTATTTTCCCTACTCCCATCCAGCTGTATTTTCACCCGTAGCCTCACACCTCCTGTCTCCCCCTGGAAGTCCCGTCACCCGCTAACTCTGGCCTCATTTCCTCAGGTATGGCCACCAGGACAGTCCAGAGGTGAGAAGCATGTATTATAAGATTTTCTTCCATCCAAAAAGAGATTTGTAGATTTCTGCTCTAGGTCCAGCTTCGTGTTGTGTAATGTTGGGGACGCTGGGTTGATCTGCCAGCTCTGATCTCGACACTCAGGGCTTACAGTCCAGGGGAGACAGGCATGAGCTGGATGTTGAGGGGACGTGGATATGAGGCATCAAAGCTGATGAGGGGAGATGGGAGAAGGGACTGGTTTAGGAGATACACTGAGGCCAATGGAGGACCTATTGTGTGCAAGAGGCCCAGGTGACATCTGGGGGAGGATTCCAGAAGACCTTGGGACTCCTAGATTTGGCTCTTCGTGGGGAGATGAGAACTAGGGCACAGCTGTAGTGTCATCAGTGCAGAGACAGGAAACAGGTTAAGAGGATAGGTGAGGCAATCCCAGGAGGAAGGAGGAAGACGGATGGTACCCTAGTGTTCTTCTGGGCCTGGAGAATCAGACACAGAAACTGCTTAGGAAAAAACCCCTGCCACCTACCTGTGCAGGTGAGGAGACTGGCGTTCCACAAAGGGCAGCCAGGCCAAGCCCCAGCCAGGCCATGCACCTAACTCTGTACCTGATCCCACCAGGCCCGTCGGAAGTTGGAGCTGGAAGCCACCGTTGCTCGCCTGCGGGCAGAGATCCAGGAGTTAGACCAGAGCCTGGAGCTGATGGAGCGAGAGACCGAGGCTCAGGGTGACCTACGGGGCTGGGAAGATGAGCAGCCTGGAGCTGATGGAGCGAGAGACTGAGGCTCAGGGTGACCTACGGGGCTGAGAAGATGAGCAGCAGTGCTGATGGCCACCCATTTCTCTTACAGACATGGCCATGGAGCAGGCCCTGCAGAGCATTCAAGACACCCAGCGTCGTGGTCTCCTCCTCCGGGCCCAAGCTGGGGCCATGCGAAGACAGCAGCGTGGGCTTCAAGATCCCATGCAGCGGCTACAGAATCAATTGAAGCGTCTGCAGGACATAGAGAGGTAGGCCTCAGGTTCCCAGGGACCAGCGTTCACCAGGCCAGGTGCACAGACATTTTCCTTAGAGACCCTGATCCCTTCTTGGGTTCCACAATTCTGAGCTCCACCCCTTAGGATTTAAAGTCTGTGAGGCCAAGAAATTTTGTCACCTTAGCCACTTACATTTCCAGTGCCTAGAATGGTGCCAGCTGTATACCTAGGGAATGTTCTGGGGAAAGAACAGTAAATAAGGGATAAGTCCCTGCCCTCATGGATCTTATACTCTGATGCAGAAGAGAGAGATGGTAAATTAGGAAGCAAACTCTATAATTGCAGGGAGACATAAATGCTATGATAAAAAGGGTAGTGTGGAGAACGGGAGAGGGAGATGCTACTCTAGGTAGGATGGTCAGAGAAGACCTTTCTGAGAAGGTGACATTTGTGTTGGGGGAGGAATCTCCATGGAGAGGGGCACCAAGAGCAGAGGTGCTGAGCTTGGCATGTGGGAAGAACAGCCAGGAGGCCAGTTCAGCTTAAGTTACACAAGCGAAAGGGAGAGCGTGAGATGAGGTCAGAGACAGGGACAGAGTGCTATGGAAGCATCGAAATTTTACTCTGAGGCTGGGTTCATGCCCTAGCTTGTCCACTTCTCTATGAACTTGGGCAAATGATTTAACTTCTCTGTGCCTCAGTTTGTAAGAGCTGTAGAATGGGGATAATGTTAAACCTACTGTATAGGGTAAGTATGATAATTAATGAGTCAAATCACGCAGGATGCTTAAAAGAGTTTCTGATACCCACTGTTGCTATTCTGAGTGTGGTGGGAAAACACATTGTTTTCAAGGGTTTGGGGCAGAAAGGTGACATGATGTGTCAGGTTTTAGCAGGATCGTTAACTACTAGATAGAAACAGACCACAGGAGCCAAGAGCAGAGGCCAGTGAGGAAGCTAATACAGCCAGGAGATGACAGTGGTCTAATTTTAGAGGTGGCCCCTGAGATCCAGGCTCACTGATCCCTGTGACTAGCCTTGCAGCAGGAGGAGACACAGATATCTGTTCTCCTAGCTCTCTTCTCCCAGGGACCCCCACCCCAACTGTATTTTTCTCTCCAGGAAGGCCACAGTAGATATAACCTTTCGACCCTTATCATCAGCATCCCTGGGACTGGAGCCTGTGGTCCTGGTAAGAGTCCTGGGCCATGGGGAAAGAGGTGGAGAGTCTGGGGTCAGGTGGGTGGGTGGGTCAGTCTGGGTTCCTCTCACGCCCCATCCTCTTCTTCCCAGGGTGATGTCCGAACAGCCTGTACCCTCCGGACCCAATTTTTGCAGAACCTCCTAGTTCCTCAGGCCAAGGGAGGCAGCATCCTGTGAGTGTCATCCAGGCCCCACAGACCCTGCCAAGAACCTGGGCTTTGAGGGGGGGAGTCACTTATCTGTTAATTCCTCCGCCACTGAGCCTCTGGACTATGTCAGCTGCAGATCTTGCCCTGACGGCTCCCAGGCTGGGACAAGGAAGAGACAAATCCATCACAGATAGTGACAACCAGGTGGTTAGGGATGTTGGAGGTGGGGAAGCCTGAGAAACTCCAGGTACCCAAAGGCGACACTACTCAGCTAAGGAGTCAGGGAGGGCAGATTCTCTGGTGAGGAGGCTTAGCGAGGGTAAAAGGTTAAGAGAGTATTCTAGACAAATAGCACATGTGAAAGGCCCTAAGTCTAGCTAGTTGGTATAAGCAGGGAACTCAAGTCTAGGAGGCATGGACTCCTGATGGACTTGGTTTCCTCATCCTTAGAATAGGGACAATAGCCCCCACCTTAGGGGTAGTGGTAATCAGTAGAGGGAGTGTCGACATGATCTTGTAATATTCTCTGTCCCCTTCCCTAACCTTGCAGAACCCCTCGAGATGACCACTTTGGAGCTTCCTACCAGCAGTGGCTTAGCTCAGTGGAGGTGAGGGGGACTTTCAGGAAAGGCCACACCTTCTGCCCCATGAGTGAACCTCAGGGTGCCAGAACCTAACTCTTGATCCCTGCCTCATCACCATGGGTCCTAGCTCACAGCCCTACACCCATCCAGCCCTACTTTACCCTTCCCCCCACTAGACACTACTGACAAACCATCCTCCGGGCCACATCCTGGCCTCCTTGGAGCACCTGGCTGAGGAGCGGGAGGCAGAGATTCGGTCCCTGTGCAGTCCAGATGGGCTCCAAGATACGGAGATAACCAGGTGTGAAGTGGAGTGCTCCTGAGGGTGGGGCAGGGCCAGGGGATGGCTAAGCCAGAAAACTCAGGGCCAGGCACAGTCACCTGCTGATGGGGATGGAGCTGAAACCCAATGATCGGTCTGGCAGGTGGGCTGACATTGGCCATCCCTGAGAACTCAGGAAGGGGAGAGGGCTCCTCCCCCAGCAGTTTTATCCCACCTCCAGGTCCCAAGCACCAGACCAGCCAGACTCCAGCCGGGCCCTGCCGTCCATGGTGCATCTCATCCAGGTGACCCCCAGGCATCCTTCCCAGGATTCCATCTCCTTCCCATCCCAAGCCCCAGTTAATCCCCTCACCCCCAGGGATCATACCCACCCTGACTTTATACCCCTGCCCCAGGAGGGCTGGCGGGACGTGGGTATGCTGGTTGCACAGCGGGGCCCCCTGCTGAAGGAGCATCAAATCCTGACCCAGCGCCTCCAAGGCCTGATGGAGGAGGTGGAGAAATGTGCCCTGGAATCCAGCGAGAGGTGAGGGGGCTCTCTCAGCAGAGACTCTAGGCCATCTCTCTCCCAGAAGTCTCAAAATACTGGACTTTTTCTGCCCCTGTGGCTCCCAGCTCTGCCTCCCTGCTCTTCTGGTTTGTCTCCGTGTTTGTGGCTCCTTGTGCATCCTTACAGATCTGATTTCCCTCTTCCACTATGAGTCTTAGTCATCTTCCTCTCCCTTGCTCTCTTCTGCTTGTGCCCCAGGCAGGCATTGGTGCTGGGACTCCGAGGCTGTGGCCTGTGGGCAGAGCTCAAGGCCCTGCGTGCTCAGAGCCAGGAGCTGGAGGAGGTGGCTGGGCGCCGGCAGCTTCTGCTACAGGAACTACAGGCCAAACAGCAACGGATCCTGCACTGGCGCCGGCTGGTGGTGAGAGGCGGGCCTCAGGGGAAGTGGCAGTGCTGCATGGAGGGCCAGAGAGTGGCTGGGAGCCTTAGGATCCAGAACTGGGCCTCTGGTGGTGGGGAGGGGCCCAGGATGAGTCTTCCAAGAGGAAGCAGGACCTGTACAAAGGGGCAGGCAGAGCCAGAAGCTGGGAGGTAGGAAGTAAAAGCAGCCCATCTCAGTGGCCTCATGGTTACCCAGGAGGAGACACAGGAACAGATCCGCCTGCTCATCAAAGGCAACTCAGCCAGCAAGACGCGCCTGTGCCGGAGCCCTGCAGAGGTGAGACGGGAGTTGAGGCAAGGTCTGGGTAGGGCTAGGGCTCCTACAGATGGGGCTGGGTGGCTCCAGGCTGCCCTTCCCATCCCTTTCCTTCCCCACAGGTACTGGCTCTGCTTCAGCGAAAAGTGGTCCCCACATCTGAAGCGGTGGCACCAGAGTCCCAGAAACTGCTTCATTGTCTGGAGGAGGAAGCCCGGCATCTTCCCCACCTTCTGTTGGACACCATGCTTCGGCACAGCCCTGGAGGGTAAGACTGGAGCCACCCCTTATATCCCCTCCCGCCGATGACTATCACTCCCTGATTCTACTCCAAAAAAATAATCCCAGGCCCCCAGTGTTCCCAAGCTGCCAGACCTCGCCCTCAAGTCCTCAGTCCTAACTCTGAAATCCTAGTCCCCAGACCCACCTCCAAGTTCCTGGGCCTCCTGAGCCCACCTCTCAGCCCCCGGAACCTCTGGAACCCAAGCCTCCTCCCAGTGCCCCACCCAACCTGGACTTTCCCTCCAGGTTACAGCCCCTGCCCACGGTCCTGCCATCCATCTACCAGCTGCATCCCACGTCCCCAAGGGGCTCCAGCCTCATAGTGCTGAGCCACAGATTGGGGCTGCCTGCAGGGAAGGTGAGTTTCTGTCCCCCAGGATCTGTCTTCCCACTCCTACCCCCTCCCAAAATGACTGTCCTTCCCCCTCCCTCCAGGCTCCAGAACTGCTCCTCCCAAAGGCTGCCTCTCTTCGTCAGGAACTTCTGTTTCTCCAGGACCAGCAGAGTCTCCGGTCCTGGGATCTGCTCCACATGAAGACCAGCCTGCCCCCAGGACTATCCACCCAGGGTAAGGCCTTGCCTTCACAAGTGGCATTCCTGCCCATTCCCAGGGCCATCAGCCTCCAGAAGAAATCACAAACACTCAGTGCTGACACAGTGCCTACTGTGTGCTGAGTCAGCTTTAAGCATGTTCACGGGTTTCATCTGCACAGCAGCCCCATGGGGTTAGCACTGCCATTTGCCCCATTTACAGGGGCAAGAACTAAGACAGGAGGCCTTGGTGGCTGCTTAGGTAGCAGAGCTAGGATTTAAATCCAGGCAGCCTGACATGTGTCTGTACTCCTAACCAGGTGACACTGCCTATCAAACTGCAAAGTTCTCATGTATCACCATCCAATAGGATACTGGAGTAGTTAAAAGCTAGGCTGTGGAGTTAAACTCTTCTTAGCCCTACCTATTCCCTGCTGTGTGATCTCTTTGTGCCTCAGTTTCCTCCTCAGTGGAGTAAGCATAATCATAGCACCTTACAGAGTTGCTGCAAAGACTCAGTCCGGTTACCCAAACAGGGCACTTAACAATGCACAGCATACAGTAAGCGCTATGCGTCTCTGGTGTGGTTACGATCTTTTTGTCTGCACATGTGGAGTCTCTTTCAGTCCTTACCATAAGGGTAGAGATTATTAAAACCAATTTACAGATGACAATACTGAAACTCGGAAAAGTTGTTCATCACTAGATTCCCTCAACTAGCACTTGCTGGGTTGCTACTGGCCCCCAGAGCTCAATGGGGAGAGGACGCCCGAGCTGTCCAGCCCCAGGGATCCCAGTGGTAGAAGCGAAGAGCGCAGAATCAAAGGATAAATAGGTGGAAGAGGTGTATTGATGAGAAATGAACCGAGGTGCCATCAGCAAAGCAGGAAGAGGCCATTTTCGGGCCTTTGAGTTTCAGGCTCCCTGCCTCCCCCTCCAGTGACAGGGAGCTGTGTCGGGAGCAGCCTAAGACTGGCACAGCATCGTTGCACCTCATGGGCATCTTGGGCTTTGGCATGTCTGTAACAGAGCATAGTTCCCCCTGTTCTGAAAAGCAGTTTTGTTTTTCTTCTGCCTGGTTTCCTTCCCTCAAAAAGTGACCTCACCCTCCTTACTGAGGTCAGCAATCCACGAGTCATCCTAATTCCTCCCAGGACCCTAAGCCGCCCCCCCACCTTCAACCTGTCAACAAGCCTTGTAGGTCCTGCTTCAGAGTACCCCAGTCTGCAGCCTGCCCTGCTAGCCTGTGGCTCAGTTACACCTGACTGCAGAAGTAGCTGAAGAAAGGGCACATGTCATGCCTGAGGTCAGAAGGCAAGGATGGAATGGAGTCGGGGCAGGGCTCTGACCACAATGCTGATCTGTACTTGCTCTGAGATGGGCCTGTTTGGGCCTATGGAGAGCGACTAGACCCAGTCATAGTCTCCAGGGCAACACTGCTGGAGTGAACCTACAGCAGTCCGAGGAGGAAGCCTTGGGGTGGGGAACGCTGGGAAGGGCTTCCAGGGGGAAAGTGGTGCCTCGAATGGGCCCAGAGGGATAGGTGAGGGCTGATAGTAGCAGAGGTCACATAGTGCAAACCCTCAAGTACTGGCCTGAGGAGCTCAGACTCTCTCTTGGGGGTACTGGGGGGCCTTGGAGGGTTCCATGCAGGAGAGGGAAAGGATCAGGTTTATGCCTTAGGAAGATCATTCTGGCTGCCATGTACCAGAGGCATGGACCAGAATGGGAGGCTGAGGCCTGGAGCATAGGAGGGAGGCTGGGGGGTGAGTAGGGAAGGGGGGAAGGGGGAAGAAGCTGAGGGATGGGCCGAGAAGATTGATGGTCTGTCCGGGAGGGAGGAAGGTATCCGGGATGAAGCCTGGGGGATGGTGGGCTTGCCCTTGAGATGAGGAAGTGGGAGGAAGGAGAGGTGTGGGAGAGGTGAGGTCAACACTAGGTGACTGGAGACTTGGTGACCCATTGGCTGTGAGACCCCAGGAGCCAGAGGACTCAGCACTGCTTCCTGGGTTTCTCACCTGCAGAGCTGCTGCAGATCCGGGCAGCTCGGGAAAAGGAGCAGAAAGAGAATCTGGGACAGGCTCTGAAGCAGCTGGAGAACCTGCTGAAACAAGCGCTGGAGCGAATCCCCGAGCTACAGGGGGTTGTTGGGGACTGGTGAGAGGGGGGCACGATGGTGGGGGCAGGGTCCTGAGCTGGGTGGACCGGGCAGGACCTGGGGGTGCAGGCAGGGGAGGAGGTGTTGGGGGGAGGGGGTGTGGAGGCCACTGAGTGTCTAGAGTCCCGGGCCTTCCCTGTGACACTGTCCCCTTTCCCCAGGTGGGAGCAGCCAGGCCAAGCCGCCCTGTCCGGGGAGCTCTGCCAGGGCCTGTCCCTGCCCCAGTGGCGGCTGCGCTGGGTCCAGGCCCAAGGCATCCTGCAACAACTGTGCAGATGAAAAGGGGGCCCAAACAGAACTCAAGAGCTTCGTTTGTTCACCCCATCATAAGACCTTTGGAAGGGAGCATCGCCCAGATATATCAACCCACCGTCTCTACCCACACTTGCTGTCCCCCTCACAGGCTGTTCTATTCCTCTCGATTGCCTTGCACCTGTCCTTTCATCCCATCAAAGCCAAGGCAGTGGGCTATCGGGACCCCACCCTAAGTCCCCCTGAAACTCCCCTCATCACTTTCACCCTTAGCAAAACGTCATTGAGCACCTGCCCTAAACACTGAGGATCCAGCACTGAACGAAATGGACAGAAGTCCCAGACTTCAAGAAGCTGTTATTCTAGGACAGGGAAATGGACCCCTGGCAAGTTAAGTGAGCAAAATATCTAGTATGTTGGGAGGTAACTGCTCTGGAGAAAAATAAAGCAAGCTGCAAAGAGGTGCAGCTTTACATAGAAGGCCACACACACTCTGTAAAGGTAATGAGAGGGAAGCATGTGGGTGTCTGAGGAGGGCTTGTGGGGGTCAGGGGTGGGAGGGAGGTTGCAGCTTAGCAACAGTCCTGAGCTCGAACATGCCAGTGTGAGGGTCAAGGAGACAGGGCAGGGGCGGGGGGCGGGGGGTTGTCTTCTAGTTTTTATGTAGTTTCCTTTTTTTACATCTAAATCTCTGAAGTCATTTGGAATTTATCCAAATGGATCCAATTTTGTCATATTTTACGTGTATCCCAATAGCACTTCTTAAAATTCTCAGAGCAGTTGTTGCCTCTGAAGGAGAGGTAGGTAGCAGGGATCAACCAAGGAGGAGACAAGGGAACTTTGTAGAGTTGGAAGTGGATTATATGTTGAAGGTAATAAGGGTAGGTGTCAGAACCCATCTAGCTATACTTTTTAGGTCTGTGCATTTCACTGTAAATTATTCTTCAATTTATAGAGTAAAACTGCCCACCTATATAAAGTAAAACTTCAGGTGATCTGAGATGCCACCTCTTCATAAGCTAAGTTTCCATGATTAATCAGGCTATATTTGGACTCTCTCCAAGCCTATTGTCTGTCTGACTCTCATATGCCATCCCCACAGTGTTTTGATTATAAAGATTTTGAAATATGTTTTAGTGTCTGAAATGGCTGGTTGCTGTCTTGCTCTAATTTTTCAAGGTTTCCCTCTTGCTAATTTTTTTTCCAAAATGAAATAAACTTTATACCCAACTTACCTGGTTCCAGAAAAAATACACAGATGAGGGTTTTATCGGGGTTGCAGGGAGCTTACAAATGAGGGAGATTTGACATCTTTGTGTCTTTAACATGTTTGCTTTACAATGTGCCACCTTAGTGTTCCCCTCCTCTCTTCGTCTTGGCTCTTAGCCAAGATTGAACACGGGGGGCCCTTGCCCCCCCTCCCTGCTTAATCTTTCTCTGTAGTACGTCTTCTAATATACTTTATGTTCTACTTTATTTATCCTTTATTGTCTTCCAAACAGAATATGAGTTCCATGAAGGTGAAGTTCTCTATAAACTAGAAGTTGGGCAAACTTGCCTAAATATAATTCAAAATCCAGATGCAGTAAGGGGAATTACTGATGAAAACATAAAAACAAGAAAAAGAAGGAAAGGGTAGAAGGAAGGAAGGAAGAAAAAGGCAGAGGGAGGGAAACTTATAGACTAAAAGACAAGATTTTAAAGATTATTTTGAGAGAGTGTGCAAATGAGAGCAGGAGGGAACGAATCCAAAGCAGGCTATGCAATGTCAGCGTGGAGCCCAATGTGGGGCTCAGACTCACGAGTCTTGAAATCATGGCCTGAGCCAAAGTCACGAGTCCAAGGCTTAACTGACTGAGCCACCCAGACACCCCAAGACTTAAGATTTTAAAATTGGAACAATTTGAGCAACAAAATAAAGTAATACTGAATTACAACCCAAAGTATAAAATATGAGTCCATACTGATAAAAAAGATGTAATAAAAGGAGAATAGACAAATCCCCTGTGCAGAAGAATTACAAATAATTTATGTAAATATTCCATTCTCAAGGAGGTGGAATTTAACTCTCCACCCCTTAAGTGTAGGCTGGGCATAGTGACTTCCTTCCAAAGAGCATGGGAAGGGAGTAAAAAGAAAAGTATAGTGGAGAAACCTGACAAATGGTACCCCAGCTGGGAGATCAAAGTTAACACCAACAGGTTGATAAAATGTACCTTTGATATGACATGATGAGAACTTCACTTTACTTCTGCAGCCTTTCCCCTCACCCCCACAAAATGCATAACCCCAGCCTAATGATGAGGAAAATATCAGATCCCAAACGAGGAACATTCTACAAAATACCTGACCAGTACTCCTCAAAACTAACAAATTCATGAAAAACAAGTGTGAAAAATTGTCACCGGCAAGAGAAGCCTAAGAAAATATGACAACTACATGCAAGGTATCCTGGATGCAATGAACGAACAGAAGAGATTAAACACTAAGAAAATCAAAGTATGGACTCTAGTTAATAATGTTAAAAAAGAAAAAGCGTCCTATTTTCTTATCACATCTATTGTAAAGAAGCAAACAAAAAGCCAGTATTTTAACAAATCATTCATTAGTGCTGATTTAATCTTGGAACTTCAAGAAACCAAGACAGCCAACAAAAGTTTTGACAGAAAAAAAAAGACCGACCAACCAATCAAACCCAATGTGCATACCTTATTTGTAGCCTGATTTTATACAAATTTTTTGAGGCAGAAAAAATTGAACAGTCTGGGTGTAAGATGACAGCAAAAAAGTTAATTTTTTCCGTGTGTGTGTGTGTGTGTGTGTGCGCGCGCGCGAGCGCGCGCACCGAAATCCGAGAACGAAATCAGAATTTTCTTGGGCGTGAAAATAGGCCTTATCTGTTAAGACACACATCATGAAGTATTTGTGGAGGAATTGATGTCTGGAATTTGCTTTAATATACTCCAAGAAGAGGGAGGATAAGTATAGATGAAACAGGGTAGAATATTAGTAATTGTTGAGAGGTACATGGAAGCTCGTTATATTCTTCTCCAGTGTTGTGTATTTTAAATATTCATAATGAAACCTATTGAGGACTAGGAAGAAAAGGAGGGGTCACCTGTGTCCCAAGAAAGGACACAGAGACCAAACCTACACACGACTTTCTGAGTTGCCGCATTTTACTACTCCAGGCCTTTACGATTCCTCCCATCTCTCTCCATTTTCATCTAGCAAGAAGTCGTCAGGTGTTACCTTCTCCTCCTGGAGAAGGTCAGGCGCCCCCTATGAGCTTCCCACATCCTGTTCCTGGTTTTTCTGGGAGTCACCGGTGTCAGTCTATCCCAGTTGGGAAGGCTACGGTATTCAGCAGTCTCCAGCCTCAAACATCCCTGGGCTGACGCGGACTCCGATGCATTTTAAAACTTCCGGAACGAGCTTCAGTGGCACAGGCGGGGCCTCCAAACTTTTCTGAGCTCTCAAAGGCCCAGTTTCCTCGGTAGGGACGGGGCCAACTACTTTACAGCGCTCTCATTAGCCTTCGTTCCTCCAATGAAGGCGTGGCCACCTCATTTGCCTTCACTTACTTAGACCCAGGCTCTTCATTGGTTTGTTTTTACCGCACTCTGATTGGTCTATATTCCTTCTAGGGGTGGGCCCTTCAGGTATGGCCAGACTCTCATTGGCCTTGCTCCGCAGGCGAGACCCCGTTGGCGTATGATGTCATACACCAGCGCCCGTCGCTTTCGCTGATACGTCATTCGAGGGCGCCCAACCCGACAAGACCAGAGAGTAGACAGCGGAACTGGTGGAGGCCGCTGAGCCGAGGCGGTAGTAGCGGCGACAGCGACGGCAGCAGCGATGGCCGGGGCGGGGCCAGCCCCGGGACTCCCGGGTGCAGGAGGACCTGTGGTCCCGGGCCCTGGCGCCGGCATGCCGGGCAAGAGCGGAGAGGAACGCCTGAAGGAGATGGAGGCGGAGATGGCTCTGTAAGGCCCTTGGCAAGGCGCGATAAAAGCCCTCAGAGTCAGAGCCACCGAGCCCTGGAGCCTCCAGGCCGCATTTATCCCGATATGGCTCTATCATGGGGAAATGGGACCTTCGGGATTGTGCGGGCGGGAGTAAGAAGAGATTGGCAGGGGTGAAGGCTCTATCGCGGTGTACCCAACGTTTCAGAGTTAATGAAAGGTCCTGAGCTGTGTTGTTGGTCTTGCCTCCTCAGGTTTGAGCAGGAAGTTCTGGGGGCTCCAGTAACCGGCATCCCGACTGCTGTGCCTGCGGTGCCCACGGTCCCCACGGTAGAAGCGATGCAGGTCCCAGCAGCTCCTGTGATCCGCCCAATTATCGCAACCAACACTTATCAGCAGGTACGACTGAGCTGAGCACAGTGCTTGAACACAATGTTTGTGCCAGGCATTGAGAACATAGTAACAACTAAAGCAAACAATACCTCTGCCCTTTGGGAGCTTATATTCTAAAGCCTGTTGTCCAGAAAGTTGTCTGAAATGATGAAAATGTTCTGTATCTATTTAAGTTTACATTTAAGTTCAGTAGTTCCTCAGTCTCATTAGTCACATTCACATGCTCAATAGCAAGTTGTATATAACTAGTGGAGAGGGAGACTACTAAAAAGAAGACAAATAAATGGAACTGGTTCATTCTGTCAATAAATAATTATGGGGTGCCTTCTATGCACCAGGCACTGTTCTAGGCATTAAGCACATAGCAGAGAACAATATAGACCAAAAAAAAATCACTCTCTTTTTGTAGCTTACATTGTACTGGGGAGTGACAGGTCAAAGAGTAAGAAAAGCAGAGGTTTATCAGCATGGTCAGGGAAGGCCTTTCTGAGGAGGTGACAGTTAAGCAAAGATATAAAGGACATGATACGGGGAACCATGGAGATATCTGGTGGGAGAGCATTCCCAGCGGAGAGAACTGCCAGTGCAAGGGCTGTGACACAGGTGCATCCCTGACATGTTCAAAGAAGAGCAGAGAAAAGTGTGGCTAGAGTACAGCGAGCAACGGGGAGAGTGGGAAGAGATGAGGACAGAGAGGTGATAGAGATAAGACCTGGTAGGGCCTTGTGGGCCACCTTAAAGACTTTGGTTTTTACTCTGATGTGGGAGGCTGTGGAAGGATTTTGAGCAGAGGAGTAATAGGGTCCAACTTAGAAATTAATCATGGCTGTGTTTGGAGAACAGACTGTAAGGGGGTTAGGGCAGAGTCGAGGAGACTGAAGAGGCTACCATAATAATCTAAGCTAGAGATAATGATAGCTTGGACCAGGGTGGTAGCATGGGAGATGAGAAAGACAGGCTGGACATAATTTCAGATAGTGTGAGATGCGTTGAGGAAGATGAAACAGGATAACAAGATGAGTTGCTCCTGGGAGGGGCTAAGGACAGTTTTCGCTAGCGTGATCCCAAAAGCCTCCCTGAAAAGTGACAGTTTAGCTTAGACTTAATGTTGACAGATAGCCAGCCCCACATAGAATGCAAAGAATGAAACCCTTGGTCTCCCAGGGTAAGCCAGCCAGGGCAGCTTGGTGGCACTGAGTCAGGCCCCTCACCCCAATTTCTTCCCCAACAGGTTCAACAGACTCTGGAGGCCCGGGCAGCTGCTGCAGCCACTGTGGTTCCTCCCATGGTGGGTGGCCCTCCTTTTGTAGGTCCAGGTAAGTAAGGAGTGGTGGAGGAGAGGGAGCCAGGGGATCAGGCAAGGTGATAAAATGGGATGCCTGGGATTCTCCTCCCACCATCCTTGTCTCTTCCCATCCCAACAGTTGGCTTTGGCCCTGGTGATCGGAGTCACCTGGATAGTCCAGAGGCCCGAGAAGCTATGTTCCTGCGTCGAGCAGGTAGGTCTCAGGCCGGGAACCCCACATTTAATGAAGCACTCTTGTTTTGACTACTCCAGCATCTTGCCTACATCATTGCGCTAACTCACCCGCTTAATTTCATCCCCACCCTGACATTACCATCTTCCTAAAGCACAAACCCGATCATGTACTTCATCAGTTTGGCCTTAGTAGAGCTTGACTTGACCATTGCAAACCACCCTCCTTACTGTCACTCCTAATCCTTATTCTTTGTTGTGTTTCTCCATAGCACTTAATACTTTATAACAAGCTGTACAGTTGTTGTTTTTTTTAATGTTTATTTATTTTTGAGAGAGAGACAGCGCAGGCAGAAGAGGGGCAGAGAGAGAGGGAGACACAGGATCCAAAGCAGGCTCCAGGCTCTGAGCTGTCAGCACAGAGCTCTATGCAGGGCTCAAACTCATGAACCATGATATCATGACCTGAGCTGAAGTCAGATGCTTAACCGACTGAGCCACCCAGGCACCTCGTAACAAGCTATACAGTTTACCCATTATGGCTATCCTCTTTTGTTTCCTCTAAAATACAAACTTCATGAGAGACGAAAGTCTTGATGTCTGCCACATTGTAAGCATTACGTACTATCTGTTCATGGGATAAATAAACCATCAAACAAGCACCAAGCTCCTCACGTAGCAGTCAAGACCCTACATCACCTGGCCCCTTATGGAGAGACTCTCACATACTCCCCAGGAGCCCTAAACATTGCTAGGATATGCCCGCAGTATTCTTGTTGACCTCCCTTCTCTCTCCTGCTCACTGCCACCCAACTGTAATCTTCCAAAGCCTATTGCCCAAATCAGAATCAAGTTAACCAAAATCAACTAAACCCTATCCTCTCCACAGGTCATTCTTACATTTGTTGAGGTGACCTTTACAGTCAATTTTTGTGACACTACTTCCTTATACATAAGAAAAAAATACACGTTCTGTAAAGTTCTGGTACGATCTGTATTGGATCAAACTTGTGTTACTTAAATCCTGTTAAACTTTTTTGTCTGACGTTTGAGAAATCTTAACATCTCTTACTCTTTGGTATGGTTTTGATCAAAATGCACATCTGATTTAGTCACCCTGGCCAGCTTCCAGTCCTGCTATGGCTCCCTGGTGCCCTCAGGAGGACATTCATGGTCCAGCCAATGAGACTATTCTTGGATGCCTACTGTCCTCTTGACCATTCTCTTATGAAGCCCTCCACACTGCAACTTCTGCTATTATAATTTATACTAAACTGAAAAGGGAAAAAAATTTGTTCGTAAATGTTCTTCTTGCCAGTAGTCTTTACAGTCACGCTTTGCCTGACCAAAGGCAATTGGTTCTTTATTATCCTTTGGGTCTCAGCTCACAGGAAGCCTCTAGTCGCCCTGGCTAAGTCAGAGGGCTCCTCCGGGCTCCCACCACTCCCCAGGTTTCCCCCTTCTAGTTCCGATCACTCTGCCTGGGCTTTACCCCCTTCCGGCCCTGATCACTCTGGGCTGTCACCCTCTGGTGAGACACACTGGGCTGTCACCCTCCTACTCTGGATCAGAAGATCCCTGAGAGTTTTTGATCTTTTGGTGTGTCCTTATTATTGTCCAGAACAGGGACAGCCCAGAGGAGATGTTCCGTGGTAAATTTTTGCTGAATGAACAAATCGAAAGACTTGCATCTCCCAGAAGGTTCCCCAGACTCTTCTCCAGGATTTCTTGGATTCTGAGAGTACCTACACACACACACCTCACCTCAAGTGCCCCGGTCCCCCATGACACACACCCCCATCTCTCTCTCCCACAGCTGTGGCCCCCCAGAGGGCCCCTATCCTGCGTCCGGCCTTCGTCCCCCACGTGCTACAGAGAGCAGGTGAGGGGGCCAGGGTCATCATCCCTGCCACATAACTTCCCCCCTCAGCCCTCCAACTCCCCCACTAACACCCTGACAGATTCTGCTCTTTCTTCTGCAGCAGGTGGTCCCCGCCCTATGGCCCTGCGGCCCCCTCACCAAGCCCTTGTGGGCCCCCCTCTGCCTGGGCCCCCTGGACCACCTATGATGCTGCCACCGATGGCTCGGGCCCCAGGGCCCCCCCTGGGCTCCATGGCTGCTCTGAGGCCTCCTCTGGTAAGTATGGACAGGGAGCTAATGGTCAAAGGTGTGAAGGGTGGGGAGATGCTCAATCCTGGTCTGGTAGGCTGTGTCTAAATCTGCCTTCTTACTCTCTGACTCTGTCTCAGTCTCTGTCTTTGCCTATTTCTTTTGGTGACTGAGTCTGTTTTTCTTTCTTTTTGTGAGGAAAATAGAGAAACACATGCAATGGGTTCTGTCTCTGTTTTTATTCTATTCTGTCTCTATCTCTATTTTTCTCTTGATTGTCCTTCTCTGTTTTTCTGTCCTGATGTTTTTGTCCCTGTGTCTGTCTCTGATTAGAGACTCCTTTCTCTGTTTAGGTCTCTTGTCTGCTTTCTGGCCTCAGGCCCTTGCTTTGTTGTATAGGATGGGAGTTTAGTCTGAGCCTGTGAAATGGTATCCCTCATTGTCTGCCCTTGCCCACAGGAAGAGCCAGCAACACCCCGAGAGCTGGGCCTAGGCCTGGGGTTGGGCCTTAAAGAGAAGGAAGAGGCAGTGGTGGCAGCGGCAGCTGGGCTGGAGGAGGCTGGCGCAGCAGTGGCTGTTGGGGCAGGAGGTGCCCCCACCGGCCCTGCAGTCATTGGGCCCAGCCTGCCATTGGCCCTGGCCATGCCTTTGCCTGAGCCTGAGCCACTGCCCCTCCCACTGGAGGTTGTACGAGGCCTACTGCCCCCACTGCGCATTCCTGAGCTCCTGTCCCTGCGTCCTCGACCCCGGCCCCCACGGCCTGAGCCACCCCCTGGCCTCATGGCTCTTGAGGTAAGCTCTCAGGGAGCATAGCAGTCAGGGGTGGGCAGCAAGTAGAAAGGGCTGGGAGAGCAGGTAGGAACCCATGCCTTTTATACCCAGAAAGACATGTAGTCCTCTATCAATGAAGGTATGAGGGAACCAGAAAATTGGAAGGGCTGGGAGGACATGGGAGAGAAGGAGGCAGATACATGTACCTCACATCCAGAAGCACATCTAGTTGTTTAATTATGGAAGTAGGAGGGCAAGGGGTGAAAGAAAGTGGGAGAGTCTGAAGGGGACATATCGGTCCAGAAGACTCCCAACACCAAGCCCTTTGCACCCCATCCCCTTTCCTCTGCAGGTCCCAGAGCCCTTGGGTGAGGACAAGAAGAAAGGGAAGCCAGAGAAATTGAAACGCTGCATTCGCACAGCAGCTGGGAGCAGCTGGGAGGACCCCAGCCTGCTGGAGTGGGACGCAGGTAGGTGGGCCCAGGTGCAGGGCCAGGCATTGCTCAGTCAAGGACACACCAAGGTCTCCTTGGGGCAGACTCAGGGAGGGTAAGCTGGGTAGGTCCACAACTGCCACCTCTCTGTAAGGCAGGCACATGCTATTTGCCTACCTCATGGAGGGCTAAACATTGGCTCTGAAGGGCAGGCCCTCATCTAAGCCACTGGACAGAATTTGGTAGAGGTTATTGGCACCTAGAACCCTCTGACCTCTGCCTGAGTTGCTAAAGATAAAAGAATGTTCTTTTTTCTCCCAACTTATGAAAAAAACAATTTTAAGTTTATTTATTTTGAGAGAGAAAGAGAACATGTGGGAGCATGTGCAAACAGAGGAGGGGCAGAGAGAGAGAGAGAGAGAGAGAGAGAGAGAGAGAGAATCCCAAGCAGCCTCTATGCTGTCAGCCCAGACAGAGCCCGACATGGGGCTGTGAGATCATGACCTGAGCCAAAATCAAGAGATGGATGCTTAACCGAGCCACCCAGGCACCCCTTCTGATGAAGAATTTTAAACACTGAATTTAACAGCGAACAGCCAAATATAACCACCATCTAGATTCAGCAATTAACATTTTGCTGTATTCACTTTATCCTTCTATGTGTATGTGTGTTTCTTGGATTTTGCTCAATCATTTGAAGCAAGTTATAAATGAAGTTCTCACTTCACTCCTAAATACCTCAGTATTCTTCTCCTAAGAAAAGTGGCATTCTGGGGGCGCCTGGGTGGCTCAGTCGGTTGAGCGTCCGACTTTGGCTCAGGTCATGATCTCACAGTCTGTGAGTTCGAGCCCCGCATCGGGCTCCATGCTGACAGCTCAGAGCCTGGAGCCTGTTTCGGGTTCTGTGTCTCCCTCTCTCTCTGACCCTCCCCCGTTCATGCTCTGTCTCTCTCTGTCTTAAAAATAAATAAAACGTTAAAAAAAAAAAAAAAAAAAAATTTTTTTTAAATTAAAAAAAAAAGTGGCATTCTGTTTTGTATCATAATACCATTAACATGGGGCGCCTGGGTGGCGCAGTCGGTTAAGCGGCCGACTTCAGCCAGGTCACGATCTCGCGGTCCGTGAGTTCGAGCCCCGCGTCGGGCTCTGGGCTGATGGCTCGGAGCCTGGAGCCTGTTTCCGATTCTGTGTCTCCCTCTCTCTCTGCCCCTCCCCCGTTCATGCTCTGTCTCTCTCTGTCCCAAAAATAAATAAAAAACGTTGAAAAAAAAAATTTAAAAAAAAAAAAATAATAATAATAATACCATTAACATTCCTAAGCAAATGAATGATAATTCTATGGTGTCTCATATTCCCTTTATATTTAAATTTCCCCAGTTGTTCCTAAATTCTGTTGTAGCCATCTTTTCCCATGGATCAGGATGCATGCCGTTTTAGGTCTCTAGATTATCTCTTAAGGAGAATGGTTTCCCTCCTACCATTTTGTCTTATATGTAACAGTGTTTTGAAGTGTCCAGCCCAGTTGTTTTGAAGAAGGCCCCTCCCTCTGAGTTTGCCACATAATTTCCTCTTTAGAGTGGCCTAACTTGTTCTTAGAGAGTGTCCTTAATCACCACAGAAGCTGTGGGGCAACCACAGTGCTAGCTGAGAAAACAGCCCTCCCTCCCATCTGAGTCCTTGACTTCTGCCTCTTGTTTTGGGACTGTCTACCTGCTCCAGGCCAGGGCATGGCAATGTCAGCCTAGATATGGTCGGTGCGGGCTGTAACCCCTAGTTCTGTGATCTTGAGCAAGTCACTTAGCCTTTCTATCCTTTCCTCACTCCAACAAGGGGATAATAATAGTATGTGCCTTGTGGCGGAAGGGATTCTTTGGGCTTGAGTACATTCAGTCTGGCTCAGGTCCAGCCCAGAGGGTATGCCCAGGAATGGAAGCTGAGGTCAGCCTTGGAGAAGGATCCGACAGTGTGTTCACGTTTCAGAGACTCAAGGGGAAATTAGAATGGGCTTTCTCTAAAGCAAATGGGTGTGAGGGGCCCAGGGGATATCCATGGGGACCAAGGGATGCTGGGGGCTCAGAGGAGAAGCCTGGCTAGGACAAAGTTGGAGCCTTAATTCATGGGAATGGAGAACATGGCTCTGGGGTGGGGAGGTAAAGGCGAGGACTCTGGAGTCAGGTACCAGAGTTCTTGTCCCAGCTCTGCCACTTCCTAGTTGAGTAACATTGGGCAGGTGACATGACCTCTCTGTGCCTCTGTGTTAAAGGGTGTTGGGAGTGCCGGATATGTTAAAACCTCATGAGTGCTTAGCAGAGTCTAGCACAGGGTAAATACCATATAGGTGTTGGCTGTTGTTACTGAGAGGGCCCCAGGCAGAGACCGCTGGGGATAGAGGGAGGAGGGTTTGGGGGATGCCTTCAGAGAAGGTGGGGCTATCTAAATAAGGCAGACATGGGGCCAGGCATCTGCATCTTCTGACCTCCTCTCTCCCAACCCCAGATGATTTCCGGATCTTCTGTGGGGATTTGGGCAATGAAGTGAACGATGACATCTTGGCACGCGCCTTCAGCCGCTTCCCATCCTTCCTTAAGGCTAAGGTGATCCGAGACAAGCGCACAGGCAAGACCAAGGGCTATGGCTTCGTCAGCTTTAAGGACCCCAGTGACTATGTGCGTGCCATGCGTGAGATGAATGGTAGGTGAAGCCTCTCTTAGGGACAGTGGGTGTGACCAGCATCTGGCCTAAGCCTGACCCCAAGCCTGACCTTGAACCCTCCATTCCCACAGGGAAGTATGTGGGCTCGCGCCCCATCAAGCTGCGCAAGAGTATGTGGAAGGACCGGAACCTGGATGTGGTGCGCAAGAAGCAGAAGGAGAAGAAGAAACTGGGCCTGAGATAGGGTCTGTGGCCAGGCACCCGCTCCCACCTGGCCGGGCGCTGGCTCTTCCCCCAGTTCTCTTTGGAAGATCCCCAACTATCCACCCATCCACCCTCCCCAAAACCAGTTTCAATAAATTTACGTTATTTCCATCCCTGGCTGGGCTTAGAAGCACTCTTTGGGGAGCAGGGCTCGACATCCCCAGACCTGGAAATAGCGGGGAGCTTTATAAGTTTACCTAGCCAAACACGTAAATGGGCATTTTCAGTGCCCGTCACATCTTCCTGAAACCTCCTAAGTGTGTGCTGAGTGCAACCCATTCCACAAAGGAGGAAGCAGAGGCTTTTAGCAAGGCCAAAGCCAAGCTGAGACTCAGACCGGTTGTCTTCTCACTCCAGCTTGTGCTCTCAGCACCAAGGTAGGGGGTCTTCTGGACCGGGCCTTCTGGAGCCCACAGCCTTCCAGGCTTTCATCCATTCAGCAACCTCACCGAAGGGCTAGCCAGTGCTGGGGACATGGTGACTGAAGCAGTCTCAGGCCCTGTTCCCTCAGAGCACATGGTCCAGTGGCAGAAGATAGGCCCACTGCCACACAGTGAGAGCCCAGAGTGGTCGGGACTGGGATAGTGGAGCCCAGGGTGCTGACCTGGCAGTCAGGAAGGGCTTCCTGAAGGAACTTGCCACTTCTGAGTCTGTCTCATGCTCTTCATGTCATTCTCTCCCAGTTTCTGCAGTTCTCATCCTCTGGATCTCAGACTGTTTTCCAGTTTCTTCACTCTGCCAAACCCCAGCCAACTTCTCTTGCCGTACATCTGTGTGGGCGTCCTCGAGTGTTTCTCTGTGTCTATTTCCCTGAATGTGTCTGTGAGTGCCCCTCTGTTTCTTGTCTCTAAGTGTCTGTATCTCTCTGAGTTTCTATTCTCTGCATCTGCAGGTCTCTCTTTTCCCAGCCCCAAGCTTGACTCTGCCTGTCTGAAGTGTCCAAGCAGAATCTTGAACACTAGGCTAAGAGCTTAGACTTTGCCTTGAAGGCAGCAGCAAGCCCTAAGAAGTTGAAACCAAGTTCACGCGGGGGACTGGCATCAGATTTGCACTTTAGAAACAGCCCTGACACTGCCGTGCTGTGGACTGGAGGTCTGAAAGGGGCTAGGGCAGGGACCAGGCAGAGGAGGGATACTCCATGATTCAAGCATGGGGAAGGGATGAGGGTCTCCCAGGGCCAAAGCCAGCAGAACCCTGGGTTGAGAAAGGGCACTCGGAGGAGGAAGGAAACAATGCCAAGGCCTCTCAGGAAGCTGATTACCCAGGAGAGGTGTCAAATTTCCTCTGTTCCCGCCTTCCTCCCTTACTGCTCCCTCTCTGACGTCACATTTTCCAGTCTGGTTAGAAGGGTGAGGGTCTCCCTCCCTCACAGGAAGTGTCCTTCAGCCCCCTGTCACCTGGGCCAGACAACCCAGCCCCAGGACCCTCAGACCCTATCCCCACATCACTAGCCCTCCCTGCTCCTGACCCCCTTCTGCTCACTTCAGTCAGGGAGGGCAACAAGGGAGGAGATGGGAAGAGGGAATGATTCCAAAAATGAAGTTTTAAATGTGTGTGTTTAAGTCTCCCTGAGGAAAGGGAAAGAAAGCTCGGTGGGGTTGGGAGACAGATGGACAGAGATGGAGAGGATGTGGCAAGCAGAGATGAGAGAGACAGATGGAGAGGCGAGAATGGCAGGTCAAGGCAGTACAATGGGAGGGAAGATGGGGAGAACACCCAGAGAGAGAGAGAGATGGAGACTTGAGAGATAAGGAAGTAGGGAGAGAGAAGGGAAGGGACTGAGATTCAGCAGGAGAGACTGGGTGACAAGGCCTCACTGGATCAGGCCTGGTGCAACAGAGACCCAGAGCCAGGGACACCAACCTAGAGTAGGGAGTCATGGAGACTGACACACAGGAGAGAGACCAGCTTCAGGGGGAGGAGGCCTGGGGCATGGTGGGGAACACTAGGTTAGGGTACCCTTCAGGTCCTTGGGTTGGATAGATGGTGGAGCAGTGACCTGGGTGCTCTTTGCTCACCCAATGCTGAAGCCAATCCCAACACCACCCACCCACCATGTGCCCTGGGAAGTGGCTCTCCCCTTTCAAGCCCAGCTTCCTCCTGTAACACCAACAGAAGAGTAGTGCTCACACTTCCATCCTCCCACCCTCAGAATGGTAAATGGTTAACGGTCAAGCAGGGTGAATATTGAAAAATGCCCATTATTAAGGAGGTTATTTTTAATGGTAAACACTAATACAGCATAATGGGTACAACCACAGGCTCTGAAGCCAAGCTACCTGGGTTTAGGGTTACCAGATTTAGGAAATAAAAATACAGGACACCTAGTTAAATTTGAAGCTCAAATAAACAAATAATTTTTTAGTATAAGTATGTCCCAACTATTGCATTTATAGATGTATATGTTATATGTATACGTGAGGGGCGGGGGGGGGGGGGGGGGGATGCCGAATCATTTGAAGTAAGCTACAGACATCATAACACTTCGCCCCTAAATATGTGTCCATTTCCTTACAGAGACATCTTTCATGTTATAATACCATGATCACATCTAAGAAAATGAATAATTCTATATCTTATATTCAGTTCATACTCAAATTTTCCCCATTTGTCTCAAACTATTATAGCATGGAAAGGCATGGATTCTGGACATGAAGAGAAGTGGAAGGAAGTCTGTTTCAATTTCCCCTTTCATAAAATGAAGACTAGTACCTACCTCATAAAAGGATTAAGTGAAAACCCAGTGACACAGTTGGTGGCAGGCAATGAGCCCTCAATAAATGTTAGCTATTAGAAGTACTGTCGTTATTATTTATATCGTTGATGCTGTTACCATGATTGGCACTCAAGAGCAGCCCCAGAATGTCGTCCTCAAAGCCCTCGAAGGGGAGAACTCTGCCCAGTTGGGGATTCTGGGTCAGCTTCCCCCAACCATATCCTTCCTCCCCACCCCCCACGCAGTCCCCCTGCAGATTGTGACGTAGGCCGACCTGGGGTCTGGCCGGAAATCCCCCTTCCTGTTGTAGATAAGCTTGGCGCAACCCAACTGACCCCAGACCCTCCCCCCTCTCCCCCCCCCCCATGTCGCAGGATCAAGACCCAAGACGGAGAACCTGTCCAGCAAGCCCCCCGCCCCACCCCCATCATCCCGTAAACTCCCCTCCGCACCCCGGGTCTCGCGCAGCCCGCTGTTCCCCAAGCTCCTGTCCAAGTCCAAGCCATCCCCGCAACAGGATAGCCGGAGCTGTCAGGAGGCGGCGGACGGCCATCCCTGAGGGGGGTGGAGGATGGGGGGGGACGACGCTTGGCCCCGCCTCTGTCCCTGCAACTCGACCCAGCTGCGACCCCCAGCTCTGACGTCTCGGAAAATTCCCCCCCTGCCCCGGCCCCCAGGGGAGGGGGTGCATGGTATGAAATGGGGCTGAGACCCCTGGCTGGGGACAGAGAAACCCGCCAGAGGTGAGCCATGAACTGGGGACTGGATGTCTGGGGGTCTGGACTCTTGGGTCTGAGGGAGGGAGAGGGCTGAGGTCCCTTACTCCTAGTCTGAGAAAAAAGGACACTGGAGGCCAAGATTCCAGGGTCTCGGGGAAGAAGGGAACAAAAGGCCTGGACTTCTGGGTCTGAGGGAGTCTCCAGCCAGACTCCAAGGTCCCTAAGTGTCACCAGCTCACCCCTTCCCCTTTTTTCCCCTGCCCAGAACATTCACAAGGAGCATCCATGGACTTGTGGAACTGGGATGAAGCTTCACCGCAGGAAGTGCCCCCAGGGAACAGGCTTTCAGGACTGGGTAGGCTGCTGCATTGAGTCACTGTATGGGGAGGGTGCACAGGTGGGGGTCTCTGCTGACCCCGACCCAGCCCTAACCTCCTCATTGCCTGCAGAAGGAGCTGAGCTCGGCTTCTATTTCCCTGAGCTGGCGTTCCCAGGGGACAGGCTGACAGTGGAGACACGCTGGAAAGGTGGTTGTGGGCTGGGACCCCTGGGAGCTGAGGAAGGTGAGAGACTGGGGTGCTGGGACTGAGGGAGGAAGGGTGTGTTCCTGGACTCCGGAGGCAAAATGGGGGGAGGGCTGCGGGCTTGAAGTCCTGAGGTTGAAAGACGACGAGGCCAGGGTCCTGAGTTCTAGGTATGCGTGAGTAGGGGCTGGAGGTAATAACTCATTCCCTGAAGAATAAAGACTGCTGCGTGAGTGGTCGAGGGGACGTCTCTAGTCATTGCTCACACCTTCCCTAAACTCTGTTCGTTCTTATCCCTCGCAGGGCTCTCACCGCTGGACTGGGGCTCCACGTTAACGCATCCAGAAGCTACACGGGGGGCGGGTGAGTGTGTACACAGAGGCGGGGGAAGAAAGGCACTGGGGTCCTCCTCCGTAGCTGGAGGTTTAAACTACTCGATCGTTGAGGGGAACGGGGCTAGGACGGGAAACACCTGTGTCCTCGAGGTGGCATGGCCTAGATCCGGGAGCCCAGGGCCCCAGAGCTTAGAGCTTAGACTCCAAGAACCCCCGGGCCAGAGACCGGGACACCTAGGCTCCCCTCACTTGAGATCTGTTGCTCCTCACAGATCCCGCCCGTCAGGCTCTTCCGTGGTCGGGAGACTGGACAGACTTGACGTGCAACGGCTCGGACCACTGGAACGGCTTCTCCCAGGCCCCGGGCCCCGCCCCTCCCGGCCTAGGCCCCGCCCCCTTCGCCGGTTCTGCGGGGCCAACGGATCAGAACTGTGCCACCTCCGGGGGAGGGACCAATTCGTGGTCTTGTGCCCAGGCCGCCCCCAGCTCCACCAACTGGGACAGTTCTATTGGTCTCGACGGCGCCACCTACTGGGGCAAGGGCCTCCGCGGGGAGCCTCACGCGGACTCTACCATTTCGTGGGTTGGACCTGCGGTCTCAGACTATACCACCTCCTGGGTCTCGGGGCTGCATACGGACTGCACCACTTCTTCAAAGGGATACCAGGCTTCAGATCTCACCACGTCCTCTGAACCCAGCCAGCAGTCGGACCACGTAACCTTGGCTTGTTACCCCAAAAGTAACCATCGAGGTGAGGGGTCCGCAAGACCCGAATCTAATGAGGCGGGGCCTAGGCGCGTAGGGGCGGGACCCAGGAAACTGGAAGTGAGGGGGCGAGGCTGTTACCTAAGAGTCCGAGAGAGGTGGTGACGGTGAGTCCTGGAGGAGGAGAGGACTAAGACACTGGTAGTCTTCCAGGGAGCAAGAGACCTAGGCTCCTGGATTAGTTGAGAGGAAAGAGGTGAGGGTCTGGATATCTGGGTCTCCAAGATGTGGCACCCAAACTCCTAAGTTTCAGAGATGGGGGCCCCGGCTGCCTGGGTCCCTGAGGCCGATGCTGGGGATCCTTATATGGAGGGATCCGGACTCGCTGGGCCCGAAGGGGATGGACTGCTGGGCCCCGAGTTGGGAAAACCGGACACGTGGACCTTCGAGGCGAGGGAGCCCGGACATATGGGTCATCGAAGCGACTTGGTCCGGGGCTAGGAAGCCTGAGTGTTCACCTGCCTGCACTCCGCAGGTCCCATTCAGCTGTGGCAGTTCCTCCTAGAGCTGCTCCGAGACGGGGAGCGTAGCAACTGCATCCGCTGGACGGGCAACAGCCGCGAGTTCCAGCTGTGTGACCCCAGAGAGGTGGGGCAGCTTCCCAGACCGGCCAAGTCGAGGCAGTTTGCCTAGTACTTGACCCCACCCCCACCCCACCCCCCCCCACCCCAGCTCGTACTCATCTCTATCCCCGCAGGAGTTAAAGGGACTAACTCTTGCCCAAAACGTACCCGAAACCGCGTCCCCCGCCCCGCGCGTCTGTTGCCTAGCCAGGCTCCCTCCTGACTCTCAGACTAAGCCCAGCCTCTGTCCTAGGTGGCGCGGCTCTGGGGTGAGCGCAAGAGGAAGCCCGGCATGAACTACGAGAAGCTGAGCCGAGGCCTGCGCTACTACTACCGCCGCGACATCGTGCGCAAGAGCGGTGGGCGCAAGTACACGTACCGTTTCGGGGGCCGCGTACCCGGCCTGGCCCATACCGACTGCGCGGGAGGTGGACCGGGAGGAGCGACCCAATAAAAATACCCCGTCAAATTAGTCGTGTGTGCTGCCTGCGTCCTTCCCACTGACACTGACTAAACCCACTAAGGACCCTAAGTGTGCACCACCACACTCACATCCCACCCCCACCCCCGGCCTGTGTGATCTTAAGACGCGCGCGGTGACTAAAACACACCCAGACCCTTAGGGGACCTACTTGCATGTTCACTGTGTGATGGGATATTCAAAGGAATCAACTCAGTGTCTTTAGGGCCTACTGTGTGCCTGCCCGTGCTGGGACTTGTAAAGGAATCGGACCCAATCAGTAACGTTTGAGTTTACCTGCTGTGTCCCTTCTGAAGAGAAGACTCAAAACTCCAAAAGAGGACTTATGTGTGTTCTTCCAGTGCTTGGGACCATTAAGTAATTAGACTTAGTGCTAGATCCCGCAAACCACCTACTGTCTCACCACTCCAAGTTGAGGGTGGTTGAACTTGGATCTAGATCCCAAGGAGAGCCTACCCCATTCTGGGAACCACTGAGTCCCTAAAGAGTGGTCCTCCTATGGACTGACAAAATGACAATTTTAAATATTTGGTCTGAGAAGGACTCACCAGGAAGGTGACATTGAAGCAAAGACCTGAAGGAAGTGAGGAAGGGAGCCAGCTTCACAAAAAGCATTCCAGGCCAAGGGGAGAGCAAATACAAAAGGCCCTTAGAGGGAAGCCAGACTGCGTGTTTAAACAGGAAGAGGCCAGTATGGCTGGAGCAGTGGGAATAAAGAGAAAAGGATAAGAAATGAGGGTATAAGAGGGACCAAACTGTGTAGGTCATTTATGAGGACTTTGGCTTTTGACTGAAAGAGTCAGACAAGACCCAATGGGAGGGTTCTAAGCCAAAGGGAAGTGATGACTGAGGTGTTAACAGGGTCTCTCTGGCTGAGTGGATGATTGTGGAGGGCAGTGGGGAAACCAGGAGGCTAGGGTGTGGGCTGCTTCTATAGCCTAGGCTGGCTGTGCCTGTGGCTTGAACCAGATGTCGAAGATTCTGGATATATTGCTTCAGGCAAAGACAAGATTTCTTGATCAGCTAGCTGTGAGGTGTGAGAGAAAGAGTCAGGGATACTTCTGTGACTAGAATAGATGTGTCACTTTCCAAGATGGACTAATTTCTGCCAGACCCAAGCTTTTATGTTCTTAACCCCTCCTCTCTGTGATGCAGGACTTTGGTTTGAGCCTTCAGGCACCCAAATCTGTGTTAATTTGTGCCTTCTGGAGTTTGGGGAAAGACGGTAATGAACAGGGAGGTGGGAGTCTGGATATTCCTCACAGTATGACAAATGACCCTGGGAGAAAGACTGGTTCGATTTCAAACCCCTAACAATTGATCCCGTAATAATCATGAAGAGGGTAGGGACTCGTGTTTGTTCAGTGATGCATCCCCAACACTTATCGAAGTACCTGGCACTGGGTAAGCGTTAAACAAGCAATACCTGCATGAATAAGGATACTTCCGCTGGGATACTTTTCCCTCGGCCCACTCTGCAGATAGTCCCAGGACTCGAAACTCCTTTCCCTAGGTAAAAACAAGAGATGAGAAACTGTAACCAGGCGTCTCAAGCCCAGGTCGGACCTTCGAAAAGCGCACGCCAGCTCACGATTGGGCCGGAAGTGATGATCAACGGGCATTCAGCCCAATAGGATTTCGGAGCTCTCCCGGATGGGCGTGGCCTTAATGGCTCCAGAGACGGCTTTTCCGCGGGCGTTCTAGCCTCGCGGAAAACTCTCACACACGCTGACTCGCTCCGCTTCCGGCCGGCCTCAATTCCGCTTCCGGTCCGACTCTGGCGTCTTTGCTGAGGGTCACATTGAGCTGCAAGGTGCTTCGGGGGTGTCTTTAGGTGAGTGTCCAGGGCTTGGGAAGCTGGGACCCTATCCTGGGGAACTGAGGAACCGGACCCTCGTTTCCCCGAGGACGAAGTGAGTTTCCGGCCCGCGGCGTCTGCACCGCCCCCCCCCCCCCAACCCCGGTCCCTAGGGTCCTGTTCTGTTAGTATTCGTAGCTAACGATTATTTCGGTCTTCCTTAATTAATGCCAGGTAACGTTTCACGCGACTTTATTAATTCATTTAATCTTCACTCCAGCCCTATGAGGAAAGGCCCGTAATTATCCCTTTTTGACAGTGAAGCAACTGAGGATCAGCGATATTAAGCTACTTAGCCGGCGACCGGGGTTTGGATTCCGTAGTTAGGACTGTAGTGCCCTCAATCAGCGGGCCCTAGGCAGGCGTGGCTCCCGTGGCTTGCCCGGGCCGCGGCCTGGCCTTGCACCCAGGTTTCTGGTTCCTCCTCCCTCTTGAATGTTAGAGGGCCTAAGAGTCATTCCTGAACCACCCTCCCTCCCAGGTCTCCCCCCAAAACAACACTTCAGAACAACTCTTCTTCTGTGTCCCAGCGCTGGTATTCTACGTCTCCTCCCCATGCGCCTCTACCCTTTCCCCCCAAAGATTCTACTGTGGTGCCCCAGATCCCCACCACTACCTTGGGTCCCTTGAATTTAACACTGGCCTGCTCACTACGTTGGGTCCCTTGAATTTACATGGGCCTTTGTAACCCCATTACTCTTTGAATTCTCTGGAATAGAGGCAGTTTCACATTCCATGGAGAAAACTGTGTGTCACCTCATAAGAGATACAGCAGAGCTTTGTGATTCTCAGTCTGCAAAGTCCATAGAATGCAAGGTGTGCTAGTACTTGAAGGGGGGAAAATTACATATGTATTTTTCCTAACCTTTTTAAAAATTTCTTTCTTTTTAACTGTTCATTTTTGAGAGAAGCGAGCGGGGAGGGGCAGAGAGGGAGACAGAGAGTCCCAAGCAGGCTCCTGGAGTGTCAGCACAGAGCCTGACGCGGGGTTCCAACTCACCAACTATGAGATACAAACTGAGCTGAAATCAAGAGCTGGAGGCTTAACAGACTGAGCCATCCAGGCACCCCTTTATTCTTCTTAATCTCTAATTTAAATGTAGCATTTCCTTTTAAGAATGGAGGCATCAATCTTGGTAACAGTCATCATCTGTCGCTTTGTCAGCAATCAAAATCACGGGTCATCTTATATCACATTATGGTTGCAGATGTCACAGAATACATCTTCACTCGTGACTACTTCAGAATTGTGGTAGTTAATAAATCCTCTGCTACATACAACTGGTTTTCTTTATGGTCCTATGCAATCTTTTAATGCATTAAAAAATATTCTGAGAAAGGGTTCATTAGATCCCTGAGGAGTTCGTGGTACCAAGGAGATTAAGAACCTCTACAGTGTAGATCTGTCAGTGATGGAGTGTGGCTCCTCCACTTGTATGACCTTGGGAAGTCACTTGGACACCCTGTCCCTTGTCTGTGAAACAGTGATAGTGATAAGTAATAGTTCCTACCTTTTAGAGTGGCTGCAGGAGTAAAGTGTGTAGAACAGTGCTTGGCCTATACTGAGTACTCAGTGAATGTTGGCCAGTGTTATTTTGGGACGAATAAGGCCGGATTTTGCTAAGGAGTCCCATCCCCCCGCCCTGCCAAGCCCTGCTGTGACTTCCACACTTAGATGTGTGGATTTGCCCCACCCTTTACCTCTGTTTGTATATGCTGAGAGGTAGAAGGTGGTGGCTGATTCACACCTAACCTACCCCGTTATTCTGCATCTGGGTGGGCTGACCTCCCCATGCCCAGGTCCCTTAGAACTTTTGCCAACCTCCATTGCCTATGCCTCCAGGACTCAGCACCATGGCAGAAGACATCAAGACCAAAATCAAGAACTACCAGACTGCCCCTTTTGACAGCCGCTTCCCCAACCAGAACCAGACCAGGAACTGCTGGCAGAACTACCTGGGTAAGCAGGGCGTAGACGTGGGAGGGGATGCAGACCTGTTCCTGGTCCCTCACCTCGTGTCGCTTATCTGTTGTCTCCTACTGGATCTGTACATCCCAGGCCTCTTTTTTTGTTGTTGTGGGCATCCCACCTTGCAGGGCCCATGCCCCTCATCACAGCTGTGTTCAAGTTCCAGGATCTAGGTCAGGATCACAAACTTCGGTTCCTATAATGATTTTTTGTTTTTTTTTGAAGACTATTTGTGTGTATATGTGACAGATGTAACATACATAAAGGAAATATGTAAAGCATAATGTACACCTAAATGAATAATACTAAAGTGATTCCCCTGCGTAACTATAACCTGGATAAAAAATTAGATACTGGCCAGCATCCTGAGCTTCCCTGCCTACTGCATGCCTTGCCTTGAATACAGCATCCTACTCTGCCCACTAGAGATGTAACCTTGCCGACTTAAGGCAATCACATTTTGGTTTTATCACTGCTTTTAGGTTTGCCTCTTGATGAACTTTATAGACATTATACATAGTCTCGGTTTTTTAATTTCTTCATTTGGCAGTTTTGAAGATTCATCCATGCTATGATGTATGGTTTGGTCATTTTCATAGTGTATAATTTTCCATAATTTATTTCTGGACCCTTGCATGGTTTCCAGTTGGGGGCTTTTATGAATGATGATGCTATGAATGTTCTGTGTAATTTGATGTGCATATGAATGCTTTTGTTATGTAGAGAATGTGCCCAGGAGTACAATACTTGGAGTATTTTTCTCTTTTTTAATTAATTTTCTACTTTTATTTTATTTATTTATTTTAAAGATTTTATTTTTAAGTAATCTTTGCACCCACTGTGGGGCTCAAACTCACAGCTTCGAGATAAAGAGTTGCATGCTCTACCGACAGGCACCCCTTAATTGCCTACTTTTAAAGGTGTTTTTATTTTTAGTTTATTTATTTATTTTGAGAGAGAGAGCTCCACCAGGGGAGGGCCAAGAGAGAGGATCCCAGGCAGCCTCCCCATAGTTCAGCACAGATCCTGGTGGGAGAAAGGAGAGGCTCAGACTCACAAACCATAAGATCAGGACCTGAGCTGAAACCTATAGTCGAATGAATGAGCCATCCAGGCACCCCTAGTTTCCTACTTTTAAAAACAAGATTATCCCCTTCCCGTCTTAGGATGCCAGCATCTTAGCATCAAGATCATCTTCCCTTTCCCTTGCCCTGGTTTTGGACTTCCATAGTCCCTGCACATGTCCCTCATGTTACCTCCTCATTCCTGACCCCAGAATTTTCAGGTCAAACAGTAGTTCTCTAGGGGCCACGAGATCAATTTGGCGAGGCATGTCTAGCCTTTTTCAGCACATTTGTAGGAATGTACATTCTTTGTCAAACGTGTGTGTGTGTATGCATAACTGCTGTGAAGTGAAAAATATTTCTCTGAGTTTTGATCAAAAATGTGTTCTAGGGGCAACTGGGTGGCTCAGTTGGTTAAGTGTTGGGCTCTTGATTTTGGCTCAGGTCATGATCACACAGTTTGTGAGTTGGAGCCCTGAGTTGGGCTCTTCACTGACCTCACAGAGCCTGCTTGGGATTCTCTGTCTCTCTGTCTCTCTCTCTCTGCGTGCTCCCCCTCCCCCACTTGTTCTCTCTCTCTCTCTTTCTCTCTCTCTCTCTCAAAAATAAACATTTTTTTAAAAATGTGTTCCAGTCCTTGGTCTGGGCTGAACCTGAGCCCCTTTCTTCACAGACTTTCACCGCTGTGAGAAGGCGATGACTGCTAAAGGGGGTGATGTCTCCGTGTGTGAATGGTACCGGCGTGTGTACAAGTCCCTCTGCCCCATATCCTGGGTATGTACTGCCTGCTGGGGCCCTTGGAACGCTGGATGGGGTCTTAGCAGAAGGGAGTGTAGTAACTCGGTGGGGGCTCATCTGTGAGAGGCAGAGGAAGCACAGGGCATCGCACTGTCCATGGGACTTGACCTTTGCTTTGTGGAATTGCCCTCCTTCTCTCTTTTTAATGATACTCTCAGCCAGTCAGGACTCTCAGCTGGGGCAGCTGGGGCCGTCTCCATGCTACATCCATCTTGCTCATGCAGCCCACAAATATGCATATGGCCGGCTCCCTGTCCCTGTGGGGCTCGCCATCTTGTGCAGTTCTGTGCCTTTTATTATGAACACATTGAAATTATACATAAAAGTAGAGAGAATAATTCAGTGACCTTCCACTTATACCCACTCCCCAAATTGAGTATTTTCAAGATTTTTCCACATTCCCTTCTTCTGTCCCCTTTTCTTTGCTATAGTATTCTGAAGGAAATCTCAAACATGTCTTTTTACCCCCACCTACTTCCGTGTGCTTCTCTAGAAGATGCAGACACAGTAAGGCAATCTGGCTAGCCCTGATTGACCAGACCTTTTGTCACTATTTAATACTCTGTCACACACTTTAAATAAAGAATTTATCTTTAGGGGCCCAAGTCCTTCTGATTGAGCCCCCCGCCTCCCAAATATTTATGTTTAACATTGTACTATTTCCTCAAATCAAAGATCCTCTTGACTGCAAGAAACATTGAGAAATCTTTTTTTAAAATGCCAGAAAGGAATGCAATTAATGCTAATTTCATTATGCAAAATGCAAAATTCATTCTCTCTCTGACCCTCCCCCGTTCATGCTGTGTCTCTCTCTGTCTCAAAAATAAATAAACATTAAAAAAAAAAGCCAACTGTGAGCAGTACAGTAAAATAAAAAGTAGAAGCCGTCTTGTGCTCCCCAGTGCTCCTTCCCTGAGGTAACTAGTGTTAACTCACTCCCTTTTTCCTGTGGAGCCTCTGTATGGATGAGTCACACGACGTAGTCTTCGAATTGCTTTGACTTCTCAGTGTGTCTTGAAGCCTTTTTTTATAATAATGCATACAGATCTGCCGTTTTAGGTTTTAGTAACTTTCAGATGCTTTTATTTAACTGATTCCCTTTTGATGGAGATTATGTTCTAATTTTTCAGTATATATGAAGCATCCTTGATGTACGCCTTTGGGGCTTATTTCTTGAGAACAGATTGCCTTAATGCAGTCTTCCTCAGCTTGCTTGGCTCTCCTCCCACCTCTCTGGCCACAGTGTCTCATGTGTCTTTGAGTGCCCTGTGCCCTTCCAGGATTTCTCCTTGTCGCTGGGTGATCTTGGGTAGCATGATGTTGTGAATTCATAACATCCCTCCTCCAGCCTCAGAGCCTCCATTGGGTGCATGCTGGACAGAGGCCTGGGAAGCATGCTTCCGGCCCCGGTGCTGCCCTACGCCCCATTCTCCAGGACCTGGGCCTGCCCTTACCTTGGGAGCAGCAGATTGTGTGGTTCCTACCCTCAGGTGCCTGCTGTGTCTGCCCTGTTAGGGCTGAATATAAATGTATTCTGCCAAGTCCCTTTTAAACCTGGCTGCCCTGGCTTCTTTATTTTAAAAACTTGGTGAAGTAAAAACAAGTGTTTTGTTATTGCTGTTGTTGTTGTTAAATTTTTTTTTCATGTTTATTCATTTTTGAGAGAGACAGAGCATGAGCCAGGGAGGGTCAGAGAGAGAGGGAGACCCAGAATCTGAAGTAGCCTCCAGGTTACGAGCTCTCAGCACAGAGCCCGACGAGGGGCTCAAACTCATGACCTGTGAGATCATGACCTGAGCTGGAGTCGGACACTTAACCGACTGAGCCACCCAGGCACCCCTGTTTTGTTTTTTATGAAAAATATAACCACTTCACAAAAACTTAAAAAAATAGAGAAAGGGCAGAAAAATGTTCCCCATCCTCCTGACCTCCCTAATAATACTGTAGCATTTCCAGGTGTTTCCTGTGTATTATTTTCAATTAGTCTCTAATCCCAGTATGTGTATTTTGGAAGGGCATTTAAAACATTTTTTCCAACCATGTTTTATTTTCCAGGTTAAAAAATCTTGAGTTTCTCTATGAAAAAATAGCACTGACTTTTGTGGAATCTTCAAAACAGGAGATTTATGTAATGTAGAAAGTGAAAGCCCCCGAGCCATTCCCTTCTGATCCCAAAGTTAACTTAGTCATTTGGCACAAACCTTTTACTTCCTTTTCTGTGTGCTAATGTGTGTGTATGTGTAGATGTGTGGTTATGTACTTTTTAATACTAATATGGGTCATACTCCTGACACTGTTTTATGCTTTGCTTTTTTTACTTAACATGCATTGTGTACCTACTTCCATGTCCATACAATCTGCTCACTTATTGGGCAGCCATCATCTTAATAGTTATAAAATATTTCCTTCCCTTTTAGCTGGATTCACATCTTTTCACTATTTTAAATGATACTTCAGTGTACATTTCCATTCTGGGAAATGTTTTCTTCTCTATTTGAATGGTTCCCTTAGTTTCCTTTCCATGAAGTGGGATTATTGGGCAAAGTGAAATTTCCAAGTTATCAGACCAACCTGATCCTTTAAAAAGAGATGGAGAGGAGGGTAAGGGGCATTAAGGAATCTACTCCTGAAATCTGTTTCATATGCTAACTAATTTGGATGTAAATTTTTAAAAAATATAATAAAATTTTTAAAAAAAGGAGATGGAGAGGGGCGCCTGGATGACTCAGTTGGTTAAGCATTCAACTTTGACTCAAGTCATGATCTCATGGTTCCTGGGCTCGAGCCCTGCATCGGGCTCTGTGCTGACAGTGCAGAGCCTGGAGCCTGCTTCGGATTCTGTGTCTCCCTCTCTCTCTCTGCCCCTTGCCCACTCGAGCTCTATCTCTGTCTCTCAAAAATAAACATTTTTTAAAAAGAGAGAGATGGAGAGAGGGTCAATCCCAGCGACTGAGAAGTTCACTCATAGAGTACTGTGGACTGTGGACAGTACAAGTCCAGTATGAGGGAATCCAGGTGAGCGTTGACCTGAAAAGATGTCCATCTCCACTCAAGTCATCAGGAAAACACAGCTTAAAACAACAGAGAGAAGCTTGTTTTTACCTTGCATTCTGGTGTAAGAATTATAAAGATGGACAGTGCTAAATGTTAGTTGTTCTATAAATTGGTACAATCTCTTTTGAGGTCAGTTTGGCAGGATCTTTCAAAATGGAAAAAAACATACACGTGGCAGTTTTGCATCTAGACCTACAAAGATGCTCCTGTGTGAGGATCTTCATTGCAGAGTTGTTTGTAATTCGGAAACAACCCGAGCTAGATAAATGTTGGTACATTTATCTTTGTGACAGAAAACAGAAAGAGCTCTAAGACTTGTGGGAAAAGCAAGTTGCAGGACAATACGTAGTGTGGCCCAATTTGTCTGTATGTTTTTTAAAGTACAGAGTATTCATGATACATGGTGTGTAAGTATGTAAATAAAATACACATCACTTAACTATGAGCCAGCTCATTTGTAAGCACTTGATATCCTCTAAGGGCAAACATGCTGAAAAACAGGATGAGGTGGATACTGTTATCGCTATCCTCATTTTTTTTTAATGTTTTATTTATTTTTTGGAGACAGCGCGAGCAGGGGAGGGGCAGAGAGAGGGAGACACAGACTCCGAAGCAGGCTCCAGGCTCCTTGCTGTCAGCACAGAGCCCGGTGCAGGGCTCGAACCCACAAACCATGAGATCATGACCTGAGCTGAAGTCAGACGCTTAACCGACTGAGCCACCCAGGTGCCCCTCACTGTCCTCATTTTATACAATTAAAAACTGAGGCCCTGAGGGGTGCCTGGGTGGCTCAGTCTGTCGCGCATCCAGGTCTTGATTTTGGCTCAGGTCATGATCTCATGGTTTCGTGAGTTCAAACCCAGTGTCCAGTTCTGTGCTGGGCGTGGAGCCTGCTTAAGATTCTTTCTCTTTCCCTCTGCCTCCCTCCCCACCTTGTGTGTTCTCTCTCTCTTTCTCAAAATAAAAATTTTAAATTAAAAAAAAAACAGGCCCTGAAAGATTAAGTAATTTGCCCGAGGTGTCACAGCTAGGCATTCAGACTCAGTCTTCCTTATTATCCGTGCTTTGGTCCACTGCCTCTAATACATGGCATATATATGTGAGTGTGAGGGTGTGTGTATATCAGTGGTTGTGCTTCTGACTGCCTGTAGGAAGGTCCACAGGTTGCGGAGTGTTTCTTCTAGGGAGCGTTAACAGTTTGATACGGGCCTTTCTGTTATTTTTTATATGCCTATATGCGTACATCTGTGATCAGCAGGATCACACTCTGTATTCAGTTTTGCACCTTTTTGCACTTGGGAGATCCACTCGTGCCAGGGCATAGATGAGCCTCTTTTTTGTCTCGCAGCTGCCTAGTGTTCTTTCCTGTATTCTGACAACCATCACTGAGTGTTAACCCTGGGGTTCCTGAAATACAGCACAGCCATACTCTTGAACCTCTTTACAGTCACACATCTCCCCAGGGACAGCCCTGCAGTGAATGTGGGATTTTTCTGCATGTTACTTGCCCCCCTCCAACCCTCACTCCTGAAATAGTGGCAGTACTGGGCTTACTTGTTGACGACTGAGCAGGTGAGCAAAGTGAGGAAGACCAAGGTCACTCATCTGGTTTCCCCACAGGGGAAGGGAGTAACATTGGCTGTGTTTCCACAGGTGGCAGCCTGGGACGACCGCCAGGCGGAAGGCACGTTTCCTGGGAAGATCTGAACTGGCTCCACCCACCTCTCCTCCGTACTCCATCCTTCTCCTAGGGCAGTGAAGGGGGACCTGGGTACATGGTGATCCCCACCCTGGGATCCTGAAGCATGGCTTAACTAATAATAAATACTCATTGGAAAAGTGTAAGACTGTGTATGTGTGAAAGAGCTGGATGATCGGGCAAGAAGCTGGGGTAGAATTAGTACCTTGACCAATAAGAGGGGCTTCAGGGTGATTGTTTTTTTTTCTGTTTTGTTTTGTTTTATGTTATGTTATTAAACTGACTGCCTTCTCTATACCAGACAGTAGAGTGAGTTGATTATACAAAATAGCCTCGAGCCCCTATCCATGCTAAAATTTATCTGATTATTCCTTATTATCTATATAATTACAAGAAACTTTTTTTATGTAATTTTTGAATCATGTGAAAACAGTATAATAAAAACTTCTGTGTAGCCATCACTTAGTTTTAACAGTTATCAACAGAATACCAATCAGTTTCATCTCTAATTATTCCCCTCCCCCCTAGGTGATTTTAAAGCAAATCCTGGGGATTTATCCAGAGATAAGTAAGTATGTGTATCTCTTAGAGATGCAGATTTATTTTACACATGATTACACTGCCATGATTACATCTAAGATATTAACGGTACACTTTTAATATCGTCTGATCGGTTTTCTTCACAGTGTGGAATTTCTCCCTCTATTTTGGTCCTCCTTTTTCATGTTGATCGTGGTGATGATCGGAGGTCGTTTTAAGCAGGCCAGATGAACATTTTTTCTTGCTGCCCCTAAAGGAATTGCCACACAATAGTCCAGAATATCACCCACCACGTTTGTCAGCAGGGAGCTCCTGAGACAGTTGACTCGCTTAGAGCACCAGGTTGTGGCTGAATTGGTGTTTCCTCAAGACCACTCAAGTGGTTGAGAGACAGGCTTATCTGAAGCATATTCGGGCGAGCAGAGAGAGGATTCTTGCATTGAGGGAAAATGGCCTAGGGAGGGGTCTTCTGAAATGGCTGCCTATGAGGAGGAGAGGCTCTAAACAGAGGATCCTCATGCATGCCCAGGGACTTTGGGGAACTGTAGCTTATGTCATGTGTCGGAAATAAGAAGAGCTTAAACATGGTGAGAATTTCAAGTGAATCAGGAAGTCCAGAGAAAAGTCCAGATATAGGACTCACTCTGACCCCAGATGCCCAATTCTGTCTGGAGGCAACCGCCATCAGCAGTTTCCCATGCATTCTTCCGGAGACTGCCCACACATCTAGAAGTATTTATATGTGTATATATAAATGTGTATACTTGATACGTATTTGATTTGGTAAAGCTTTGATATGGTTCTATTTCCTCTCTGATCCACCACTTCTTGTTTGCTCCTGCGGTTCCTGCCAAGCTGGCCTTCTCAGTGTGACAGGAACTGTGAGCAAACCAGAAGTGTCAACGTGTGCCAGGCTGGCTCCAACCTCAAGGCCTTTGCACTTGCTGTTTGCCCTGCCTGGAATGCCTTTCCACCACATACCCACCAGGTCTTCCTCACATACAACTTAGGCCCTCCCTTGATCTCTTGACCTACGGTTTCAACCCCCATACACAACGTGTGCAGCCCTTGACTCCTTTTGTTTCGTGAGCACTTGACCACTAACATTCCCTATGTTGTACTTAATTCATCCTTGATAATTTCCCCCCTCCACACACACTGGAATGTAATTTCCATGAGGGCAGGGATTTTTTAAAATCTATATTCCCTCTTTAAATACTTTATTATGAAAAATTTCAAGCATACAGAAAAAGTGGACATCCGTATAATTGCTATCATACCCACCGCTTAAATTTAACAATTGTTAATATTGTTAAATTTACTGTACAATTAATTTACAAAGTAAATACTCTCATATTTACTTTGTGTCTACATATTCTTTTTACTGAACCAATGAAAAGTGCAGTTGGAAGAGTGCCTGGATGGCTCAGTCAAGCGTCCGACTTTAGCTCAGGTCATGACCTCACGGTTCATGGTTTAGAGCCCCACGTCAGGCTCTGCTGGCAGCTCAGAGCCTGGAGCCTGCTTCAGGTTCTGTGTCTCCCTCTCTCTTTACCCCTCCTCCACTCACGCTCTCTCAAAAATGAATAAACATTTAAAAAAAAATTTTTTTTAATAAAAGTACAGTAGGCCCTCAAGCAAGGTGAGGGTTAGGAATGCCGACAATCCATGTATTAAAAAAAAAAAAAAATCTATAACTTTCGACTTCCCACAAACCTAGCTACTAGTAGCCTACTACTGACTGGAAGCCTTTCTGATAACTGAAATAGTCGATTAACACTCGATTATTTTCTATGTTCTATGTATTATATACTATCCTTACAATAAAGTAAGCTAGAGAGAAGAAAATGTTATTTAAAAACCATAAGAAAGAGAAAATACATTTACAGTACTGCATGTATATGTAAATCTGCTCGTAAGTGGACCCTTGCAATTCAAATACGTCTTGGTTCAAGAGTAACTAATTTCCAAATATCTTGACACCTCAGTCCTAAGCACTTAAGTATGTATCTCTGAAAAATGACGCGTTCCTTCATACCATTATCACTTGTAAGAAAAACTAACATTAATTCTCTAATGTCTGATATTCCAATTTCCCAAATTGTACCCCAAAAGTCTTCTATACTGTTGTTTGTGTTTTGTTCCAGGATCCAATGAAAGTTCAAATTCTACGTTGGTTTTTTAGGTCTCTAATGTCTTTTTAAATTCTACAGTAGCCTCCCTGCTCCGCCCCACTCAGTTTTATAAGACGGGACTTTTTTTTAAGAGGCCAGGCCAGCTGTCTTGTAGAATGTCCCCCACTCTGGATTTGCCTGATTGTTTTCTCATGGTGTCAATTAACTTCTTCTGCCATCTTCTGGAGATCTTACAAACTGGAAGTTTGCTCTAAAGGCCTGATTAGGTGCAGGGTAAGTACTTTTTACAAGAATCCTTCCTATGTATCTGACTTCTTGCTTCCCGTCAGGAGGTACTTGGTGCCATGTTGCCCCAATAGTGCCGGTCAAGTCTAATCCCTGGGAATGGTGATGGCCACCAGGTGTCTCCTCCAGAAAGATGTTATCCCTTTTTGTCACAGGCAGATGACCTGTTGGGTGGTGCTGTGATGAATGGTTCTGCCATGGCACCTCCACAACCTTGCACCTCTCCACGTAAGCCACACAGGGAAAACTTAACTGTGATCTGACCCGAACTTTGGCAGAAGGCCTGCTGACTCTGGAAACGAAGATGAGTGGTCTTGTGAAGAGCTGCCGTGAGGCAGTTTCTCATCCACTTCCGTCTCTTTTTTAATGTTTATTTCTGAGAGAGAGAGATAGTGCAAGCAGGGGAGGGGCAGAGAGAGAGGGAGACACAGAGAGAGAGAGAGGGAGCTCAGGCTCCAGGCTCTGAGCTGTCAGCACAGAGCCCAATGTGGAGTTTGAACCATGAACCATGAGATCATGACCTGAGCCGAAGGTGGACGCTCAACTGATGGCCACACAGGCGCGCCCCCCCCCCACCGCCCCACCTCTGTCTCTTGCAGGAGACTCCTACAAGACCATTTCTCATCTACCTCCCTTGTTTCCGTTCAGCGTAGGACTTTCTTCCTCACCCTTCCGTAGAGCTGCAGGCTATAAAACGACTCTGAAGCTACCATGCTGAGCACCTTACCTGCCTTATCTCTGGCCTAACAACTCGAGCTAAAAATTTTATTATGACCCCTACTATACAAGTGAGGAAACTGACACTTCCAGCCCTCTGCCAGTTGACGTGGCTGTGGATTTCCTTTTCGTGTGTCTGTACAGGAGAGGGTTCAGTGCAGAAAACCGGAACCTCCCAAAGCATATTCAGTAGAAAGAGACTTAATGTGAGGAATTTGGATATAGTATCACACCCTTATTTCATTATATTTAACTCAACACGAGCCTACATTTTACAGTTTTGTTGTTTTTTTATGTTTATTTTTGAGAGCATGAATGGGGAGGTGCAGAGGACAGCATCTGAAGTTGGCTCTGCGTTGACAGCAGAGAGCCCGAAGTGGGGCTCACGAACCTGAGCTGAAGTCGGATGCTCAAACGACTGAGCCACCCAGGTGCTCCAATATTTCTTATTTTTAAGTCATCTCTATACCCACCATGGGGCTTGAATTCACAACCCCAAGATCAAGAGTCACATGCTCCACCAACTGAGCCAGTCAGGCACCCCGAACATTTTTAATGACATTTATGAGACCGTTGGAAATTTGAATACTGACTGAATATTTTATTCTGTTAAGGAGTTATTGTTAATTTTTTAGGTGTGATGACAATACTGAGGTTGTGTTTTAAGCTTTTCTTTTTTAGAGATACTTCCTGAGAGTACTGAATACTGACATATTTATGGTTTCCAAAAATGCTTAAAATTGGATCAAAACTCCTTAGCAGTTGGAAGACCAAGAGAAGCGGGCTCTAGCCGGGGTTTGCAGAAATGACTCTCAAGAAAATACTCAAGGGGTGCCTGGGTGGCTCAGTCAGTTATATGTCTGGCTACGGCTCAGGTCATGATCTCACAGTTCGTGAGTTTGAGCCCCACATCAGGCTCCGGGCCGTGGAGCCTGCTTCAGTTTCTGTGTCTCCCTTTCTCTCTCTGTCCCTACCCTGATCGCTCGCTCTCTCTCTCTCTCTCTCTCTCTCTCTCTCCCTCTCTCCCCCCCTCAGAAAATGAATAAAACATTTTTTAAAAATTAAAAAAAAAAAATACTCCAGCACAGGCATGCTACAGGGCCCAGCTACCCCTCCTATAATTGAGAAGTTGAGGAATCAGGCAGTGCCTACTGGTGCCATGAACATGCTATTACAACTGCTCCAGGAGCAAGAGCCCACCATTCCCATGGCTGCTACACAGCATAAAGCTGGAGCCAGGGTAGGGGTGTCCAGGACTGCTTGGAAAATACCTCAAACGGAAGGGGGTTACCCTGCCTTACTGCCACTCCCCCGTACTCCCAATCTTAGGGGCTTTCACTACCAGAACCAATTGGACACCCGAACTGTAAGTGAAGTTGAGCCCAGGTAACCTTTTTTCCCCCAGCTTTACATATTGTGTAAGTTTATGCTGTACAACATAATCATTTGATTCATGTACATATTACAAAATGATACCGTAATAAGGTTGGTTAATACATCCATCACCTCACATAATTACTTTTTTTTGAGAGAGAGGGAGATCTAGAGAAGCAGGGCTCACCCAAAGCAGGGCTCGGACTCATTAACTGTGAGATCATGACCTGAGCCAAAGTCAGGTGCTTAACCAGCTGAGCCACCCAGATGCCTGCTCACATAATCACTTTGTGTGTGTGTGTGTGTGTGTGTATTCATGTGGCGAGAATATAGAAAATTTACTCTTAGCAACTTTTAGGCTCATAATACAGTGTTGTTAACCATCGTCACTATGCTGTACATTAGAATCCCAGAACTTTCTTTAATTTATAACTGTAAGTTTGTACCCTTTGACCAGTATCTCCCATTCCCTGCCCCTGCCCCCCAACCCCCACCAGCCCCTGGCAGCCACCATTCTACTCTGTTCCTATGAGCTTTTGTAGATTGTACACATAAGTGATACCAGGCAGTATTTGTCTTTGGCTTGTTTCACTTAGCACAGTGCCCTCAGGGATCACCCATGTTGTCACAAGTAGATTTCCTTCTTTTTAAAGACTGGGTGGTATTCATGCGTGTGTGTGTGTGTGTGTGCACTACATTTTCTTACCCATTTATCAGTCTACGGACACTTAGGTTGTTTCCATACTTGGCTATTATCAATAGTGCTGCAGTCAACATGGGCGTGCAGATAGCTGTTCGAGATCTAGTGATTTCATTTGCTTTGGATATATATCCACAAGTGATGTTGCTGGCTTATATGGTAGTTCTATTTTTAACTTGAACTTTCCTACTGTTTCCACAGTGGCTGTACCAGTTTACAGTCCCACCAACAGTGTGCAAGGGTTCTCTTTTCTCTACATCCTTGCCATTATTGGCTATCTCTTATCTTTTTTATCATAGTCATTCTAACAGGTGTGAAGTGATATCTCATTGTGGCTTTGGTTTGTATTTCCCTGGTCATTAGTGATGTTGAGCACCTTTTCATGTAACTTGGCCATTTGCATGTGTTCTTTGGAGAAATATCTATTCAGGTCTTTTGCCTGTTTTTAAATTGGGGTTTTGTTGGGGGCGGGGGGGTTTGAGTTTGTTACATATTTTGGATGTTAACTCCAAGATATGTGGTTTACAAGTATTTTCTCCCATTTCATAGGTTTCCTTTTCATTTTGTTGACAGTTTCCTTTGCTGTAAAGAAGAAGAACTGGGTTTGATGTAATCCCAGTTGTTTATTTCTGCTTTTGTTGCCCTTGCTTTTGGTGTCAAATCCAAAAAGTCATTGCCAAGGTCAACATCAGGGAACTTATCCCTGTTTTCTTCCAGGAGTTTTATGGTTTTAGGTCTCATGTTTAAGTCTTTAATCTGCTTGAGCGGATATGTGTGGTGTAAGATAGGGTTCTAGTTTTTCGCATGTTGCTCTCAAGTTTTCCCAGCACCATTCATGCAAGAGCCTGTCCTTTCCTCATTATAAATTTTTGGCTCCTTTGTCAAAAATTAGTTGACAGTATATGCATAGGTTTATTTCTGGGCACTCTGTTCTGTTTCATTGATCTGTGTGTCTTTTTTTAATGCCAGTACCATACTGTTTTGACCACTTATAGCTTTGTGATATAGTTTGAAATCAGGAAGTGTGATGCCTTCAGCTGTATTCTTTTCAGTCTTACTTGGGCTATTCTGGTCTTTTATGGTTCCATACAAATTTTAGGATTGTTTTCTCTATTTTTGTAAAAAATGTCATTGGAATTTTGATAGGGATTACACTGAAGTTATAGATAGCTTCAGGTAGTGTAGACATTTTAGCAATGTTAATTCTTCTAGAACACAGAATACCTTTCCATTTATTTATGCCTTCTTCAATTTCTTCCATCAATGTCTTACAGTTTTTAGTATGCAGATCTTTCACCTCCTTGGTTAAATTTATTCCTAAGTATTTTGTTCCTTTTGATGCTATCATAAAGATTGTTGGGGTGCCTGGGTGGCTTAGTCGGTTAAGCATCCAATTCAGCGCAGGTCATGATCTCTCAGTCCATGAGTTCGAGCCCCATGTCGGGTTCTGTGCTGACAGCTCAGAGCCTGGAGCCTGCTTTGGATTCTGTGTCTCCCTCTCTCTCTGTCCCTCCCCTGCTCACACTTTGTCTCTCTTTCTCTCAAAAATAAGTAAACATTAAAAAAAAAAAAAAAAGATGGTTTGTTTCTTTTTCACATAGTTTGTTGTTAGTGAATGTTGGTTTGCAAATTGACCTCTACAAACAAAGGGCAAGGAGAGACTGAAGAAAGAGGTAGACTGCTCAGATCGGTAGGTAGAAGGTTTAATAAGCAAGAGAACTTTATCAGGCTTGTCTTGGACAGCCACAAAATGGGTATGTTTCTGCACCTACTTACCAGAATCTTAAAGTTTGCATAGAGGCCTTAACTGGGTTCAGTAATGTATACCTTCCAGATGGTCTCAACAACACCTTACTCTGTCAAGGCTATGTCCTTGGAATATCTCCCACTGTGGGAATGGTAGGCAGAGCGTACATTCCAAAGATACAGTAGTGGGTGAGGAGCCTCCAGCTGCCCGGATCCAGCTCAGGGGTCAACAAGCAGTCCTGTCTTTTTACCTCCTCCAACAGTGTATCGAAATGCATTTTTGTATGTTTATTTTGTATCCTTCAACTTTGCTGAATTTGTTGATTAGTTCTAACAGTTTTGGGGTGGAGTTTTAGGATTTTCTTTATATAAGATCATAACATCTACAAAGAGAGACTATTTTACTTCTTCCTCTCTGATTTGGATGCCTTTTTTTCTTTTTTTCTTTTTTTTCTTTCTTTTTTTTTTTTTTTTTTGCCTAATTGTTTTATTGTTTTGCTTTGTGTTTCCAGTACTAGATTGATAGGAGTGATGAGAGTGGGAACCTTTGTCTTCTTCCTGAACTTAGAGGAAAAGGTTTTGGCTTTTTGTTGTTGAATTTGATGTTAGCTGTAGGCTTGTCATACATGGCCTGTATTATGTTGAGGTGTGTTTCCCCCTTGCCCAGTTGAAAGTTTTTATTGTTACATTAAAGAATGTTGAATTTTGTTAAATGCTTTTTTTACACGTATTGGGATGATCCTATCATTGTTATCTTTTTATTTTGTTAATATAGTGTATCACTTTTATTGATTTACATATATTGAATCATCCCTGCATCCCAGGGATAAATCTCACTTGATCATGGTATATGATCCTTTTCATGTGTTGCTGAATTCAATTTGCTAATATTTTGCTGAGAATTTTGCATTTGTATTTATCACGGATATTAGTCTATAGCTTTCTTTTCTACTAGTGTACTTATCTGACTTTGGTATCAAGGTAATGCTGACCTTGTAAAATGATTTGACAGTGTTCCCGTCCCTTTAATTTTTTGGAGAAGTTTGAGAAGGATTGTTATTAAGTCTTCTTTAATTCTTTTTAAGTTTATTTATTTTGAGAGAGAGAGAGCAAGAGAGGGGCAGAGAGAGAAGGAGAGAGACAGAATCCCAAGCAGGCTCCACACTGTCAGTGCAGAGCCCCACTTGTGGCTCAAACTCACAAACTGTCAAGAGTCAGACTCTTAACCAACAGAGCTACCCAGGGACCCCGTATTAATTCATCTTTAAATGTCTGGTAAAACTCACCAATGAAACCGTCTTGTCCTAGACTTTTCTTTGTTAGTAGGTTTCTTATTACTGACTCAATCTCCTTACTTGTAACCAATCTGTTCAGATTTTCCATGTCTTCATAATTCAGTCTTGGTAGGCTCTATGTTTCTAGGAATTTATACATTTTTTTCTAGGTTGTTCAATATGTTGGTAAACAATTTTTCATAGTAGCCTCTTACGTCCTTTGTATTCCTGTGTTATCAGTTGTATAGTCTCCTCTTCCATTTTTTATTTTACTTACTTGAGTCTTCTTGTTTTCTTTGTCTAGCTAAAGGTTTGTCAGTTTTGTTTATCTCTTTAAAAGACCAATTCTTGGGGTGCCCAGGTGGCTCCGTCTGTTGAGTGCCCGACTTCAGCTCAGGTCACGATCTCACGGTTTGTGAGTTGGAGCCCCGTGTGGGGCTCTCTGCTGTCAGTGCAGAGCCTGCTTTGGATCCTCTGCCCCTCCCCTGCTTACACTCTGTCTCTAAAAAAAATGAACAAACATTTTTTAAAAAAGAAAGAAAAAGACCAATTCCTAGTTCCATTGATTTTTCTATTGTGTTTCTGGTATCTTCATTTATTTCTGCTATGATCTTTGTTATTTCCTTCCTTCTGCTAACTTTGGGATTTGGGTTTTTTTTCTTTTTTTTTTTTTTAGTTCCTTGATGTGTAAATTCTGGTTGTTTGAGATTTTTCTTTTTTCTTAATGTAGGCATTTATCTCTATAAACTTCCCTCTTAAATGTTTCTGCTGCCTCCCATAAATTTTGGTATGCCGTGTTTCCATTTTCATTTGTCTCAAGTTGTTTTCTTTATTTTCTTTCGATTTCCCCTTTGACCCATTGGTTGCTCAAGAGCATGTTGTTTAATAGCCACATATTTGTGAATTTTCCAGGGCTTTAAAAAAAATCATTTTCTCCTTTTTATAACATTGTGATCAGAAAAGATGCTCGTTACGATTTCAGTCTTAAATTTTCTAAGATTTGTTCTGGGGCCCAACATATCATCTATCCTTGTGAATGTTCCGTGTGCACCTGAGGAGAAGTGTGTTCTGCTGCTAGTGGATGGAATGTTCTGTATATGTCGGCTAGTTCTATTCAGTCTAAAGTGTACGGCTCATGTCCAATGTCTCCTTATTGATGTTACATCTGGACGATCTATCCATTGTTGAAGGTGGGGTATTGAAGTCCCCTGCTATTATTGTGTTGTCTGTTTCTCCCTTCGGATCTGTTAGTACCTGCTTAATATATTTAGGTGCTGCAATATTACCTGTATATATACAATTTTTATATTCTATTGATGAATTGACCCCTTTATCGTTACATAATGACCTTCTTTGTCTCGTTACAGTTTTTTACTTCAAGGCTATTTTGTCTGATGTAAATATAGCGTATCGCCCTTTCTCCCTCTCTTCTCTCTCAGGGACTCGACCATTGCATAGAGTTTATCTTAATGGATCCCATCATTCACTTGGGCTTTTTTCACTCTTTATTTTTTTTAATGTTTTTATTTGTTTTTGAGAGAGAGACAGAGCGTGAGCAGGAGAGGAACAGAGAGAGGGGGAGACACAGAATCTGAAGCAGTCTCCAGGCTCTGAGCTGTCAGCACAGAGCCCAATGTGGGGGGCTCGAACTCACAAACCCGCAAGATCATGACCTGAGGCAAAGTCAGACGCTTAACCAACTGAGCCACCCAGGCGCCCTGGCTTTTTTCACTTTAAAAAAAAAAATGGTTTTTTTTGTTTTATTTTGAGAGAGAGAGAGCATGAGCAGGGGAGGACAGAGAGAGAGTCCCAAACAGGCTCCACACTCAGCATGGAGCCCGATGCAAGGCTCAATCTCACAACTATGAGATCATGACCTGACCTGAAGTCAAGAGTGGAGGCTTAACCAAGCCACCCAGATGCCCCAACTGTTTTTCATTCTTTACTCCACTTGATCCAGTCTGTTGCTGATTCTTTGTATTGCAGTTTTCATTTCATTCATTGTATTCTTCACTCCAGAATTTCTTCTTGGTAACTTTTTTGTAAAAGTTTTATTTGTGTGTGTGTGTGTGTGTGTGTGTGTGTGTGAGAGAGAGAGAGAGAGAGAGAGAGAGAGAGAGAGAGAACGAACATGAGCAGGGGAGGGACAGAGGACCAAAAGCGGGCTCTGTCCTGAGAGCAGACAGCCCTATGCGGGGCTCAAACTCATGAACCGTGAGATCGTGACCTGAGCTGAAGTCACTCACTTCACCGAGTGAGCCAGCCAGGCACCACTTTTTTTGATACTTTTTAATGACTTATATCTCTCTGTTAAACTTCTAGTTTTGTTTGTGTGTATTTTTCCCTAATTTCTTGAATTGTCTTTCTGTGTTTTCTCATAGCTCACTGAGCTTCCTTAAACAACTATTTCAATTCTTTATCAGGCAAATCACAGATATCCTTTCTTTGGGGTCAGTTACTGGAAAATTATTGTGTTCCTCTGGCGGTGTGTTTCCTTGATTTTTCATGTTCCTTGAAGTCTTGCATTGCTGTGTTTGCATTTGTAGAAGCAGTTACCTTATCTAGTCTTTACTGATGGCTTCAGGTAAGAAATACCTTCCATAAGCTTTGTGAGGGATTCTGACGCTTTCTCAGACCTTTTCTATGGATACACCTGCTCCATACTTCTTGTTCCCTCTTGGGGAAGGGGGTGCTTTTTTAAAAATTTTTATTTTATTTTATTTTATTTTATTTTATTTTATTTTATTTTTATTATTATTATTTTTTTTTTTTTTTTTTTAATTTACATCCAAATTAGTTAGCATATAGTGCAACAATGATTTCAGGAGTAGATTCCTTAGTGCCCCTTACCCATTTAGCCCATCCCGCCTCCCACAACCCCTCCAGTAACCCTCAGTTTGTTCTCCATATTTATGAGTCTCTTCTGTTTTGTCTCCCTCCCTGTTTTTATATTATTTTTGTTTCCCTTCCCTTATGTTCATCTGTTTTGTCTCTTAAAGTCCTCATATGAGTGAAGTCATAGGATTTTTGTCTTTCTCTGACTGACTAATTTCACTTAGCATAATACCCTCCAGTTCCATCCATGTAGTTGCAAAAGGCAAGATTTCCTTCTTCTTGATTGCCGAGTAAAGTAATACTCTGTTGTATATATACACCACATCTTCTTTATCCATTCATCCATCGATGGACATTTGGGCTCTTTCCATACTTTGGCTATTGTTGATAGTGCTGCTATAAACATGGGGGTGCCTGTGTCCCTTTGAAACAGCACACCTGTACCCCGTGGATAAATGCCTAGTAGTGCAATTGCTGGGTCGTAAGGTAGTTCTGTTTTTAATTTTTTGAGGAACCTCCATACTGTTTTCCAGAGTGGCTGCACCAGCTTGCATTCCCAAGGGAAGGGGGTGCTTTTTAAGATGATAAGCCTCCTCTTGATCCTGCGCAGCCACACCAAGTGCTGCCTGCCTCCCGTTTGCTTTCCGTTGGGTTGTGCTTATTGCTCAAGTTTGCTTGCTTTCTCCCGGGCCCTCTGAGTCAGCCGACTTTCTGCACGTGCTTACTAGCCACCTTCAGAGACTCACTCTCAGTCCTCATGGGCATCCACAGGGAGCCAGCCACGGGGTGGGCGTGGGTGTGTGGGTGAGGCATGCACAGCACAGGGGATGCCCATGGATCAGTTGAGGGGACCCACAGGCAAAGCATGGGCGGTCTCCCTGATGTCTGCAGTGCAGTCAGTAGGATCCAAGTCCCTTTGATGCTTTCCAAGACCCCCAGCTGCTATTCTCCCAGCTGCTTCCTGACCCCTAGTTGCGTAGAACTTCTCTTCAGTGCATCCAGTCTGAGGTTTTTCCACCAGATGTGTGATGGAACTTCTCTGCTGGACTCCCAGGTTTCCACAAAGGTACTCTTGTCCATGGGTGATTGTCAAAATCAGTGTTCTTTGGGGTAAAGAGAGTAGAAAAACTATTTCATCATTTGATTACATCACTCTCAACCTTTTCAAAGGTGCAAAAACTCTCCAGGAAAAATATGTTTCTTACCTTCTCCTCTAGCCATGAGAAGGTGACTGCCATTACTGGTTTCTTGTGTCTCCTTCCAGAGACAGTTTATGCATTTGCAAAGAGACTTTCCCTCCTGCCTGCCTGTCCACCACCGTAGCCTGCTATTCCTGGTGTTCTGAACCTTGCTTTTCTTCATTGATAACAGTACTTAGAGATCATTCCTCGTCAATCTGATATTCTTAAGGTTTTCAAATTGTGCAAGCAATACATGAATATATTCTCCTGATTAAAAACAAGAAAAGGAAGCTGTTCCGGCAAAGGCAGTATACACACAGAGAAGCAGTACAGTGTAGTGGTTAAGGGGATAGGCACTAGAGCCAGACCGCCTGGGTTCGAACTCAGGCTCTACCGCTTACCAGCTGTTAGACTCTGAGCAAGTTCCTTGACTTCTCTGTGTCTCTGTTCCCTCATCTATAAAATGAAGTTAATGACCCCTTCTTCATAGAGCTGTTGTACAGATTAAATGAGATACTACATGTATGATGCATAAAATAGTGCCTAATACTATATGTAGGATGTTTAGAACCGTGCCCAGTGGGTTGGAAATGCTCTCTAACTATCAGCTGCTCTCGACACATTGGTCTTTCTAGGCTGTGGACATACCAAGGAAATATTCCTTCTAAATGTCTTCTATTATTATTATTGTTATTATGGTAAGAACACCTAACACGAGATCTAGTCTCTTAACAGATTTTTAGTTTACAATACAGTATTGTTAACTAGAGGCACAATGTTGCCCAGCGGATCTCTCACACTTATTCGTCTTGCATAACTGAAACTTTGGACCTATTGATTAGCAACTCCCCCTGTCCCCTTCCCCCCAGCACTGGCAACCACCAGTCCACTCTCTGCTTTAATGAGTTTGACTATTATAGATACTTCTATAAATAAAATTATGCAGAATTTGTCTTTCTGAGACTGGCTTATTTCATTTAGCATGATGCCTTCAAGTTTCCTCCATGTCGTCACATATTACAGGATATCCTTCTTTTCTTTTTTTTTTTAAAGTTTATTTATTTTGAGAGAGAGAGAGAGTGCACACGTCAGCGAGCAGGGGAGGGGCAGGGAGAGAGGGAGAGACTCCCAAGCAGACTACACACTGTGCAGAGCCGACGTGGGGCTCAATCTCATGGCCAGGAGACCATGACCCGAGCCAAAAATCAAGAGTTGGTCACTTAACCAACTGAGTCACCCAGGCGCCTCAGGATATCCTTCTTTTCTAAGGCTGATTAATATTCCACTGTACGTATATACCATGTTCCCTCTGTCAGGAATGTTCTTTCCTGCCTTTTACCTGCTGGCCTCATTCTCCTCCTCTGCACCCCAGGCTGCGTGAGGCGCCTCCTCTGGGTTCACGCATTCACCTTTGTGTTCCCCACTGGCCCTGATCACTCTGGCCCATGCTTCCTCTCTCGGGGCCTGGGTCACTTCAGCATCTCCCTGACCATACTGGGCTGTCATTCTCTGGTGAATGTCTTCCTATTCTCCTGTGAGCCTGGGAGGGCAGAAACTGAGCTGGCCTGACCACCACTGTTTCCCAGCATGGCCCCACATAGGGCTGGGCCTGAGAAAACTCATTAGGTGCACTGTGTCCTTAATGCTTTAGTTCTGACCTGACCATGTGCTTGGTGCTCAATGAATTTGAGAAAAAAATAAAAGGACCTTTTGACAACTCTGCCTCAGTGCTTTCCTCCTTGTTTCACAATCTCACACCCCGTCCTAGTCTCTCTGTGCCTTCTCTCTTCTTTCCGCCTCATCCCACACTTCACGCTGGCCCCACCCACCTCCAAAGTCCCCCTTTCTTGGGAGCTTGCCCAGCCCTACCCATAAATTTCAGGCCCTCCATTACTCAGCTGACCCAAGGAGCCCCTGAGATTTCAGCCTTTGCTTATGACCTTAGCGCCCAAACTTCAGGTTTCAGACTCTGTAGACGGACTGCAAAGCTCTGTGCTGCTATTGTTCTCTATCATCTTTGCCAAAATGAACTTGGAAAGGAAACTTAACCTATGAAATATTGCTGCAAAAAATGGATCAGCTAGAGCCACGTATGTGATGAAAATAAATTTCGAAAGCATAATGTAGAGGTGAAAAAAGTCAATTGCGTAAGGACATATAAGATACAGTTTGTCTAGAGTGTATCGTTATATAGAACTATATATTGATAAATCTATGTATATATTAAAAACATGAAAGCGTGCAGGGGGGTGGGAACCCAAAAGGCTCATACACATTTGAAAAGGTGCTCAAAATCATCAGTAGTAAAGAGAAGTGAGAGCTGAAGTAATGGCGGGTGCCACTTGACACTGAATTACTCTGGCAAAAACTAGAAAGTTGGATAATGCCAAGTGTCAGCAGTGACGGAAGGGTACAGGAACCCTCATGAGTTCTCAGTTGGAGTATGGACGGGACAACCATTGTGGAAAGCAATCTGGCACGTACATATTCATGACCCAGCCATTCTCCCTGGAAAGAGACAGGTACGTCTCCAAGGGCCATGCATGAGGGTGCCCACAGCAGCATTATTCACAGGGGTCGTGGTGGGGGAGGGGGGTTGGAAGGAGCCTGAGTGTCCTCACTGGGGAGGAGACAGTAAACCGTGGAGGGGGCACACCAGGGGTGCCCCAAGCAACCATGAGACACTGTGAACTCCATGTGTCCAGAGTAGCGGGGGTGGATCCTAAAATCAGTGCTAAGCGAGAAAAGAATGCACACAGTCATGGGCATATAAATTGGAAAACACTTGCACCTGGGTGGCTCGGTCAGTGAGGCGTCCCGACTCTTGATTTCAGCTCAGGTCATGATCTCACGGTTCGTGGGATCGAGTCCCGTGTCGGGCTCTGCACTGACAGGCGCTTCTCCCTCTCTGCCCCTTGCATGCGCGCTCTCTCTCTCTCAAAATAAATAAATAAAAACTTTAAAAAAAAGAAAAAGAAAACAAAACATGCACGGAAAGCAATGGTATCCATCCGACAAGACCACAGCCAACTAAAAAATATGTTCAACATTCGAACATATGTGAATGTCTGCCAGTAGAGGGCACTGACAGAGACTGGGATATGGGGATATAAGGGAATAAATCAAATGTAAAACAAGAGCTGTCTTGTGGAAAATAATGAGCTGAGGGTATGGAATTAACCCATGACGCCTGAGATCTGAAAAAGAAGACAGTGTAAGGGTTGTGGAGGATGATGAGCCCCAAATGTAGGAATGAAGTTGTCTCTGGGGTGAGATCAGGTGGCTTAAAATGCCATCTGCAATGTATGCCACTTGAAAAAGAAAAAAACCCAAAATCTTCAGTGAACATAGAAAAATACTTACATTTGACAAAGCTGGTGGGGAGGATGTAGGTGTTTGTTACAAGTATTGTCTACATTTTCTTGTCTGCCTGGAATATTTCCTATCAAAATTTTTAGAAGACTTTCACCACTGACCATGAAAGACAAAACATCTCTTTTTTTTTTTTTTTTAATTTTAACATTTATTTACTTTTGAAAGAGAGAGAGATACAGAGCATGAGCGGGGGAGGGGCAGAGAGAGAGGGAGACAGAATTGGAAGCAGGCTCCAGGCTCTGAGCTGTCAGCACAGAGCCCGACGGGGGGCTGGAACTCATGAACCATGAGATCACGACCTGAGTCGAAGTCTGACACTCAACCGACTGAGCTACCCAGGCGCCCCCAAAACATCTCATCTTAAAAATAAATACAATGAAAATATATTATTCACTTCTAGTCAGACACTGAGGCCTGTTGAGACCTGCTCTAAGCAAGGTTAGAGAGGCATTTAGGACACAGCATCAAACTACTTACTGAGCCTTTCTCGATGGCACCATCACGATTAGAACCAGATCATTTTCTTGTTAGATGTCAGTTGGTTCATGCCATTTCATTTCATGTCCATAAACAGCCTAAACTCATCTCTTGTGCAGAAACCACCCCTTCAACACATTGAGTAAGTCTCTTTGAAAATATTTTACCCTCTTTTAAAAAATTTTTTTTAAGTTTTATCTATTCATTTTGAGAGAGACAGAGTGAGCAGGGGAGGGAGGGAGAGAGAGGGAGAGAGAGAATCCCAAGCAGGCTCTGCACCATCAGCGCAGAGCCCGACGTGGGGCTCAAACTCATGAAACCGTGAGATCATGACCTGAGCTGAAACCGAGAGCTGGATGCTCAACTTACTGAGCCACCCAGGCGCCCCAAGATTTTACCCTCTTAAAATGCATTGCAATTAAAAATATATACATATACATAGAAGAGTGCACTTATCATGACTATACAGCTTAATGTACTTTCAACAATCTGAACAACTCCATGTAACCAGTATCCAAATCAAGAAAAAAAATCCCCTCCCTGCCCCCCCCAAGTCACAATGCCCCCGAGAGTAACCACTTCCTTGACTTTTATCTCCCTAGATTGGTTTTGCGTGTTTTAGAACCTCATACTAAAATCATACAGTTACCATCTTTTGAGTGTGGCTTTTTTCATTTAGTGTAATGCTTTTGAAATTCATCCCGGTAGTTGCAAGTGTCAATAGCTCATTGCCTCTTATTGCTGAATAGTGTCCCTCGTATGTGTGTGCCATAACGTACGTATCCATTCTACTGTTGAGGAGCATTTGGGTGGTTTCCAGTTCAAGGCTGATACGAATGCATTCAGAGCATTTGGTAGACGGGAATGGGGGCATTCCCAGGGACAAATGGCTGGGTCATAGGATAGCCATATGTCATCTTTAGAGGATGTGGCGTTATGATTTTTTAAAGGAAGTGATTGGCACTTCAAAATGTATTGTTTGAAGAGTGGTTTATATAGTAAGAAGAAAGAATCATGAAAATTCAAGTTTGACATCAAACTACACTGGCTTCATGTTTCAGAACAGAATGGATCCCTTTTATGACTGGTGACATAGTAATGCCCCATTGATAACTTTTTGTTTTTACTAGATATTTTACACTTGATTTTAGCCAAAAGCCTGAGACATTTTATGTAACTCCCAACAACTAACAGTTACCAACCATTTGAAAATAAAAATATTTCATATTATTCACATGGCCCTATTATTACCAAGTTATTTTAGCTAAAGCTCATAAAATGTTCTTGACAGGTCATGTACATTATTATTTAAATTTTCTTATTAGTCCTTAATATAAATGTAAATCAACAGAGAAAAACTATTTCTTAATGTTTATTTATTTTGAAAGACAGAGAGGGAGAGAGAGTGGGGGAGGGGCAGAGAGATGCTCCCAAGCCGACTCCATGCTTAGCATGGGGCCTGACAGGAGTCTCATCCCACGATCCTGAGAGATCATGGCCTGGACTAAATCAAGAGTCGGATGCTTAACTGGCTGAGCCACCCAGGTGCCCCGAGAAAAACTATTTTACATGTAAAGTGGATTGACTAAAAGCCAAATTGTTTTAATTTTAACTGGAACACGTCTCATGTGTCTTATTACCAAGCCATTGCCTTAACAGTGAAGTTTAAGTCCCAGTTGTTTGCCGGTTTCACATACACTTGAGGGAGCTACAGCTCAGAGAAAAAACATGGTAAATGCCTTGGTTCTTGAGAAGTTCTGGGGAGTGACTGGGTGCCCCAAGCCATTTTCATCTAAGGAACCAACCTCTTGCCACTAGGGAGCGCCATCGGAGGAAAAGTGGGCCTCTTGGGAGCATTGCTGGTGCAGCCTGGCCTCTTGCTGTACACGCGCCCAGAGGGCATCCTTTGCAGACATCCCTGCACTCAGTTCCCACTGCTATAAGTATAAGAATGATACCCATTCTGCAGATGGGCAAACGCACGCACCAAGTTGCGCAGCCCAGAGGAGCAGAGCTGGGATTTCAGTGTAGGTCTCTTGATTCTGTAGCCTGAAGACATTTCCACTTATGGCTCCTCGCTGTGACCCTGCTTTGTCCGTGGGGGGTGGGGGGAGGGGTTGCTTTTCTCCCACCAAGCCCATTCAGTGTGCCCTCCCTCTTTTTCTGGCACACTCTCTTCCCCCTCTTGTGCGCTCGTCCGGAACTCCCCTCACACACCTGTCTCCAGCCGTCCTCTTCCCTTAGCCTGCAGCCCATATAATCAGCCTTCTGAGCTGCCCTCTCACCTGCTCCCTCATCTCCTCCCCACCTCCTTGCCTTGGTCCTGCTCTGTCCTAGCCTGCTGGGTCCCTGTCTGGGCCTCCCCCTGGGCTCCCAGCCTCGGAGAGGTGGAGCCACCAGCACAGGAGGCAGTTCTGGAATTCAGGATTCACACGTGGATCCAACCTGGATCTCCCCCCTGCTCCCAAGAAGGCCCATGTCCTAAGGAGAGACATCAGGTGGCCCGGCCCCCTCCCCCACCAAGACAGCCTGGGAACCGGAGGCCATGGGCACATCACGCTGCTCATGTAGCCAGACATTAGCACAATCTTGAATTTCAGGTCTATAAATCACCTGGGTTGGGGGGGTGGGGTGCTCATAAATCTGTTTTCCCGTGCTGGTCGGCTTGCTTGACCTCTTGTCCCCTCCTCCTCCAGACTCCCTTCCTCCTTCCTGGGAGACTGGCCCAAGGAGGGGCCTGGGCATATATATATAGGCAGCCACTGTGGGAGGGGCTGACCACAGAGGCTTTGGAAAGAGAAGGTGAGGAGGGGGCTCTGGAGGGTCTGGATGAGCAAGGGAAAGTAGGAAGCTATGAGGTGCAGGGAGGCCAGCACTGAGCTCTGGCCAATGAGCCTCGGTTTCCTTGTCTGTAAAGTGGCCCGCCATCAGGGTTGTGGGGAGATTCATTCAGCACCAGTCTGGGGCCAGCAGAGAGCCAGGAGCACCCCCGGCAGCTGGGGTGTGGAGTGAGGCTGGTGGGGCTTCCCTCCCCTCCTGGCCTCACTCCCACTCATATGTCCCCAGCAGGACTATGGCTTCTGCAGCAGCAGAGGCGGAGAAGGGGTCTCCGGTTGTGGTGGGACTGCTGGTGGTGGGCAACATCATTATTCTGGTGAGACCTCCCCCAGTGCTGGGAGCCCAGCGGGCGGGCAGGGAGGAGGGGATACCTGAGGGTGGGGGCTCAGGGCCCAGGACTCCCGGGTTGGTGATGGCTGCAGGCCGTCAAGCCAGAGCAGCCTGGATTCCAATCCCGGCTCTGCGGCTCCCCAGCTTTGCAAACTCCAGCAAGCCACTCTCCTTCTCCGTGCTGCTTCCTCATCGATAGATTGGTGTCCCCATTGTGGGGACTGTTGTGTGGGTTAATCCATACTGACCCTCAGCTCCGAAAAAGTGCTTGACAAATGTTGTCCTCGTTAACATGACTATAGACATAAAGTGCCTGCTTGGGGCACAGGAGGCCCATCGTAATGAATACTAACCATAGCAATGTCTTATTAATTACTATTTAATTTTTTAAACTGTGATGCCTGTACATGGCTCTGGAGCCAGACAGCCTGGGCTCAAATCCCAGCTCTGCTGCTTTCTACTGTGGGACCTGGGGCCAGCAACGTAATCTTTCTGGGCCTCAGTTTTCTCATCTGTAGATGGAGATGAAATAGGAATGCCGAGAGTTTAAGGTGAGTTATCAGATTCGTGCGGAGCGTGGGACGACACATGGTTACTGTTTGTATCGGCCATGACAACCGTAGTACCCTGCAGCTGGTGACGATGACTATCACACAGAAAGCAGTTAGTGGGACCGTGCCTGGCGCGCACACACTAAATACCCCACGAGCGTCGGTGTGAGTGTTGTCAAAGGTAGCCACTGAGAAGTCTTCCTCTCTCCTTGCTTCCCATCTCTCATCCCTATAAGTACCTAGATTTTTAGTTTCGCCAACAATTTCTTTAAGCAATAGGAACGTGTATACCTATTTTCTTCCCTTTTTGTCCAAGATACAGCCCATTCCACATCCTGTTCTGTGCCTTCCCGTTTCTCCCGCTGACCTAGTCTGTAGGCCCTTCCACATGAGTCCTCAGCCTCCTCGCCCCTTTGTCATAACTGCAGAGCACTCCCTCGTGTGGCACGCCGGTTCCTTTTACATGGGGACACAGGGAATAACTGTGTGGGTTTATGATTTTCCTGCACAAGCAGGATTGATCACTGCAGGCGGAATTGTGGGTCAAAGGGTTGATGCGTTTGTAGTTGTTCCGGCCCCGGCCAGATTCCTCAGCTCGGGAATAACAACACTATTGAGAGAGGGCATGTGATCAAGCATCTCCCCTGTTCCAGTCGTGCGCTCTGGGCTGTGTATGTGGCATCTCCTCGTGTCCTTGAAGCAACTGGCGGCCGGGATGTGGGCAGGGGGCAGGGATCCGGCCGGGCAGCCCTTCCCTTCTGGCCTCTGCCCAGCCCCATCCCCACTCACGGAAGGCGAGGTCCTTGCCCTTCTTACTACAGCCCGCTTTACTGAGGCCGGTGGGGGCTCGGAAGGGGAACTTGTTCACAGAGAGTCCCGCAGCCCCGGCTGCCACGCCTGAGCCAGCCTTTCTAACCTGTTGCCCTGTCCAGCTGTCAGGCCTGGCCCTGTTTGCTGAGACGGTGTGGGTGACAGCTGACCAGTACCGCGTGTACCCACTGATGGGCGTCTCTGGCAAGGATGACGTCTTCGCTGGCGCCTGGATCGCCATCTTCTGCGGCTTCTCCTTCTTCGTGGTGGCCAGCTTTGGTGTGGGCGCGGCGCTCTGCCGCCACCGGTCCATGATCCTCACGGTGAGGCCCCGGGGGCAGGGCATGGGGACGGGTGGGCACGGAGATCATCCACACGGAACCATCGTAAGGACCACCGCCGAAGCCACGAGTGTGTGTTCGTCATGGTGCCACACTTGGGCCTGTCATCCGATTTAATCTTTCCCTCACCCAGTAACAGGCTCAGCTGCTATCCTCAATTTCCAAAGAAAATTGGGGCACAGAGAGGAAGGCAAGGAAGCTCTGCCCAGGAGGATGATTCTTGAGTGGCAGGGCTGAGATTCGAACCTCAGCTAGTCGGTCCCCAAGAGTCTGTGCTCGTGAACAACAACAGTAATGACAGCACAGCTACCGTTCAAGGAGTGCTCGCTACATTCTAGATTTTACCTAGATTGGCTCATTTATTCCTCACAACCTACCGTGAGATAGCATCCTCATCGTGAACCCGTTTGACAGAGTAGACTGAGGCTCGGAGAAGTGAAGTCACTCATCCAGGGTTGCACAGCGAGCGGGTGACAGAGCCGGGATTTGAACCCGAGTAGTTCAGCTCGAGCCCGTGCTCTGAATTTCTGCCAGGAATGACCACCACAACAAGAACCCACACTTCCCAAGCACCCCTCCTGTGCCCGGCACTAGGCTGAGCAGTTTAGAAAATGAGCTCCGCCGATCTCCCCAGAAGCCTCCGAAGTTATGCTTCTCTGCCCCTTTCCCAGTTGAGGAAACCGGGGTTCAAAGAGGCCAACAGCCCAGGCGTTCGGGAAGGCAGGGCCTCTAATCCCGGCCCCAGTGCTGCAGAGCCAACATGGCGCCTCCTCTACAATCAAGGGCCTTTTCGATTCCCGGGAGCAGCTACTTATTCAATCGACAAACGTTTATTGAGCAAGAACCACGTGCCAAACCCCGCGCTGGGCACTGGGGCTCTGGTGAACCCCTTGTCCCAGGGGAGGATGCTCCAACGGGAGCAGCAGTGCACAGCGAAGAGGGGAGGGAGAGCCGGAGCTGGGGCAGGGGAGGCCTGCGGCCAGAGAAAGCGAAGGCCTTGGGCAGGTGAGGGAGTGAGCCTTGTGTCTACAGGAAGAGCATGCGGAAGAGCATGCGTGGGGGAGGGAACAGCAAGAGCAAAGGCTCTGAAGTCAGAGCCAAGTGGGGGTGGCGGGGAAGGAGAGGAAATGAGGTTGGATGGAGTGGGTACAGTGGGCGGTGGGCAAGGGGCATGAGGGCGAGAAGGGGAAGGTGGGCCTATCGGGTGAGTCTTGCCAGCCTTGGTAAGGACCTGGGCCTTATTATAAGATGGAGCCTTGGAAAAGCTTTCCTTCTCTTTTTCTTTCTTTCCTGCACGGAATTCTCTGGCATAACCATTTAACCTAAGCCCTAAAAGCTCACCCAACTGGTGAAAAAAAAAAAAAAAAAAAAAAAAAGGTGTCTGTCTCCCTTATTAGTTTGTCATTAACTAAGACACAAAATTTTATTTTTTTTTTATTTTTATTTTTTTAACTGGGCATTTTTTTCACATGATATTTTATTGCAAATATTGCAAATTGAACATTGGTTACCGACTAGAGAACATTTTTAAACATTTTATTTTGAAAAATTATCCAACTTACAGAATCGTGGCAACAGTAAACTCCCACAAATCTTTCTAAATTCACCAGTCATTAACATGTTGCTTTGTTTCTCAATCTCTCATTATTTATTTTTTTATTTTTTAATGTAGTTTATTGTCAAGTTGGCTAACATAGTGCATACAGTGTGCTCTTGGTTTTGGGGGTAGATTCCCGTGATCTATCGCTTACATACAACACCCAGTGCTCATCCCCACAAGTGCCCTCCCCAATGCCCATCACCCATTTTCCCCTCCCCGCCGCGCCCCTGCCCCTTCAACCCTCAGTTTGTTCTCTGTATTTAAGAGTCTCTTATGGTTTGCCTCCCTCTCTGTTTGAAACTATTTTTCCCCTTCCCTTCCCTGTTAAGTTTCTGAAATTCCACATATGAGTGAAAACACGATATCTTTCTCTGCCTGACTTATGTCACTTAGCAGAATACCCTCCAGTTCCATCCAGGTTGCTGCAGGATTTCATTCTTTCTTACTGCCAAGTAGTATTCCATTGTATGTATAAACCACATCTTCTTGATCGATTCGTCAGTTGATGGACATTTAGGCTCTTTCCATGATTTGGCTATTGTTGAAAGCGCTGCTATCAACATCGGGGTACAAGTGCCTATGCATCAGTGCTCCTGTATCCTTTGGGTAAATTCCTAGTAGTGCTATTGCTGGGTCATAGGGTAGTTCTATTTTTAGTTTTTCAAGGAACCTCCACACAGTTTTCCAGAGCGGCGGCACCAGCTTGCGTTGCCACCAACAGCGCGAGAGGCTTCCCGTTTCACCACATCCTCCCCAGCATCTGTTGTTTCCTGAGTCGTTCATTTTAGCCACTCTGATGGGTGTGAGGTGATATCTTGGTGTGGTTTTGATTTGTATTTCCCTGATGAGGAGTGACGTTGAGCATCTTTCCACGTAAGGCATAGAATTCTATGGGAAATTTCAAACATAGAGCAGAGCGAGTGGCACCCCCATCACCTGGTTTCAACGACATGGACCATAGACTTGGCCAGCTTTGTCCCCTCTGCTCCACCCCTGCCTGCCCACATTCTTCTTTCTGGGGTATTTTGAAGTGCATTCCAGACACCTAGTCATTTACCCATAAATATTTGAGTGCACATTTCTCTGTGATGAGGACACTGTTTTGAGCAGCCAGACGTGTTATACCGCAGGGTCTCAGCTCATGGCAGAGGGGTTAGCACGACCACTTTCCACCCCCTGTTGCTCTGAGGCAGAGGGTGTGGGGTGAGGGAAGAGCTTTTTTTCTTCTTATGCGCAACCATCATGCCACTGGTGCACCTACAAAACCCACCCAAATTCCTTCATATCTCTCTTCCGATATCTGTTTGAACGCAGACTAGACAAACAGACAACCAAATGTTCCTGGTTGTCTCAAGAATGTCTTTTTTTTTTTTTTTCTCCTATGGTAGACATTTATTTTACTGCACCCAAGCCAATAGTTAGCTTCAGGAAATACTTTACATATTTCTGTTGCTTTCATTTGTTCCTAACATTTTATTATAAAAAAAAATACAGAAATATATCAAAAACACAGAAAAGGTGAAAGACTTGAACGGGGAACCCCTGTACCTACAACCACCACGTAGATGTTACCGTTCACATTGTCTTACACTTCTTTTTAAAGTTGCATTTCTAGGGGCGCCTTGGTGGCTCAGTCGATTGGGCATCTGACTTCGGCTCAGGTCATGATCTCATGGTTTGTGGGTTCGAGCCCCACGTCGGACTTTGGGCCGACAGCTCAGAGCCTGGAGCCTGCTTAGAATTCTGTGAATTGCTTAGAATTCTGTGAATTGCTTAGAGTTCTCTCTCTCTGCCCCTGCCCTGCTCATCCTCTGTCTCTCTCTCTCTCTCAAAAATAAATAAAAGCATTAAAATAAAATAAAATAAAATAAAGTTGCATTTCCATCCATCAGTCCGTCCCTTGAGGGAATGTGACTTGATACAGGCTTTGCCCTGACCGGGCTGTCCCTCTGTCTCTCCCTCCCTCTTTCCCCAGTACCTGGTGCTCATGCTCATCGTCTACATCTTTGAGTGCGCCTCCTGCATCACATCCTACACTCACCGAGACTATGTGAGCTGGGCAGAGGCCAGGGGAGGGGCATGACTTAGGGGAGGGTGGCAAGGGTCTGGGCCTGGGGGTGGGGTGGAGGCTGACCTCCCGCCCCACCCAGCCCCACTGGATCCTCTTCTTCCTGGACCTCCGCAGATGGTGTCCAACCCATCCCTGATTACCAAGCAGATGCTGACCTTCTACAGTGCAGACACGGACCAGGGCCGGGAACTGACTCGTCTCTGGGACCGCATCATGATTGAGGTGGACATGGTGGGGGGGGGTTGAAGCAGGCGAAGGGATGGGGAGGGCTGGAGGACCTGGGACTCTGAGGTAGCTAGGGCTCCCATTATGCCCACTGGTAGATGATACCCTCTCCTGCGGTTCTTATGGGGGGTGGGGAGGGCTGGTCATGGCCATTTTCCAGATGAGGAGACAGGCCCAAAAAGGGAATGTCACTTGTCCAATGTCACGCGGTTGGTAAGCTGGGATCAAGATCTGACAGCCTATAACCAGAGTCCCTGCTCTTAATCATTACACATACCTTCTTAATAATGATGGTAATCATAATAACGAAATGTAATGAGTACTAACTTCTTTAGTACTGTTCAAAGCACCTTTAAAGCTTACTTTTTCCTCATAACTACCCCATAAAGGAGATCAGCTTTTTAACAATGAGGAAACCAAGGTAAGAGGTTGAGTGGCTTACACAAGGTCACACAGCTGGTAGGTCACAGAACCAGAAGGATTGAAACCCAGACCATCAGCTTCCAGAAGCCACATTCTTTTTTTTTTTCCTAATGTTTATTTTTGAGAGAGAGACAGAGACAGCATGAGCGAGGGAGGGGCAGAGAGAAAGAGAGAGACACAGAATCCGCAGCAGACTCCAGGCTCTGAGCTGTCGGCACAGAGCCCAACGTGGGGCTCACACTCGTGAACCACGAGATTATGACCTGAGCCGAAAGTCGCTGTTTTCACTGACTGAGCCACCCAGGCGCCCCCGAAGCCACATTCTTAATTAAACCCAATGCGATGTGGCACAAGAGAAGAATATTGAGGACCCAAGGGAAATTGAGGTCCCAATTCGGTTCAAGTCATACAGCTAGCCAAGATGGGGACTCGTATTTGAAGGAACCTATGTTTTTATCATCCAGGGCCACAAATTAAACACCCACAGGGGCCAGAAGAAGCCAAAATTCTGCCTTTGGGTGTCGTTTACTTCGGGTTTTGTTGACAGCTAATTCAAAAGAATTTTAAAATAAGTAACAAAACGGCGGGTTTGATCCAAATCCTCCACCAGCCTCTTGGTGACGGGACGCGGACACTGGCCCCCCCGCCCCTGCGAAGCCGAGGACATGGGGAAGTCAGGCCCAGCTTCCTCACTCTACAACCTCGGGCGAGTGGCTGTCCTCTCTGAGCCGGAGCCTGCCTGACTCCGGCCTTTCTCTCCAGCAAGAGTGCTGTGGCACAACCGGTCCTATGGATTGGGTGAACTTCACCTCGGCCTTCCGGGCAGCCACCCCGGAGGTGGTGCTCCCCTGGCCCCCATTGTGCTGTCGGCGGACAGGCAACTTCATTCCCCTCAATGAAGAAGGCTGCCGCCTGGGCCACACAGACTACCTGTTCACCAAGGTGCGCGCGCCCCCCCCCCCCCCCCACCGGTCTGCAGGTCTGGCCGCCTCGGTTTCTTCTCTCTCTCCCTCCCTGCCGCTCCCGTCCTCTCCTCCCCTCTCTGGCTTTTTCTTTCTCCCCCCTCTCTCTGGCTCGCCCAGCCCTCTCCCCGTCGGTCCCTCCCTCCCTCTGCTAGTCAGGGGGAGGCCCAGGACCTGGCACCTGCGGCTTTTCTCAGTTGGGAATAAGAACAGCAACAATAACAGCAATCGCACAACAGCAACACCAGCCATCGCTTATCCAGCCTTTGCGTGGTGCCGGGCATTCTTCTAGGTGTTTCAAGTTTTTGTCTGATTTCTCACCGCAGCCCTGGGAGGCAAAGATTAGAATGATCCCATTTTGAGGATGAGGAAACGGAGCTAGCTCACTCGCTAGCGAGGGATGGAGCTGGGGCTGGATTTCAGGAGGGTAGGCCCCAACTAGGCGTTTTAACTAGCGCAAGGTGAGTGCAGAGGCAGAGATTGAAACCAGAGGAGATTAGCTGGGAGGGGAACCAGTCCCAGTGGTTGCTCTGGCTGCTTTGGGCCCCCGGGGGTTGGGGGGTGGGGGGGGTGGGGGGGGCTTCAGCCACGTCTTAGATCAGGTGTCACGGAGAGAGGAGCCTGTGCAAACCATCACCGCTGTCAGAGTCACCCAGCCGTTTCTCAAGCCCGACTCTGTGCGGAGTGCGTGTGTGTGTGTGTGTGTGTGTGTGTGTGTGTGCGCGCGCGCGCGTGTCGTCCCATGGAATCCCCACCAGTGCTCTCGGAGGCCGGTGCGTCAGGGTTGCCACTTGCACAGACGGGGAAGCTGAGGCTTAGAGGCTCAGAATCATTCCTAGGCTCCAACAGATAACAGGTGGCAGAGCTGGTCCCCAATTCAGTCCCACCTGACTCCAGGACAGACACCCTGAATCTCGTTCTCTGCTGCTGCCAAGTCGAGGCAGGGGTCTACGTGGAAATGACTCGCTTGTGAGACTCGGGCCCCACCTGGCCTCATTCCTAAAGGACGTAGCAAAACTGCACTCATCCTAAAGGCAGATTTCAAACCCTGGGAACTTACGGGCAGCATGGAAAGCCAGCTCTAGACAAGACTGCCCTCAGACTCTCATAGCCACCAACAGGGCAGTACCCACTTGTGCGGGGGGTGGGCTCCACATCGCATCCCTGGTTCCCCGGAACCGCTCTGGGAGGTAGACACTGCCACACCTCCCATTGCACAGGTGAGCAAACCAGGGCTTGAGGAAGGAAATCACCTTCCCAAGGGCACACGGTGACATTTTCTCAACCCCCACCCCCTGTCTCTCGCCCTCCCAGGGTTGCTTCGAGCACATCAGCCATGCCATCGACAGCTACACATGGGGCATCTCGTGGTTTGGGTTTGCCATCCTGATGTGGACGGTGAGAGGTGGGGAGCCTCTGGGCTAGGCGGGATGTGCGTGTGGGGCTGGAGCGCCCCTCACTCCACTGCCTCCTCCTCCAGCTGCCTGTGATGCTGATGGCCATGTATTTCTACACCACGTTGTGAGGAACAGGAAGGCCGCATGCACGCCTCGGCCTCTTCCTCCTCCTGTTCCTGTTTCCTCCGGCCGCGGACTGGATGGCTGCCTCAGCTCTCCCCTTCCCACCTCCCTCAAGCTTCCCTCCTTCCTCACCAAAGACCTTTTCCCAGGTTTCTGAGCCCTGCTGGGACTTGGAGGTGCCCCGAAACCCTGGGACATGTGTGCGTGGGCCCTTAGCCCTTGACGTCATTTCACTTTGCTGATTCCTGGCCCATCTTTCAGTGTCAATTTCAAGTCCTGTCCTCTGGGGACCCTTCCGGGATCCCACCCACCCCATCACCAATGCCTCTCTTACAGCTCCCCAAGCTCCTCCTTCATGGTAGATGTTGGCCCTTATTGCTAAATAGTTTGGGGTTGTTTATTCTCTGGTGGACTAGGGTCGCCAGGAAGGGAGGAACAAGCTCATGGTCACTGTATTGTCCCCAGCATCACCCAGCAGAGGGCTGAGCGTGGATATTCAATAAATACTGGTTGAATGAATTAATTTGCTTTCTTCTGGGGCAAAGACAAAGGAACAATAACTCTTCCAATGGAAGTGGCAGAAACCCAACTGGCACTTACTGAAACATAACATAGAATTTCTCGGCTCATGCAACTGAGTCAGTATTGCTGGCTTCAGGCATGTCTGGATCCAGGGGTTCAATCTAAGTTTCAAGGAAACCTGCTTCATTCGCAGACAGACTTTCTCATAGCTAAGCAACACAGCAGCAAGAGAGGCCTCTCTCCCGACAGCTCTACCCAAGGTCAGGGATTCAATCTCACTGTCTTACTTTAGAGTCTAGGCCATCCTTTGGTTGGGGAAGGGAGGGTATCTGAATTAACACTGCTAAGGGTGGTGTTGGGAAGTGGGGGTGGTTTATCAAAGGAAAATTAGAGCTCGGGCTGTTGGGCTGGTATGGGTGACAGATAACCTCCTCCTACGGGCTGTAGCTTCCAGCAAGTTCTCTAATGGGTGGATGACAGCAAAACTCTAGGAATCTCATCCTCGCTCCTTTGTCCTCTCTGAAGCAGGCCATCCTCTGTCCATTTTATAGGAATTAGGCCCTGCCAAGAGGGCCTGGCCTCCTTCTCCATCAAATGAAGTTTCCCACACTCCTCATTTACTCCACAGATGGTCTGCAAATGCTGAATTCAGATATCCAACTTTTTAAAATATACTTTTAAAAATCTGCAATGATCTGGGGCGCCTGGGTGGCTCAGTCGGGTGAGCGTCCGACTTCAGCCAGGTCACGATCTCGCGGTCCGTGAGTTCGAGCCCCGCGTCGGGCTCTGGGCTGATGGCTCGGAGCCTGGAGCCTGTTTCCGATTCTGTGTCTCCCTCTCTCACTGCCCCTCCCCCGTTCATGCTCTGTCTCTCTCTGTCCCAAAAAAATAAATAAAAAACGTTGAAAAAAAAATTAAAAAAAAAAAAAAAAACATTTTTTTTTTTTAATTTGTAATGGTCAAAGAGGCTTTTTTGTTAGGGTGAAAAACGGGAAACAACCATCGGCAGGGGGTGGGTTGTACAACTCATGTTACATCCTTAGGCCGGATTCTCTGTGGCTGTTTAAGAAGAATGTAGAGGGAGGCGCCTGGGTGGCCCAGTCTGTTAAGCGCCCGACTTTGGCTCAGGTCATGATCTCACGGTTTGTGAGTTTGAGCCCCACCTGAGTCAGGATCTGTGCTGGTAGCTCAGAGCCTGCAGCCTGCTTCGGATTCTGTGTCTCTTTCGCTCTCTGCCCCTCCCCCGCTCGTGCTCTGTGTCTCTCAAAAATAAATAAAAACATTAAAAAAAGGAGAACTACATGAGCCAATATAGAAAAATGTCATAATGACATAAATAATTGGCAGGTATACATAAGGATGTTCATCACAGTGACCTAAATGAACCTCTGTCGGGGACTGGTTAAGTTAGCTATGCTATGTCTATACTCTAGAATACCACACAGTAGTAAAAAATAATGTTTTAACGTGGAAAAGTCTCCAAGAAATGCAGAGTAGAAAAACTTGCACATACAGTGCTTTTATTCCTGTGGATAACATATTCAGGGCTGGGTCTTTTTAAAGAAATGGGTCAATGTTTTCAGAATGATGTTTAAAAGAATTTATAACCCTTCTACTTAAAGATTATAAAAATTTAGAGGTGGAAGCGTCCCATATTTCACGCCCCAGGAAATCATCACCCCTCCCCCAAATCTGGTCCATCCCCCCTGGATAATTGCTATTGACACATGATGAATGTCTTTTTTAGCTTTTCAACAGTTTATATAGACACATCTATAGATATTTATATAAGTGCACACACATTTAATGGAATCATGCTATAAAATATTGCTTTGTAACTTGCTTTCTTCACTTAACTATGTATTATGGTCACTTTCCATTCAGTATTGATGAATTCACCTCTTTTTTTTTTCTTTTTATTGTTGCAATGCATTCCAGGGTTTAGATGTGTCATAGATCATCTTGTTATGTAAATAGGCAAGTAGCAGAACAGGAAGCATGATCTCATTTTTATAAAAATTATATATATTATATATATAATATATAGATCACACAGTATATATACACAGAATATATATATATAATAATATGTACATATATAATATATATAATACATACTATATTTTTTATATATATAATACATACTATGTTATATATATATATATATATATATATATATATATATATAATTTCCCCACAAAGGACTCCTTTAAGGAGGGGAGCAGAATGGGGAGCTGACAGGAGAAGGGTCTGCATACCATACATATCTTTATAATGTTTGAAAAACTTTTTAGAAAGATTATTATTTTTCAAAAACAAGAAAAGTGGTTTCTAAAATACTGAACAACATATAGCTTTGCTTTGAAACCCAGAGCTTTAAAACCCCACATAGTTTGGAGCCTGGAGCCTGCTTCGAGTTCTGTGTCTCCCTCTCTCTGCCCCTCCCCCACTTGCACTCTGTCTCTCTCTCAAAAATAAACATTAAAAAATCAATAAATAAAATTGTAAAACAAAGTCTCCCAAAGGTTATCGTCGGTTACTAAGGAAGAGGAGAGACTTGCAGGGACTTTTACTTCATTCCTTGGCTATTTTGGTATTTGCCAATATTCAATGATTATTGCTTGTCCTCCAAAAACAATAAACAAATGTTAAGAAAAACGTCACCATGGGACATGAGATGTGTATCAAGGAAAGAATGGTTCTGCGAAACATTATCTTTTTCTTTTTTTAATTTTTTTTAACGTTTATTTATTTTTGCAACAGAGAGAGACAGAGCATGAACAGGGAGGGGCAGAGAGAGAGAGGGAGACACAGAACCTGAAGCAGGCTCCAGGCTCTGAGCTGTCAGCACAGAGCCTGACACGGGGCTCGAACTCACGGACTGCGAGATCATGACCTGAGCCGAAGTCGGACGCTTAACCCACCGAGCCACCCAGGCGCCCTGGAACATTTTCGAATTTTACCTAAACAGTTAAAACAGGCCAGGCCCTGCCAAATGCTGGGGCTGGGGGTTGCGCTGGCTTCGGAGAGGGCGGGTAGGCAGGCTTCCACCTCTGTCCCACATTTGCCACCACCTTCCTTGGCTCCATCTGGTCACACGCCTGCAGAGTGTAGTTCACTCAGCCGGACTGGCAGCAGCGTGGCCTGTCCTAGGCAGGCCTCGGCTGGCAGAACAGGTTTGTCTGCCCTGGTCCCTCCGCTCACATGCCCACTCCTGTGGGTGAGAGGGAAGGAGAGAGACGTGAGGGCAGAGTGAGGCTCCCGGGGCCACCCAAGGGAGAGGTAGCCATTTGATGTTTCTTCTTACCACATCTCTACCTGACCACGTCTGTCCATGGCTTGATCGAGCCCCTACTCCTACTCGGCTCCCTAGTGTCCTCGGGATAACATCCAGCACCTCTGCCTGGCACTGAAGGTCCCTTATGGCTTGTCTCCTTGCCACCTCCCCAGGCTTACCTCCCTCTCCTGCCCCACTGGGTCAATGTTTCTTTCATCATCTGAGAGTATAGAATGGAAAGAATACACTGTACAAGCCATCGGGCAGGCACACGCCTCTGACTACACCCGCTGTGGTTTACATTCCTTACGCGAGGGCAGGTAAGCTTAGTCCCGAAAATGTAAAACTCTCACCCCTTTGACCACGTGATTCCACCTCTGGGAATCTATTCTGCATATGCACTCACAAGTGGGTGCAAAGATGCTCTGTACGAGAATAACCTAAAAGCAATCCCTGAAAAACAGCATAAATCATGTCAGAAAAGAAATAGTTCTCTAATTCTCTTTTCACACCACGGAATACTATGCGGCTAGGTTTAAAGGGAGCCGCATTTATATTTGCTGATATGAAACCATCTCCAAGATATATTGTTTATTGATAAAAGCGCAAAGCCCAAAACTGAATATATGCTCAGTGCAAACTGTTATCCTAGATTGGAGCCTGGAAGACAAGATATATTAGTGGACAGATTGGCACAATCCAAATAAAGTCTGAAGATTAATGGTAGTGTACCAACATTAATTTCTTCGTTTTGATACATGTCCATGGCTATGTAATATGTTAACATTAGGGGAAACTGGGTAAAGGGCATACAAGAATTCTCTGTACTGTCTCTGCAACTTTTCTGCAAATTCAAAATTCTTCCAAAATAAAAAGTTTATTTGAAACAACTGAATGTACGTTTCTACATTTGTAGAACTCTAAAAAGGAGGAAAAAAAAGGGAAACATTTGTGTATGCACAGGAAATGCCCGTGTATTTTTATGAGTAATTTTCCTTAATTCGGAAATGATTATCCACCGACAACTGATGAATATTTTTTAAATAATGTATATTCACGCTTGCATCATGAGTTTTTCAGAGTACCTACCTGACAAGTGTCATTATTTGAAAATTTTTTTAATGTTTTTTTTTTTTTTTTTTCAACGTTGTTTTTTTTTTTATTTATTTTTGGGACAGAGAGAGACAGAGCATGAACGGGGGAGGGGCAGAGAGAGAGGGAGACACAGAATCGGAAACAGGCTCCAGGCTCCGAGCTGTCAGCACAGAGCCCGACGCGGGGCTCGAACTCACGGACCGCGAGATCGTGACCTGGCTGAAGTCGGACGCTTAACCGACTGCGCCACCCAGGTGCCCCTTTAATGTTTATTTTTGAGAGAGAGAGAGACAGAGACAAAGAATCCGAAACAGGCTCCAGGCTCTGAGCTGTCAACACAGAGCCCGTCGCGGGGCTCGAATCCACAAACCAGGAGATCATGACCTAAGCCGAAGTCGGGCACTCAACTGACCGAGCCACCCAGGCACCCCTATTTGAAATTTTTTATCTGTTGGCATTATTTCAAAATGTTTTCATTTTGGATTGCAGGAAGAAATTACACATGGCTGAGGACTGGAGTGAAAATAAGGAAATAGGGTGATTCACTAGAAACCAACTCACAAGATGTTCATGTTACCAAATGGACAACGCACTGAATTTATCAAAAATTCTTTAACTGGTGTTGAGTCCTGGGTATTCAAGGCACTGTAGAATTAGAAGACTCAAATTTTCCAGATCCAGTGAGAACCAATGTTATGCAGACAATGTCACTGATATCTTAAGACCCAGTTGGGGGCCCAGGAAGCTATGCTGAGGTAAGTTGCATCTGCCCCTGTCCTAGGCGGTATAATTGTTAATGACTCATTCATACATTCAAATATTTATTGCTTGCCTAACATGTGTACCAGGCACTGTTCTAGATCTGGGGACTCGGCAGGGAACAAATCAGACCTCAGTCTCTCCCTTTATAAAAGCTTACCTTTCAGAGGAGGAGATCGAGGAAACCAAGAAGGGAAACATACATGTCAGAGGATAGTAAGTGCTAGGTAGAAAAAGGAATTTTTAAAACTACAAGGAAGCGAGGCAAGGAGTGTCAGCACCACATCCACATCCTGTCTGGATGTCTGAGTTTCTGGAGGTGACATGGCTCCTCCCCTGGATTATTTCCCATTGTCCCATCACCACAATGTGGTGTGGAGGGTTGGAGAGAGCTCTGACTCACCATCCCCGGGGCACATGCCTGCCTTGGAGCAGGGATGGACTCAGCTCCACCCGATGGGCCTGCCCTGCCAGGGGGAAAGTTGGCTACCCAGGGCCAACTCAGGCTCTGAGCCTAGGGAAGGGTGAACAGACCATAGACACAGAAAGGACCACTATCCTCTCTCCCCAGAAGCTGTCTCCTGATTATTCAGAGATAAATAACACAAAAAGCACTGAGAACTCAGTGTTAGCCATTCTCTTGACTATCATTGTTAATAACATTTGGGGAGCCCATTAGTCACGGGGCCAATTTTTGATTGATTGCCTCCTAATTCCAGTATTTATCAGCTGGCATGAGGTCAGGTCTTGTCAGTAGAGGGCGCTGGAGGGACACTGCAAGTTAGGGGCTTCTCTCCAGATTCCAGGGCTTTGTTCCAGTTGGCAATGGGCTGTGCCCAACAGGTGGCTGTTACTCCCCTCCCCCTGGTAGCTGGCCACCTCTAGCACCTCCTTGAGCCCAGCTAGGGATGCATCATTTAACCAAGAGAAGTATCGAAAATATGAAATAGAATCATGATTTCTCCCTTAATTGCCTATTCAGATGCTCTGCAAATGAAAATAGAAAGATACAAAACAGAGCAACTGGGTTTTTTTGGTTTGTTTTTTGAAAAGCCACTTTCAGTCCTACTGGGGGAAAAATGACCCAAAGATCCCAGGCATTAAAGTTCATCACATAGGGGGCACCTCCAAGGCTCAGTCGGTTATTAAGCAGCTGACTCCGGGTCAGGTCATGATCCCATTGTTCTTCCGTTCGAGCCCCGCCTCGGGCTCTGTGCTGACAGCTCGGAGCCTGGAGCCTGCTTTGGATTCTGTGTCTTCCTCTCTCTGCTCCTCCCCCACTCATGCTCTGTCTCTCAAAAATAAATATTAAAAAAAAATTTTTTTAAATAAGTTCATCTCATGAAAATTCGTTCAAAAAATTGAAGAAACCAGTCTGGAAACAGAAGGAATTTTTCAACTTTCAAGACCCAGAATCCAGGTAAGTGATATTTGTTGCCTAGAAACTACTCTGGTCCAGGGTATGTCAGTTAGCTTTTTTTTTTTAACCACCCAAAACACAGTGGCTTAAAATAATTATTATTTTGTAGCTCCTGATTCTTCCGGACCATTTGGGCTGAGCCCAGCCAGGCAGTTCAGTTCTGCAGTTGGTCTCACCTGGGCTGACTCTCGCAGCTGCAGTCAGCTAGTGGGGTGACTGGGGGCTGTTTGGTCTGGGGTGGTTTCACTCACATGTATGGCTGGCTGGCAGTGGGTGTAGGTGGCTGGGGTAATGACTCTGAACTGGGCCATGTGTCTACCGCAGGCCAGCCCAAGTTTGTTCACGTGGCAGGGCTTGCAGCGTTGCCAGGAAGGGTTAAACCATTCCCTGTAAAAAAAAAAAGGGGGGGGAGGGGGAAACCTGGGTGGCTCAGTCGGTTGATTTCAGCTCAGGTCAAACATCTCGCAAAAATAAACATCTTGCAGTTTGTGGGTTTGAGCCCCGCATCGGGCTCTGCCAAGGAGCCTGCTTGGGATTCTGACTCCCTCTCTCTCTCTCTCTGCCCCTCCCTGCTCTCTCAAAGTAAATAAAAACAAAAACTTTGAAAAGTCATAAACACCTCCTCCTGCGACTTTGCGACTTTGCGTGGTTCTTAGGAAATGCCAGCCCTCCTGAACATGGCCTACTGGGCCAGGCCCCGCCCACCACATCCAGCCTCATTCTCCCCTGCTTCCCCTGCTCCCTCTCACTTTGCTCTCTCCATTCCAACAACAATGGTCTTCGGGGCCATGCCTCCTCTCACCCCAGAGCTCTGGGACCTATTTGACCATTGCCCAGAAGACTCACCCTTCTCCTAGTCGTTAGTAATTATTTGGAAAATCTTACTTCAAGCATTCACTTCCTCCAGGAAGCCTTTCTTGAAAACCCTGGCCAGGTTAGCGTCCTGTTTTACTTTCTTAAAGTATCTCTCTTGTGATTTTTCTTCAGAGCACTTAGCATAGTTTTAAGTTTACTTGCAGCCAATAACGATGGCCAACAATAGCCCATCAGCGCTTGCTCCATGCCAGGGGCTATTCTAAGAATATCAGGGGTGTCTATTCGTTTGATTCTTATGAGGCACAGAAAGTGGAAGAAAATTGCTCAAGTTCACACAGTTGATAAGTGGTACAGGCAGGACCCAAACCTGTCAGTCTGGTTCCCAGAGCTAACATCTTAACCATTCTGATGTGCCCCCTCCCTCTGAAGTAAATAATTTGTCTCTCCCCTACCAAACTTCGAGGCCTTTAGTGGTAGATATTCTGTGTTACAGACTGAATTGTGTCCCCTCCAAAATTCCTATGTTGAAGCCCTAACCCACAACATGGCTGTATTTGGAGAGGGGTCCTTTAAGGAGGGAATTAAGGGTAAATGCGGTCATAAGAGTAGGGCCTTAATCCAATAGGACTATGTCTTAGTCTGCTCAGGCTGCCATAATAGAACACCATGGGCTGGGTAGCTTATAAACAACAGAAATCTATTTTTCTGGAGGCTGGGATGTCCCAGATCAAGGCACTGGTGGATCTGGTTCATGGATGACGGTCTACTTACTGAACATCGCATGGTAGAAGGGGCAAGGGGGATCTCTGGGGCCTTTTTTTTATAAAGGCGCTAATCCTATTCATAAGAGCTCCACCCCTTGATGACCTAATCGCCTCTCAAAGCCCCCCCATCTCCAAATACCACATTGGGGATTAGGTTTCAATATGTGAACTGACACAAACAGTTTACTGACACAAAACAGTTTACATGGCACCTCATAAAAAGAGGAGGAGACACAAGGAGTGTGCGTGCATAGGGGAAAGGCCATAGGAAGGCAGACATCTGCAGGCCAAGGAGAGAATCCTCAGGAGAAACCAACTCTATTGGCAGTTTGATCTTGGACTTCCAGCCTCCAGAACTGTGGGGAAAAAATTTCTGTTGTCTAAAGGACTCCCTCGGGTGCCTGGGTGGCTCAGTCAGGTAAGCGGCGACTGTAGCTCAGGTCATGATGTCACAGTTCATGAGTTTGAGTCCCGCGTCCCGCTCTGTGCTGTCAGCACGGGGCCTGTTTCGGATCCTCTGTCTCGCTCTCTCTTTGCCCCTCCCCCGCTTGTGCTCGCTCTCTTTCTCAGAAATAAACATTAAAATTATCCTTTCCCAGAATGCAAATGCATTTACCTAAAAGTTTGAGGACTTGAGCATATGTACTGAGTGAGGCCTTCAGGATCAGATCCTAGTCCAAAACCAAAACCCAAACACCTTCATGTATGGACGAGGTAAGCCAGGGCCAAGGTGATCACATCAGCCCCCACCCCACATCTACAAGATCAACCCTACTTAATCATGGTGTAGCTCGAATGCCGGACTCTCTAGAACAAGGTCGGAGTTCCAGCAATGCCGGCTCTCGCTGTGGGCGACAAATGACCCTCGGAGGTTAACCAGCAGAGTAACAGAGTTATTTAGAAGGAGTCAGTGAGATGAGCACACACAGCGGTCCACCAAAAGGGCTCGGTGAGCGGGAGCTGCTGTTACTACTACTACAGCACCTGACTCTTCCAGCTTTTTGAGGGGTTTGCACCCGCCGGTCCGCCACTCGCCTCAGTCGGTCTCCATCCCGACTTGGAGCTGCAGCTACAGTCCCAGGTCCTCCTGCCCCCGTGTTCCCTCCCCAGTTCCTCAGCTAGCTGCGGGGAAGTAGGCGCCAGACAACACTCCACCGAGCCCTGAAGCTGAACTTTCGAAGCACAGGGACAGAACTCCCAACTGCCGCCTGAAACCGTTGAGCTGGGCTCCCGCCTCCCGCCCCTCTGATCGATCAAAAGAGAAGAGGCAAGCCCCTGGACCAATCAGAAGTGGAACCGGTCGAGCAATGCCCGCCTCCTGAAAGCGCCCTCGCTCCTCATTGGATGTGTCCCTGCGCGAACGCAAGGCTAAGCCACTTAGAAGAGAGTGGAGCCAGCCAATCAGCAGTGCAACCGCAGCGGAGCTCGTGGAAGGAGGCAGTAGTGCTCTCGGACTGGCGCCGTTCGAGCTAGTCGCCTGTCGGCACTACAGCCCTTCCTGGGTAGAACGCCAGCTGGCTGGGCTCTTAGCTCTGACCAATTTAATGGTGGGGCAAAGCAATGGGCCATTCTCTCTGGTGTGTTGGCTGGGGTGGGGTTGTGGGGCGGGCAGGGGAGGCTGGTACGTGAAGTACGCAGTTAACCCTGCCTCAGCTGACAGACAATGAGCATTTGACCAATCGCGGGTCAAGGCACTGCCCCTCTGGTGCCTTCCCTGCCCCCGCATACTTCCAGGTGAGGCAGGGGGCGTTCTGCAGCCAATCAGTAGTGAAGCAAGGCAAGAGGCAGGAAAGGGGAGCTGCCCACAGGCACCTGAATCCCGGCTGGCTCTTGAGGGCCCCCCAACCAAACACAGACATACATTGCATAGACTGTCAGGGGTTGAGAGAGAGAGATGAAAGGGTTTGCAACGAGAGCCACTCGTTGGCAAGACAGGAGCAAAGAACTGGTGGTATCCTGAGCCCTTGCAGAGGAAGATTCCAAGGCTGTTAGCGAAGGAGGTTCGGGGCCTAGTTTTTTCATAGGGGGGCGGAGGGAGAGCAAATTCCGCAGCCAATTAGAAGGGATGGGGGACGGGCTGGAGGATAAGATCTCAGTCTTAGAGACCTGAAACCTGAGTCCGCGGACCGATTAGTCTCAAAGCCCTGCCACTCCGCACAGCAAGCAGGGCGGGAGGCTGGAGGGAGCAAGTGGAGCTGTCCTAGGTGCCGCCTAGGATGTTGAGAATGCTCGGTAGATGCGGTCCACACTGCAGCCAATCAGCGTCCGCCTCAGGGAGACAAGCGAGCTGTGCACGCGCCCAGGCTTCGAGCTCCTGGCCTCACGCTCATCCCTACTTTCTAACGGACACTGGATCTTGCACTGCCCTCAGTGTATGTGAGGCTGTGGGAAGAAGAACAGGGTCTGTCAGTGAGTGCCATGGTTTTTCTTACACTTCTTCAGGCCTGAGCTGACCCAGGCAAAAGCTGGGGTGTGGGAGCTTGAGTGGTGGCCGTGAGGGTCGAGAATTGAGGACTGAGGGCTTTAGTCCCTGGAGACTTCCTTTGCCCTGGTGAGGCTGGGAACGGGGCCTCCTGGGCACCCTTGGACCCAGGCTGGGCAGAGGCTAGGCCAACATGCCCTATGAGTTGGTCCATGGTCCCTGAGGCTAGCTTATGAGGCAGTTGAAAGCCTTTGGAGCTCTGCATGGTGTCATTGGCCATGAGGTATGGCCTCTGAACTGTGAGTTGTCTGAGGTCTCTGGTATGAGTCTGGATCTGGTGACTTGGAAGGAGAGACCTGTGACTCTCCAGAGGTTGTTGGGAGTCACTGGCCAAAAGATGAAACTGATGTACACTTGAGAGGTTTTCTGGAGTCTTTGGATCCAGCCTGGGCTGAGAGTGAGTGTTGCTGGGGTTGAAAGCCTGATGAGAAGTTGTCAAAGGTTATTGCATCCAGGCTGTGCTGAGAATATGTGGTTGCAAGGCTTTGCGTTGGGGGGGGGGGGGGGCGGCAGCGGGGAGAGTTCAGGTCTCTGGACTCCAGCTTGAGGTGCTGTTGGCAGGTTTTCCAGTACCGGGTCCAGGTTAGACAACCTGGCTAGGAGGTTAGGCCCATGGTCTTCTGGAGGTTCTTGAGGAGGGAGTTTCTGAATCTCAAATACGTTGTTTGACCTCCATGAGATACTATTGCCATGTGATGTCTCTGGGAAAAAAACAGGATTGGGTCACGTTTAGAGCCTTTCACTCCCTGTCCCCACTCTTCCCCAAACTCTGGTCATTCCCAGAAGATACCAGGCTATAAAAATGGGGCCAGATGCATAAGGAAGATGGATATTGTACCGGAGCATAGAAAGATGTGTGTGAGACATCCTGCTCCTTAGGAAATCACCCAGGTTGTCTTTACAGAAAATCTTTTATACTTACGGGGCAGGGTGTTTATATCTAACTTCACTCAGCTGTTCAAATTCTACATGGTATTAAAGCTTTCAGAGTGCTTTCATGTACACCCAGAGTTCTTAAACCTTGGGTGGGGGAATGCAAGGAAGTGGTCTATGAGTGGATTTCAGGGGGGTTTGAACTCCTGGAAATCATAAGAAAAACTGTATGCATATTGTATTGGAGGGGGTGCAAGGCAGCCACACGGATGAGCAAGAAACATCTAACCTGTCCAAGGACTGACTGCAGAGCAATCTGTGAATCCCTTGTCATTCACATGCAAAATGGTATGAGTATCTACAATTTTCTAGTGTAAACAGTTGATTCCATAGCTTACAATTTTAAAAGGAATGGTGACCCCCTTAACCTACGAGGTTAAGAATCATTGGAATAAAGTAGGCTGCTGTATTATATACAGGGACCAGACAAGACTAGAAATGATGTCTTCTTTTCTTCCCAAACCTGGTGTTGGCACACACTTCAAGGCATTTCATATACTAGACTGCATGTCTGAGCTCAGTCTACCTACCAGGGCCTGGGGTGTGTACATCAGTCACACAATTCACTCATGAGTATGGACCTGGGGTTGAGGGCCATGTAGGTCCTAGAAGTGGGCCATTTGGGTGAGAAGGTTCAGGGTTCCAAACTCCTAGAGAATGGCCTAGAATTGGGGAAACATATGTTCCAGGTGGGGTCTTCCTAGATGTCCTTGGGATCCTTAGCCCAAGGCGAGGGACACAGCCAGAGGGCGTCAGAGTGGGGCCTTTTGCCTGGGTTTAAGGAAATATTGGCATTCAGTTCTGGTCTTGAAGACAGCCCCTGTGAGGAAGTTGAGGGTCTCAGAAGAGTTAGCTCCATATTAGGGCTGAAAAAACAAAGGCCATCCAACAGGGAGGATGCAGTGGAACCTAAGTGTTTTTGTTTTTGTTTTTTCACTTTAGTCTAGTTCTTTTCCACTTAATCCACAAAAGATATACTATGATAAGGTCTCTATGGCCTAGATTCAGCTCACTGGCTATGATTATATCTGGTTCTTGAGTTATATGAAACATAGATTTGAAGGAAGAAAGAAACTAATTTATTCCGTGGTGTCTCTTCTCTGGTATATATATTGGATGAACTTAACTAGAAAGAGTGGGCATTTGAAATTTTATGTTAGATTTAGATAATTGGTCTTAAATCTGTATGAAATGCTGTGGGGGAGTTTAACCACCTTAATTTGCAGAAAGAGTTGTGTTCCTGGAGAGTAGAAAGTTCATAGAATTTTTCTAATTTGAATCTTGTTTACCTTGGCTTTGGAGGTACTCAATATTTAAAATAAGTGAGATTGGGGCGCCTGGGTGGCGCAGTCGGTTGAGCGTCCGACTTCAGCCAGGTCACGATCTCGCGGTCCGTGAGTTTGAGCCCCGCGTCAGGCTCTGGGCTGATGGCTCGGAGCCTGGAGGCTGTTTCCGATTCTGTGTCTCCCTCTCTCTCTGCCCCTCCCCCGTTCATGCTCTGTCTCTCTCTGTCCCAAAAATAAATAAAAAAAACGTTGAAAAAAAAAATTTTAAATAAGTGAGATAGGGGCAACCTGGGTGGCTCAGTCAGTTAAGCATCTGACTCTTGACCTCAGCTCAGGCCTTGATCTCAGGGTTGTGAGTTCAAGCCCTGTGTTGGGCTCTGCACTGGGCACGAAGCCTACTTAAAACAAACAAACAAATAAATAAATAAATAAATAAATAAATAAATAAATTTTTTAAAAGTGAGATAAAGAGAGAACATTTTTCATAAAACAAGTAATCATACCTCTAACTGGCCTATTCTGATGGTTTAGTTTTAATTATATTTGAGGAGAATCCATACCTGTATTGCTGTGTTGACATTTTTATATAAAGCTGGATTGTACCTGCAGGGGCTTATGAAGGAGCTTATCATCAAGCCTATCAGTGAGAATAAAAAATATCAGATTTTAAACTTTATTTAGTAATGTATTAGGACTGAGAGGCAAAAATCATACCTCATTTTCCCACATACTTCCTTCCAGTTATGCCCTACCTAATCTCTTCTACTCACTGTACCCTCTCCCAGGATGCAGGTTTGTGTCCTCAAAACTCATGGTTTCCTGTGTCCACCCCATAAGACAACTGCAAGCGATTTCTACAGAGTCAACCTGGGAAGTGGAAGCTGGACAAGAGTTTTGAGACTGTGATGGGAGACCTTTCAAAAATAGACAGTTAGCAGTGTCCCTACCCTTCCAAGTCAAAGTGCAATTTGTTCATGCTTCTGCTGTTACTGCTCAGTGCAAGAAGTCTTGGGCTGTGTAGTCAAGAATGTAGGTAGAGAGAAGGGCCTGAAGTGTCACCAGCGTAAGGGCTAAGGTGTAGAGGGCCCTGGAGATACCTCCAAGGAGGCGGTCTCTAAAAGGATATCCTTAGGTCGGGTAGACACCAGATGGGAGGCAAAATGAGGCTTCCCATTCTTGGGGGCTTTTGTTCACCGGATGGGGAATCTCCTTGCGCCTTCTCCTCCATGTTTCCCGGAAGCCTGCTGACACTCCCCGTCAGCTACAATTGGCTTACAGAGAATTCTGCCCTTTGAGCACAGTTTCCAACATTCTTGATCATCAATGGGCAGATCATATCAGTGAGAGAGCTGAGTCATAGACCCAAGAAGTAGAGCTGGGAGGCGAGGGGTGATGATGTAATCGTCCAGACCCCTGTACCTTCCTTCTACACGTGGGGTTTCTCTCTCATGGCTTTCCCCACTTATTCCATACCTCCAGGGATTGTGTTTCTGTGTTGAAGAAAGGATGTTTTTCTCTGTATGCATACATATCAGGGATTGGTGCTTTTATATGTTCAGGCCAAGTGGCTTTAATATGGGTGTCTAATGAGTCCCTGGGTGTGGTGGTACGAGGAGTTAGAAAGCTCAGAAATGGAAAATATTTAACGTTCAGAGTAGCACATGAATACAGCCTGTCCATTTGCATTTTCCCTTTCACTCTGACTCATCTTCCCCTCTCCCCACCCTATTATTGCCCTCCACCAGCCTCACCCACTGGCACACCCTGTCTGTATAGAAAGGATTAACATCTGCCTGCACCCAAGCTAGAACAAGAAGTAGAGGGAAGGCATGTTTGGTCTGGAGGGAGAAAGTAGAAGGCTGGTCTGAATATTTTGGGGTCCTGAACGAAAGGGAGAAACAGGAGTTTAGAGACAGAATGTTTGGGTCTAGGAGGGGACGAGGATCTAAGGGAGAAGCCCGGGGGAACCAGACTCTGCCATGTCACCAGAGCAGCCTACCAGTGCCTGACTTGCACATCTTCCAGTTATTTACTGGGCACATACGATGCAGCAGGCACATATCATAAATGATCTCTCTACGTTTGTTGAAAGAATGAAAAATGTGCCACAGGATGGGAGATAATGGAATAAGAAAAAACAGGAAAAGAAATTTGAGTCTCTCGGACCTCCTTTCCCCAGGTTAACAAGCACTAAAGTGTGAAAACAGGGGAAATCTCCTGAGAGCTTGACCCTTTTGGCAGGAAGTGAAAGAAACCCCAGGGTTCTGATTTCAGAGAAATGTCATTTGTCATCAACCCAAGAAAAGGGAGTTTTCTCTTCGAAGACCACCGCAGGCCCTTCCTGGGGTTGCCCCCTTCAAAGCTTGATGGGAGAATCTGAGTCACTTGCACATTCAGTCCCCAGTGGTGGCCCAGATGACAGGGGTCATTTCCACAGAGCAGTTAAAGCTTCCCTAGTACTAAGTCAAGGCAAGGAAGGACGATGCGTGCTTTTGGCCCTTTCACTCTCTCCTTGGAATCCAGATGTTTCAGCCCTTGTTGCTTCTGAGGTAGTAGAAACAGCTTCCAGCTGCTGGAGCTCTACTGATGCTTCTCAGTAGCAGGATTAATACTATTTGAATGATGTGAGGTACTGACAAACCACTTTCACATTTATCATGTCATTTTATCTTTATCCTCACCTCCAAATGCGGTCAGCAAAGGTTATCCCTATTTCGCGGATGAGGTAACTGAGCCTCAGAGAGGCGACTTGCTCAAGGTGACTCAACTAGTAAATGGCAGAGATGAGACTCAAATGCAGGTCTGATTATTCCAAACTCCTTGTTGCCTCAAATGAACTTTTTTTAAAAAAGATTTTTTATTTTATTTTTTTAAAGTACTCTCTACACCCAACACGGGGCTCGAACCTACAACCCAGAGATCAAGGGTAGCATGCTCTACCGACTGAGCCAGCTAGGCACCCCTCAGATGAACTTCTCTGACTCTAGAAGTTCACAAATGAAATAAGGAGACAGGGAGCCAGAATGTCTTGAATCTGGAAGTGGAGAGGGTGTTCTCTCCTGGGGAGAGGGGAGTGAAGCAGAGCCAGGGTTATAAAACCACACCCCCTTGGGGGACTGTGGCAGACTGGTACTTGGGACACCCAATGGAAGACTGTGAGGTCAGGGGCGGGGCTAGCTCCAGGGGGGCCCCAGGAGCCCCAACAGCAGTTCAGAGCATGCGGTGTCCAGGAGGAAGCTACAACCGGTGAGTGGTTGCTTCTCCCCAGCTGAGACTTTCCTCCCATTACACCCCCTCTTCTGTTCACTTCTTGCCAATTAGTAGCCTTCTCCCCGAGGTGTCGCAGCAGTAATTCTCCCAATAAGGGTCCTTACTCACAGTGAGCCCACGCTTAGGAATATGCCTGCTGAGACACTTAGGTCTGTTGATCTCTTAGTACCTCAGTTCCCAGTTCTCTTCTTAAAAGCCAACGTGGTAGTTTTGATATGTGATAAATTTCCACCTTGTTTGGACTCTATCTATTCTTTGCTTTTGGTTTGTGGGGAACAAAATTAAACCATCTCCTTACCCTAATCTGGAAAGGAAATCCCTCCCCCTCTACCGTTCCCATTTCCCTTTCTTCCACTTCCTCAGGGGTCAAAACCTTCTCCAAAATCTCTCTCCATCCTTGAGTTGGGAACCATCTCTTCTGTGGCTTGTGCACCTGTTCTCTCAACCCACTGGAGGGGATTCTTTGGTCTCTTCTAGGTCCTTCTCTGAGGACATGTTCTAGAAGTTTCAGCCGTAGGGAGATAATTTATTGATGCCTTTGAGCATGCCCTTCTGCAGCTATGACCTCAGTCTTGCTGCCCTTTCTGCCTCTCAGGACTACTCAACTTCATGTGATGGGCTTGGGGTGGGGGTGAGGGGATGGCACGCTAGCTTTCTAAACTCTCCCGTGAAGCAGTGTCGTGCTCCATCCCTAACTGCCAGGGCTGACTGGGTCTTATGGTGATTTCTTTGTCTGGAAAGAAGACAGCCTGGCCTGCTGCAAGGTCTTTCCCCACAGAAAGGCTTGGAGTAGCATAAGTATCAACCTCTGCTATCTTTTAAGTCAGAGACTGCTAATTGACTGGACCCATCTTACACCAGCCTTAAACCCACCATTTGATATGGTTGCTAACTGCTTGGTCCTTACTCTTTTAAGTCCCGAATTTGGTCTAATTTCCATTCTCCTGCCATCCCCACCCTCATCCCTACCCCCTGGTCTGTTGTGATTCTGGGTAAGCTCAGATCCTCTCTTGGGTTAGTTTATGTGCCTCATTCAGGACACAGAGAGCTCTGAACCTGCAACTCACTCTTTCTCCCCTCACCTCCACAGGCTTGAGAATATGCCGTTGCTCTCTTCCCTTTCCACCATGGACCCCACACTGTGGCCTTTCTTTCAGATCCTCTGAGACTGGTACCCAGGCAAGGCACGATGCCCTTGTTCCGGACAAGACTGCCTAGCCCCTACAGCTCTGATCGGCTGGTACGGCTAGCAGCCAGGCTCCGGCCAGCATTATGTGATACCCTGATCACTGTGGGGAGCCAGGAATTCCCTGCCCACAGCCTGGTGCTGGCAGGTGCGAGCCAGCAGCTGGGCCGTAGGGGCCGCTGGGCTCTGGTGAAAGGCATCAGCCCTTCTACCTTTGCCCAGCTTCTGTACTTTGTTTATGGGGAGACTGTAGAGCTGCAGCCGGGGGAACTGGGGCCCCTTGAGGAAGCGGCCAGGGCCTTGGGGGTGCAGTCCCTGGAAGATGCATGCAGGAGGGCTCGATGGGATGGGGTTAGAGAGCTGGGTCCAGGGCTGAGGGAACATCAGGAGGAGCCAGAGAAACCCACAAGGGATTCTGAAAGAGGACTGGGGGGACATGGAGAGCAGAGACCAGAAAAACGTGTTAGTGCTGGTAGAATAGAATGGGAGACACTGCATGAGCAAAGGCCACCAAGAGAGAGCCCTGAGAGAGCAGAACCACTGCAGGAGGGTGAAGGGGAGGAGATGAGATCAAAGGAGAAACTCAAGCAATCCCCTCTTGGCCATGGGGGAATAGATGGAAAGCAAGAAGTGATTATGTGGGTGACAGAGAGCCCAGGGAGTTCTGATGAAAGACTTCGGGAGTTCCCTGGCCCCCTTCCCCCACCAGGCTCCCTCCAAAACAGCGTCATTCCTAGGCCCTGGTGGGCTGAGACCCCTTGGTTCGGGGAGGGCCAGCCTGCCCTATGGAGCATCCTGCTGTTGCCACCCAGATATGGCACTCCCTTCTCTCATAGCACCCCCATCACTGGAGCCTGGCAGGAGGTCTGGCCTCAGGACCAGAGGTGAGTGAAGAGCCTAGTGGAAGACCTCCCTGGCTGGGAGGGAGTGGCTCAGGACAGGCGGACAGTGATGGGTGGAAGGGGTACCACATCTCTTATCTCTACTGTACATTTCCTGAGCTGGTGATAGGACAAGAAGCTTTCACCACAGGGGAAGTCAAAGCCCAGCCCCTGAGGAGGACTCCTGATTCCTCTCTCCCCAGGATGGGTCTGGCCAGGTTTTGCCAAGGCTAACTCTTCCCCACCCCCTCCCCAGGATCCCACTGTCCCTGAATCCTGAGAAAGGTCTCTGGAACCACAGCCAGTTGGCCTCCTCCAGTCCTGCCCCAGGTAAGCCCCTCAGTGACCTGTACAAATATTATAACATGCTCTCTCTCCTGAGGCTGGGGCTCCAGAAGTCCAGCTTGAGTAGGGCACCAACTTCACTCTGCTCTCTCCAGGTTCCCTCCCCCAGGGCTCCGAAAAGCTCAGCCCTGGGGACATGGAAGACTGTAATCAGAAGCACACAGGTGAGTAGGGTGAGGGTACCTTTGCCTTCAGTCCCACTGTCCCTCCTGATGTCTTGCCTGGGAGTACCAGTGATCCAGCTCTGGGATTCCCAGCCATGCCTTTTCTGTCCCCACAGGTGCACTTGCAACCTGTGTGAGTCAGGTGAGCACAGCAGGCCCGCCTCGCCAACAACCTCCCCCACCCCCTCCTGCTCGGTCTCGGCCCTATTCTTGTTCTGTCTGTGGAAAGAGGTTCACACTCAAGCATCAGATGGAGACACACTACCGAGTCCACACAGGTATGGGCCCCCCGCCCTCCGTGAATTATCTGCTCCCTTACAAACTCCAGTCTGTCCCTGAGTCCTCCGCTGGTTGCTTGGCTCCCACACAATTCCTTTGTCCAGTTGCCCAGATCACCCCCTAGGCCAGCCTCCGCCCCTTCTTTCCTTCACCGCCCTCCCCCTCCACTTGCCCTAGGAGAGAAGCCCTTCTCCTGCAGCCTATGTCCCCAGCGCTCCCGGGACTTCTCAGCCATGACCAAACACCTGCGGACGCATGGGGTCGCACCCTACCGCTGCCCTCTGTGCCGGGCGGGCTGCCCCAGCCTAGCCTCCATGCAGGCGCACATGCGCGGCCACTCGCCCAGCCAGCTCCCACCTGGATGGACCATTCGCTCCACATTCCTCTACTCCTCCTCTTCAAGGCCATCCCGGGCCTCGACTTCTCCCTGTAGATCCCCTTCCTCCACCACCTGACGGTGTCGGTACCTTCTCTGGCTTCATCCAACAACAAAATTAAATAATGAAAGACGGGCCGCCGGGCTGGATAGGCTTCTGACCCAGCACCGCAGGTACGGCAGCGTAGCAAATTTGGCTCCAAGAAGCACTGCAGCAAGGGCGCCGAGACCTTCTCCCAGATGACCGCTGGCCCTATGAGCCTGGGCAAGCGAGTCCGTGTGGGGTGTGGGAAGTGAAGTCTGCACGAGTGAAAATTAACTGTGCGGGGACTGGCGATCTCATCACCAAAATAAAGAGTTTTCCTGTGCCCTCCTCTCAGGACAAGCCGAGTCCAGACTTCAGTCTGTGCGCAGGGGAGAGGGAAGGACAGCCTTGCCTCTTGTCCTGTAGCGGCCCCTGGTGGCCGTGCATCCACTGTCAGCGGGGCGGGGCGGGGCGGGGAGCACCTCCATCTCCCGGGTCTATCAGTCCTCCCCCAGAGGTAGGGGCCGAGGGCCGCGAAGTCCAGGCTGACTTAGCAGCAAGCCCTGTGGGGGAAGCCTGTGAGACACCCAAGTTATTCCCCCCTTCCACAGCAAGCAACGGCGCGCAGGGTCTGAGTCTGGGACCCCCAGTCCAGGGCTCGAGGAACGCGTGCTCTACTCTGCTTTCCGCCACCCGCCTCCACTCCTTGAGCACAGGGTCTGCAAAGCCGGGGTCTCTCAAGCACCTTCCCTCCATGCTGCGCAGAACGACCGCCGGGTCGCACCTCTAACTGACACTAATCCTTTGCCGCGGCCCCTTTAGCAGCCCACGCCTCTTGCAGTCGCAAACTTCATTTCCCAGTGTCTTTGGGATTTCCCAGGGTCCGAAGCCACTGCACCCTGGGAGTGGTAGTTCAAGCGTGCCGCTGGCCTCTACAGAAACCATGGGAGGGGTCTGCGGCGAGAACCACATCTCCCGGCAGCCCCGGAGATGGCTTTCTGAACTCTATAGTCCCAGCTCTCGCGGCCCTAGCTCCCGGCGGAAGGAGCGAAGCGCCCGGACTACATTTCCCGGGGGCCCCTGCGCCTTACCCCTCTCGGGCCGCAACGCGGGGTCTATACTCTTCAGGCGCGGTCTAAGGGTGACGGCCGACTGGTTTCGGACTCCCGCTCCCGTGGTGCCCCGCGCGTGGTCGGCCCAGCCCCCGGCTCCCGCTAGCCCCGCGGCGGCGCTGGTTGCTGTCGTGAGCCGCAGCCGCCCCGCCCCACCTCTCCCTCCCCTCCCCCCGGCCCTGCGCACGGGCCGCCCCTCCCCCCGCCTCCCCGGCCCCTCTCACGGTGCCAAGATGGCGGCGGCGGCGGGCGGCGGCAGTTGCCCCGGGCCTGGCTCCGCGCGGGGCCGCTTCCCGGGCCGGCCGCGGGGCTCCGGCGGGGGCGGGGGCCGCGGCGGACGGGGCAGCGGAGCCGAGAGAGTGCGGGTAGCTCTGCGGCGCGGCGGCGGCGCGACGGGGCCGGGCGGAGCCGAGCCTGGGGAGGACACGGCCCTGCTCCGTTTGCTGGGGCTCCGCCGGGGCCTGCGCCGGCTCCGCCGCCTGTGGGCCGGCCCGCGCATTCAGCGGGGCCGAGGCAGGGGCCGGGGCAGGGGCTGGGGCCCCAGCCGGGGCTGCGTGCCTGAGGAGAGCAGTGACGAGGAATCCGACGATGAGGTGAGGCAGTCAGAGGCGTCCCCAACGCCGGGCGGGGCGGAGGCCGGGGGGCTTCCTAGGGTCGGGGTGGCCCCGAGGGGTGGCGTGAGGAAGCGAGGTTCTCAGGGTCCTTGCGGAGGGATGGTGGGGCCCTGCGGATAGGCCTGGGAGGAGATAGGCTGCACGGAGGTGTCGGTGCAAAAGGCCTCCGAAAGTGGGTAGAGAAGCCGGGCTGCAGCTGGGCACTTGGGCCCGAGGCACATCCTGCTGAAGTGTCCTGGGATGATGATCTTGGTAGTTGGCAAAGCCATGCCAGTAGAGGTTTGAGCGAGAAGACTGTGGGTACCGCATGCCCAACCAGTGGTGGTTGACAGCAGCAGCGTGGCTTTAGTGGACCTAGGCTAGGGCTCTCTGGGCTCTTACCTGTAGGCTGCTCCGCCTGGCCTCACAATTTGACACATCACTGGTTTCACCCGTACCCTGATTCTTTCTCTTAAGGTGGAGGGATGGTAGCCTGGTGGAAGGCTTCCTCTCAGGGGCACAGATTGAAGAGAAATGGAATAAAGGCTGAGGCTGGGAGCTCTAGCAGGTCTGAGTTCAGCTCAGGATTTATCCTCAGCCTCCCAGAAAAGTCAGGAAGGTGTGGGTTGTATTACTTAGGACAGTGCGTAGTAACCTGAGGGCTCAGAGTAGAACCTATTACAGTAAACCATTTGAAACACACACCCCACTTGGGTGCCCCGTTCCCATCTTCATTCAGGAAGAAACTACATTCTGAGAGTGAGTAAACAAGTCCCACCGTTTTCTGAGTTAGAGGATGAGGGAATCTGAGGGTAGTGTTTACTTCCTGGCCTGGGAAGACCCCGCTCTCTTCCCTTTTGGGCCAGTGAACCACTGGTGGCTGTGCTGATGTGGTCCGGCACAGGGGATGGGGGATCAGAATACCCTGTGCCTCTGTCCCTAGGGAGAGACCCTGTTTTCTATTCCTCTCACATCTTCCAACTTCTTAAGTTTTTCCGTAAATAGGTAGGGGTATGTTAAGAGGGAAACTGGGGATGTATCTCCATACCTGAGTCTCAGGTGAAATGAGGGCTTTGGCACTGACTGCTGTTTTTCCCCTCCACCTCTGGTCCCCTAAATCAGGAGTTTCAGGGTTTTCATTCAGATGAAGATGTGGCCCCCAGTTCCCTGCGCTCTGCGCTCCGATCCCAGCGAGGTGAGTGATGGGGAAACTCTACCTCTGTAGTTTTACAGGAATGTGATTCTTGCTCTTTGTGTCAGCTCTTCCCTGTTCCGCTAGAGTCTCCATCAGTTACAGAGTGTGTTCTGTGTTCAAGCCCAAGCTAGGCTGGGCTGTGGGGGAAACAGACAAGTGAGACTTAGTCCTTGCCTTCCTGGAGTGCCTTCTTCGGTCTGCAGGGCTAGCTTGACCCATCTCCCCACACCTATTCTCCTTTTAGGTCGAGCCCCCCGAGGTCGGGGCCGCAAGCATAAGACGACCCCCATTGCGCCTCCTCGCCTAGCAGATGTTGCTCCTACCCCCCCAAAGACTCCTGCCCGGAAACGGGGTGAGGAAGGCACAGAACGGATGGTACAGGCACTGACTGAACTTCTCCGGCGGGCCCAGGCACCCCCAGCCCCCCGGGGCCGGACATGTGAGCCTTCCACTCCACGTCGGTCTCGGGGACGGCCCCCAGGACGGCCAGCAGGCCCCTGCAGGAAGAAGCAACAAGCAGTAGTGGTGGCAGAAGCAGCTGTGACAATCCCCAAACCCGAGCCCCCACCTCCTGTGGTTCCAGTAAAACACCGAACTGGCAGCTGGAAGTGCAAGGAGGGGCCCGGCCCAGGACCTGGGACCCCTAAGCGTGGAGGACAGGCTGGGCGAGGAGGCCGTGGAGGTAGAGGCCGAGGCCGAGGCGGGCTCCCTCTCGTCATCAAGTTTGTTTCAAAGGCCAAAAAAGTGAAGATGGGACAGTTGTCCTTGGGAGTTGAATCAGGTCAGGGTCAAGATCAACGTGAGGAGAGCTGGCAGGATGCCCCCCAAGGAAGAGCTGGATCTGGACAGGGAGAGGGCCCCTGCTGGAGGAAAGAGCAAAAGCTGGAGGAGGAGAGAGAGAAGGAGACAGAAGAGGAGAAAGGCAAGGAGAAGGAGGAAGAGAAGGTAGAGGGAGCTGGACCTGAAGAGATGATGCTAGCGGAGGAAAAGGAAGAGGCAGAGCTGCCATCCCCAGCCTCGACTCCTCCAGAGCCTCCAGCCCCTGCAGCCCCTGCAGCCCCTGCAGCCCCTGCAGCCCCTGCAGCCCCTCCACCCGCTCCACCCCCTCCACCCCTTCCATCCCCTCCATCTCTTCCACCTCCTCCACCCCCTCCACCCCCTCCACCCCCACCACCCCCACCACCCCTTCCCCCCCTCCCTCCTCCCTCAACTTCTCCTTCGTCCCCACTTTGTCCTCCACCACCCCCAGTGTCCCCTCTCCCCCCACCATCACCTCCACCACCTCCTGCCCCAGAGGAGCAGGAAGAATCCCCTCCTCCAGTGGTTCCAGCTACATGCTCCAGGAAGAGGGGCCGGCCTCCCCTGACTCCCAGCCAGCGGGCAGAGCGAGAAGCTGCTCGGGCAGTGCCAGAAGGTACTCCTCCCACTCCAACCCCCAGCACCACCACGGGAGGCCCTCTGGAAGACAGCCCCACTGTGGCCCCCAAAAGTACCACCTTCCTGAAGAATATCCGGCAGTTTATTATGCCCGTGGTGAGTGCCCGCTCCTCCCGTGTCATCAAGACACCCCGGCGATTTATGGACGAAGACCCCCCCAAGCCCCTAAAGGTAGAAGTCTCACCTACTCTGCGGCCTCCTGTCGCCATGTCCCCACTCGCCCCCCCAGAACCGGCACCAGCTCCCTCTCCACCGCGTGCCCCAACTCCCCCCTCTACCCCAGTCCCGCTTCCTGAAAAGAGACGGTCCATTCTAAGGGAACCCACATTTCGCTGGACCTCACTGACCCGGGAACTGCCCCCTCCTCCTCCTGCTCCTCCACCGGCCCCACCCCCACTTCCTGCCCCTGTCACTCCATCCCGGAGGCCCCTGCTCCTTCGGGCGCCTCAGTTTACCCCAAGCGAAGCCCACCTGAAGATCTACGAATCGGTGCTTACTACTCCTCTTGGGGCCCCTGAAGCCCCTGAGCCAGAGCCTCCTCCCGCCGATGACTCTCCAGCTGAGCCTGAGCCACGGGCAGTGGGCCGCACCAACCACCTCAGCCTGCCTCGATTTGCCCCTGTGGTCGCCACTCCTGTCAAGGCCGAGGTGCCCCTTCCTGGGGCGCCAACTCTGAGCAATGGGCAGCAGCCTCAGCCTCAGGCTCAGCTACAGCAGCCCCTACAGGCCTTGCAAACCCAGCTGCTGCCCCAGCCATTACCACCACAGCAGCCACAATTACAGCCACAGTTACAACTGCAGCCACAGCCGCCACCACAGCAGCCGCCGCCACTGGAAAAGGCCCGTGTTGCAGGCTTGGGTTCCTTACCACTGTCTGGTGTGGAGGAGAAAATGTTCAGCCTCCTCAAGAGAGCCAAGGTGCAGCTGTTCAAGATCGATCAGCAGCAGCAGCAGAAGGTGGCGTCTTTGTTGCCGGTGAGCATGGTGCTTTGGCCAGGCTCCTGCACCCATCGTCCAGCCTTGCTTCTCTTAACTCTCCTTAACTGCCTGTCTCCTCAGTCAGCCTCCAGTATTTCAGGGAACGCTCAGAGCCAGTCCTTGCCTGTCTCTCAGCTTCCTATATTCCTTCCCTGGCCCCGTCCCTCCCCCATGCTAGTCCGCTGGTCCTATCTTTCCTCACTTTCCAGCCTCTGACCCTGTTTATTCCCCCCACCAGCCGAGCCCTGGAGGGCAGATGGAGGAAGTCGTGGGGACTGTCAAGCAACTCTCAGATAGAGGTTCTGTCAGGTCTGAAGATGAATCGATGGAAACTAAGAGAGAGAGACCGTCGGTATGGAGTGGGAGGAAGGCCCTCTGAAGAAGGCTGGTTGCAGGAGCACAAGGGGCTACTTCCACATGTATTCCTGGTTTCTCCTCCCCTAGGGCCCCGAGTCCCCCGTGCAAGGCCCCCGCATCAAACATGTCTGTCGTCATGCTGCTGTGGCCCTAGGTCAGGCCCGGGCCATGGTGCCCGAAGACGTCCCCCGCCTCAGTGCTCTTCCTCTCCGGGATCGGCAGGACATCGCCACGGAGGGTAGGGGCGGGTGTGTTATGGGAAGATTTGACAGCTGTGTCAAGTTTGGGGGCGAGCAAATGCACCAAGAGCCTAGGAGGGTGGGCGCTGAGTTGGATGCTTGGGGCAGGTGGCAAGTGGGTTGGAGTGCTGGGTCTTAGAGCAGATTTGGGGCACCAGGGACCTGAGCACTGTGGGAAAGTGGAGACCAGAGGGCCAATTGAATGGGATCTAGGTAAAAAGCCCAGTGGCTTTGTGACTCCATTCCTTCCTCTGCGTTACGCTAGATACGTCATCAGCATCTGAGACTGAGAGTGTCCCATCACGGTCTCGGCGGGGAAAGGTGGAGTCAGCAGGGCCTGGGGGAGACTCAGAGCCCGCCGGGTCTGGAGGGACCCTGGCCCAAACGCCCCGGCGCTCGCTGCCCTCCCATCATGGCAAGAAGATGCGGATGGCACGGTGTGGACACTGTCGGGGCTGCCTGCGTGTGCAGGACTGTGGGTCCTGTGTCAACTGCCTGGACAAGCCCAAGTTTGGGGGCCCCAACACCAAGAAGCAGTGCTGTGTGTGAGTAGCCTGGGCGGAGCCTCTGTTCCCACCCATGGTTGTCAGTCACCCAGGCCTCCTGCCCCGCCAGAGCAGTGGGATTGGCATCCTTGTGGAGAGCTTCCTCTCTTCCCCCAGACCACCAGTCCCCTACCCTGGTGACGTGCTGCTCCCCTCCCCAGATACCGGAAGTGTGACAAGATAGAGGCTCGGAAGATGGAACGGTTGGCTAAAAAAGGTAACAGGACTTGAGGAGTATTTCTTTATACAACCGTGTTTAGATCCGTGGTGTGGAGGAAACTATGTTTTCTTTGTTCTCTTCCCCTTATCTTTGCAGTCTCCTACCTTTGTTGTCTTTCCATCGTGTGCTTTCATATCTCTCCTGTACTCGTTCTCTTCTGCCCCACTTCTTTTTGGCTTTTGTCCATCCCAGTGTCCCATGTCCCTGGCTGAGCTCAGATCCTACTAAGTCCCCTGTTCCCACAGGCCGGACGATAGTGAAGACGCTGTTGCCCTGGGATTCCGATGAATCTCCTGAGGCCTCCCCTGGTCCTCCAGGCCCACGCCGGGGGGCGGGAGCTGGGGGGCCCCGGGAGGAGGTGGTGGCCCCCCCAGGGCCCGAGGAGCAGGACTCCCTCCTACTGCAGCGCAAGTCAGCCCGGCGCTGCGTCAAACAGCGACCCTCCTATGATATCTTCGAGGACTCGGATGACTCAGAGCCTGGGGGTCCCCCTGCTCCCCGGCGTCGGACCCCCCGAGAGAATGGTGCGAATTGCTTGTTGCTTCCCCTTTCAGTTAGTCCCGTGTCTTTTGTGTAGAAGGGGCGGGGTTTCCAGACCCGGGGCCCTACCAGTATGTTAGAGAACACAGCTGACTGCAAGGAAAGGAGGTAGTTTGGTGTGGATAGGGAGAACTGGTGCGTGAGGTTTTCAGTAGCTTATTGAGCCGGGTCATCCTAGTGGGTCTTAGTTAAAGATGGCCCTGGGGATCCAGGTAACATTAGGGGGTTGTGGAGAAAGGGGAATAGGGAAGGAAGAACCTCACCTATTTAGGGTGAGGAACCTCTAAATAGGGGAACCTCACCATTTATGTGTCCTGCCTAGAGCTACCATTACCAGAACCTGAGGAGCAGAGCCGGCCCCGCAAACCCACCCTGCAGCCTGTGTTGCAGCTTAAGGCCCGAAGGCGCCTGGACAAGGTCAGCAAGGCCCCACACCAAGAACCCTGAGCCCCGTGGAAGGCATGGCTCCTGCCCTTCGGGAGCTTCCTAGCAAGTCAGGGTAACGGACTCACCTGAGTGCCGTGTTTTCCACACCAGAGGACAGGCCCTGAGGGGTAAGGCAGGCCTGTCCTTCTGGAAAGCAAAGTAGGATCTGGGCAAGAGACAAGGCTGGGCAGACTGGGGGAAATGGCAGTGTGGAGGGAAGTCTGCAGAGGGTGAGCCTTGGCGGCCTTCCGATCACCACCTCCCTTTCTAGGACGCTCTGGCCCCTGGCCCCTTTACTTCTTTTCCCAACGGTTGGACTGGAAAACAGAAGTCCCCTGACGGAGTGCACCGGGTCCGTGTGGATTTTAAGGTATGGCATTGAGGAAGAGGGTCTCAAGGACCGTGTTTGGAAGAAACTTGATCGTATATGAGAAACCAGGGCTTTAAGGAAGAATTTGGCTTGTGTTCCTGGCTGCTCTCTGACCTGTGTCCTCTCTTCCCCTCAGGAGGATTGTGACCTGGAGAACGTGTGGCTGATGGGCGGCCTCAGTGTGCTCACCTCCGTGCCAGGGGGGCCGCCAATGGTGTGCTTGCTGTGTGCCAGTAAAGGCCTGCATGAGGTTGGATCCCCGCCTTTTTCCACAGCCCCTCAGGTCTCCATTGGCCCTCCTTGCCTGAGTTCTTGGGCCCTCTCAGCAGGGTCTCATCCCTGGCCTCTTGGCCTCACACTGTGCCCATTGTTCACTCTCCCCACCCCCAGCTGGTGTTCTGCCAAGTCTGCTGTGACCCTTTCCATCCATTCTGTCTGGAGGAGGCCGAACGGCCCCTGCCCCAACATCATGACACCTGGTGCTGCCGCCGCTGCAAGTTTTGCCACGTCTGTGGGCGCAAAGGCCGGGGATCCAAGGTTTGGGCACGGGAGCCGTGCGAGTGGGTGGAGGCGTGGAGGAGAGGGATGTTCTTGTGTCAGTAGGTTCTGCCATTGTTGTCTTTCTCGAACTTCCCAACAGCACCTCCTGGAGTGTGAGCGCTGCCGCCATGCTTATCATCCAGCCTGCCTGGGGCCCAGCTACCCAACCCGGGCCACACGCAAACGGCGCCACTGGGTGAGAGACGAGGCCCACGCCCCTTGCTTTGGAGCTCTAATTAAGGCTGCTACCACCCCCAGACTTACTCTAGGCCAGGGCTTCCATGAGGAGGGAAAGGTCAGAGGTCCTTGTGAGAGTTTATCTGATAAACAGCATTTTCTCTTCTGAAATTTCGTATAAACGAGACTTACGTGCAGAACTTACACAGGATGATTGCAGGGGCTCATGGATTCCAAGGTCCTGGGCTCAGAATCCCCTGCTCCTGCCTGATCTCCACTCCTCCCTGTCTCCCTGTGCCAGTCTCCCCCACTTCATTCCTCTCCCTCCTTCCTCCTTGCTTCTCTTGCTCACTTTTTTTCCTCTTACCTGTCCTTTCTCATTTGTCTCCTGCCTGCCATCCAGTCTTCTTTGCCCATCTCCTCGCACTGTACCCCCCAACACTGCTCCAGGCTGCTCCCCCTAATGTCACCCTGCCCCCCCTGCCCCCAGATCTGCTCAGCCTGCGTACGCTGTAAGAGCTGTGGGGCGACTCCAGGGAAGAACTGGGACGTCGAATGGTCTGGAGATTACAGCCTCTGCCCCAGGTGCACCCAGCTCTATGAGAAAGGTGGGGACCTGTCAGGGGACCTGGGCCCTGGGGGACACCGGGCAGTGGGCCAGGCTCCTAGACAGGCAGGACAGATGTGTTTTTCTAGTGGCTTTGTATCCTCCTCTAGCCGCGGAACCTTTCCTTCCATTCATGGTACTTTCCCACGGAAGCCTAGCCAGTACCTCAGATAGAAGGACATACTTTCTCTGAGGGCAGTGGGAGTGGAGGGCCTAGATCCCATTGTTGTGGTGGTCCCTGACATGTCCCCTGGATCCTCAGGACTCCACTGAGCACTTTGAAAACCCAGGCTTTCCCCATTTGCTCAGGCAGCATATTTAGCAAGGTTCTTTGTGAGGCATTGGGGTCACAGGGTTAAAAGAGGCTTTATCCTCAGCCAACGATTTGAGAATAGTAGGGACCCAAGATGGAACATAGCAGAGGCAGCCCTCACGGCAGCCAAGAGGTGGTGGCCCCAGAGAGACCTCCAGGGGACAGGTAGTGGCCCCAGCTCCTCTGACTTACCCTTTTCTTCCCTCTTCTGCAGGAAATTTCTGCCCAATCTGCACACGCTGCTACGAAGACAACGACTACGAGAGCAAGATGATGCAGTGTGCACAGTGTGACCACTGGGTGCACGCCAAGTGCGAGGGACTCTCGGGTGAGCAGCAGAGTGTCTGGGCTGCTGCCTCAGCCCTGAGGGGGTCCCTGTCCTACCCACAGCACAGGCCCTTATGGGACAGGTGGGCTTAATATCCTTGGCAACCTCTAGGGGCTGCTGAGAGCCAACTCTCACGTCCTCCCAAACCATTCTCTCCTATCCTACTTTGGCTGTTTTAGATGAAGATTATGAGATCCTTTCTGGGCTGCCAGACTCCGTGCTATATACCTGCGGACCGTGTGCGGGGGCCACGCACCCCCGCTGGCGAGAGGCCCTGAGTGGGGCCCTGCAGGGGGGCCTACGCCAGGTGCTCCAGGGCCTACTGAGCTCCAAGGTGGCGGGCCCATTGCTGCTGTGCACTCAGGTCTGGGGGCTCGGGAGGTAGGGGGGGGGTGGGGCCAGGCCCAGCACCAGCCCTGCTGACTTCCTGTCTCTGCAGTGTGGGCAGGCTGGAAAGCAGCTGCACCCGGGGCCCTGTGATCTGCAAGCCGTGAGTCGGCGGTTCGAGGAAGGCCACTACAAGTCCGTGGTGAGTGGGACACAGAGGAACAGGTGGGTGTCAGGAGGAGGGGGGTTGGGGGCGGGGTGGGGGCTCTGATCCTGACAAGCTCCCTTACAGCACAGCTTTATGGAGGACATGGTGGGCATCCTGATGAAGCACTCAGAAGAAGGAGAAACCCCAGAGCGCCGGGCTGGAGGCCAGATGAAGGGGCTCCTACTGAAGGTGAGAACTTTGGGGAAAGCCTATAGGGTGGCTTGAATGGAAGTGGGGAAGAGAGAGTGGGTACTTCAGACCCTGCCCCCACCAACTTGCCTGGGGAAGCCAGTTCTTCTCATTTTGTTAACCCACTCCCCAGCTGCTAGAGTCTGCGTTCGGCTGGTTCGACGCCCATGACCCCAAGTACTGGCGACGGAGTACCCGGCTGCCGAAGTGAGCAAGGCTGGGTAGCAGGAGGGGATCTAGGGGATGAGGGCAAAAGCAAGGGCACATGGGAATCCAGGGTCAACCTGGGCTGAGAATGGACGAGGAATAGAGTTAGCATCTAGAGGGTGGTGGAGCCAGGAGGAGCGTCCTTGGGGATTCTAGGTCAGCAAAAACTCAGATTGTGCAGTTAGCCCGCTCTGTTTCTACTTTGTGCAAGGTAGTGTTGGGGACAGCAATGAGTTAGCCATGTTTGGGGGGTGGGAGTTGAGGTTGAACAGACATTAATGCCTGATAAGCCAGATTGTCAGGGTGGTGATGGGAAAGTCCAAGGGGATATGAGAGCCCAGAGAAGGTTCCTAGGGCCTAAGACTCTCCAGAAGAGATGACAGCTGAGATGTGGAAAAAGAGTTATTACAGACATGAGGAACAGCATTTCACGTGTCACAGGTGGCATGGGGGGGCCCCGGCTCATTTGGGAGACTGGGAGAAATGCCACATGGAGAGAGGACCAAGTGTGTCATGGCATGTTTAGGCTAAGATTTGGGTGGCCACCCATGTTAGACGTGTCAGATGCTGACCCTGCCTGTCCACAGCGGAGTTCTTCCCAATGCCGTGTTACCTCCATCCTTGGACCATGTCTATGCTCAGTGGAGGCAGCAGGAACCAGAGACCCCAGAATCAGGGCAGCCTCCAGGGGACCCCTCGGCAGGTACTGGCAAATGGGGGCTGGAAGCCAGGGCCCCTGAGTTGGTGGAACAAACTCTAGGTCCTGATTCTGGAACGTCCCTTTCCACACCCCTTCCAGCTTTTCAGGGCAAGGATCCAGCTGCTTTCTCACACCTGGAGGACCCCCGTCAGTGTGCGCTCTGCCTCAAATATGGGGATGCAGACTCTAAGGTGAGGGCTACCATGTGAAGTCCTGGGTTTTGGGGCTTAGTCCCTGGGGCCTCCCCTCACACCATTTCTCCTCTGCCCCCAGGAGGCGGGACGGCTTCTATACATTGGGCAGAATGAGTGGACACATGTCAACTGTGCCATTTGGTCAGCTGAAGTGTTTGAGGAAAATGATGGCTCCCTCAAAAACGTGCATGCTGCTGTAGCTCGAGGGAGGCAGATGGTGAGAGCCCGGGCCTAGAGAGGTGGGCAGCCCTGGGGTCTCAGGTAGGGCCCCCTGCAGGGGAGACAGCTCCTATTTCACAGTCTTTACCCCAACGTGTCCTTTCACCGCTGGTCCTGGGTATCATTTTTTGGTTGTCCCAGGACTCTGGTGCTGCAATGATAGCGGCTACCCCCCCACCCCCATTTGAGCTTGAAGTCTGGGAGATTAAAAGTTGGAAGATCTTTTGTTGATTCAACCTGTTCTGGATGCTTTCTATGCAGTGTGGCACTTAGCTCTTACTGTGTCCCTATGAGATGAGGTATTGACTGGGCTAGAACCTCTCCTCGCCAGTGTGGGACCTGGGTTAGGTGCCGTAGGATGCCTCAGGATTAGGAAGTGAAGCACGGGGGAGATCTACTTGGTGGGAGGTCAGTGAAGATTAAATGAAATGATACAGGTTTCACATTAAAATGGTGTGAGAGGGACATCTGGCTCAGTCAGAAGAGCACGCAACTCTTGATCTCGGGGTCTTGAGTTTGAGCCCCACGTTGGGTGTAGAGATTACTTAAATAAATATTTAAGAAATTATGTGAGAAAGATGATAAATGCTGCTAAGTAAGCGTTAGCTGTCGTTATCTTTCTCTCTACTGCAACACTCTGCTTCAGAAAATTTGAAGTAGGTTTGATACGCACCTGGCATTGGATGCATCTAGGGAAGAGGTTATGTTTGGTGAATGCCTTTGCTATGCGAGGTGCTGGGCTAGACTGGGGCCCAAGCAGAGTCTCACAGACAGTGATGCTGAGCATCAGACCCTGGTCTCGGTCACTGGCTTCTCCCGTCAGCAGCCCCTTCCACCCGCAGCGCTGTGAGCTCTGCCTGAAGCCTGGAGCCACGGTGGGCTGCTGCCTTTCCTCCTGCCTCAGCAACTTCCACTTCATGTGCGCCCGGGCCAGCTACTGCATCTTCCAGGACGACAAGAAAGTTTTCTGCCAGAAACACACAGACCTGCTGGATGGCAAGGTGAGTCAGGACCGTGGGGGAGACAGCTCCACACTGCTCTCTCTTTTTCCACTCATTGGCCCCTTTAGCCCCTCAGCCCTTCCCAACTACCTCTTGGTGTCTCCCATGTTTTCCTCAGTCCTTGAGCCAGGCACCCAACTGTCCAGTCCTTGCGTCCAGAGCCTTCCCTCACAGCCCCCTCGCCCCCCCCCCCCCCCATCAATCCAGCAACCCCATTTGCCACCCACCTCCCAGGAGATTGTGACCCCCGATGGGTTTGATGTTCTCCGCCGAGTCTATGTGGACTTTGAGGGCATCAACTTCAAGCGAAAGTTCTTGACGGGGCTCGAACCTGATGCCATCAATGTGCTCATTGGTAAGCCTCTTGCTCTGTACCCTGGTCTTCCTGACCCTGCCTGGCCCCACCCTTCTGATCACTTCTTTGCACTATAGGTTCCATCCGAATTGACTCCTTGGGTACCCTGTCTGATCTCTCGGACTGCGAGGGACGGCTCTTCCCCATTGGCTACCAGTGAGCAGCCCAGGGGGCCTGGGTGGGGTTGAAGGACTCCAGGACTGGATCCCACTTCCCAAGTTGTCCTGACTCTCTTGACCCACACACCCACCTGACAGGTGCTCCCGTCTGTACTGGAGCACAGTGGATGCTCGGCGGCGCTGCTGGTATCGGTGTCGTATTCTGGAGTATCGTCCGTGGGGTCCAAGGGAAGAGCCAGTTCACTTGGAGGCAGCAGAGGAGAACCAGACCATTGTGCACAGCCCCACCCCTTCCTCAGGTATGGGTGTTGGAACTCCCTCATTTCCTTCCCTGAATGCTGCCCTCAAACGGTTTCCCACTACCCGGTTCCCCTCTCCCCTAAAGATACTCTAGGTTTTTTGTCGTTCTTCCGATTGTCATGATGTCAGTAACTGATAGCATTATGTGCTAGGGACCGTGCTCAGCATTTTGCAGGAAGTGAGGGAAGAGCACCATGCTACCTACTTGTGGGGGGTGGCAGCTTCTGGACAAACAGATAATGTTTATGGCCACCTGACTTGGGGTTATGTGCTCCCGTGGTGCTCCTCACAGCCTTACAAGGAAGGTGCAAGCTCTGCCAAACTGCAGCTTAAAAAGGGCGGTTGCTCTCTACATAACACAGTGGTGGAATCAGGATTCAAACCGAATTGGTCCCCTCATAGCTGTGCCAGTGCTGAGGGATGTAGCCAAGCGCTGGATGGCACACCTCAAAGATTGGGCTTGGAGATCAGTAAAAGGAGAGGTTGTGAGCTGAAAGGGAGAAGGAAGAGATTCGGATTATGTTTGCAGAAAAGGAGTTTGTGCCAGGTTCCAATATGAAGTGGAGAGGGGAGGAGGGTGCAGCCACCCTGGCTGGAAGCAGGGGAGTGTTGGAGGCGGCAGCAGAGATTTGTTCTCACAGATTGGGTGGAGCCAGGTAATGGGGAGCCCCAAGCGCCAGCATGAGGCGGGTGTGTTTGATGTGGCAGGGATGCACAGTGCAGGTGAGAAAGTGGTAGGACTGGCCCTGCTGGAGAGTGCGCAGTGCCCCTTGTGGAATGTGGGGCCTGAGTCAGAGAACAGTAGGCAGCCAGGAATGGGGGAGATGGCAGAGATGGGTGAGGAGGAGTTACAGAGGGACCGTGACCCAGGTGTGTGTGGACATTTTAAAGAAACCACAGAGGGGTGTGGAACCTGGGTGATGACTGGGAACCAGTGCACATTGTGACCAGACCATCGGGTGGGGGTGGAGAAGCCTTGGTGGGCTCAAAAGAAGGGAGGGTGTGTGAGGAGAGGCTTTGACAGGGTCCTTGTCATTCCTGATGCCATTCTCCTGCCTCTTCAGAACCCCCGGATCATGTGGACCCCCCGCCAGATACAGATGCCCTTATCCCTGGAGCTCCTGAGCACCACTCACCTGTTCAGAACCTGGACCCCCCACTTCGGCCAGATCTCAGCATTGCCCCTCCTCCAGCCCCCCGTTCCTTCTCAGGGGCTCGAATCAAAGTGCCCAACTACTCACCATCCCGGAGGCCCTTGGGGGGTGTCTCCTTTGGACCCCTGCCCTCCCCTGGTGAGTACCTGGGACTGTTGGGGAGAGGGGGGTGGGTGGGTGAGGCAGGAGCTTGTGGCTGACACTGACCCTTCCCCCCAACAGGAAGTCCATCTTCTCTGACCCACCACATCCCTACGGTGGGAGACCTGGACTTTCCAGCTCCCCCCAGACGCTCCCGTCGTCCCAGCCCCCTGACCCCAAGGCTGCCACCGTCGCGGCGGGCCTCTCCCCCTCTCAGAACCTCCCCACAGCTCAGGGTGCCCCCTCCTACCTCAGTCGTTAGAGCCCTCACACCTACCTCAGGGGAGCTGGCTCCCCCTGGCCCAGCCCCATCTCCTCCACCACCCCCTGAAGACCTGGGCCCAGACTTTGAGGACATGGAGGTGGTGTCAGGACTGAGTGCTGCTGACCTGGACTTTGCGGCCAGCCTGCTGGGGACTGAGCCCTTCCAGGAAGAGATTGTGGCCGCAGGGGCAGTGGGGAGCAGCCACGGGGGTCCAGGGGACAGCTCAGAGGAGGAGGCTAGCCCTACCCCCCGCTATGTCCACTTCCCTGTGACTGTGGTGTCTGGCCCTGCCCTGGCCCCTGGTGCCCTCCCTGGAACCCCCCGCATCGAACAGCTGGACGGAGTGGATGACGGCACAGACAGCGAAGCAGAGGCAGTCCAGCAGCCTCGGGGCCAGGGGACTCCTCCTTCGGGGCCAGGAGTGGGCCGGGCTGGGGTCATCGGGGCTGCAGGGGACAGAACCCGACCTCCTGAGGACTTGCCGTCAGAAATTGTGGATTTTGTGTTGAAGAACCTAGGAGGGCCTGGAGAGGGAGGTGCTGGACCCAGAGAGGAACCCCTCCCCCCAGCACCTCCCCTGGCCAATGGCAGCCAGCCTTCCCAGGGCCTACCCCCTAGCCCAGCTGACCCCACTCGGACGTTTGCCTGGCTCCCTGGGGCCCCAGGGGTCCGGGTATTGAGCCTGGGCCCTGCCCCTGAGCCCCCCAAACCCGCCACATCCAAAATCATCCTTGTCAACAAGCTGGGGCAAGTCTTTGTGAAGATGGCTGGGGAGGGTGAACCCGTCTCACCCCCAGTGAAGCAGCCACCTCTGCCCCCTCCCATCCCCCCTACAGCCCCTGCTTCCTGGACTCTGCCCCCAGGACCGCTGCTGGGTGTGTTGCCAGTGGTAGGGGTGGTCCGCCCCGCCCCACCCCCACCCCCTCCTCCACTGACCCTGGTGTTGAGCAGTGGACCCCCCAGCCCACCCCATCAGGCCATCCGCGTCAAGAGGGTGTCCACCTTCTCTGGCCGTTCCCCACCAGCGCCTCCCCCAAACAAGACTCCCCGGCTGGAGGAAGATGGAGAGTCCTTGGAGGATGCCCCCCAGGGTCCAGGGCTTAGTGGCAGCGGGTGAGTGAGTGTGCTGAGTCTGGAGGAGGGTGAGAGGTGGGCAGGGGAAAGCAGCTCAGCCTTCTCGGGGTTCCTCCCCCAGGTTTAGCCGAGTAAGGATGAAAACGCCCACAGTGCGTGGAGTTCTTGACTTGGATGAGCCTGGGGAGCCCACGGGGGAGGAAAGCCCAAGGTGAGTAGCCAGTCCCCTTTCCCTGGAGGCTCTAGGACCTCTGTTCCTTCCTTTTTCTGACAGGTCTCTCCTTACAGGCCCCTCCAGGACCGGTCCCCTCTGCTGTCACTCCCAGAAGGTGGTCCTCCTCGGGCCCCTGATGGTCCCCCCGACCTGCTGCTTGAGTCCCAGTGGCACCACTACTCAGGTAGGAACCAGCCTGTCGCTCTGCTTCCCTGCCTCGTGCTTGCCTTAGCTGCGTGATGGTCAGTTCAGAATCAGGCCACTTCCGAAAACACACGTCGCACATCCACCTGGCTATGAGCCCGAGACTAGGTGTGAAAAGTTCTAGAGACACTCTCAGGGAGAGTGTGACCCGTGGCAGAAACAGTCATGGAGAGGAAGTTTCAGCTCCATGTAAGAGGCCCTTCGAAAGTACCCGTGCAGCATGCCCAGGAGCCCGGGGGTCAGCTTCAGAACGTAATCTGCCAAGGTCAGAGGGTTAGGTTCCTAGTAAAGCTGAGCAGCTGGGGGGGCTGTCAGAATGGGATGGGATTCAGAGCCATGCAGCTAGATAAGAGCACCTGGGTGCCAATGAGGATAGAGCTCACCTAGGACCCGGAGGGGCAGGAACAGTAGGAAGGAGATCACAGGAGAGTGGTGTCCCAGAGGCCCTGGGAAGGGAATAGTCGCTAGTCCTAACTGCCTCAGGGAACACCAGGCATGTGGGGTTTAGGATTGGTGTACCGACTGGGAAGGATGCTGTATCAGGGTCCAGAATTGAAGACTGTGGTTGATGAGGAAGCCAAAACAAGACTTAGGCATCTTGCCAGCAAGGTTGCGTAAGGGTCTGAGGGGAAGGCAGCAACCTAGAGGGGTTTGTGTGAGGGCTGAGACAGCAGAGCCACGGAGGAGGGGGAAGGGGGCTTGTGGATGGAAGCGGAGGTGGGAGGAGGCATGGTGGTTGGGTTTGAATAGGAGACCGCTGCGTTGGGGGAAAGGTGAGGTTAGCGCACTGGCAGAGACATCAGGACACAGGATGGGGGCACACAGAGTGGATTGGGCTGCCAACCTCAGTGAAGCTAGGAGGGCGGTGCTGTGTTGGTTACAGAGGACCGCGGCAGAGGGGTAGGCTACAGCCAAGCAAGCTGGCAACTGAGCAGCCTGAGGCTCGGAATTTCTCCTGGCCCGAGTCCTGTCCACATGTGTGGATTCTCTCGTTCCGTAGTGCTGAGTTACTGAGCGTGGAAGCGGAGCGAGGTAGACAGAGACCGCTTAACTGAAAGACCGCCTATGGGGGTCAGAGGTGGTGTGAAGTTATGGCAGTGACCATGACGGACAGGTCCCACCCTCAGGGACCACGCCAGATTTTGGTAGAGGAAACAGACACGTACATTAGCAAGTGTACCGCAGCTGAGAACGAGCACCGTGAGAAAGAAGGCAATGAGAGCGCCTGGCTGAGGCCCCTGTAGTCAGCCTGTCGGGTTCAGGGAACAATGGAGGTGAGGATGGGGCAAGGGCAAAGAGGAGGTAGAAGAAACTGTCAGAGGTGGATGCAGGGGCACTGAGGCCTGGAGAGGATGTGGGTCGCACAGCAAATCAGGTTTAGAGGCATGCCTAGGGCTGGGAGGGCACGCAGTCAGGTTGGCGCAGAGAAGTGGTGTGGGGAGAAAGTGCGGCCACAGTGGGTCCTGCCTCTCTCCTAAAGTGTACTCCACTCAAACGTAGGTTCCCCCCACGCCCGCCCCCCAACCATGACAGTCCTCAGTCCACACCCTGCTTAAGCAAGCAGCAGCATTTGCACTGATTTCCCTCCTTGCAGCACTTCCTTCTCTGGCTTCCAGAACTCCACCCCTCTCCTCACCAATCTAGTTCTACCTCGTCATTGCCCCAGCCTGTCACTTTGGCATGTCCCAGGGCCCTGGCTTTGACTTCTCTATCTGTACTCTCAGATGTTCTCAGCTACTGCATGGCTCTGGATCCCATCTCTAATTCCGACAGCCCCCAGATTGGTTGCTGGGCTCCTAGGTCCTGCCACCTGTTTGCCGTCTCCCCCAGCAGGTTGCAAGGGCAGGTTCTCTAAGGGGAATTTCAGACTCAGCATGTCCCAGACTGAGCTCTTGACCTTCACCCCAAACTTGTTCCTCCCTCTCCCTCATCATCTCAAGTCATTGGCAGTTTTATCCTTCTGGGTGTTCAGGTCCCAAACCTGAGCTGTCCTTGACGTTCCACTGTCTCTCATATCCACATCTCCTATAGCAACAACTTCTGTCTTCTGTGTTTTCCAAATCTTTGGCCCCTGAGAGATCCCTTAAATAGCTCATAAGATACACGTACTTGACTCTGTGGTTAGGGGCCTATATAATAATAAATTTGCAGTATTTATACAGATATGCTGTGTATATAAAAATACATGTGTATAATGCACCTCTCTGGTATTTTAAATTCTCTGTGAGAGAAAGAATGAGGGGTGTAGATGGGCATTTTTGTAAACTGGGTGTGAATGAACCAGAAGTGTGTCCTGCAGAGCCAGGGCACTCCAGGCGTCTGTGTAAATGCTCATCTAGCCAAGAACTCCTGTAGAAAAGGGACCGCAGGCCCTGTAGGAAAAAAAAAATGTCCAGGGGCGCCTGGGCGGATCAGTCAGTTAAGTGCCTGACTTTGGCTTGGGTCATGATCTCACGGTTTGTGAGTTCCAACCCCGCATCAGGCTCTCTGCTGTCAGCATAGACCCACTTCGGATCCTCTGTCTCCCTCTCTCTCTGTCCCTCCCCTGCTTGTGCTCGTTCTCTCTCTTCTCTCTCCAAAATAAGTAAGTAAACATTAAAAAGAATAATAATGTCCATCTTGTAGGGTTCACTGGGTAATTAGAGCAGGAAGAGAGCCACCGACCAAGTATCTGTGCTTGTGCAGGGAGAGGAAGGGAGGGTGGTGGGGAACCGGGGACTCTGGAGTCCAGGAGTGGTGACCCTCACCTACTGTGACCTGCTGCTTGGGATCAGGTGAGGCTTCGAGCTCCGAGGAAGAGCCTCCATCCCCAGAGGACAAAGAGAACCAGGCCCCCAAACGGGCTGGCCCACATCTACGCTTTGAGATCAGCAGTGAGGATGGGTTCAGCGTGGAGGCAGAGAGCTTGGAGGGTGAGTCGGGAGTAGTGGTGACGGAGGGCAGGTGTCTGGTGGAGCACCGTCCTGACTGCTCTGGCCCTGCTCCCTCCTCAGGGGCGTGGAGAACTCTGATTGAGAAGGTGCAAGAGGCCCGAGGGCACGCCCGCCTCCGACATCTCTCCTTCAGTGGTAAGTGGGGAGAGTCCACAGGGATGCTGAGAGGACTCCCAGAGGACAAGGTGGGCCTCTGCCATGACCTGTGTGTCCTCACCTTTGACTCTCCCCAGGAATGAGTGGGGCAAGGCTCCTGGGCATCCACCACGACGCTGTCATCTTCCTGGCAGAGCAGCTTCCCGGGGCCCAGCGCTGCCAGCACTATAAGTTCCGCTACCACCAGCAGGGAGAGGGCCAGGAGGAACCACCCCTGAATCCCCACGGGGCAGCCCGTGCCGAGGTCTATCTCCGGTGAGAGGTCTGGGGAGCCCTATGGGAGTTCTCAAGCATGGGAATGAAGTCTGTAGAGATTGGAAACTGAGGCCTGGGAGAAGATGCCAGGCCACTCCAGGAATTATTCCTAAAGTTCACATCGGAAGAACGAACCCCCTCCATTCCCCTTTTCTCTGTCTCCAGTGGTAGCGGTATTTCTTTTGTCAGCGGCAGGCCCAAGCCAATGGGTAGGTAGGTGGCATCTTTTTGAAGGAATGGCTGTGATCCTCCCTTCTTTCCTCCTCTCTCTGCTGCAGGAAGTGTACCTTTGACATGTTCAACTTCCTGGCCTCCCAGCACCGGGTGCTCCCTGAGGGAGCCACCTGTGACGAGGAAGAGGATGAGGTGCAGCTCAGGTCAACCAGGTATGGAGGGCAGGCCAGGGTGCTGGGGGTGTTCTGGAAGGGTCCTAAAGAGGGTGACCAGGGGCAAGAGAGGTCATTCCTGGGTACCAGCCTGTGACACTGCTGACCCCACCAGACGTGCCACCAGCCTGGAGCTGCCCATGGCCATGCGCTTTCGCCACCTCAAGAAGACATCCAAAGAGGCTGTGGGTGTCTACAGGTTAGTGGGGTTGGGGGGAGGATGCCCCTTGGGTGGATGGACAGGTGCCCTGGTGTGGGGCTGCCTTCGTTCTGTCCCCCTGCCCCCTGAGCTCCCCCTTGCCTATCCTACCCCACAGATCTGCCATCCATGGGCGGGGCCTGTTCTGTAAGCGCAACATCGATGCCGGCGAGATGGTCATTGAGTATTCCGGTATCGTCATTCGCTCTGTGCTGACTGACAAGCGGGAGAAGTTCTACGACGGGAAGGTGGGCCCCCCCCCAGGCCGTGGGGACGAGGGGATAGAGTGGGGCTGATCCGTGGGAACGGAGCACCTGACTGCCCTATCCTATCCCCGTAGGGTATCGGGTGCTACATGTTCCGCATGGATGACTTTGATGTGGTGGATGCCACAATGCACGGCAACGCTGCCCGCTTCATCAACCACTCGTGTGAGCCCAACTGCTTCTCTCGGGTCATCCACGTGGAGGGCCAGAAGCACATCGTCATCTTCGCCCTGCGCCGCATCCTGCGTGGTGAGGAGCTCACCTACGACTACAAGTTCCCCATTGAGGATGCCAGCAACAAGCTGCCCTGCAACTGTGGCGCCAAGCGCTGCCGTCGGTTCCTGAACTGAAGCCGTGGCTGCCCACCACACCCCCTGCTGCCATCTTGCCCCTCGTCTGGGGGCTCCCTCGTCCCTCCCAGAGCATCTCACCCCCACCCTCCTGTTCGGGGTGGATGTGGGCATGCAGGTGGCAAAGGCCCTGCCTCCACCCCACCCAGCAATCGCCCCCTTCCCGCCCTGGGGGCCCAGGATGTAGATACTGTACAAAGGTTTCTAAATCCCTTCTTTTCTATGCACTTTTTTATTTAAGAGGGTGGGATCCCAGGTGGGAACCTCCCGTAATAAAGTCTGTCAATGTTTGGAGAGGTGGTGTTCCCGTTCGTGTGGTGCTGGGGGCACGTAGGAGCTCCCGTTTCGCCATGCCTTAGCCCGGGAAGCCCGTCAGCCTCCATAGAAGGGTGAGGCTATCACTCAGAATTACAAGTAAATTGTGAGGGTCTGTTAAGGCTTCGGAGCAACAAACGTTCAACATATTCCCAGTTAGAATCCGGCTGGGCCCCTGTGAATGAGCTCTCCCCAGGGTAGCGGGGCCATTTCTCGGGACCATGGGTGCCCAGAGGCACGAGGCCGGCTCCCACATCTGGTCTAGTTGCGCATGGTGGAATGAGGGGATTCCCGTTGGGTCTTGGCCCAGTTAAGACCGTATTTCAAAAGGGCACCTTAATGAGGCCCAGAGGCAGCAGGCAATTCACGGGAAACTTTATTGAGGAGGAGGCCGAAAAAGCCCCAGATCAGCCAAGTTTGGACAGCACCTGCAGCGCATCTGCCCGCCCCAGCTGGGCCAGGTGTGTGCCAAACTGCCCCAGAGAAGCAGAGGGCTCCCTTGCCACCACCATCTCGATCAGGGCCCGCAGTGGCGAGCGACTGGGTCGCAGTGAGTAGGCAAAGGTGGACCAGGCAGCGGGCACTCCGTACCTCGCCGCCAGGTGTCTCGTGGTGCCGCGTGCCATCCCCCCACCTGGCCCAGGTTCAGGATCCAGCAGCACTATCAGCTCCTCCAGCACCTCCAGCTCATCCAGGAGGCGAGACAGGGGCTGTGATGCCAGACTCGGCAGTTCTGGGAGACACATGGAGGGGTGAGGAAGAGGAAGGGCAATCTTCTAGTCCACCTTTTCCCTCCCTGGCACGTCCCCGACTAACCTCTGCCCAGGAGTGGAACCAGAGAGACCTTATCCCCCGCGTCTGATGCCTCCAGGGAGCCTGGAGAGGACGAGGGCAAGGAGAAGACCGTATGGATACTGGTGTCGCCACAAACCAAGCCGGGGTAGGGATGGAGGACTTTGGCCCGGCGGTGACACCGCTGGGCAAGCAGAAGGATCACTGCTGAGGTCACCAGCAGAACCAGCACCATGAGAACCAGCACCACTGGCAGGGCAAAATTCGGCAAGGCCTGCTGAGTGACGTTGCGCTCAGGTGTCCAGGAGACACTGGAAATCGCTGATGGGCTGGGCTCCTGGGAGCTATAGACTCTGGGTTTCCCAGACTTGAGAGGACAGGGCTCCTTGGGAGGGACCGGCTTCTGCAAATAGGTTGGAGTAAAGCTGGAGGCGTGCCCCACCCACTTCTGCCCCCCTCAGCCTGAACCTCCCATCCTTATATCCCTCAGTGGGACCAAATCCCTACCTGAGCCAGCGACCCACCCCCTAACCCAGGTAGGTCTCCTGATACAACTATTCCCCCAACCCTATTATTCTCTTCAGTGGGACTACACTCCCTCCCTTAGTCCAGACCCCGCCCACCTAACCCCAAAACCACTCCCCCCAGCCCCTGTCCCGCATCCGACAGGCTGCACCCCTTCCCAGGCCCTCCGGGGCCTACCCGCACCTCTCTGCAGCGACGCTGGGTTCCGCTCCTGCTCCCTGCGGGAGCGGGGGCCGTGGCTCCGGCGCCACAAGGGCTACATAGCTCCGCATTGTCGGGGTTGCACTGCCCAAAGGGACACTCTTTGAAGGGGTATGTCACGTGATCGGCAAAATCATTGAATCCGCAGTTTTCCGAAAACTCGTAGTCTGGTGGGAAACAAAGTCTCACGTGTGGCTGCCCAGCCCCTCCTCTTCTGCACTAACGACTCCCTTTCCCCTTTGTCCTATCCCGACCTTGTACTCGACTCACCCACCCTATCCGTGGACGTGCCACCCTCCCCGCACTGGCCAAGCAGGCTCAAGACCCTCTCTACACAGGCCCCGCCCCGCTTCGGCACCAAGTCCCACCCACTCCCGATTTAGCCACACAGCCCACCCTCTGAACACCGCCGAGATTCGGCCCCTCTCACTGGCAGGACCACTTCGCCTTGGCACTAACGTAACCCATACCATCCCTTCCGTCACAGGCTCAGCGCCCCTGCCGTCTTATCTGCATAGGGCCGGCCGCCCCCACGCAGAAGGAAGCCTCACAGACAATAATCCACAGACCTCGTCCCTTCCCCATCTCCTTATCACCTCCTGGCTCCGCCCTCATACCCCGGCCCCTGCTCCTCACCCGGGCAGGGGGGCGGCCCAAAGCGCTGCAGGCAGCTGCTGCAGCACCGGTTATCAGGGTTCCAGTACTCTAGGCGCCCGCAGTGCTGGGAGGCCTCCCGAGGCGCAGCCTGAGCCAGAAGTAGTGCCGCAGTCAGGAGGCGGCGTAGGGGCCCCATCCGGGCGGGGTCTGTAGCCTGGGGGGCCATGACCACAGAACTTCCGGCCACAGCGCCTCTGTCACACTTTCCAGGAAACCAGGGCAGAAGAAGGAAGCAGTGATGTGGGGGCTTGGGATACCCAAACCGTTTTGGAAGACGGGGAACCTACCGCCCCCCCCCCCCACCCCAGCCCCTAGTCCAGCTCCTGACCCGTTATTAGAAGGACCACCAAGGCCTCTAGATTGCTAGAATGAGGACTCAGGAACCACAGAGTGGATTCATATCCCACCGCTGCCATCTTCCTTACCTCTTTTCTCATCCCTAAAACAGGAGAACAGTACCTGTCTCAAAGGTTTATTTCGAAGACTTAAAACCATTACTAGAAGTAAACTGCTTAGAACAGCACCTAGCATACAGTAAGCTTAACTATTAGGTATCGCGAACTCCCACCTCAGGGGAGCTGGCATGGAGCACCCGGACCTCACCCTCTGGAGACTCCCACTCAACTCCCAGGGGCCTTACCTTAGCTCCTAACCCCAATCTCCTCCGGGCTGGGAATCCTCCAACCTGCCACAATCAGGCACCTCCCCCTTGAGAAGCCTTCGAGAAATGTCCTGAAGTTCCCAGCACAAAAGCGTCCCCACTGCTACGGGTCCCACTGAGGGGTTTCTAGAGCCTTGGGCCCGGAGCCTGCTGCTTTCCCACCTGTTGCTGGAAGTTCTTCAGCTGAAGTTGTGGCCAGAGCCCAGCCCGCTTCCCCTTTTCGTCAGGAGATGCGGGGGTGGAAGGAAACTCCAGCCCACAGCTAGGCTCAAGCTAACAGGTTCTAAACCCTCAATACAGAACTTTATTAGGGGAAGGGTGGTAAAGGAAGGTCCCTGTGTTTAACAGATTAACATCACGGAGCCCCGGAGCCTGGGGAAGACGGCGCTGGGGAGGTGAGGAAGCTTTCAGGAGGTGTTCTGGCCAGGAACATTTATGCCTGTCAGGGGTGGAGGTCAAGGGAGCCAGGGTCTCAGAAGCGGCCATGCCGGTGGTCTGGGGAACGTCTTCGGTTTCTTTCTCGGGGGCGGTGACCAGTATGGGACCTTGGGGGTGACCTGGGAACAGGAGAGGAGAGATGAGGGTTAGAGCTGTGAAAAATGTTGCACACTTCCCCAGGCCTGCCTCTCAGTTCTGGGGTAGGGCAGGGCAGGTGATGAAATAACCAGAGTTACTGAGTGGTATCAGGACAGGTGCTCAGGAACTGATCTCTGGATTGGAGATCCAGACTGGTCTTGGGTTTGGGGGTTTGGAGTTCCAGCTGGTTTTGGGGTTGAGATTTAGGCGCTGGTCCTGGGATGATGCTCAGAACTAGTCTTAGGATCTAAAAGAGACACGCTGTTATGGGGACATAGGATAAGGTCCATCCCAGGGTACAAAGGCCTTAGGGTATGAGACATCCTGACAAGCTGATCCTGAGGTACCTGCGCCTGGGTCCTCGCCCATACAGCTGACGTCGAAGATTCCGGGAGATGGGCCGAAGGTGCATGAAGTTGCAGAAGCCACCCCGGGTACATTCCCTGGGTAGGGGATAGATGGATGGAGGACGCTGCCGTCGATGACAGCTTCCCAACACACAGGAGTCTGGAACTCCTGGTGCCCATCCCACCCCCGTACTACCATACCCCATCTCGTATTGCCGACAGCACGACTCCCGGAAGTCGGTGACAGGAGACAGCTCAGCATGCACTGCCTGCCCATTGAACCAGCGGTTATTGAGTTCAGCCACTGCCCGCTCTGCATCCTCCTCACGCCGAAACTAAGGGAAAAATCGATCAGGGCTGGCAAACTCAGAAGTCTTTAGGGAATCAGTTAGCAGCTCTGGGGCTGGGCTGGATTTGGTGATGGACCTCAAGCTGTGAGGCTTCAGTGGTGACACTGAAATGCCTCCACCTGTAGGCTCTATTGGGGGGAAAGCAGACACCTTGACGTAGACATTGCCCACGAGGTGGTCCCCCAGGTTGTCGCACACATTCATCTCTTCAATCTCCCCGTACTTCTCCTGCAGCTCCGTGAACACCTCCTGCGGAAGATCAGGAGGCATTCAGCTGAGCTCCTGGCCCACAGGAGACTCAACCCATCCCTTGCCAACCCTCACCTCGAAGAAGTTATCATAGTGTTCTTGCACCTCCACGTCGCTCACGTGACCTGGAGGAGGGGGCAGGATGAAATCAGGGGGTGGCCTGCCGGGGTCTGTCTGCCCTGCCCCCAAGACCGGCCCCTCACTCACAGTGTGATCCGTCTGCGGTTTGGGCGGTGTTCTGTGGATTCCGGTACAGGTTGAGCAGCACTATGGTCTGAACAGAATTTAAAGGGGGCGGGGGCCTGAGCTCATGCAAAGGGATGGGGTATGAAGGTTGGGGCTGAGACCAGGCAACAGAGAAGAAGCCTAAGCACCTTGATTGAGCGCATCAGCGATGCTTGCGCTTAAGGAAACCAGAAGAGAAACCTAGCAGTCAGGGACAGCCCAGCAGTGTAGTTCGTAAGTACGGGGGCGTGGCGAGAGGGACCTGAGGGAAGGGGAGGAACCCGCAGAGGCCCGACAGGAAAAAAGCCGGTGGTAAGGTGGGCCTTTGAAATCCGGAAAAGGCGGGACCTCGTGATGATGGACAACAGAAGGGGAACGGCTGGGAGGCGTTAACCCTCAAGGCTCCGCCGTGCCGGGTCTCACCTGGCTGAAAGTCGGTTTGTTGTGAAGCCGGGAGCACCGGTCCCCGTGCCGGCAGGCCCCGATCTTAAAGTAAAAAGAGCAGTTAACCCTGGAAGAGGTGCAAAGACAGAGGTGAACCGAGGGCCGGGGAGGCCGGACACCCCAGAAACACCGCCCAACGCCTCCCAGCCACCAGGGAACCAAATGTCCCGGCCCCGGTCCCCGCAGGGGGCCACTCCCTGCGCCCGTTCTCACTTGTCCTTCTCAGTCCCGAATATCGAAGCTAAATATTCAGCCATTTTTACTCGAACCCTCCAACTCAGTCGGCTCTTTACGTCATTTCCGTTGCTTTAGAGCATTGGGAAGTGTAGTTTGTCGCTGCCTCCCTCCACCGCACGCGCTCCTAGACCGTCTGCTGCGCTTGCGTGTTGGAGACCTGCGCCCTCCCCGCAAAATCACCGCCTCCCGGAGTTCCCCGAAGGCGCATGCGTGCAGCGTTGCCTCACTGAAAAAGACTACAAACTCCAGAGATACTTGCGGTATCTCGCGCAAACGTCCGGAGTTGAATGTGGCAAAGGCTTCCAAGCGGAGGAAATAGGTTCCACTGGTGAGTTGGGGGTCGTTTCGCGTACCCCAATAGACGTGAAGAGCGTTCAACCCTGTCAGCTTGCTGGTGGGGGCCGGAGTACCCTTCTTTCAGCAAACCCACCCTTCAGTTTTATCTCCGTTTTGTCGTAATAGGGGCGTGGTTGTTCGCGATCCCTGCACCTGTCACCTGGGGTCAAGGCTCGGCTCTTGCCCTTACAGACCCTCGGGACGACTCCGCCTCAGCGCAACTATGAACTTGGAGCGGGTGTCCAACGAGGAGAAGCTAAATCTGTGCCGGAAGTACTACCTGGGTAAGGGCCGATTCCTAGAGTCCCAGGAGAAGAGAGGGGACCGGGACAGGACTAGAGCGCCCGACGGAAGAGGACCCGGGGACTTGGATTCTTGGGTCTTAGTTGCGGACTCCTGGGTCTGAGGGAAGTGTCTGAGACCTGAGGAGAGAGGAAGCTGGGTCCTCAACTTCTGGGTCCCAAGAGACAGGGGGGGGGGGGGGGGGGAAGCTGTGGGGCTGGATTCTGGGTCCTGAGAAATAGATGATTGAGGAGTCAGATTTTTGGGTCACAGGGAGGAGCCAGAATTCCTAAATCTCTGATAGAGGTCTCCATTTGAACTTGGACATGGGAGAGGGCTTCTGTCCTCTATGTAGAAGTTTGGGGCGGGGGTGAATGTCATTGCTTTTTGTTACAGTTTTGTTGTTGTTGTTGTTTTGTTTTGTTTTGTTTTCTCTTAGGTGGGTTTGCTTTCCTGCCTTTTCTCTGGTTGGTCAACATCTTCTGGTTCTTCCGAGAGGCGTTCCTAGTCCCGGCGTACACAGAGCAGAGCCAAATCAAAGGCTGTGAGTCTAGGACACAGATGAAGGGAGGCCATTGGGTGTCCAGAGGGAATGATGGAGGTTTCAGAATTCTGGGGCTCCCAAAGAGAAGAGAGGGCCAGTCTGGGGGAGGCCAGAGGGCAGTTGGAGGCCAACCTTACCCATTCCTGTTCCTTCTTACAGATGTCTGGCGCTCAGCTGTGGGCTTCCTCTTCTGGGTGATTGTACTCACAACCTGGATCACCATCTTCCAGATCTACCGGCCCCGTTGGGGCGCCCTTGGTGACTATCTCTCCTTCACCATACCCCTAGGTACCCCCTGATAGCTTCCTACACAGGCCTGGGACTTGCTCATTCTCTCATTCTCCCAGGATGGGCTCCTCTACTCTAAGCCCCTCTCAAGCCCCTAAGACTTGTTCCCATCTCCTGTGTTCTTTGCTGACATCCCCCAATAAAGGACTCTAATTCTCTGTATGGACTTCCTGGATCTTTTGGAGGTTGAAGCATAAAATGGTTATTAATATTCAGAAACGTGTATTGAATGCTCACTTTGTGCCAGGCTTAGTGCTTCACACAGTAGTGCAATCCTTCACTCTATGAACCCTCTGAAATAGGAATTTTTCTGCTCAGGAACCCTATTTTACAGATGCAGAATAAGAAAGAAACAATGCTTCCTTTACTAGGGGCTGCTATCCTGTCCTGGGTGCGGGGGGGGGGGGTGGGGTGTGAATTTGAAAACTCTACTTTCCCACTTGGCCTCGGTACTCTCATCAGAAATGTGGATACTGGGGCACCTGGGTGGCTCAGTAGGTTAGGTGTCCAACTTCGGCTCAGGTCATGATCTCACTGTTCATGAGTTCGAGCCCTCCATCAGGCTCTGTGCTAACAGCTCAGAGCCTGGAACCTACTTTGGATTTTGTGTCTCCCTCTCTCTCTGCCCTCCCCTGTTCATGCTCTGTCTCTATCTTTCTCTCAAAAATAAAACATTAAAAAAAATTTTTTTTTTTAAGAAATGTGGATATCAATACTACCTCTTAGAATTTATCAGACCCAAAGCATCTGTGGTAAATGAAGTTTCCCATTTTCTGAAGGAGATGTTGTCTGCAGCAATAAACATAGCCAAGAGCTTTATCAGAGGCTTCCTTGACCGTCTTACTTAAAATTTCAATCCGTAACGTTGGTACTCCCTAAGTGCCTTGAGGTTGTATTCTTTCTTTTATTACATTTCTTTTAAACTGTTTTACTTCTTTCTTGTAATCTTACATCCTCTGAAATATAAGCTCTATTACGGCAGGAATTTTTGTCGGTTTTGTTCTGTGCAGTGTCCCCAGTGCCTAGAAGAGTGCCTGGCACGCTAATAAATATTTGCTAAGTAAATGGTTGCTCCTGAGGAGAGATTAACAGGTAGCTGGCACCTGGCGAGGGCTCAGTGAGGTTGAACCCGGCCTAACTCCAGACTTGTCTTCTTCTCGGGGACAAGAAGGACTCCTACGGTTAGATAAATCTTGGTAATAGCTAAATTGGTTTTCCTCAAAGCGCCTAACACTACAAGTTCCAAGAAACCTCACGCAGCCCTGTCCTACGTCTCCCACCGTGCCTCGCGCGGCGCAGGCGTTGTTACCCTGGCTGTGTCTCGGACGTAGAACTACACCTCCCAGGAAGCACCCCGGGATGCCGTTGCTTTGTTTCCGGAAACGGGGCCTCAGAAAGGTGGGACTTACAGCTGGGAGCAGATGGCAGCGGTGTCAATTGGTCAGGGACGAGATCGACGGTGGCACTGCCAAATGGGAACAAGCAATTGCCAAAGGGACCCCGCCCACAGAAGGGAAACAGAGGAGGTGGCGGCTGTAGTGGCGGTCGCCGCCGGACACTGCTCAGCGCGGAGGACTGGTCGCACACAAAGCTTATCTTTGACCTCTTCCCGTCAGTCTTCGGCCTCCATTTATGACCCGGGGCTCTTTGGCCTCCTCTGACCCAGCTAGCCACACCTCAGACCCAAGCCATGTTTCCGGTGAAGGTGAAAGTGGAGAAATCAGGTGAGGACCCCGAGGTAGGGGGCCTGTAGGGGAGCACCGGACCCATCAGGGTATGGTAGTCCCGATAGATAAGATTGTCGCGATCAGACGGACCACGCGACTTGTTCCTGCCGCCCACCTGACTATCGCCATGTCAGGCATTGAACGATTCTTGCCATCTTCATACCCTCCCGGTCTGTGTTGAAGGTAGCGTTGAGATTGAATGGTGGTGGCTCAGACCGTGTGGTACAGTAAGACCCGGGGATCCTGAGACGTGTGACAATGAAAAGGACACTTCTTGCCTCTGCCTCGGTTTCCCCATTTCCAGCAGTGGTCATGAGTCAAGCATTGTGTTCAGCACTTGAAGTACAGAGAAGCCTTTAATCCTCCCGGTCCCTGTATCCCAGTAATGCTAGGAAGTAGGAAGTGTGGTAGACTGGGAAACCGAAGCTGAGAGAGAGGAAGTCATTTTGGGTTGCGTCCGAGCTGATGGGAACCCAGGACTGGCATGTTAATGAGGGTGGTGGGAGAGGCATGGAATCCAGACCCCCAAAAAAGCAAAATGATTTGTAGGGTGTTAGGTGGTATAAGTTCTAATAAAACGAAACAGGAGAAGGTAAGATCAGGAGTGAGGCAAGGTGGGGCACCTGAGTGGCTGAGTCCGTTGAGCCCTGTGACTTCAGCTCAGGTCATGATCTCAGGGTTCATGAGTTCCTGCCCCACGTCCAGCTCTGTACTGACAGCCCAGAGCCTGGATCCTGCTTAGGATTCATTCATTCTCTTTCTCTTTCTCTCTGTCTCTTTCTCTTTCTCGAAAATAAATAATTAAAAAAAAAAAAAAAAAAAAAAAAAAAAGAAGGAGTGAGGACAGATGAGGGAACAGCAAATCAGATGTAGGAAATAGCTCTGAAAAGGTCCTGAGGTGGAAGACTCATCTGCCACGTTCAAGGCCCAGCAGAGAGGCCAGTGTGTCTGGAGCAGAGAGAGTCAGGTGGAGAGTGTGAGATGATGGCAAACAGGGAGAGGGAGGAGGACAGTTCTTGTGGATCCAAGTTAGGACTTTGGCTTTTGTTCTGAGGGAAATGGGAAGCCAAAGGAGGGTTTTGAACTGAGGAGTGAGTTAATAAAGATCTCCCCCAAATTCCAAAAAAAAAAAAAAAAAAAAAAATCATGAGTGGAAGAGTATAATATAACGGCCTGACTACAGATGATGGTGGGGGCGGGGGGCAGGCAGGGTCATTGGAGGCCTGTGAACACCCGGCCAAAGAGTTCAGACTCAGTCCTGGGGAACTACGGAGTGGTGGACTATTCTATGCAGGGGAGGATCAGGGTGGGTTTGGTTTTCCAAAGAGTCTCCTGGCCACGTTGTGCAGGGTAGGTCAGAGGAGGAGATTGAGGCTGGGAGCCTGGGGGAAGGGAGAGAACCAGGATAGGGAGAGAGCAGAGAGATACTCAGGAGGCCAAGTGGACAGGCCATGGGGTTGGTGAGCTGGGGTGGAGGAGGATGAGAGGTGTCTATTATGAGGCCCAGTGAAGGACTGGGGGAGTGGGGCTACCCCAGAGATGGGGGCCCAGGAAAAGTGGTAAAGTTTAGAGAGACACTAGGCCAGTGTGGACCCAGTAGATGGGAGGGGCCTAGGGGATGTCCAGGGGGAGGTATCCAGGAGACCATGGGATCCCAAGGTCTGAGGTTCAGGAGAGAAGCAGGGCCTAGGGAAAGAGATGTGGGTATGTATGATTTATACCTGGGCTCTTGTCCAGGGCTCTCTGTTAGAATCTCAGCTGCCTGCAGCCCTTCACCCCCACCCTGCCTCTCCTCCATGCTGTTGGGAATCCCTGCCTCTTTCATCCCAGGGCTGGCAAAGCATGTCCCCAAGCGTCCTTCCAGGCTTTGAGCCCTGGACTAGAGTGATGCTAGGTACTGGTTGGAACGAGAGCAAACACCCCACAAAGGCGAGAGGAGAATATTTATAACATCATCACCTCTTTAAGTTCTATGACGAGGGGAGGCAAACACAGAGGCCAACAGAGCCAGGAATGCAGGAAGGTAGGCCCATATCTCATTTCGAGCGGGGCAGGGGGGGAGCCAAAAATGGATATTTTAGGTGCAGTCTCTCAATTATTACATGTTGTCCATTTAGATTCAGTTCAGATTTAAAATAACACCACTGCCTCAGCCAAACAGACCACATCTGGGAGCTACATTCTGCACCCAGTTTGAGTCTCTGCCTTATAACTTCATCTGTGGAGTGCCTGAGTGCAAATCCTCAGTCCTGCAATTTCCTAGCCTAACTTGTCTGTGCCTCAGTTTCATCATCCATAAGATGGGGACAATCCTATCTACCTGCCAGAGTTATTGTGAGAATTTAAAGGGTTAATACGTGTAATGTGCTTGGGACAATTCTTGGCACATAATAAGTACTCTGTACATCTTATTGTAATTGCATCTTGCTAAGAGGTTCATATATAACATAGGTTTGTTTAAAAAAAAATTTTACATTTTATTTTTGAGAGAGAGACAGAGCACAAGTGGGGGAGGGGCAGAGAAAGAGAGGGAGACACAGGGTCTGAAGCAGTCTCCAGGCTCTGAGCTGTGAGTACTGAGCCCGACACGGGGCTTGAACTCAGGAACAGGGAGATCATGAGCTGAGCCCAAGTTGGACACTTAGCCAACTGAGCCACCCAGGTGCCCCAACATAGGTTTATTTAAACCTCAAATGGTCCTTGCAGATAGGTATCGTTGGGAGACCTATTTTCAAGTTGAGGAAGCAGGCTCAGTGAGGTAAGGTGACTTGCGTTTGGTCACACATGAGCATGTGGGACAACCCTGGAACCCAGAGCTCTTGCTCATCACGTCAGTTGTCTTTGCCCACTGCACCGCCCAATGTGCCTGGGCCCGGCCGTAGGCTTGGATGTGGATGTCCTTCAGCCTAGTTGGCTGCCCACCTGCGATGGGCCTTAGAACCGACTCCTGGTTGGTATCTTCTTCCCCAGAGCTGGAGATGGCCAAGGCCCGGAACCAACTTGATGCTGTCCTGCAGTGTCTGCTGGAGAAGAGTCACATGGACAGGTTGGGACCTAGCCCAGCAGGGGTTATGGGTCGTCCTGGGTGGATCTGGGTAGGACCCCAGAGGCTGGCTTAGGGAGGAAGGGGCCCAATGGAAAAGCTACTTGGTGCCTTCCCACTTGCCCCTGGGAACCCTGAGCCCACAGTTCTCTTCCACTAGCAGGGAGCGCCTGGAGGAGGAAGCTGGGAAAACCCCCTCGGACACCCACAACAAGTAAGTTTTGTTAATGGGATCTGTATCTGAGGGCTCGTGCTGGATAACTTCCTTCTTCATCCAGGCTCTGACCACTCTGCCCCACACTTCCTCCACCGCAGTCCTGACCACCCTGCATGTACAGAGACCCTGTGGCAGCAGAAGCTTAGGTTTCCTTATGGTTGGCACTTCCAGCCCTGGAGGCGTGGGTGGGATGCAGGGCCTAAGAGTTCGGTGGGGTCCCTGTGAACGTCTCAGTCTCCCCAGGGTACCTTTTGGGGTTTTAAGCAGTCATTTGTTTTAGAGTCACCTGCTGACATCTTGTGTCTCCCCACAGGGATTGTTCCATTGCATCTACCGGCAAACGGTAAGGCGGCAGGGGCCCCAGCCAACTGACAAGAAGTCTCCAACCCCTGCCCTGGTCCTGATGTTCTCCTGCCCCACACAGACCATCCGCCCGCTTCCCCCACCAGCGGAGGAAGAAGAGGAGGGAGATGGATGACGGGCTGGCTGAGGGAGGGCCGCAGCGATCCAGTGAGTAGGCGGTGACTCTAGAGGGCTGGCCATGATGGGGAGCTATGGGAGGATGTTCACACACCTTCCCCTCCCGTCACCCTAGACACATATGTGATCAAGCTGTTTGACCGGAGTGTGGACTTGGCTCAGTTCAGTGAGAACACACCATTGTACCCAATCTGCCGTGCCTGGATGCGCAACAGCCCCTCAGTGCGCGAGCGAGAACGCTCACCCAGCTCGCCACTGCCCCCACTGCCCGAGGATGAGGAGGTTGGATGTGTGGTGGGGCCCCTCCCGGCAGCCAGGGGGGCAGTGGGTAGATAGATAACCACAGGGTGTCCTCCCAAAGCTAGTGGGATAGACAGGCACAGGTCTCTGTCCCTCAGTGATTTCTGGTCTGATGAGGCACACAGATATGAACATTTTGGCTGAGAGTATGGATGAACTCCCTAAACCAGACGGACACAGCTACCTGGCCTAGGAGGGAGAGGGAACAGGGCTCCCTTGGGCAGATAGATGTGACCAAAAGCTGGGGGGCTCAACAGGGGTCCTTAGTGCAAAAAGGTGTAGCCACCTGGCCTAGGGGAGAAGATGGGGGTCGTTGGGCTGAGCAGGAGTAACTGGGGGTCCCTGGGCTGGGCAGAGGTGGAGGGGGGTCCCTGGACTGGACAGGAGACACTCCTTTGGCATGGCTCTTAAGACAAGCCCCTGTGAGACCCCCATGTCTATTGTCACTGGATGAGGCAGGAGGGGTGAAGTATATAGTGCTGGCCTTCTTTAACTCTCTTGGGCCCGGGGTGGGGCCCTTGTGTCCCCAGAGTTCAGAGGTCACCAGCAGCAAGAGTCGCGATGTGTACAAGCTGCCTCCACCCACAGCCGCTGGGCCATCTGGTGATGCTTGCAGGTCCCGAATTCCATCCCCGCTGCAGCCTGAGACCCAGGGTACCCCCGATGATGAGGTGGGTATGCAAACTGACCCAGGGCTATGGGGCATATGTTACGAGGCTCGGGCATGGCCACCCAGCCTGGCTTCTCTGTCCACTCAGCCCTCCGAGCCTGAGCCCTCACCATCCACACTCATCTACCGCAACATGCAGCGCTGGAAACGCATCCGCCAGAGGTGAGCATCCCCATCCTGTTCGCACCCCTATGGCCTCTGCCCCAACTGCTGAGTCCTCCCTCTGCTTCTCCACCCCCACCACAGGTGGAAGGAGGCATCTCATCGGAACCAGCTTCGGTACTCAGAAAGCATGAAGATCCTACGGGAGATGTATGAGCGCCAGTGATGTTCCCCTGCTCCCCACATCCCCCCAATAAACATTCCCCTCCTTCACACCTTCACACTGGCCTCTGCTTGCTCCAGCCTATTCTTCCCAGCCCAGACATAAAGCAGTTGGTACCAGCTCTATCACATTTATTCGGGGAGTGGGCCTAGGTAGTATGAGGGGATAGGGGTGGCAGGGAATTCAAGGAGGGAGAAGGATTGTGGGGAACCGAAGAAAAAGTGGCTGCTTGGTTGGGTCTTGGAGAATAAGGGGAGGTGTGTGGAAGGTGGATTGCCTGGGATATGTGGTTGGAGACTTAGGGGTTAAGACAGAATGACTGGGGGGTTCTGGGTAGAGTTGGGGATGGGGCTTAGGATATCTGTGCAGAATCTGGGGAGATGGGGTGGGTGTCTGTACAGTCTGAGGCTGAGGGTCCTGCTTGGCCTGAAATAGGTGTCCAGGAGTGGGGGTCAGAAAAGGGGCTCAAGAGTCTGGGGGTGGCTGGCTGGGGTTTCAAGTCACGAGATGGGTAGGGGGAGTAGTGTCCAGTTGGAACGAGGGGGAAGGATCCAGAGTCTTGAGGACCAGGCCTAGATGGTCTGGGGTGGGAGGTCTGGGCAGTCTGGGATATTTGAGGGGTGGAGAGGGATTATGCTTGACTGATCTAGGGTGGGAGCAGGGCTGGCCACACCATAACATAGTGTCAGAGTGGGGAAAGGATCAAAATGGGATTTGGAGATGTTTTAACAGATGAGTCAGAAGGAAGCAGAGGAGGGAATTTTGAGTGGGTTTATATTGCCAAGAAAGTGGGGTCAGTGGGGCTGGGAGACTGTAGGCTGAAGGGTTGTGCTTGTAGGGCCTGGAAGCTAGGGAGGTGTCAGGGGGTTGAAAGCTGGAGGGGGTATGAGAGTGGGAGCGTCAGTGGAAAGGTCTAGGTTACCAGGGCAGAGCCTAGTTGGGAAGGGTCAGGGTAGGATCCCAGATTGGGTGGGTGGTTTTGGCGCGCTCAGGACATCTGGCTGGGCGGAGTCAGGTCGGCTTTAAAAGAGGGGGCCAGAGGCGGCTCCCAGGGTTCAGGCATGACCGCCTACTTGGCAGCAGCCTGCGGCGGCGGTGGAGCCTGGGCCGTCGCCTGGGCTGTCGCGGGAGCGGCCTGGATGGACAGGACGCCCTCAGGAGACAGCGCAGACGTCACGGCGGCAGGGTCCACACCAGGCGGCAAGCGGTAGCGGCGGTGGAACTCGCGTGCGATGTATCCATGCTCATCCTGGAAAGAGAACGAGATTTGAGTGGCTCCGCCCTTTCCCTATAGACGCCCTGTCGCTCCGGCCGGTGGGTCCCGCCTACGCATTCTGGTCCCACCCCCGCCAGCGGGCTCACCGGGCGCTCTTCGTGGCGCGCATGCACCTCCACGTGGTCGCCAACCACCTTGACGGCGATTTCCTCTGGGGAAAAGTGCTTCACGTCCAGCAGCACCGAGAAATGCCCAGGTTCCGTCGGGACCTAAGCACAGTCGATCGTCATGGCGGGAGGGGGGGGGGCGGGGCGGGGGGGGGAGGCTCCCAGGACCCAGCAAGGCCCCTCCCCCCGCCCGTTCCGGGGCTGCCCTTGCCCCAGGCCTCCGGAACTGGGCAGTCTCCCTTCCCACTCCTAGCCCCAAAGGATGTCTTCACCCGGAATAGCTGGGATCACCCCTCCCCCTGTAATCACAGATTTTCCTCTCACACAGACTGATGAGGCCCTCTTGGGCAAAGCCAGGGACCTCGGCTCTCACAGGGTAACCCTGCCCCCTCCCCCAGTGTCAAGGACCCATAGCCAGCGTATCCTTTGGACACTGAGTCCCCAGCCCCCTTCCTCTCAGAACTCCTGGTGCCCTTATTGTACCCCCTCCCCACCACCACCACCAGAAATTGCCAAGATGCCTCTTCCCCCAGCCTCCAGAGTCTTCTCTTTACCCTCCCACTGGAGTCACGGGGCCGCTTACGCCCTCAACAGTTACCAGTATTCATCCTCCACTTCCCCGAGTGGCCAGGCCCCCCTTTCTCAAGTCACAGGACCCTTCCTCTGTATCGAGACAGAGGGACACCACATACAGTCTCCAAACTTCCCCGAAAATGACAAAACATTCCTTCCCCTCAGGAGTCCCTGGGAACCCACACGCCCCCTTCAGAATGACTGAGCGCCCCCTTTTCCCCGGATCACCGGTCTCCTTCAGTCACCAACGCTCCCCCTCGGAGTGACCGCCGCACCCTATCAGTGACTCAGCCATTCCAGCCCCTCAGAGCTGAGCCCCTCCTCTGAGGGTCAGGGACCTCCCACCCCCTTCAGTAATCCGACTGCTAAGATTCCATACTACGGCAACTCTAGAAGCCCCTCTGAGTGGCCGGACTTTCCACCCCGCTCAAAGTCAGGGGGCATTCCTCACACACACACACACACACACACACACACACACACACACACACACCCCTCAGGATGACCGGGGCCCCAAGCCTTGGAAGTGGCCAGGTTACCGCCCTCCCCCAGGCCTGGCACCTGGGCGGCAGGCAGCGCCACGCTGGGTGCGCGCAGGTAGTAGGGGGCCAGCGTGGCGGGGCAGAGCGCAGCCAGCTCGGCCTCCAGCAGCCCCTCGCCGAAGCGCTGGTCGAAGAGGCGCCCGGGCAAAGGGGCCGAGGCGCGGCGCAGCCAAGACGGCTGCACAGGCACGGGGATCTCCATCCTGCTTCGCCGCCGCCGCCGCCCCTAGGCTCCGCAGTGCCCCTGCGTGCGCGGCAGCCGCTCTTATAGTACGCCTTGTGTCCGCCCCTCGGCGGGCCGCCCGGGGACACTGGGACCGCGGCCAGCGCCGGCCATTAATAGAGCCTTATTTAGAAAGCCCAACAATGACTTGGCCATTTATTAAGCGCCTCCTGGATGCCAGAGGTGATCCCCCAATTTCCCAAAGGGGAAAGAGGAGGCGCAGCCTTGCCGAGTAGGTAGAATAGCACGGTATTTGGGACCCAGGGCCACCGCGCGGTTCGCAGTCCCTTTAATCCATTCCCGCCCCGCAGGCAGCTCCCGGGATGACGTAGATGGCGGTCTTAGGAGCAGATTCTTGGGTACAGGGAATGTGATAGCCAGCCAGGCTGTCAGGAGGACACAAAACAGACCCTACTCCCATCTCAACAGGGCCTTGGGCCCAGCCCCCCGGCAAGCCAGGCCTAATTCTGGGCCTCTGACTCAGCCTCGGGTGCCCAGGGTAGTGGGGTCTGCCAGGTGAGCAGCAGCCAGAGGGCGCAGGCACGAACAGTCCAGGCTGGCCCCCCAGGGGCCGCGCGCCGGGCCCGAAATAGCTCATTTTGATCCCACCATTTCGGCTAGGAGCCCAGGCCTGGCACTTAGTGCAACCAGCTGCTCCTGCAGCAAGACAGAAGTGGTTAATGACCCCGCGGGACCGGTTGGCTGGTCCGACGGATGAAGGGGCGTTGGTTAGAGAGGGGACGGATTCTCTAATTGCTCTGCAACGCGAAAAGCGGTAGTTATATTGGAGTCCATTTCTGCAGCAAAAGGGGGCGTGGCTAGAACACCCTGCTGGACAGCTAGTGTACCTTGGAACTCTTCCTAACCGCGAGCTCACCCTCAGATCCTTTCCATTGGTCCGCAGCCTTGCCAATTACTGCCGCGCGCTACGATTCTCCAATCAAACATGCTCTCTCAAGTCAGGCCGACAATACAGCCAGTTGTGAGACATCTCCCTTTGGCCCGTCTCCAATTACTTTTATTTTCCTCTCCATCATTGGTCGCTTTGGAGGCCGCTCTCTTTAGCGTCGGCACTCCCAGAAAGGGGCGGGCCTGGCAAGGCATTGCTAAGCGACCAAGCTGTGCGCGGGGTCAGCCCAGTGAAGGAGCTTAGCAGGCGGAATCGCCCAGGTAGCTGCGGGATGGACCGCAGGTGAGCGATCCTTCCCGGGGACCACAGGAGGCCTGGGGAGGACCTAGAGTGAGATTAACACAGCCTTGGGTCAGATTTGCTAGGGTCCGGAGTCTCTTTCTCAACCGCATTGGAACTACAACTCCCAAGATGCCCCACATCCTTTGGCTGCTCCAGCCTTGGACTTCATCATCTCGGGGGTCCCGTAGCGTTTTATGTTCCGCTTTCTAAGTGGCCCCAGGACTTTTCATTTTCCTCTAAAGATGCCCAGTGTCCTCTTGGAAATTAAATGTTTTAATTTTAAAATTTCCCCCAGACTCCTATGGGTGTTGTTTTTGACCTTTCTTGCTTAAGGCGGAGCCCAGTTACGGGGACTGTAGTCCATTTACTATTTTCGCCTCAGTGTCCCAAGGACTTATGGGAAATGTACAGTGATAAGTTTTAGGCTTGTTTCTTTTCTTTTCTCTTATTTTCTTTTCTTTTATAATGTTTTATTTATTATTTTTGAGAGAGAAAGACAGCATGAGCAGAGGAGGGCGGGGGCGACAAAGAATGGGAAGCAGGCTCCAGGCTCTGAGCTGTCAGCACAGAGACCGTCTTGGGGCTCGAATTCACAAACTGTGAGATCATGACCTGAGCCGAAGTCACCGATGATGCAAAAGAGATACAGATGCCCAGCCTACTTCCAGATATTATGATTCTTTTGGCCTGGGGTGAGGACCTCACATTTGTATTTTTTAAAGTCTCCTAGATTGGATTAGGGTTAAGAGCCACCAGTTAGCAGTTCCTTGGTTTTCTGAGACTGCTTCAAGGGCTGGTGGGAATCGAGCCTCTAGTATCATTATCTTGAATGTGCAGTGGCACTTCATGGGAATTATAGTTCATCTCTTCCAGGAATCTATGGGAATTGTAATCTGGTTCTGCCCTCCTCTTCCAACCTTGCAACCCGACTCCACCCTGCAACCCCCTAACAGGGCTGCACTGACCATGCTCCGCTTGCCAGCCTTACTCTCCCCTTGCAGTCTGCCAGTTTTCTCAGTCGGAGACAGCCCCTTTGAGGATACTCCCCTGGATCAAAGCCACTACTGGCCATCCCGAAGCCAGACCTGGCACCCCAAGGTGAGGACACCCCATAGAGAGTGCTGTATGTGAGCCCAGTGGTGAGGGAGTGACTAGAGGGAAGGAGGACATGTGATGAGAGATAGGGGTAGGAAATTAAGAGACAGTCCCTCCTGCCCTCCCTACAGCTCTGCCCTTACTCAGTCCTCTGTCACCTGGATCCCCTGTCATAGCCCCAATCACTGAGTTGTTGCCATTATAGGATGTGTTTCCTCCCCTCTGGACTGAGACACGCTTCGTGTGTGTCTTCGTTCCCCTACAGGGATGACCCTTCAGCCCTCACTTTCTTCTCCCCATCTCCGTATCTTAGACCCTGAGCCCGTCCAGGTCCCAGAAGTCCAAGCTCCCCAAAGTTCCTAAGGCTCTGGCCACAGGTCCCAACTCCTCTGAGCTGTTTGAAGAGTCCTGGCCATCCAGCTCAGAGACCCCTTCCCCACCTAGCACCACTGAAGAACAGAAGGGAGCCTCCCCACCACCCACCCTGGTTGACAGCCGGGAGTCCGTGGTGGCCAAGTAAGTACCAGGAGCCCTGGAGGGAAAGAAGGGTTTGGGTCAGGAGGGGGCAGGCATCCCATAATAATCATCATAGCCAGAGTTGTTAATGCAGCACTTTTAGAACCACACTTCATGTGTGTTATTAAGTGCTCTGGAGCTAGGCTGCCTGGGTTCAAATCCTAGCTCTGTCACTTACCCTCCAATCTGGGCCTCAATCTGTTAATTGGGATATTAATAGCATATATCCCCCTAGGGCTGTTTTAAGGTTTCAACGAGTTACTGTCTATAAAGCATCTATAACAAGTACTATAACATAGTACTTGGATTTGTATGCTGCAAGTTCAGCTGCTTTAATAAAGAGTACCAAATTAATTGGGGCTTAATCAAGAGAACATTTACCTCTCCCTCACCTAACAGTCCAGGTAGAAGCAACCAGGGCTGATATGGCAGCCCCTAGTTGAGATGTCAGGGACACAACACAGTTTCCTTCTATCTTGTTGCCTCCCATCACTAGGCTGTTGCTCTTTCCTTTATGGACCAAAATGGCTCCCAGCCACATCCACTTTCCAGAATCACATCTCCTCATACCCTGTTGGTCAAGAATCTAGTTACATGACCATAAAACTGTAAGGATCCCTGATAAATATATCTGTAGAAGACCTGTCCAGTCTTGTATAGTCCTATATAATATTGCATTATTATATAAGAAAGGAGAACAGATGTTGAGGGACAAGTAGTAGGTACTTCCATGGTACTTGATAAACGTCACTATTGTGACTGTTATTGTCATTATTATGTGGCTCCATTCATTCACCCACCTCCCATTCTCTGATGCTCATAGGTACATAAACCGGTTCCGCCAGGCTCAGCCTACAAGCAGAGAGGAACGCCAGCCTGCAGGCCCAGCTGACTTTTGGTGGCTGCGGCCTGAATCTCCAGACACCAGCAGTCGACTTGCAGCAGGTACCTGCTTCAGTCCCATCCACTCCCAGCTGAAAACCTTTCCTGATCAATGTCCCCAGCAGACATTCCTCATACCCCACCAAAGTCAACTGGGGCTTCTCAGCAGGAGCCAGTGAACCAGAAGGAAGACCCGACATAGCAGTCTCAACTCTTGCCAAGGTGATGAGCACATCTCAGGCTAAGGCTGTGGCCCCCCTTCAGGAAATGAAGCAGGTGACATCCTCATCCACTTCCCTCTGTACCTGAACTGACAGCTCTAGCCCTGGGATAGACTTAGAGTCCATCCCAGTTCAAGGAAGCTTAAACAAAAAAGAAGGATTTGTTGGCTAATACAATCAAGAAATCCAAATGTATATGCTCTCAGGCATGGCTGGATCCAGGTGTTTGGACAGTATTAAGAGGAACTCAACTCTCTTGAATCTCTGTTCCTCTTTGTTGGGTTCAATCTCAGGCAGGCTTTCCCCATGAAGTCACGAAGATAGCCTTAGTTCGCTCTAGGTTTCTAACTTACATAGTTAGTTTAGCGGAAAGAGGAGGATTTTCCAATAGTTCCTTCCAGAGCACCAGGGCTTACTCTCATTCGTTCATCTTTGAGCCAATCACTGTGGAACCAGAGGACAGATTGTTGCGATTAGCCAGTCTTGGTCAGGAAGGTGAGGTCAACCCTTCTCCCACAACAATGACTATGGGGGGGGGGGGGTGGATCCACAGAGGAACACTGGGTCCCCCTTCCCTGAGGAGGAGGAGCAGATTCTAAGCCAGCATGTGAGGGTACCAGGTGGAGTGCAGACTGGACTTCGGGCCCTCTGTCCAGAGCCCCTTTCCCAGCACCCTTTGAGGTGGGGGCTGGCCTCTGACCCCTGTCACCTCACAGAGCCTCAGCACGTGGAACTCACCCCTGCTGGACCTGGAGACGCTGAGCCTGCAGAGCAGAGCTGCCAGGCTGCTGAAACGCAGGTGCCTTCCCTGCCCTCATCGTCCCCACTCCTACAGCTCCGGGCCCAGCCCACTGCCTCTGAGACCTCTGTTGCCTCACTTCTGCTTTCTCCCTACAGCAAGGCCTCAGTCTCCTCCTCCTCACTCAGCCCTAGCGATGCCAGCGGCTCATCATGCCCCGTTAGCTCTGATGGCCTCTCTGCCTTCTCCATGACCTTCACCCCTGACTCCAGCAAGGGCTCTGACCCCAAGGCACACGGTAAGTTCTGAGGCCACGATTGAGGGCAGTCTGGATGTGAATCCCAGCTCTGACATTTACCAGCTGTGTCACCTGGGACCTTTCTGGGCCCCTCTGTTTCTGCAGCTTTAGAACAGGGGTAATAAATGAGTCGGTGAATAATGCAGGGTGCGCTTACCGCCGGTCTGTGAACAGTACCTATCATTAGTATGGCAGGCTCTCTCCCTGCATCCCGTTTGCAGTTCTGAACACAGATGTCCAAAATTGGAAATTAGCTCTTTGCTAATTTGGCACCATACCTGATTTGATGCAAAATCTGACCTGAAGAGTATGAAGGCTGTTTATGATCTCTGTGTATTTCATTTAGGGTGACTAGTCGTACAATTTTTGCTATGGTTGTGTTACATTGAACCACATGAAGATCTCTGTCTTTGTAAGTAAAAGGTGGTTGAATATTGGCAATTTCGTGTTGTTCAGCGAAATGCTAATGTGTTTGAGTCTGGTGTACTGACCCAGCCCCCTGGCAGTGCTGTTCACATCGTGTGACTCTGCTAAAGCATGCAAACTGTTGAACTCTCCATTTCTGCCGTCTGAAATTTTCAGACTTCAGAGGTGGGATGAAGGACCTGGGTTACTACTGTCATCATTGTTGTTACTGTTACTCCATGCCCAGGTCCTGGGATGATGCCGTGGTGCACAGGACAGATGCTCTCCGTGTCTCACGGGGCTTAAGTGAGCGGGGACAGGCAGGCACAGTGAACAGACAGGCGTTCGTGCCTGGTGCGTGACCCTGCCTCCTTGTCTGATTCTTTGCTCCTTTTCAGCTTCACTTCACCTTTTATTCACCTTTCCTTCCTAAGCCTCAGTTTTCTCATCTGTAAAATGGGGGTAAAACTAGTATGTACTTCATGAGTTGTTCTGCAGAAATGTATTCATTCTTTCATCTAAAAAACATTGAATACCGGGACGCCTGGGTGGTTCAGTTAAGCATCCGAGTTCAGCTCAGGTCATGATCCCATGGTTTGTGGATTCAAACCCCGCATCAGGCTCTGTGCTGACAGCTTGGAGCCTGGAGCTTGCTTCAGATTCTGTGTGTGTCTCTCTCTGTCTACCCCTCCCTTGTTCATGCTCTGTCTCTCAAAAGTAAGTGTTAAAAAAAAAAACACAAACAAACACACAAAAAACATTGAATACCTGTTGTGGATGAGGCCCTGTGAGTGGGCTTGGCGATTCCACAGTGAACCAACCATACATGGTCCCACCTTCATGGTCCTCGTAATATAGTCAGTGTAGGGCAGAAAATAGCTATATAACCCCACAAACAAAAGTGAAATGTAAGCAGAAATGAAGGCCATGCGATGGTTGTGATGCTGGGAAGTCACAGAAGGCCTCTGGGGAAGAGGGGCTATCTAACTGGAGACTTGAACAATGATGGTGGAGACAGTAGCCCTCTAGCATGTACTCAGGACCTGAGGTGGGAGGGAACATGGTACAGACAATGGACTAGAAAAGGCAAGGGATGCGGGGGGTGAGAGTAGGGTGGGGTAAGGTGGAAGAGACTGGCAGGAGTCAGATTACATTGGGCCAGGTAGGCACAGGAGGCATTTGGTCATGATCTTAGTACTAGGGAGCCATGGAGGATTCTGAGCAGGGAAAGGATGTGGTCTAAGTTGGGTATTAACAGACTCCCTCTGGCTGCTGTTGACCCCCTAGTGAGAGATGCTGGTAGTTTCACTTGGGCCAGAGCCTGAGGAGCAGAGTAGAGGGAAGTGGCCAGGTTTGGAAGTAGAGTCACGGGATATAGAGGGGAGTGAGGGAGAGAGATCCAGGGTGACACCCCCCCCCCCCTTTCTCTGTGCAACATCAAATGACAGGTCTTTTAAGAGACAATGGTAGCCCTACTGATCATTTTTGATGAAGTTATGCTCTGAATGATCGGAATGATATCCATGTCCCTTTGCCCCACTGAACTGAGGACAACCAGTGGCCTTACCCTTAGTCACTGCGGTATCCCTAGCACGGGTCTGGGCACTGCAGTTCAATATAATCAGTTCATTTGGCATTTATGCCACAGATACTGGTGGCACCAGGCCTTGTTCTTGACACTGGGGATATGAGAATGGTCAGACAGAAATAATCACTGCCCTTGTGTAGCTGCCAGAGATACATAAACAAAGAAGCGCCATACTGAGTATGTTAGAATGTGAAAAGTACTAAGGGGAAAAATGGAACAAGAAAGAGGATTGGGAGTGGTAAGGCTGGGGGTTGTTTTGGTTTTAAATAGGGTAGCCAGGGAAGACCTCACTAAGAAGGTGATACTGAGCAAAGATTGGAAGGATTTGAGGGCCTGAACCCTGTACATACAGGAGGGAACAACATGACAGGCAGTGGGAACCACAAATGCACAGGCTTTTGCTTTTTACCAGGACAGGTGCAGCCTGGGGAGGGTTCTAATCCAGGAGGGCCCTGATCTGACTCAGGTGTTCCCAGGCTCTCTCTGGCTGCAGGGTGAATAGATTGGGAGGACAGAAGTAGAGAAACAAGAGAAAAGGTTCCTGTTGGGTTGGCCCCAGGTAAGGGCAGTAAAGAGGGGGAGAAGTGAAGGGCCCCTGGGTGGCTCAGTTGGTCAAACGTCCGACTTTGGCCATCATCATCTCACAGTTCATGAGTTCAAGCCCCATGTCAGGCTCTGTGCTGACAGCTCAGAGTCTGGAGCCTGCTTCAGATTCTGTCTTCCTCTCTCTCTGCCCCTCCCCACCCTCTCAAAAATGAATGTCTGAAAGAATTAAAAAAAAAAAAAAAAAAAAAGAGGGGGAGAAGAGGGCAGATTCTGGAGCATCTGTCTTGTTTACTGCTGTATGCATAATGTCCAGGCACAAAGTAAGAGCTCAATAAATACTTGCTGATGAATAAAGATTTGTATGATGGCAGCTTGAGAAGCCCAGGAGTGCTCTATCCCTGACTCTGCTTCTTTTCTCACTTCCTATTTGGATGAGGAGTTGGGACATTATCTGGAGAGCTTGTCTGAATAACTTTCTGGTACAGTTAAAAGGTATATAAACAGACTGTCCTTGGTTTGCTCATCACCCTAGCCCCTCTCTGCTTACCCCACAGGAACACCAGCACATGCCCCCATCCCTGCTCCAGCCCCGATCTCCTCCCAGGCACCCTTGCGTCCAGAGGATGACATTCTATACCAGTGGCGGCAGCGGCGGAAGCTTGAAAGGGCTCGAGGAGGGCAGGGTGATGGAACCTGGGTGCTACCCCAGACTCCTGCCCTCACCACTCCAGTGAGATGGGGGAGGGAGGAGCTTGAGGGGGCTGGAGGGAGGGATGCTAAGGAGAGCTGGAGGAAAGAGGAGCCTGGAGGCGACTGAGGACCCCTCTACCCTTTCTCTTTATCTCAGGTCCCTGTCCCTGTTTGTCGACAAGCTCCTGCTGCCCCTGCAGAGTCCCTTGCTTCCTTGGGAACCCAGCCTAATTGCGTCCCACTTTGGAGCAGTGTGACCCGGCCTGGTCCCCTGGAGGCCTTCTATATGCAGAGGCCTCCTATTCCGCCAGGGTTCTCTCCACACATCTTTTGGGGCCCCAGCCCACATGGGTTCTTCTGGGCCCCGCAGCCTGGTCCCTGGGTACCTCTCGGGGCCATTCCTCCCACGCCCTTCGCCTCTACCCCTGCGCCTCCGGGTTCCACTCCGGTGCCCCAGGCCTCCAACGCGGCACCTTCAGCCTCCACCTCCCCGCCCCCAGCCGTCCCCCAGGATCCGCCGGCTCTTGCGCCAAGCTGCCCCGCCCAGCCTGAGAAGCAGGGCCCCAAGCCTGGGAGTGGCAGAGCCCGGCGCCGCGAGTCCGCTGGGAGAGTCACGGCAGCTGACGAGGGTCCTGGCCTGCAGCTCAGAGGCGCCCTGGGCCAGGTAGTAGCCGCTCGGCTTTTCCCGGACAGCCTGGAGGACACGCCCCCTCACCTTGAGGGCCCACCTCTGGCAGAGACTGAATCTCAGAAAGTCAAGGCCACACAGCCCCAAACCAAGGTTACACCCCCTCTATCTGGATCCCATTTTCCCAAAGAACAGACCCCGCCTAGTCGGTCTAAAGCAGAGTCTCGGATTGCCAAGGCCAAGCTCCCCCTAGCGACGTCGGAGCCGAAGAAGGACAAAGACACTCCCTTGGCTGAAGCTGGGTATCTGAAACCCAGAGTCCCGCCCCCTCCAGCTAAGGAGGTGTCCGCTTGCATCGAGGCCCCGCCCCCTTCCTTCAGGGCGGGGTCTCTGGAGGCTGTGGCTACGCCCCCGTCCGCTGCTGACCACGCCTCCTCAGATCTGCTCTGCCAGGCCGCCCGACTTCTAGAGGCTGCAGAGGGTGAGCTGATGTGCGTGGCTGCCCGGATCTGGATAGTAGTCCAGCACCCCACGAGTCAACCTCCTGGCGCCCCCTCTTTTTCCCCTAGACTCTGACGGCAGCGAGTTCCAGGACGACCCTGTACTGCAGGTGCTAAGAGTTAAGAGGGCCGAGCTGAGGCTGCAAAAAAGGTGACCATCACCAGGATCTACAACACGCCTTTCCCAGAGCCATCCACAACCCCAGACCCCAATCCTGAGCACATAACCACCTCAGCTTCTACAACCCCGGATTTTTTGCAGGAAAGTGGCCGCGCAGTTATCGCTCTTACTGGACCACACTGAAGACCAAGCGACTTGGTCTCCTCCAACCAGATCACCTTCCAGGTCCCCAGAGAGGCGAATGCAAAAGGAAGGAGCTTCTCTTGAGACCAGACGACGCTGAATTATACAAATTGTATTTTTCCCAATAAAATGTTTTTTTCAAGTTACTTAGTTTCTCTGGGAGTTGTTCTGGAAAGGCTAAGAGTCGTGCTAATTAAGAGAAATGGCTCCCTCCCTCCCCCTATCCGAGGTACCTCTGCCCTGCCCCACCCCACTCTAGTTCCTGACCATTGGCACAAAATCTCTTCTGGTATCCTCTCTGAGGAATCCTCTCTGAGGTCAGGACAGGGAGGGGTTCCAGGACAGATTTCAGGCAAGACTGGACTTACCTTAGCTGACTCTCAACTCAGAGTGGATCCTCCTGTCTCAGCTGAGACCAAAGGGCTGTCCTTTGGGCATGAAACTAATGGGGGTCATCAGAGTGCTGGGCAATGGTCAATCCTCAGTCCACACCCTGCTTGAGCCAGAAACAGTATTTAGTGTGCTGATACCTCCCTCCCTGAAACACCTCCTCCTTACCCTTCCAGTGCCCCACCCCACTCCTCACCTCTCTGGTCACACCTTGTCATTGCTCCAACCTGTCACTTTAGCATGTCCCAGGTCCTTGCCTTTAACTGTCTGTACTCATTCTCAGGCATCTCTAGCCCATCTCTATTCTAATAGTCCCCAAATTTCAATCTTCACCCTAGACCGGGCCACTGAACCTTAGGTTCCTGTATTCCGCTACCTGCTCCATTCCTCACCATTTCCATGCCAATGCCTACTGTCTCAAAGTTCACAGGTCTTAAACTGAGCTCTCAATCTTCCCCTTAACTTGCCACTCTGGTTTTCCTGTGCTCTATTCTAGTTGCCCAGGCCAAAAGCCATGTGGCCATTCCTGACTCCTCTCTTTCCCCCACCCCACAGTCAGTCAATTTGGCTAGCAATTCCTTTAAAATCTATCCGGAATTTAACCCCTTATTCTTCCACTGCCCTCACCCCAGCCTAAGCTATGGCACCTGGACTATTGAAAAACCTATTGTTTTGTCTGCAAATTATTTGACACACTTCCCATCAAAAAGTAGATTCTATGTCCCATCTCCTTGAAACTGGGTAAAACTTTGTGACTGCCTCAACAAATAGAATGCAGAGGAAATGATACTGCTTTAACTTTCTAAACCAAATTAGCCAAGATGATACAGTATCCCCCTGATCTCCCCCCTCCTTTTGTATGCTTTGTATGCTTTGGAGCCCTGGACTTCCATGTAAAAAGTCCAGCTGCCATGCTGGATAGGGATTTTGGTTACACAGGTGTATGCACTTGTCAAAATTCAGTGAAATTTCTGAATGTCATTGTATGTGAAGTTTACCTCAAAAATAAATATTGAACTCTAGTTAAAGATATGCATGCTGAAGTGTTTAGGGGACAGTATACCAATGCCTATAATTTATTTTGAAATACATCCAAAAAATAGTAAGATTAATGAAACAGGATGAATAGAGTAATAAGTGAATTGAGATAAAGCAAATACAGTAAAATGTTAATTTTACTGTAGGATCTAAGTGGTGGATCTATGGGTGTCAACTGTAAAATTGTTCAACTTTGCTGTATGTTAGAAAGTTTTCATAATAAAATGTTTGAGAATGTATGATCAGGATTATGTTGATATCTGTATTTATTAAAGAGGGAGGATAGGATAGGTTTCTATTAAAAGTAGCTTCTGTATGTCATAGACATGGCATATATTTGTCTTCAGCCTTTTTGAACAAACCACACAATTAAATGAAATAAAAAAGAAGGAAATAGCTGTTTAGATATAAAGAGGATTTCTGAGGAAGTTACGTTCAGGCTGAGACAGGTAGGAATTAACTAGTTGACAAAAGACTATCCTAATTACTATCGCTGGATTTTAAATCATCTCCAAGCCTTAGTGACATAATGCAATCATTTTGTTATGTTCATGGATTCTGTGAGTCAGAAATTTGGACACAGCACAGTTGGGGACAGTTTATCTCTGCTCCATGTAGGCAGGATATATTTTCCCTTCCTTTGAATACTGACGTAGCCACAAATTAAGTGATTAGTTTTTGAATGAATGAGAGAATGAATCAAAGCTGTACTTTCTGAGGTGAGGGGCCCTGTTGAGAACATAACCAGTGAAAGTCTTCTTGGAAACAGCATTGTTATAGTGTTTTCTGGACCTGGCTCAAGTTAGAGACGGAAAGATTGGGATTGGCTTTATAGGAGACCTGGTCATGTTCTACATTGCGGGCTAAACCAGGTCCTATGAAAAAGGAGTCAGAGCCGGAGGCCGGCCTGTAAGAAACAGTAGAGGAGGAGGTAAGGACAATGTGGGAAGGGCAAAGATTATGTCCCAGGCAGGGTATCTGAGCCAGTGAAAACCATCCATGGGCAAATGTCCTCAGTATTCTGTGGGCGGTGTCAGGGTCAACTGACAAAGCTGGAGCTAGAGGATTGAGACCTTGAAAAGCTACTTGGGGATGGAGAAAAGCCCTGAGGCCATGGAAGAACCCAATTAAGAGTGTCAGAAGGGGGAAAACAGTGTCAGAGGAGTGGTCACTGAGAATGGACTAAGGGGAGAGCCCACTGCTTAGTGTTAGAAGTGTTGGAAGCAAAGCATAAAGAACCTGGGGGTGTGTCTCAGGAGGGCAATGACAGCCAATGAAAAGCAGTCATGGGCGCGGCGCTGTCAAACTTCGCGGGGCGGGACCGAAGAGGCCGAGCCAGGGATGGGACCAAAACCCAAGCCAATGAAAAGCCGCTAGGTGGGCGGGGAGTCATCCTAAGGCCAAGGGCGGAGCCAATGAAAAGCGGCGCCGCGTCCCCCACTGCCCCGCCTCCGTGGGGCGCGCGCCGGAGCCACGGGCAGCCGTTAGGGGCGGGGCCTGCAGCCGCCCGCGCGCGGCTCGCGCCCTCCCCTTTGTGTCGCCATGGCGGCGGCAGCGGCGACGAGGACGACGAGCGACGGGCCGAGCGCGGCCGGCGCCTGAGGAGGCTACGCTACCATGGTGGTGAGGGGCCCAAGCGGGCGTCAGTCCGTCCGCGTGTCAGTCTGTCCGCGCGCGGCCCCGCCCCGCGCGCCCCGCCCCCGGCCCCGCCCGAGCCCGCGGCCTGCGCCGCCCCTCACCCCTCGTCGAGGTCCCTCTCGTCCCCCGGCCTGGTCTTGGGCCCAAGCCCTTACCCCAGCCCCGCCCCCTCAGTGCTCGTCCCCTTCCTTGTCCTGGATGGAGGTGACAGTGGCCGAGGACCCAGGCTTGGGGGGGAGGGGCTAGTCCCGGGAAGGACCCGCACCACGAAGTGGCCCCCGCAGGGGCCTGCTGAAGCTTCCCGGGTCCTTCGCCAATCCCCATCCCAGAGCCATCCTCAGCTTCCTCTCCCCACCTCCACCCTTTTCTGACTAGCCCACTCCCCCTCCTACCACCAGCCCCCTTCGCGTTCTTGAGCCCCACCCCCACCCGGCTCCATCCTCAGCCTGACCCTTTTCTTCTCTTTCTCTTCCATCTCATTCCGTTCTGTTTCCTCTCAATCTACGCTCCCTTACCCCCCATCAGCCTGAACCTTTACCTCATCCTCTCCAGCGTCTCCCCTCTCCTTACTTCACCCCAACCCCAAACCAGCAGTGTGCCTCTTGCTAGATCCTTGGGTCCTTCTCCATCTTCTTGTCCTCACCCTCCCTCCCCCACCATCTCCCTCTCCCACCATGCTGCTTCTGCTCATTCATCCATTCATTCTCTCATTCGCTCGTTTAACAGACATTCCCTGATACCTCCGGGCAGACCCCATGTTCCACGTGCAAAGAGATTCAGATCTCATCCTGCTTTGAGGAGCTTTCTGAGCTGGAGGGGGACAGACCTGAGGGTGAGACCCAAGGATGAACTTGGGGTCTCAGGGATATGAAGGAAGGAGAGGCTAGAGCCCAGCCTGGAAAATCCCTATCTGGCAGCTGGTTAATTTATTTGTCAGGTTTTACTTGGTTCCTGCTGTGTAACTGGACACTGGGACCCACAGAGGAATCAGGCAACTTTCCCTGTGAGAAGCATCAATTCTGTGCCCAGCTATGTGCTGGAGTCCCTGATCCTGGGGAAGTCACAGTCCAATGGGGGAAATGGGCTTGTCACCAGTGACATCTCAGAGTGCTCAGGGCTGGAATGGGGATAGAGGAGTCCAGAAGAGGAGGCTGACACAGCCTGGGTCAAGAGGACAGAATGAGAGTTGAGACCTGAGGCATGAGGAGGAGTGAACCTACTGAAAGAATTAGGAAGAGTGTCCCATGCAGAGAGAACAATCTTTGCAAAGGCCTAGGAGGAAATGAGAAGGTCGTGCTTTTGTTGGACTCTAAAGTGTGAGCCCTGAGAGTAGAGGCCATTGGGGGGGAAGGCTGGGCTGGAGTGGTAAAGAGAGACCTGAGAATTCAGAGTTTATCTTGAAGATAACAGGGAGCCATTGAAGGTCTATGATCTATGGAGAGACAGGTAGATCTGTGTGGTAAGAAAATTATACCAGCACTTGCTAGGAAGAAGCGAGCAGGAGGGGAGAGGTTAGAAGCAGGAAGATTGATAAGATGGGAGCTATGATTGTCCAGACATCAATGAAAGGTGTGGAGAGGCACACAGGGGAGATGACTATACTCCGCAGGGGCTAAAGTAGGGCTTCAAACAGGGAGAGATGGTACCAGCGTGCGCTCTCCCTCCCTCACCCTCAGTCCCTTTTCTTCCAGCCCCCCACCCCAGACCACCCACAAAGAAACAGGCCTACCCTCAGTTGCCTTCACCTCCCCCTGACCTACCCTTCTGCTCCATGCTCAGGGCAGCCTGTGAAGCAATTCGGGCCTCTGGGCCCAGGCTCACAGATAACAATGCTCCCGTTGTCTCTCTGCTCCCATCTCTGGAGGCCTCTGATTCTTCTTTCTGCTCTACAGGCTCGCAGCACTGACAGCCTGGATGGCCCAGGGGAAGGCTCAGTGCAGCCTCTGCCCCACACTGGGGGGCCTAGTGTGAAGGGGAAGCCTGGGAAAAGGTGAGAGGTGAGGGTGAGGCTCAGCTTAGGAGGGGGGCCAAGCACAGGAGCCACTAGTGATGTGTCACCTGTCCCCCAGGCTCTCGGCTCCTCGAGGTCCCTTCCCTCGGCTGGCTGACTGTGCCCATTTCCACTATGAGAATGTTGACTTTGGCCATATTCAGGTATGGGGGCTTTGCACCCAGGTGGGAGGGTGAGATCCTACCCAACCTTGAAGCAGTATCAGCCACTTTACCCCTGAAGCCTATCTCAGGAATAGCTGAGCAGTCGCTGGCAGGAGGTGCAGGGTGGAAGAGAACTGTTATTCATTTGTTCGTTTCTTTATTCATTCACCTAACTTTTTGTTAGGTGTACGCACTGTGCCAGGGCCTTGTACTCTGAGACATCAGCAGGCCCTGCCGTTAGGGAGCCCCAGGCAGGGGACACAGATCCATTTCCAGATAGTGCTAACCTGGGAATGTCAGGACTGGGACAAAAGTGAGGCCCTTACCTGAGCCTTTATTTCCCACTATAGCTCCTGCTGTCTCCAGAGCGTGAAGGCCCCAGCTTCTCTGGAGAGAATGAGCTGGTGTTTGGGGTACAGGTGACCTGCCAGGTGAGGCCACCCCTCCTCTCATCTAGCCTGACAGTCTGGTCTTCATGGTCTACACTGGCTCAGTGTAATAGGACTACTGCTCCTTTCTGTCCCTCCTGCTCCCTCAGGGCCGTTCGTGGCCAGTTCTGCGCAGCTACGATGACTTCCGTTCCCTGGATGCCCACCTACACCGGTGCATATTTGACAGGAGGTTCTCCTGCCTCCCAGAGCTTCCCCCACCCCCAGAGGGTGCCAGGGCTGCCCAGGTAAACTGTTTATGGTCCCAGCCTCAGCTATGGTGTGTCCTCATAAGCACTGTGTGAAACCATCAAGGGAGGATAGTTAAATATTTAAACACTGGTATGGCCCGAGTTCCAACCAATCAGAATGGAGAGGCCCAGAATAAAACTGCAGCAAGGTTCTGGAGGCTCCTTTCAGCTTTAGGATCATGGGAGTTCCAGGGGATTTGGTGGGAGAGTCGGCATGGCCAGACCAATGGGGGCACACAGGAGCTTGGCATAGCCTATTTACTAACTGATATGAAAATATTTCAGTGCTTACCAGTGGAGCAGCACCCATGCATTCAGGCTGAGTTTCAGCCCTGCCTAGAGGTGAGCTAGGGCAGTATAGGAGGGCAGTGACTCTCTCAAGTTCCCCTCACAAAAGCCCATCCTGACAACCTGCCCCCAGATGCTGGTACCACTGCTGCTACAATACCTGGAGACCTTGTCAGGACTGGTGGACAGTAACCTCAATTGTGGGCCTGTGCTCACCTGGATGGAGGTAGGCCCGGGAAAGGGGACTCGGGGTGGGGAGTGAGTGAGGGATGTCTGAGGAGTGAGAACCAGCCAGAGAGAGTGTGTGGGCACAGGAAAGAAACGAGCCAGAGTGGAGGAGGCACTGATATTTCAGTGTCTGTGTGGGCACATGCCTGTGAGAGAGAATAAGTGTGTGTGTGTGTGTGTGTGTGTGTGTGTGTGTGTGTGTGTGTGAGAGAGAGAGAGAGAGAGAGAGAGAGAGAGAGAGAGAGGCATTGGACTATGGGGATGTGAGGATTTCAAGATATATCAGTTAGAAATAGGTTTTACTGTAACTCACAGAACACTCGGCCAACAGTGGCTTAAACCAGTCGGTTTTTAGATACCAAATGTGCAGTGTCATGGAGGATGAGGGTGCAGGGGTATCCCGGGACATGAGAGGAAGGAGGGGCTTTGTTGGGTAGGGGCAAGAATTTAGCTCTTTGACCAATAGCTCTGACTGACCGAGGCTTTTAGGTAGGGGACAGGTAGTGAGCTCCACTGGACATGGAGGAACCTCCTCTGCCTTTATTATCTTCTTCTGGCCTCTCCCTGCACATCCCTCTGCCCCCACCATCTCAGCTGGACAACCATGGCCGGCGACTGCTCCTCAGTGAGGAAGCCTCCCTTAACATCCCTGCGGTGGCCGCTGCCCATGTAATAAAACGGTACACAGCCCAGGCACCAGACGAGCTGTCGTTCGAGGTGAGGCTGTGGGGAAGCGGACTCCACCTGGGCTCCCCACTTCCCCTGTCCCTTCTGACCCTCCCTCCAATTACCTTCCCACTCTCAGGTGGGAGACATTGTCTCAGTGATCGACATGCCACCCACTGAGGATCGGAGCTGGTGGCGGGGCAAGCGAGGCTTCCAGGTGAGCCTGGCTTGGGGTGGACAAGTGAGGCAGGGCACTGTGCCAGCTAGGGTGGCCTACTCGCTGACCCCAAACCCTCTTCAGGTCGGTTTCTTCCCCAGTGAGTGTGTGGAGTTGTTCACAGAGCGGCCTGGCCCAGGACTAAAGGGGGGTAAGTGCCAGGGGCAAAATGTGGAGGCCTCCCTGCATCCTTTGCTTGCCATCCATTCTCTCCACCTACTGTTCACCCCACAGATGCCGATGGTCCCCCGTGTGGTGTCCCAACTCCCCAGGGTGTCTCCTCTCTGACCTCAGGTAATGGGAACAAGGGGCCAGGCCCCTGCCCCCCACCATAAGATCAGTGGCTGCACTGACCCTGTGTGGCCTGCCTTTACCCCCACAGCTGTGCCCCGGCCACGTGGGAAGCTGGCTGGCCTCCTCCGAACATTCATGCGCTCCCGCCCTTCTCGGCAGCGGCTACGGCAGCGGGGCATCCTGAGGCAGAGGGTGTTTGGCTGTGACCTTGGAGAGCATCTCAGCAATTCAGGCCAGGATGGTGAGGACAGGCCCTATGTCTCCCTGCCCAGCCCTCTCCTCCCACCCTGGTTGCAACCTGCCTAGACCTGAGCCCCTGCTTTTCCCCAGTGCCCCAGGTGCTTCGCTGCTGCTCTGAGTTTATTGAGGCCCATGGGGTGGTGGATGGAATCTACCGGCTCTCAGGAGTGTCATCCAACATCCAGAGGCTACGGTGAGGGCCCTCCACCAAGCCCTTCCTTCCACAAACTCCTACTGAGCATCATCTCTGTTTCAGGCCCTGTGCCATGTGCTGGGGACATAGAGTTATCAGGGAGGGTTAGGAGGGCTTAGAGTGGGGTTAGACTGGGGCTGGGGGCAAAGAGGGCTTCCTTGAGGAAGTGATACCCACACTGAGACCTGAAAGGCAAGAGCAGAATAAGCATTGGAAGCAAGAGATCAACCTTCATTGAGTACCTGCCACATGCCAAGCATGAGGCACTGGGGACACAGTGGTGGATGAGAGACAACCAGAGATTCCTGCCCTCATGGGGTTCACATACTAGAGGGAGAGACAAACAAGGAAATGAGAGTGTGTACTAGCAGGTGACAAGTACTATGGAGAAAAATAGAATGGGGTGGGGAGGCTCATAATAAGTTGGGGAGGGGTATTGCAGTTTTATATAGGGTGGGCAGAGAAGGCCGCCTGGGAGAGAGCTTGCTCTGGTGGAGGTGAGGGAGTGAGCTGTGTGGACGTGCTGGGATGAACATTCACCATGGGGGGAACAGTTAGTGCAAGGGAAAGCGGCAGGAGGTCATGTCCCGGAAGGAAATGGGGGAAGAGCATACAGGGCCTTTTTGATGACTGTTAGGATTTTGCCTTTTACTCAGAATAAGGGGGTAACCACAGGAGGGTTCTGAGCTGAGGAGGGACAGCATGTGGGAGAGTCTAAGGGGAAGCAGTGAGCCACGAGCACTGGGGCTGACAGGAGGCATGAGGTGTCAGTGTGGAGCCTGAGACTCTGAGAGACAGGCATGAGGTCACATGATAGGATGTTTACCCAAGAGCAGTGGGACTTCACCAGAGAGTGGTGAGCAGGGGCTATTGGGATTTGGGCCACGTTTTTCAGTGACCTCCAGAAGCCAGGAGAATGACAGCTTCGTGGAAGGAGCATGGTCACACTCTGGATTCAGATAGCCTTGGGTACCCACAGCAGGGGCATCTCCCACCTGAGCCTCAGTGTCCTTCCTGTCAAATGAGGCATGCTCTCTGGGGCACACAGAGTTGTTGCGGGGGGGTGGGGGGGGGTGGGAGGCGGTCAGTAAGGTTCTGCCTCTGAAGAGCCCAGCACAGGATCCATGTGCATGCACCTATGTGTGGCCACTTTGGGAAGTGGGGGAAGAACATGGCCAGGTGGTTCGGCTCTGACCTGAATCTTTCTCCTCTTTGACCTGGTGGCCTCAGGCATGAGTTTGACAGTGAGAGGATCCCTGAACTGTCTGGCCCCGCCTTTCTGCAGGACATCCACAGTGTGTCCTCCCTTTGCAAGCTGTACTTCCGGGAGCTGCCGAACCCCTTGCTCACATACCAGCTCTATGGGAAGTTCAGTGTGAGTAAGGGAGCTGGCAAGGTTGGAGGGTGCTGGGATGCATCTGGCCCAGCCCCCATCATGCTTGTGCATAATCTCAGGAAGCCATGTCAGTGCCTGGGGAGGAGGAACGCCTGGTGCGTGTCCACGACGTCATCCAACAGCTGCCCCCACCACACTACAGGTAAACCAGGAGGGGCAGAAAGGGCTGTGGTGGGGTCCCAAGGGAGTTGAGGCTCAGGTGTCCTCCTCCACTCCCACCCCCAGGACCCTGGAGTACCTGCTGAGGCACTTGGCCCGCATGGCAAGACACAGCGCCAACACCAGCATGCATGCCCGCAACCTGGCCATTGTCTGGGCACCCAATCTGCTACGGTAAGCTGGCAACTCACCAGCCTGCCCCCTCAGCCTTCTCCACTAGCTGGGCCTCAAGAAGCCCCCCACACCCAGAGCCCAACTTTTGCTCTCTTATTCATTTCATTCAACACATATTTCTTGAGTACCTTCTGTGTGCCAGTTCCTTTCCTCAGCACTGGGACACAGTAGTGAGCAAAATCCTGTGCTCCTAAGTCCACATTTTCATGGGGGAGATGAACAATGAACCATCAACAAGAAAAATAGAGACTATGGTCTGATAGTGATGAGTACCAAGGAGAAAGATTACAAAGCAGGGAAGGGAGATGCACAGGGTCATGGTATTTTGAGATTTTTAGAGTGGCAGGGAAGGCTTCAGTAAGAAGCTTCTGTGGCCAGTAGCAGCATGAGCCACAGAAGATTTGATGGTGACCAAGACAGGCAAGCTCTCTGTCCCAAATAAAATAGGTGGTACATCAGATGGTGGATATAAGAACTATGAGGACAAAGAAACAAAAAGAGAAGGCAGCTTACAATTTCAAATAAAGTGGGTGGGGAAGACTCCACGGAGAAGGTAACATTTAAGAACTTTGGAAGGTGAGGGAGGGACACGTGTGGCTATCTGGGGAAGAACAAACCAGACCGAGGGGACCAAAAGTGCCAATGTCTGGAGGCTGGGAAGGTGCCCGGTGTGCTGGAGGACCAGCGGGGAGGCCAGTGTGGCCGGAGCCCAGTGAGCAAGGGAGGGAGGGGTTGAGGGGGAGGAGATGGTGAGGTCAGAGATGCCAGGGGACCAGACAGAGGAATGACTTATGATTTGTGGGTCATGGTGAGGACAGACTTTACCAGGACAGGGGTGCAGCCAGGGGAGGGCTCTGAGCCGGGAGGGCCTTGACCCAGCATGGAGGGGCTACCTCTGGCTGCAGAGGGGAGCAGACTGCAGAGGGCAGAACACAGAATGGAGGGGGAGGGGGCAGGGAGGCAGGGAGGAGCTGTGGTGTCTGGGATGGGAAGGGTAGAGGCCAGGCCAGGGGTGGGGACAGTGGGGGAGAGTTTAGATTCTGGAGAGATTTTGTGGGTGGAGCAGGGAGGATTTCTGAGAGATTGGATGTGAGTGTGAGGCAAAGAGGGGGATCAGGAACAACTCCCGGAGGTGTTTGGCCTGAGCATTGACTGAGCTGCGGACAGGGGGGAAGGAGGTTTGGGGAAAGGTTGAGAGCCCAATGCTAGATGTGATCACTTGGGGAAGGTCAGAGGTGTTAGATGACAGTCATTTCTTCCATTGGCTCCCCATTTTGGGTAGCTAAAATCCACCAGCTGGAGCTTAAATCACCTGGCCTCCCTCTCTCTCCTCCCACCCAGGTCCATGGAACTGGAGTCAGTGGGGCTGGGTGGGGCCGCAGCCTTCAGGGAGGTTCGGGTGCAGTCTGTGGTGGTGGAATTCCTGCTCACCCACGTGGATGTCCTGTTTAGCGACACCTTCTCCTCTGCTGGCCTCGACCCTGCAGGTACGCCCATCTCACCCGCTCATGTCCTGGCTACTGCCCCCTCATTGTTAGGGCTGCAGTGGGAGGGCAGGTGGGCTCCCAGCCCTATCCCTACCCCACTGAAGCTGGACCTCCCTCCTGGCTCCTTGAGGACCCCGCCCCGGCCTCTCCCTCCCCTCCCCCCCCCCTTCTCATTTCAGCTCCTACGCTCAGGATCCCCACTTCTTGGCCCGGACATCGTTCTTCCTTCACCCCTTGTAGCTCCTGGGGGCTCTTGGGGCCATGGGTCCATCTGGGAGGAGGTGGGAGGTCCCCAGACTTGACCCCGCCCTGGCCCCACCCAGACTCCCCGCCCAACCCGGGACCCCAGCCCAATCAGGATTCAGCACGTCGGAGGGCCCACTGGCCCGAGGTAACTGAAGCCAGAGCCGCTGCCCTCGCTGGCTGCCGGGAGCTGCCTCCTCATCAGCTCGTTCTGCCTCACTCCTCCTCCTCACCTGCCTGCTGCCCACCCATTCCCGCCTGATCCGCCCTGGCCCCCTGCCTTGCCAGCCCGGGTGGGCACGCTGCGGGGCCGGGGCTTGGGCTGTAGCGCTTGGCTTTGCCCGTGGCCTTGAATGGCACCCTGAGCTGACAGCTGCCCCCTTTCCCAATTCCCTAGGCCGCTGCCTCCTCCCCAGGCCCAAGTCACTTGTGGGCAGCGGCCCCTCCACTCGCCTGCTGACGCTGGAGGAAGCCCAGGCTCGCACCCAGGGCCGTCTGGGGACACCCACGGAGCCCATAACTCCCAAGGCCCCAGCTTCGCCTGTGGAGAGGTGAGTGGAATGCTAGGGGAGCATAGGATCAGCCTGGAGGCCCCAGATCCTCAAACTGTCTCCTGTGTCTCATGCAAACCCCAGGAGGAAAAGGGAGAGAGGCGAGAAACAGCGAAAGCCAGGGGGGAGCAGCTGGAAGACATTCTTTGCCCTGGGCCGGGGCCCCAGCATCCCCCGAAAGAAACCTCTACCCTGGCTGGGGGGCACCCGTGCCCCACCGCAGCCTTCAGGTCAGAGGCCGGCAGTGGGCGGTGGTGGTAGGGGGAGGCACTCTGAAGTGCCCTGTGACCATTGTACCTCTCCTAGCAGGTGGCCGACCTGACACCGTCACGCTGAGATCTGCCAAAAGCGAGGAGTCTCTGTCATCACAGGCCAGCGGAGCTGGTGAGCACAGGGTGGCTCATGCCTGTGACCAGGTGGAACTGGGAGGGCCGGGGGCCCTGAGGTGGCCTCTAAATGTGCTTCAAATTTGGGGGGTTGGGTTTTTTTTTTCCTTAATCTGGACATTAGGTACAATGAGTTGGATAAAGCATCACCCTTGGTTCATGATGTACTGTGATCGTTGGTTCAGGCAGGGCCCTTTCAAACAGTCTTCTATGCATTCCTGTTGAAAAACAAATCTAGATAATAAAATGAACACCCATGAACCCACTGGCCAGAACTAAAAGAGCCCCACGACCTTACCTTCAAGCTTCTCCCCTCGCATCTGCTGCCTCCCCACCGGAGGCGCCCTCCAGACTTGATGGTCAGCATCCCCTTGCTCTAAGGTCTCCTCACCTGTAGGCGTCTGCATAAATAACATACAGCACAGTCCTAGTGGTTTTGGATCTTTAAAGGTATCCTAAGAAAGGGGGTATGGTGTTGGATGAGGAACATCACTTTTCACTCACTGCCACCCATGTGGCCAAGTGTATCCCAGGCTCGTTCCTCTCAGCTGCTCTCTGGTAGCCGTGTGTGGATGTCCTATCCAGAGCTGCATGTCTGTCCCACTCCCGATGGGTTGAGGGGCTCTGGTGAGCGATCTCTGCCATGCCCCACACTCTGGTGAGAGCGCTGCACGTACCCAGGAGTGGATGGAGGTGCATGCTGTAGGGTATGTTCATGTCCAACTGTACATGAGAAGGCCCACTTGTTTTCCAAATATGGCTGCCCCAGTCTGCACTCCCACCAGCTACGTGTGAGATCCCATTGGTCTCATGCTCACAAGCTATGTGGTTGTCAGACTTCGTTCTTGCCTTTGGGTCTGGAATGGTTCTCCTCATGGCCTTGCCATTTATTTCCTTTATCACTGTGAGTCTGAACAGCTCTCCCTGGATTCGCAGCCATTGTGACCCTATCCAGGGAAGTGCCTCTTCGTGTTCCTCCACCAACCCACTGGGCTGCGTGCCCTATTCTCACTGATGTATGGGTACGTAAAGGTCTGGCCCTTGACACCAAACTGTCCCCTCTTCCAGGCCTCCAGAGGCTGCACAGGCTACGGCGACCCCACTCCAGCAGCGATGCTTTCCCTGTGGGCCCAGCACCTGCTGGCTCCTGCGAGAGCCTGTCCTCCTCCTCCTCCTCCTCTGAATCCTCCTCCTCTTCTGAGTCCTCATCATCTGGATCCTCAGCAGCTGGGCTGGGGGCACTCTCTGGCTCCCCTTCACACCGAACCTCAGCCTGGCTAGATGATGGTGACGAGCTGGACTTCAGCCCACCCCGCTGCCTGGAGGGGCTCCGGGGGCTCGACTTTGATCCCCTGACCTTTCGCTGCAGCAGCCCCACACCAGGGGACCCTGCACCTCCTGCCAGCCCAGCACCCCCAGCCCCTGCCTCTGCCTTCCCACCCAGGGTGACCCCCCAGGCCCTCTCACCCCGTGGGACCACCAGCCCTGCCTCGCCCACCGCCCTGGACATCTCAGAGCCCCTAGCTGTATCAGTGCCACCTGCTGTCCTGGAGCTGCTGGGGGCTGGGGGAACACCTGCCTCAGTCACCCCGACGCCAGCCCTCAGCCCCAACCCAGGCCTGCGGCCCCATCTCATCCCCTTGCTGCTGCGTGGAGCCGAGGCCCAGCTGAGTGACACCTGCCAACAGGAGATCTGCAGCAAGCTGTCACTGCCTGGTCCCCGGGGGCCCCAAGGCCAGCACGGTGAGTCCCGCTCAGTCTACCCTACACCCTCATAGACCCAGAAGCTGCACCCAAGACCTGCTTGACTCCTCTTCCCATTCCTCTCTGTGTAGGTCCTGGTACAGATTCTCCGCTGCTGCCCCCACCCCTGTCCCTCCTGCGCCCTGGGGGAGCCCCGCCCCCACCCCCCAAGAACCCAGCACGCCTCATGGCCCTGGCCCTGGCTGAGCGGGCTCAGCAGGTGGCCCAGAGACAGAGCCAACAGGAGCATGGGAGCACCCCTTCTGCTCCCCACTCCCCTTTTCACCGCTCACTGTCACTGGAGGTGGGCGGTGAGCCCCCAGGGACCTCAGGGGTTGGGCCAGCCCCCAACTCCCTAGCCCACCCGGGTGCCTGGGTTCCTGGACCCCCACCTTCCCTACCGAGGCAACAAAGTGACGGGAGCCTGGTGAGGAGCCAGCGTCCCCCAGGGACCTCAAGGAGGGGACTCCGAGGCCCTTCCCAGGTCAGTGCCCAGCTCAGGACAAGTGGGGGATGCAGGGGGTGTGGAGATGAGCCAGAGACAGCAGCTCAGTTCCTGTATTCTGTCCCCACACAGGTTCCTACTCCTGGCTTCTTCTCTTCGGCCCCCCGGGAGTGCCTGCCACCCTTCCTTGGGGTCCCTAAACCAGGCTTGTACTCCCTGGGTTCCCCATCCTACCAGCCCAGCTCCCCAGCCCCGGTCTGGAGGAGCCCCCTAGGTCCCCCTGCACCACTTGATAGGGGAGAGAACCTGTACTATGAAATCGAGACAGGTGAGGGATCCCCCTACTCTGGCCCCACTCGGTCCTGGAGTCCCTTTCGTTCTATGCCCCCAGATAGGCTCAATGCCTCATACGGCCTGCTTGGCCAGTCACCACCACTCCACAGGTCCCCCGACTTCCTGCTCAGCTACCCACCACCCCCCTCCTGCTTTCCCCATGACCACCTTGGCTACTCAGCCTCCCAGCATCCTGCCCGGCGCCCTACCCGGCCTGAGCCCCTCTATGTCAACCTAGCTCTGGGGCCCAGGGGTCCCTCACCCGCCTCTTCCAGCTCCTCCTCCCCTCCTGCCCACCCCCGTAGCCGTTCAGATCCTGGCCCCCCAGCTCCCCGCCTCCCCCAGAAACAGCGGGCCCCCTGGGGCCCCCACACCCCTCACAGGGTGCCTGGGCCCTGGGGCCCTCCAGAGCCTCTTCTGCTGTATAGGGCAGCCCCACCAGCCTACGGGAGGGGGGGTGAACACCACCGAGGATCCTTGTACAGGAATGGGGGGCAAGGAAGGGAGGGGGCTGGTCCCCCACCCCCCTACCCCACTCCCAGCTGGTCCCTCCATTCTGAGGGTCAGACCCGAAGCTACTGCTGAGCCACGGCTGGGGGAGACCTTCTTCCTTTCCCTTCCCCCTCACTGATCTTGGCCCAATCCAATCCCTTGTTTTGTATTTTCTTGAGCTCCTGACCCCTACCCTTGGTTTCTAACTTTGTAACTTGTTTCTGATGTGGGTCCCTAACCTGTTATAGCTTTCCTACCCTGGGCCGAAGGGCACACCCATCCCCCCACCGTCCTCCCATCCTGGGGGCTCTCGCACAAATCTGAGGGCTAGGCTAACAGCCTGTCTTCCCTCTCCCTTCAGGAGCCCCCAGCTTGTCCTGCCCTGTGCACAGGGGGTTGGGGAACAGCTCCTGCCCATCTCCACCCCCCTCCAACACCCCCACTAAACCATCTGATAAAATTAATAAAAATGGTGAAAATATGGCTGCTAGTGTCATGCTGGAGCCAGATGCAGTGAACAAAGAGGCAGAGACAGATAGGCTGCTTTATCACTTTATTATTTCAGCAAGTGCTGAACGGGGAACCATTCCTGGGAGGCTCTGAGCAGTGATATCTTCAGGGAGGCAGTCATGGGCACCCTAAGAATCTGTGTCAGGAGTGGGGTCGAGGCTGGGCTTGTCTCCGAGTTGGCATCCACCTTGCAGCTCTGCTATGACCTCCTCCAGCAGGTCCATCCTGGGTAGTGGGATAGGGGTGGAGCCAAGGTTACCCCGGGGGTGAGGAAGGGGTCCGGGGTCCCCCAGCAGGGCCCATTTCTCACTTCTGCAGGCTGGAGAAGAGATCTCCTTTGATCAGCTCAGGACTGGGCACCTGCAGGGGAAAAAGGCTGGAGCTGCCACCCAGTGGCCATAGAGGGTGCCCGGGAAGGTGGCATGGGGCAGGGGATAGGCTCAGGGTCCTCTGCTTCACCTGCCCTCATGGCCTTCCCTGCCAGCAGCCTCCAGGGTGTGGGAGGCCTCCTTGTGGGTCAGCAGGCAGGGGCTAGGCTCACACGGCAGAGGGGCCCCGCAGGGCAGCCCTGTGTGTGTGATGCCACAGCCCCTGCAGGGCTTGAATCGTGACTGAGAACTTCCTCTCAAACTCCTCCAAAGAGCCCTGGGTCCCTAGAAGGGAGGCTGAGTCCTGATGGCTGGAGCACAGGACAGGGCCCTGGGTGAAATAGAGTTGGTCAGGGGGGCACAGGTGAGTGACAGGAAAGTTGGGGTGTCCTGTGAGTCCCTGGTCAAAGGGGAAGCAGCCAGGGATACTGGGGTTGGTGACACCTGGGGTGAGGGGTAAAAGATTAACAAATGAATGGTTGCACAGGGCCCTGCGGGTGTCCATACTGTTGAGCTGGGCTCCAGGCAGCGGTGCAGGCTGACCCTGGCTGCGGGGCTGAAGCCTGGGTAGAGGCTGGGGCTGGGGCTCAGGCTGCCTAGAGTCAAGCTGCTGCCTGAGTCGCAGGCTGTGCCCCTCTGGACTCTGCTGTGGCCTGGGGTCTCAGGAGTCTCCAGGGCCTGCAAAGAGCCATGGCAGAGAGCTGGCAGGGCCTGCCCAGGTGCCCCACAGCTCCCTTGGTCCTCCATGTCCCTGCTCTGGCTCCTACCTGGCATGGGGAGGGGCCTAGGGGCATCACAGGGGGCACAGGCCTGGGTATAGTCCTGGCTCTGGGAGCCACCTCACAGTACAGTGTCTCTGGGGGGACAGACCAGCTGGTTGGAATGGGGAGAGCAGAGCTGAGCTCACCACCTGCTCCCACCCACTCCCTGCCCTCTCACCTGGTGGGGAACCCTGGGATGAAAGGTACCGTGTGGGCCAATGCTTCCGGGAGCTCACCTCAGGAGTGGAGTCCTGGGGAAGGAGGCTGAGTATGGGACGTGGGTCCTGCCTAAGGCTCCATGGCTACCACCCACCCTGCCAACCTGCCCTGTACCTGGGCCATGGCCTCCCGCAGCAGGTATCGAGTACTCTGCAGGCTGCCCCAGCGGTCAGCGGGCCCTAGGCCCAGCCCAGCCTGAACCAGGGCCTGGTAGGGGGCTGGTACCAGGGGATCCAGGGCCGGGCTCTCACCTGCCTCCAATTTAGCCTTCACTTCAGGCCCCTTTCTCCCAGCCCAGGGCAGCTCTCCTGTGAGGAAGCATGACTGGGGGACCGAAACAGTACAGGTACCTCCGTGGGGCGGGGTGTAGGATCACTCACTGACCGGTGAAGACCTCCTGGGCCAGGATGCAGAAGCTGTAGAGATCTGAGGTGGCGGCAGGCACGTCACCGCAGATGAGCTCAAGTGGCAGCCATGGGTACAGTTCAGGAGGCGGGGGTAGCCCTGGGCCTGGGCCTCCCCGGGGGTAGCCCTGCTGTGGCCTGCGGAGGCCAAGGGGCCTGGTGAGCCAGTGGCCACGGGACAGGGACACAGGGGCGGGCAGATGAGGCAGGCACTCACCTGGGCGGCAGCCAGCATCGGTGCAGTGGGCGCCCGTGCTCCAGGCTGCCCACCTTGGCCAGGCCTGGCCGTACCAGCTGCACGGCATGAGAGCTAAGGCCGCCATGAGCACGCCAGCGGGCCTGCAGGAACAGCAGGGCCTCCAGCACCTGCAGCAGCAGGTGGCCGGGCGGCAGGCCTGGCACAGTGCGGGGCCCTCCCTGACTCGGTCCCCGTGGGTGCAGCACCACGTGCAGGGAGCCCAGCCACACGGGTTCGAAGAGGAGGCACAGCCCTGACAGGTCCACCGAGGGGCTCAGTGCCATCAGCAGCAACATGTTGGGGTGGTGCAGGGTGCTGGGTGGGAGGAGATCAGGCCACTCACAAGGAGGCCCCAACCTGCATGGTGGGGGCTGCCCCTGGGCACAGCTCACCGCGTGCCAGGGGTTGACGATCTGCACCAGCCACCAGACAGAGGAGACACTGAGACCTGGCTCGCAGGGCCGGCACCCACTTCACACCCCACCTGTGGTACCCTCCCTACATCCGGCCTGTAACACACTGCATGCGGAACGGGGAGCCACTTTACGGTCAGGGGGAGGGGTGGTCACTCCGGTAGGAGGGGTCCGTGCCAAGCGCTGGCCTGGAGGTGAAGACTATAATGGTGGCAGCTGTCACGTTCCTGGCCTTCTGTTTGTGAAACACTTGAGTAGGACAGGCAGGCAGGAGACTGGTCTGTGAGACAGGGCTAGCCTGAGGGCAAGGCTGGGGGTACCTGCAGTGTTGAAGGTCGGCCAACAGCACATCAGGCTGAGTTCCCGGTACCTTCAGCTGCCGAGCTGTCACAGGGTGGCCCCTCCACAGAAGGCTAGAGAATGAGGAGGTGGTAAGAGTGCAGGTCTGGGACAAGGGGGCTTTCCTGGTGAGGTTAGGAGGAGAGCTGGATACCTCCCAGAGCTCTGCCGGACAGTTAGGCAGGGGCCTGGGGGGGCTAGCTCTCACTTGGCCATGAGGGTGCGGGAGCTGCTCTCGTAGGTGCGGTCGGGCTCGCCCTGGGCTGGCAGCAGCTCCTTGGGGTCCGCGAGGGGTATGCCCGTCAGCAGCCCCAGTGGCCACAGGCTGCTCAGCTGGGGATGGGGAGTGAGACTATGAGGCAAGAAATGGACAGGGGTGGCCCCTGCTCCCCCAACCTCTCCCGCTTACCTGGCCAAACCCCAAGGCTGGGATTTGGGGGGGTCTTCTGGTCTGCTCCTGCCTCGGCGCCCTGGGGCAAAGGGACGTACAGGGGTGAGTCCAGGGTAGCTGGGAGCGGCGGGCGAGTGGGTTTCAACGCGTGGATAGTTACCCGTCCGCACGCAGCAGCCGCGGCAACCACAGGGAGCCACACAGGTGGTGTACGGAGCTGGCCTGCAGCTGGCCCAGGGACGCACTGGCTGCCAACGCACCGCCATGCACCAGTGCTGCTACGCGGGCTCGGCATAGCTCTAGCAGCTCCAGCACCTGGATGGGGGCGGGGTGCGCTGGAGCAGATCGGGGTGCTGACTCTATACGCCCCCACCCTACCTGGGCCGCCGCTCACCTCCCGGCTCTGCCTGGCGCCACCCTGCTCTGCCCAGTCCCGAGGCGTGCGACCCTGCTGGTCATGTAGACGCAGGTCACCCCCTGCCCGCAACAGGTGCAGCACCACCGGGCGGCGGCCCGAGAAGGCACCTGCGTGCACAGGCATGCTGCCATCGAGGCAGCGGCTGCAGCAGAACAATGAGGACAGAAATGGATTAGGAAAAGGGTGTAACAGGGACAAGAGGTGGCAGGATGGGATCACTGAGGGATGAAAGGAACGTGGCAGGTGGATATCAGAACAGGAGGGGTCACTTGGGGGACACGGTGGGGTCTTTGAGAGGTGAGAGTATCACCGTGAGCATGGGAGATACCAGGAGAATGGGAATAGTCACTGGAGGACAAGAAGGGGTTAATTCAGAGAACAAGGGGGAGGTCACTGGGGATAGGAGGGTGTCCTGAGGGAGAGAGGTGTCTTCGGAAGAAAGCCCTGGCTCCCAGGACCTCTGGGACTGTGACTCAGAGACCTGGGAGCGTGGGGGCACCGCCATCCGTCCACTCACTGGTTAGGGTTGGCGCCGAAGGTCAGCAGGAGCTGCACGGCAGAGCTGTGGCCCAGCAGCGCCGAAAGGAAGAGCCCCGTCTGCCCAGCAGAGTTCTCACCATCGACCTGGACAACTGAGGGGCAGCGAGGCTCAGGACTGTCCCTGCCCTCTACTCCAGAGGCAGAGGTCCTGAGGGCCGCTAGGCAACACCTTTGCCAATTTCCAGTCCCCACAGTCCCTCCTTGACTGGGTGACCCTTGACTCCAGGTTCTATCTGTACGTCCTGGAACCCCCCCACCCTCCAGCCACTGGGGACTCTGCCTCAGAGTTCGCCTCGACACAGTACTCACCACTAGTAAGTGCACAGAGCTGCAACAAGGGGTGACGTCTACCTGCCACGCTGACACCCATCTGCCGTCCCAGAAGTGGTAAAATCACACAAAAGTACCCGGGGGCCAGGGGGAGGTGGACTTCTCAGGGACTCCGGCTCACAGGAGTAAGCACTGTCCACGGCAGGCAGCCTCTACCCAGCTTTAATTCAGTGTATGGATACACATCCCATGTGGCCAGCATCCAGTTCTTCAAGAAAAGCAAACTCTGGATTTTACCAGGAAATCTCTCAAGTTTATTTTTGAATATTGCTTCTAAGAGCTGAATCCAAGTAGCAGTCTCCTCTGAGCCTCCACGCCTATGCCAAGCCCTTCCCCCCCATCATCCTGCTCAGATCCCCCTGCTAACCCCTCCTCTCCCCACCCATCATCATTGCTGTGGCTGCTGCATGCGGACAGGTAACTAACCGCACATGAAGCCCATTCGCCCACTGCTCCCAGCTACCCTGGACTCACCCGTCTCCCTCTAGGCCCTAGCCCCTATCCCTACTGAGGGAAAATGCGTGGTGTCTTTGTCCCTGCACTCCTATGTCCTTGGCAGATAGGACTAAAATCAATCATGCACTTGGTCCAAACCAGCTTGGTCTCTGTCACAAAATCCCTCCAGATGTGGTCCTTTAGGAACATCCGAATATCACATTCACTGCATCCACAATGGCATCCTAACTGGGTTTCTGCATTTGTCTTGCCCTGCAGAAGGATCGTCTTAAAACACACCTCATTGCATGATATAATCATTACAGTGGTAATCATTTCATTCCATGTATAGGTAATCTTATACACGATGATCCAAAAACAAAAAAAGAGAAAAAGAGGGCAAGGCTCCCTTTATGAAGCTAGTAAGACTTTAATTCCAAAACCAGATGAACTTCCAGAACCAAAAATGAAAGTATATTTCAATTCCATTTATGATCATATATGCAACCCCCCCTAAATAAAGTAAAAGGGATTACCCAATAGATTTATTCCCAAAAATCAAGGATGATTCAACATAACAAAATCAACGTAGGAAAAGACATTCATGGATTAAAGAACAAAAATCACATTTGACTCAGTAGATACAGAAAAAGCACCTGATAAAATTCAATGCCTACTTATGACTGGGGGTGAGGGGAATATCTCAAAAACTAAGAATAGATGGGAACTTCCTCACTTCATAAAAATTATAAACCAAAACCCAAGAGTAAGCACGATACTTAATGCAGAAATACAGATTAATTCCCTTTAATGTCAAGAAGGAAAGAGCTATCCACCCACAACAAAGTTCAGGGGTTCTGGCCAACACCTCACATGAGAAAAAAAAAGAATTCAAGTTTAAAGGGCTGGGCCAAACTGTCACCATCCTCAGGTAACAAAAAATGTAAAAGAACCAAAAATTACAACGATTACTTAAGCTCAGAAAGTAGTAGCCAGATACACAACCGACTTACAAAAATCAATGAAAAAATGGAAATTGTAAATTAGACCTTCATTTCCTGCTTACAACTCCAATGCTTTCCCATCACACACAGAACAAAATCTAACAAAATTCACACACTACTTTTTGAGGCCCTTTCCTGTCTGCACTCGCAGCCTCTTAGCTTCAGCCCTCTCTCTGAGCCCCCTCGCTCCAAGGCTACTTACACATACCCAGTCTGTTTGGACTTCAGGGCCTTTGCAATGGCTATTCCACCCTTCTGAAGTGCCCTTCCCCAGGTTTTTGCATGACCAACTTTTATAATGTGGGACAAGTATCACCCCATCCAAAAAGCCATCCTTTTCAATGTATCTACTTCATCTTCACCATTCTCTTAAATTCTCTTAATAGATTCCATTTGAAATGACCCAGAAAGTTAGCTTCACCCCTAAATCCCCATCATGGACAACAGGTGCCCGCTACACAGCCGTTGACTGGCTAGCTAAAGTCACACCTTCTGTACTGCCTCCTGATCTTGCCCCACAGGCAACTGCAGCAGCCAGACCCTCACCTCTGCGCAGGAGCCGCGTGAGGCCCCAGCCTGGGCCCCCAGCTGCAGCCAGGCGATGCAGTTGTCCCACCTGGGCTTCTGGATCCCTAACAGAGCCCAGCTCCACGGGGAATCGAGAGCGCGGGGAGGGCATCTGTGGGCTCCGGACTCAGTCAGCTCCTGGGTGGGGATCACCCAGGGGGTCTCATGAGGGCAGGAGAAAGTGAAGACAGGACCTCTGGGGGCAATAAAAACAGAGCCGGCTGGGAGTCCTGGAGGGCAGTGTGAGAAAGGCAGGGGAGTCAGGAGGGGTCTGATTTGTTGTCAGGCGTTTGAAGGTGCAAAGGGGTGGGCTCTGGGAGCTACAACCCGCAGGTCTGGGGTCTAAGGGAGTCTGAGGGCTGGGCACTCCATCTCAGGGAGGTGTAAGGACCTCCAGGGATAGGATCTGAGCGTAGGAAAGGAGTCTAGGGGGTTAGGAAAAGGGTCTGGAGGAAGAGGGGCCTGAGGGTTGGGACCTGAGAAGGGGCAGGGTCTCCAGGCTATGCAAGGGGATCGAAGGGAGGAAGACAGTCTGAGGGCAGGGTCTGAGGGCTGGGAGAAGGTCTGAGGTCCGGGGATGTGGACTGAGGTTCAGGGAAACCTCTGGGTGCTGGGTTGGGATCTCCACGCTGGGGGAAGGGACTGAGGAAGAAGGGGATCTGAGGCCTGTGCCTGTGGGCTGGGAGCCAGAGTCTGATAAAGGGTAGGGTCTGCGGGCCACCAAGGATGGGAAGGAGGGAGAGGGAGGCCTGGGGGCGGGTCTGGCCAAGAGCTGAGGGCCCAGTAAGCTCTAGGAAGGTTTGGGGGCCTAGGGCCCAGCCCAGGGGTCTTGGCACCTACCGTTGGGCTCTCACAGCAAGCACTACGTGACTGCCACGTGACCCAGGCACGCTAGCTCTGGCGGGCCGAGCGGGAAGCAGCGGCGCATGCGCATCAGTGCCCCCTCCCGCCACGTTTGCGCTTGCGCAGTAGCCCCCACCCCCTGAGAGGCGCCCCTCCAGCCCTGAAGTGACGCGAGAAAAGAAAAAGCGATGTCCACCCCAGAGCTGTGAGCTGTGCCCTACGTTATCCCCTGATTACGCCTGCCCCAGGACTTGTTGGAGGTGGTGGGCCTTTCCTCATCCCTGTCCTTGGCTGTCTCCTTCCCACGCTTCTCACCATCCCCGTGGGCTGTTTCCTCCCTTTCCTTGCCCCAGCCTCATCTCTTTGACCCAAACCTGGGGCCCGCAGTGTCCTGGACACCTCCCCCTGGGAATCCCCTGGGACCCTCACATCCACTGGGTCCCACGCTTGCCGTAATATCTCCCCCAAACTGCACTTCTTCCCCAATCCCCATCTCAGGGTCCCCCCTCTTCAAGCCAGAGCCTTGGGCCTCTCCCTGCAATGTCTCCCTCCCATCCAGTCTGTCTGCTGAGGGCCTATCCACTCAGCCTCCTGAGTGTCCTTTCCATCAGCCAGCCCCCTCCTCAGTTTGTTACAGCCCTGCCATGCTCCAGCTGCCTGCAGGGATTTCTTACCCCAGCTTCCTTCCGGCTCCCAGCCTGTCGCCCCACTATGGTACACCCTCTCCATGGCACCAGGGAAATCTTATTAAGCCAGGCCTAACTCTGTCCCTCCCTTACCTGAAACTGTCCCGACTCCCCAGGGCATCCTGACGCCCCTGGGACAGAGTCCAAGCCCTGAAGTCTGGCATCAAAGATGGCATCATCTGGCCTGCCTACCCTTCCATCCCTGTCTCCCCACTCCCCCGTCTGTTCCACACTCTTCTGTCTATGCGTATGCCCTTGTTTTTGAATGCTGTGCTCAGCATTCACTTGGTTAGTCTTACGAATGCTCTGGGAAGCCCTCTTGATCCACCAGGCTGTCATTGTGTGAAGACAGATCTGTCTACCACTACTGACTAAGCTCTGCGAGGCAGGGCCTGCAGGGTTGTCTTCGCACTGTTGTGTCCTCAGCCTTGTTCACCTCAGAGTGTAGCTCAGAAGGAGCCTCAGTAAATGCTTACCAAGTGAATGGGTGGTTTGCCTCTTCCCTCTGTCCCTCCCGGCCTCTTGATGCAGTACCTCAAAGTCTACTCTTTATCTGGACATCCGCTGGAGTTAAGAAAGCACCCACATCAGTGACTTGACTGATCCCAGGCCCACTGCAGGATAGGCTGCCTTGGGGTTAGGGAGAGGCATCATAAGTCTTTGATCAATGCCCTTGCTGGGCTCCAGGGTCAGCTAAAGGTCTCCCTAGCATGGGCTGACTGAGGTTGAGATTAGTCCTTCCCCAAGGAGGCGGCTTCAGTGCAGGACAGCGGCCTGGGCAATAGCTCTCAGGATCTTTATTAACCACAGGACCCCTGAGGGTGCTAATGGGGAACCCTCAGGCCCCGCCCCAGCAGCCTCCTCCGAAGTTCTTGGCTGAGCAGCTTCTGTTCCCTGCGGGCACCATGCAGCACACTCCGGTTCTCCTGGGCCCTCCGGATCAGGTAGGGGATCACCTCCTCCAGGGAACCATAAGGGATGGACTTATACACGGCATAGCCGGCCTGCCCTGTGGGGAGAGTGTTGGCAGGGTATGAACACCTGTTTGGGGTGAGGCCCCATCTGGAACAGAGACTTGCATTTCGGAGAACATGGCAGACTAGGTGAGTTGGATAAAATCTCCCACTTAGAAAACTAGAAATCCTGCAGTAAACGTTTAGAAAATCTTCTTTTTTTTTTTTTTTTTTTTTTAATTTTTGGGACAGAGAGAGACAGAGCATGAACGGGGGAGGGGCAGAGAGAGAGGGAGACACAGAATCGGAAACAGGCTCCAGGCTCCGAGCCATCAGCCCAGAGCCTGACGCGGGGCTCGAACTC